>NC_064639.1:671742711-672355788 GCF_023864345.2 Schistocerca serialis cubense | reverse complement strand
CCACGGGGGCCGTGAAATCAGGGTGGATCAGTTCTTGAAACATTTGGAGCCCCACTTGTCGGACGTAACGCCGTAAAAAGTGCGGTAGAATTCCAGGGGTAAACCGTCCGGCCCTGGCGATTTGTTCGGTGCTCCACGTGCCAAGGCCGATGTCGCTCGTCGGATGTGAAGGGCAACAGCAGAGTATCATCGGGTGCCAAGCTACTAGGCAGCAACTCGTCATAATCACGTACGTTTCACGGATCTTCCATGTACGAGATCCCATAGCGTCGGGCGAACATGTGCGCTATGTCAGTTTGCGTCACTGCGGGGCCGCCCGCCTCCGTGTTTATCGCCGTAATGAGCTGACGTTTGCTGTGGCGCCCCTCGGGCACAGTGTGGTAAACTGATGTCGTTTCGTTAGGGATGCAGTTCTGCACTCGGGCCCGGATGCAGACACCTTCTAGCTGCTCTGCCCTGATGCGAAGGAGACGAGCTTTGATGCGTTGTACGGACGTCTGAAGTTCGGGAGTCGGTGGTTGGGTCGCCAGCTCACGTAACGCTGTATAGTAAAATTCCGATGTCGTCCTTTGTCAGTTCTGTGTGACACGCCCGTAGGCTATCATGGTCTTTCGGAATGCAGGTTTGACATATCCCAGCCACCACAGCAACGAGGAAGCATACTTGGGCAGGCGTCTGAAACAACGAAGCCACGAGTCGGTAACTGCTTGCCGACATGCTTCCTCGCGAAGGAGGTTGACGTTTAGCGTCCATGGGCCTCTGCTGCGTCTGGTGAGTTCACGGGTTAAGGAGATAGTGCAGATATACGCGAGATAATCCGTGAAGGCCGTCGGTCAGAGTTCTGTATCACGGATGTGCGGAGGCCACATGAGACGTATATCCGATCCAGATGACTGGCAGAGTGGCCGGTAAAGTGCGTATATCCGCGCTGGTACCAATGATGTAACAGCCATGTGTCGTGGAGCGTGAGGTCACGTGCCAGTGATTGTAGAGCCGGGCATGGGACGCAATGTGGGATCTGGACCTCGGGGCGCAGAACACTGCTAAAATCGCCGCCCACTATGTAATACGGACATATTTCCATGCAAAAGTGGGCGATCTCCTCCGAATAGAAGACGTAGCTGTCACCACACTGTGAAGTACTAGAGGGAGCACAGACGTTAACGAGGCGGACTGCACCAAGTGTGGGAGCGATGCCTCGCGCGTTCGGCAAGTATGTCAAGTCCATCGCTTCCATGCCATCTCGGAGAAGGATGGCCGTTCCTCCGGCACCATCACCAGGTGGTAGGCTGTAGGTGGTGTATCCATATAGGGCTAAACACTGATCTGGATGGACCTTCTGGAGAAGGGCAATGCCCAAATCTTCTGCTCTGATCATGTCGTGTAACATGAGGGTCTTGACGGTGGAGTGGACACCGTTGACATTGACTGTTCCCACACTGTCTGACTGAGACAGATCAAGTGGTGGAGGCAATGTACAGGTGCAAGCCTACGATGACCTCGTACACCACACAGTCATCCAGCCACATGACGTGCATTACTGTGCCATATGGTCCCCTGACTGGCAGGACCATCTGGCCTCAAATTCAGGCTTGGGCTACGGAGGAGTCATCGATGTGTGCTGAACATCTTCTGCCTCCATGCCGTCCGCCTAATCACCGAGAGAGGATTGGGAGGTCACTGGTTCTCTGGAGCCCACGTTTTGGGAGTCGACCCGACGGGCCTCGTTTTCAGGGCCACTAGGTGTAGGCGCCTTCTGGTGAATGAGGCCGATGTAATCCGTTGCAACTGTAGACGTAGCAACAGAGTCGATGTCTTGCACCGGTCTCACATCCCTGTCCCTTTCTTCAGCTGATAATCGTCTCTTCTTGTGTCGCTTGGGTGATTTTTGCTTGCAGTTACGAGACTCGACATCCACTGAAGGGCGGCGCTCGGCATGGTCTCAGTTATCGGGAATCCCTGTGTCCGATTCCGACAGCGACGGTGGCTGGGTGCCCCCAACGCCGTGGTGGACAGATGCTGCAGGAACCTCTGCACCGGTTGGTTGCGTTGGCGTCGTCGTCGTCGTCGTCATCGGTGTGGCTCCCCAACGGAGCTTGCAGAAGCTTGAGATGGTATCAGGTTTGGATCATCCGTCACATCATGTAGTGCCACCTCCACATACATCAGCGGGAGAGAAGTCATCGTGGATCGTTGGGGAAGTTCATTGCGTGGCACCTGAACGAGGTGGCGCTGCAGACACTCATTTCTAGCATGGCCATCCTGGGCGCAGCCCCAGCAGGTCCTCGGCTGGCCGTCTTGTATAACAATTACGCCACAGACGCCAACGAAAACATAAGATGGATGTGCTTTTTATTAAGTTCTATGTGCACTTGGCGTATCCCGTTAAGTACAGGGTATGTTTCTAATGTATTCCATTTCTTCTCAGTGTTGCTCAAAACTGTGCCATATGACCACAGTGCGTCAACGACAAAGTTGGCTGAAACTTCAAACGGTAGTTAAAAGATGTGCACGGTACACACCCCCAGATCTGCTACCACGCTCAAATTACCGAGAGCGCGTCAGAAGCGGAAGCTGTTTTTAGATTGTCTAAGGATTCTGTCGCAGGCTGGTTAGTCAGTCAGTTTGAGGTACACTGTGCTGGATACAATAGACAAATGGTTTCCTGTGCTGGATACAATAGACACATGATTGCCTATCAGTTCTTGCGGTTCTATCTGCATGATGTCTCGAAGAAACCGTTCAATTTCATGGGTCTTCGGTCTCGTGTACGATACGTTGAACGTTAGTTTGATTGTGGCTAGTCGTTACGATAACGCTTTGGCGGGTCGGTACCGGCACTACAAGTCAATACAACGACGCACGACTGAGTGCTAGCGGGTAAACAACAACGCCTGCGGAGCGCTGCTCGGCTCGCCGAACCCGTCCGCTCGGTATCACGGCTGAAAGCCGACTGCGCCACTAGACCACAGAGAGGTCAATGTCGTGGCAAATTTCAACCTCTCGTATTGAGGACGAAATTCATCGCGTTCCAGCTGACATTCTCATCTGGAGTCTTTTCTATCCATCTGGTTGGCTCTTCCACTGTTGCACTGACTCATTTTTACGGTTTCTTAGCCACGATGGCAGGCAAGTAGCCACGACCGGGCTGCGAAAACGAGGAGGGTTGGGGGGGGGGGGGGGGGGGGAAGGAGGAATTTTCGCTGTGTACTGTGTAAGAGTAGTTTTGAGATTTCGTGACAGATGGCACTGGTTGTTCTTGTTGCCAGTCAGTGTAGTCAATATTCATTACATTTTCGGACTTTCTCCAAGCTGCTATGAACTGATACATCTATCCGAGCCAGCCGCTGTGGCAGAAGGGTTGTAGGCGCTTCAGTCCGGAACCGAGTTGCTGCTACGGTCGCAGGTTCGAATCCTGCCTCGGGCATGGATGTGTGTGATGTTCTTAGGTTAGTAAGATTTAAGTAGTTCAAATGGTTCAAATGGCTCTGAGCACTATGGGACTCAACTGCTGAGGTCATTAGTCCCCTAGAACTTAGAACTAGTTAAACCTAACTAACCTAAGGACATCACAAACATCCATGCCCGAGGCAGGATTCGAACCTGCGACCGTAGCGGTCTTGCGGTTCCAGACTGCAGCTCCTTTAACCGCACGGCCACTTCGGCCGGCATTTAAGTAGTTCTAAGTCTGATGACCTCAGATGTTTAGTCCCATAGTGCTTAGAGCCATTTGAAGCATTTGAACATCTGTCCGTTTGGCGGGGCGGGATGTGAGTTTGGTTTGCGAATATTAGATTTACGGAAGCGGTGGAGGTGGAGGGCAAGTGCCCTCAACTGCCTCTCGCTAGTTACGCACTACCTTGACTGTGATCGTTTTTGACAATGAGCCAGAGTGAGAACTAAAAATTATATCATAAAAATGTGGTTGCCGTTTCCTTATGATGGACATTTGTGCTAATCACCGCCTGCGTCATTGCACACTAGTTTTTTAGTACAAAGTGCGTGGTGCGTAACAGTACAGTACTCATCATCGGACGCTGAAGCAGAAATGGAAAGGATTAATGCCCCGTAGACGACGAGGTAATAAGAGATACAGATCAACTTCGAATTGGGGAAGCATGGTGGAATAATTCTACAGTGCTGCTCCTAAGGCACCATCACAGTATTCGCCAAAACCAGTTTATGGTTATCTCCAAATACCACCATAGGGATGGATTTTGAAAGACCTGAAACACCATAATCCCGGCTACGAGACCCAAGCAATGGCAATCTGCTACGTAGATGACTGATTCATTGTTAATTACGTTGGCAGCTTAATGCCTCTCCTTTTCCTGAAAAAAAAGCAAGGAACCTCAGTATAACGTATCCTCATTTCGAAATAGGACTAAGTAAAGGCATTTCTGGCTGTGTATCGGAGATGTACACAGGCACAAGCAAGAAGTCACTATACAAGGAGCTACTAGTCATCGCAGTTTATCATATTTCTGCTGGTTATATTGTAGACATGTAGATAACGTGTCACTAACCGTAGTCTGGCACTGAGCTACTCGTGGCACGTTGTGGAAGGTTAGGCTGGAACATAAGCGGTGAGTTGAGAGAGGCGAGGACGTCGACCGCAGCTCCGTGGCGGATGTCGGTTTCCTCCGGTCTGCTCCAAATGCGAGTGTCGAGGCGCGGAGGCGGAGGAGGCTTTGGCGGAGGCGGTGGATGGGATCAATAGCAGCCGCAGCGCGCACAACAAGTGCCGTGCCGCGCCGTTCTGCCGGCACAGGAACAGCCTGTGCAGCGGGCACAGGTGACGGCGAGCTCGGCGCCCGCCGCTGCCGCCGGGACGACCTTTCCGCGGTCGCTGTTGTACTGGACGGAAACCCTGGAGGGTCCCTACTCCGACAAAAGGGTCGTAGCAACAGGTTGCTACGCCTACGGTGTCAGCTGCAAAATGAAATCTAACATCTGAGACATACTGTCACATATTGGCATCCGACTTTGTTTCACTTTCTGTGAGTCTCCTGACGAGGGGCGAGCATCCCAGGGAGTTGGGCACTTTCTGCTGAAGTTGCGCTGCTGCGTGCTCCATGCTTTTGTTTGTAGAGATGACGCCTGCCTTCGCACAAGCCTGACGACTCCGTGCCGCCATGGCCGTCCCCAGAGAATGACTGAGCATGACATCTTTGCCTTTTCTTTATGCACATCAAAAAAGGGACCATCATGGCGCCACCTAATCAGTGAGGAAGTATCGGATGCATTTGCTAAAATAATTTGGTTTATCCAACCCATTGATTTGGCCTTGTCACTGTGCTTGGCGTGAAGATTCTGATCATTCGAGGATACACTCCTCTAGAGGCGTACCACATTGGCAACAACGCTGAGTCATCCCCTCCACATAAAGTTTATTTTGAGAAAGTGAGCAGCTCAAAGTTTTGAACTAAAGTTCTGGGAAAATTGTCTCCTGGTGCGAAAACCATCGACAATATCCTTCCTGTACAGGATATGCGCTGCCGATAATCCTTGAACACGTTGCAGACTGTACGGACAGTGGTTGTTGTCATGAGGGATACACATCATCTTACTTTGGCTGATACCAGGTAGGCAGGCCACTTTCCTGGAGCTCATACTAGACTTCGCCTCAATATCCTGTACTACCCCGTCCTCTGCATATGCTGTGCGCACAGTCCACCACTTTCCTGCATGTTCGTGTGTCTGGAAGGACCCATGATAACACAAACGCCTTAAAACAGCTTGAAATGTCTTTTGATGTGGTAGGTGTCTGCGAGAGCAGTTGTTTTGATATAGCCGTGCCGCCTCTCGACCTTTTCTATCTGCTTGGCTGTACACATACACGATCTCGGCTTTTTCCCGATACGAATACTGGACCAGTCTGCCGCTTACAGCTCGTTGCATCAATCACAAGGCCTGCAACACGCGGAAGGCTTAGCGAAGACACGGCACGTTCATCTGCGCCATCTACTGTGGCAACAATGCATTTCTGGGCCCATGTTCATAAGACCTATCTTCCTCCATTTCCACCCAGGAAGCCACTCCTGCAGTTAGTCGGTTTCACTGACGTTCACCCTGTATATAATTAAACTGATAAAGGCCAGTGATCCCTTCAGTGCAGACGCACACTGAGCTTAACTCTTACGAGAACTGGCGAGATACTGAGAGTAATAAGGCTAATGAACAGGGGACTACAACAGTAGTGTGCTTTATAAGTCGAGGATTTGCGTCTGATAGGAGGTGTGCTGGGGTAGTCTATGCGTGTGTATGACCACTGTATCTGGATGGCGCAATGGTCAGTACATCTGCCTAGCAAGCAGGGGTCCTGGGTTCGAATCCTGCTCCAGCACAAATGTTTAAGTTGCCCCATTGATGTAAATCAACGTCCACTGGCAACCACTGTCTTTTATTTCTTTGTGTCTTGATTCATAGTGGCTACAGGATCAAAACTGTGTCTGTCCCTTCAGACATCTATGGAATAACAGGACACCACAACGCTTTGAAGGTTAATGACTCCTTTAGTGCAGATGAACATCAAGCTTGTACTCTTATGGCAATCAGTAAGGTGCCGCGACTAATGAAGCTAATGAGCACGGGCACTACATCACTTGTGTGTGGTAAGTTGAGAATTTGAGTCTGACAGGAAATGTGATAGTCCATGCAAGTGTGCTGACCACTTTGTCTGGATGGCACAGTTGTCAGAGCAGCTACCTAGTAAGCAAGAGTTCCAGGTTCAAATCACGATTCGACACAAATTTTCAACTTGCCCCATTGATATAAATCAATGATCACTGGAATGTACCGTCTTTAAGTTCTTTGTACCTTGATAACTTTACTCGATATTTAATTTGAGTCATAAGATACGCAATAATTCAAACGTGCGGTTTGTCTGGCGCCATGGGCATGACGTCACTAGGCACTAAAATAAAAGGAGAAGGCTCAGCACAAAGGGATCTTGTTAGACACTAGTACTTGGCGGGGGCGGTTGTTATGGCGAGAGTCTTGGAATTTGCTTTAGCAAGTGTGAGTATGTTTCGAGGATGGAGCAGCTCTGTAATTGCCTAGTGTGAAGGCTGCAATACGGACTCACTGAGACAGCAAGATGCTTCAGTCGTTTACTGTATCCATCTCATCGTGTTTATGAACAGAATGTGAATAAACCATTTTAAAATGGTTCAAATGGCTTTATGGGACTTAACAGCTGAGGTCATCACTCCCGTAAACTTAAAACTACTTAAACCTAACTAACCTAAGGACGTCACACACATCCATACCCGAGGCAGGATTCGAACCTGCGACCGTAGCAGCCGCGTGGTTCCGGACTGAATCGACTAGAACCGCTCGGCCACCGCGGCCGGCTTAAACCATTTTCGAAGTGTTTGCTATTTATAAAGGTAAAAGAGCATCTCACGCATACTTATGAAACTATGGGCTGCAACTCTGGGCAACAAACGACTACAAGATAAGTACATCCACGGAAGTTGTGGATTGAGGAATCTACGTTAGTGATGTGTGCTCGATAAAATGACAATTAGAATAAAATATAGCTTGATCTCAGTTTTCTGATGTGCACGCAAACATCCATGCAATAACCGCAATTGATCTTCCAAGTTTTTGTTTAAAAAAAAATGGTTCTGAGCACTATGGGACTTAACATCAGAGGTCATCAGTCCCCTAGACTTAGAACTACTTACACCTAACTAACGTAAGGACATCACACACATCCATGCCCGAGGCAGGATTCGAACCTGCGACCGTAGCAGCAGCGCGGTTCCGGACTGAAGCGCCTAGAACCGCTCGGCAACACCGGCCGGCCCAGTTTTTGTTTTCCCGACATTATAGTCAATAATTCACGTCAACCGTTTTCGTTTACAGGAACGATATATGGAACCATCGCTGGCTGGTGCAGACAGTTGCGTGTTTGAAGCGTTATGTGACAGATTCTGGTTCATGTCCTCACTACAGGTCGATGTCTGCCGCGTTTGCTCGACCACTTCAGCCAAGTTACCCCGCTGGCCAGGCCCGAACGCTGTTTCCAAAGTTACTACCTTCTTCCGCTTGGTTCATCATGCAACCATACTGCTGATTTAGACAGGGATGGTGTAGCCTCTCTTACCCTCTGCTGTTGTTGGTTCTCTTTGAAGAGTAGCACGAGTAATGAGGGCGACAGCCACTGTTTGAGCTACGACTCTTGGGTCTACCGAGTCTGAGGCCGATGTATGGCCATACCGTATGCGTCCACATTAAAGAAGAAGTAGAATTGTCGACGGTAAGGGACTTATATGTATGAAAGATTGGATTGTGATTTAAACTTCGTGCCTGTAAGATGCAGAAATCCTAGTAACCGACATTTGGTAATAAATTCAAAGATGTCATGTAACTTGTATCATTGTTATTCAGTTGTTTCTCAGTCATTAATAGACTAACATTTGTTTGCAAATAATGATTTTTAATGTAGTTGTGTTGATTATGGAAGGCAGTCATTACTAATGCTAATTAAAAATACAATTGTTGAAGATTAGCTAAATCAGCTTACTTTTTGGTCATATTGCTACAGAATTCTTCATTTAGGCGAATCAACTCCACGATATCTTTGTAACGTGATTGTTTTACTTGCGAATTAGTCAGTCTTGTTTTCTGCCAACTTGTGTTAATGAGTTACAGAGAATTAGCGATAGCTTTGTTAATATTGCTTTCTGGGAGAAACTGTACACAATTTTTCGGTTATCGTTTCTGTTTCATTTGATTTTCCACACATATCTTAAGAGTCACGCAGTAAACTTATTTACACACTAGCTGAGAAACCTGGCATTGCTTGAGTATTTATTTATTCTAATCTTCTATTAGTCCATCTAGTCCTGCCCCGTCTCTCGTCCATCTCCTCCTTCCTGCTGCCTCAGCCATCTCCTCCTCATTATTTCTCCTCTTCCCCCTCTTTCACCATCTCTTCCCTCCCCTTCTCTCTGCTCATCTCCCCTCCTCCTCCGTCTCTCTGACCACCATCTCCTTCCCCACTCTCTGTCCCTCACACAGTATCACCCACATCTCCACTCAAATGGGAGGCTGATGGTTTTACCCACGTAGTATTTCTTTCCATATAGTCAGTAATATGTCTACCGAGTTTGGCTGAACTCGATTCAAGGACTTAGGTGGAGATGTTGAATATATGCGTATGTGACATATATTTCAGACAAGTACATTCCATTATACCAGGCGACCACAGAGAGGATGTACAATTTATCTCTGTTATTCAACCGCAAAGGCACGACCTTCGGCTCCGAAACATGTTGACAAATTTATCGGTTCTGTGCAGTGTTTATTCTCGAGACGCGGTTGCCACACTTAGCAGCACAAATAAGACAAAAATTGGACTTAATACTTTTAAAAGTATTCCAAGTCATTCAATACAGGAAGTATACACCAAAAGCTCGTTTTCAAACTTCTTTACGCTCTCCCTTTTCTCCTCCACACCCCGACCCTAGAGGTAGTGGGCAATCTTACTCCCACAGTATTTTTATACAAATAATGATTCATGTACCTAACATGTTGTATTGAAACTGCTCTATGTGTTCGGTCCCAAACTCCACCCCCAAGAAAGTATACCACTCCTAGTTTATCACCCATTTCAGTGTTTTATCAGTATTTATGACGTCCCCTGCTCTATATGTCGCACAGTGATGTAATTGTGCACGTAAATTCCGTGGTATACGTGGATCCCGCATGCAAAATCTGTTGCTAATAGAGTTCATAGTAAATAAGTAATAAATTAAAGCGTCATGCCTCATGCGACAGTTTTGTTGCATGAACAGCGAAAATAAATTAAGCTTTAAGCGATAAACTTCTTTTTTTATCATTTTGTGGGCATTGTCAGTGAGAGAAAATTTCGTAAAGGTGTAAAATTATGTGTAAATTTTGTTGCGAATGGATAAGTCCTCTCATTCTCGAACACTGGATGAATACAGTCTAGGAATTTGTGCACAGTTAGTTACACTTCCATTTCGCTCCCACCCGCATCCCTTTGAGAGATAGATGAGCGCCTGATGTTGCCCAGATATGTAATTGTTCTAGTTTTCTATTAGACTATCTGCTTCACCGCACCATATCTCCTACTCACCCCCTTAAGTAGACCTCCCCTTCCCCCTTTTCCCCATCTAGCTTCTCCTCCCCCTCACTCTGACTAGATCCTTAGCAATCCGCCAGTCAGAAACCCATCTCTGCTTTTTCTTGGGAAGCGTGCCCCAGTGCTTCCCGTGAGAAAATTCCTTGGAGGTCAGGTGGCAACCACAATTTGTTACCTTAAGCAAGAGGTTGCCCTTTCGCTTTCTTCCGCCCCTGACGATCTTTCTGCAGGAAGGCTACTCTGAAATTCTTCCGCCCCTGACGCTCTTTCTGCAGGAAGGCTACTCTGAAATTTTTACTGTCCCACTTAGCCGTCGCAAAAATTGCTGTTTTGAAGAGCACGCCACAGGGCGTAGTGTGAAACAGTCGCCCTGCGTTTCTGACTGTGGCGCCGCTGTGGCAATCGTAGCTTTGGTGTCTCCCTCTGGTGGGAAAGGGGAAAGGTTGCCTGTTCACGTGCATATAAGGGGCGCTATGAGCTCACCAGTTGGTCAGTTCGAGTCAGTCTGGGCCAGTGGGTCAGGTTGGGGTCAGTCTGGGTCAGTCTCTCGTCCCCAACTTGCTAGTCTGTATCTCGTCCGAATTTGTGAGGCAGTTAGTGTCTGTCTGTCGTCCGGAGTGCTAGTATGTCTGTCGTTCGGATTAACCCTGAAGGCCGGCAAAATGAGAGTCTTTTCACTCCGCCAGTAAGAGAACTCAGCGAGCGGTCGCCCGGTCGGGGCTTAGTTCCTGCATCTGAGTCTGCGCGTTAGGCCGCCAATCTGTTCGAGTTTGCTCAGGCAATGGTCATTGGTGGTTGGATCGATCGGTTGGTTGGTCACGCACTGAGACACAAGGTGACTTGTCCGTCTTGAGCGTCGGCGCATGTGAGGTCGCCACGTTAGTCCAGTGGGTCACGCCGTATAGCGAGGGGTAGTGGCTTCGCGGTCGACAGGAGAGCAACTGGAGTCAACCCACGACATCAATCTGTCCCGTGCGAGCTGCGATGCTGTGAGACGAGAGATCGGCGCGCCTTCCTGCGTCCGTTGAAGCGGCTGGCAGCGGACGGTTCGTGAGAGCGATTTGGTGGTGCTGCGCCAGGTCATCTCGAGAAATCGCAGTTTATTGGAATTTAAGTTATTGGTGATATTTTTTGTGATTTACTCTTGTTAAATTCCACTTGTTTTCTTCGACAGTCTCTCGTCCCCAGCTTGCTCGTCTGTCTCTCGTCCGCATTTGTTAGGCAGTTAGTGTCTGTCTGTCTGTCGTTCGGAGCTGCCTCTGTCTTGTTTGTCGGATTTATTGTTTGGAGTGTAACGGCCTAATGCCTGAAATATGTTCTGATCTTGCCTATCATCTTGAGAGGCGGTATCTGTGTACTGTATAGCATGTTAACTTGTTTGGCCAACCTTATATAATTTTATATAAGATTGCATTTAATGGGCTTTTATTTAAATGGTCAGTTTAGTATATAATGTTACCACTCATTCACCGTAAGACTTTTCTTGGAAGTTAAAATCAAGTTGTACCTTCGGTGGGAAAGTTAATATTTTAATTTTAGTGTTTTGTACCATTTCCATCCCTCCTACGAGGTGCATAGTTTGTGTGCTTGTGTGAATTGTTAAAACTTTTAGTTTAAAGTAATCTGGTGTGTTGCAGATTTGCACCAGTGTAGTCTTTCAGAGGTTGTTGTGACCGGTTGTAACTACGGCAGTGTCAAAAGGGAGCGGCAAGGTTCTCAGCCCGAAAGCTGATACAGTAAAAAATTTGTTCTTTCTGCCTCTGAATAAATTGTAATTTGATATTTAAAGGGTGCTTTCTGATTATAACTTTAAATCTGTTTCTTTTAAAAAATGTTTTAGGCACCATTAAAGTGATAAATTACCATTTGTTAAAAAGGAATTTGCTTATGATTTCATCAGTTACTCCCTGTCAACTACTTCCACGCTCACATAGTGTGATTAAATGTGCTAATGTTCTTGATGAATCGCTAGTAAGTAGAATAAATTCTTAAGTATATTCTTTGAAAATAAATCCACGATTCACCCACCATAAGGCAACTTCCCACCCGCTCTGTCAGTGATACTTGGTTTCTGCCATCTCCAGCATCCTAAACTGCTACCTCCATGCTCTGATTTCTCTCAGCACGGAAATGGCCGCCCCTGGGGAACACAACAAGTCTCTTCACAGCCTCTCTTCAGCTGTCATCGTCTTTTTAGGAATGTGTGGCTCACTTCGTCTTTTCTGCCAGTGCTTAGCCTTAATTAACTCCCAGACGTGCAGTACTAAGAAACCGTTAGTACTTGGTGCTAGACAGTATCAGCCGATGAAATGATAAATAATCTGATAGTGATATACCGTAATATAAATATAAATCTACAAGAATATTAAATGCGTGGTGGTAAAATCTTGCCACCTTGCAAGTTAACCCGAAGGTTTTCTCAGGTAAAATACGTTGATGCGTTAGCAGTGGCATCGATTACACAGTTGATAGGTTGGAGGATGTGAGTACGTAATTTTATTAGCATATAACGCTTGACACTAATTTAGTTGAAAAACAAAATGTCAGTTTGTATTAGAATAACTTTACACGCTTGATGCTGCTAAACTGAATTAGACGATTAGTGATAACGTCAATTACACTCTTTCTGATGAGGTAGTTAACCTGCTTCACACCGCTGTGTAGATACTGGTACTCAGAGAGTCTTTTTATGCAGCACTGTGTTCCGAGTGCTGTGATGGGACGGTGTCTAGCGCGCGAGTGAGGCAATCAAAAGGCCCACGCATGAGCAGGATGGACACTGCTGCTACGGACCAAGACGCTAGTTGTGGGACGCCACGTGCTCAGTGGACACGGCAGGGTACGACGTGAAGAGCGCCTTGCTCTTCAGTAAATATGGAAGACATCACCTTTGCCGACAGTCCTCGTATGATCCTCTAGGAACACACGAGGACTGTCGCCAACGCTGATGTGTCTGGGTGCGATCGAGTTGGTGTGTGTGTGTCTGTTTGTGCCCGGTTGCCCATCTATGGATGCACCAGCACATATCGACTTCAGTTTTAGAAACGGTGAGCATCCTTGCTAAACTGTGGTCCGAATTTCTTGACATGCGGCAACTAGCCATCAGTGATGTGTGACTGAGAGATGTTGTGCTAAATGTCGGCTCCGTTATTCCGTCCTTGCCGATAGTTTAAATGTTCGAAGCTGTGTTGATGAACTATCGCGGCTTATTAGTGATATAGACTCCTAAAGATGGTTCTCTGACGATCTGTATTCACTGGCGTTGTTCCTTAAGTTTTTAACGATGCAGCGCCTCTCACCGGCTCACTGAATACTGTGTTGATTTTCTCAAAGAATGTACTTGTAAGGCAAGCTGTTTGCTGATAATCAGTTTAATTACTCGCTACATTTTGTGCTGTGAATTACTTTTTCTTCTTTTCAGGAGGGGGTTAAATGTGCGTGTTTTCTAGAGGCAAGAACTTTACCATTAGCAAAATTAATTGTGTAGTATTTCTTTTCGTGCACTCGGTAGTTGGTCTATTGTAATTAATGTTCTCATTTAAGGTACGGGCAAAGCGCCGGCCCATAATAAATGTAAGCAAATTTTCGCCGTGCATTGAAAGACATTGTCAACTGTAGTTGTTGCTTAACAGACAAGATTGTGGCGACGTCGTGTATGTGTTTTAGTCTCCTGCATTTTAAGAATGTTATCATGCTTGAAAGTGACTGGTGTTTCTGTTTTTCAGAAAATGTACCGTCTTCTTGTTACGCGCCCTTTGTGTCCAGTTGGGTAGGCAGAGTGTATTTGATGTTACTGTACGTTTTTTCCTCTAAATTGTGCAACGGATTCAGCCTCATTATTCATGAGATATTAACTGATATGTATATGCAGACTAAGGTAACGAGTCAACGTTTCTACATACACCGGGATTCGAACAAGGGCCTCCTGCACACTAGGCAGACGCGTTAACTATTACAATAGCCTGGTTGGGAAGCTTTACACAACTGCACAGACTATTGTAATACGCCTCCCTTTTTAAGTTCAAATTCCCAATCACGACTCATTCCTCATGTTCTTCACCTCAAAAATCGAACAACATTGCAGACGCTCTAGAACTATATTGGAACAGCACTTCAGCATCGAATGAAACGGGATATTCTGTCTGAAACCAAGGTGCAGAGGGTTTAAACAATTTAAAATGGAACTTGAAAAAGTATCTGAAATCTTATAGTTTCATTAAAGATGTTAATTGGTTTGCCCACGGTGCCTCTTTGTGTAAGTAAGTTTTTAATTATGTTTGCGTTTTGAGTTTTTACCGTGAAGATTAGCCTTTGAATATTGAACGTATTGCAGTTGTGTTAACTCTTTAACTAAACACTTTGGTATCGGCCCCATCAAGTAACTGATGATCATGAGGTTGCTTTATGAGAAAGGATTTATTAATTAATGTATGTGTGTTTTGCACTAGGACATAAACATTTGAAGCCGATTAAGACTAGTTGTTTCCTTTTAGATATATGCCGTTTCGTATTTACTTGGTCGAGAACACTTATTGCTTACGTGTACATAATAACTGATGTGAGAAATAAAATTTTTGATTGTATCTGCTTCGGTCCCGACGCGTTTTCCGCAGTGGTAACACCGGTTCCTGTCAGATTACCGATTTTAAGCGCTTGGATACGTGACTGTCAGGATGTGCGGGGCGTTGTTGCCAAACGGGGTGCACTTGCCCTTGTGAAGCGCCAATTGATGAGCTACTTGAATGAGAAGTAGTGGCTCCGGTCACAAACACTGAAAACCACCGGGAGAGCGACGTGCTGGTCACGTATCCCTCCATCCCCGCATTCAGTGGCGCCTATCGGATGAGGATGACACGATGGCTGGTCGATACTGTTGGGTCTTCCGAGGCCTTTTCAGAGAGTTACTTGATTCTATAGACTCAGAAGAATGGGAAAGAAAACTGAGAATTTGTTATATGAAGATAAATTTGGCTTTAGGAAAGGTACGGGACCAGATAGGCAATTCTGACGTTTCGGTTGATAATGAAAGCAACACTAAAGAAATGTAAAGAAACTTTCATAGGATTTGTCAACCTGGAAAAATCGTTGTCAAATGGTGCAACATCTTCGAAATTCTGAAGAAAACAGGGGTAAGCTGTAGGGAGAGACGGGTAATATAGATCACGCACGACAGCCAAGAGGGAATAATAAGAGTGGAAGACTAAGAACGAAGTGCTCGAATAAAAAAGAGAGTAAGACAGGAATGTAGTCTTTCGACCCTACTGTTCAGTCTTTACATAGAAGAAGCAATGATGGAAAAAACAGAAAGGTCCAGGAGTGGGATTAAAAGTCAAGGTGAAAGGATATCAATCATACAATCGCAGATGACTTTGCTATCCACAGTAAAAGTGAAGAAGAATTACGTGATCTTCCAAAAAGAATTAACAGTCTAACGAGTGCAGAATATAGACTAAGAGTAAATCGAAGAAAGACGAAAGTAAAGAGAAGTAGCAGAAATGAAAGAACGAGAAACCTTACATCAGGATGGATGGTCACGAAGTAGGTCAAGTTACGGAGTTCTGCTACCTAGAGAGCAAAACAATCAATGACGAGCGGAACAAGGAGGACTTCAAACGCAAACTGGCAAAAAGGGCATTCCTGACCGAGAAAAGTCTACTAGTATAAAATACAGACCATAATAAGAGGCAGAAATTTGTGAAACAGTACGTTTGCAGAAGTAGTGGAACATGGACTGTGGAAAAACCAGAACAGAAGATAATCGAAGTATTTGAGATGTGGTGATACAGATGAATGTTGAAAATTAGGTGGACTGATAAGGTATGTAATGAGGAGTTCATGTCCAGCATCGGAGAGGAACGGAATATGTGGAAAACACAGACAAGGAGAAAGATCAGAATGATAGGACATCAGGGAATCAAGAAGGAGGGACAGTATGACAGGACGTCTGCTAAGACATCAGGGAATGATTTCCATGGTACTAAAGAGAGATGCAGCGGGTAAAGATTGTAGAGAAAGACAGAGACTGGAATACATCCAGCAAATAATGAAGGACGTAGGTTGCATGTGCTACTCTGAGAGGAGGAGGTTGGCGAAGGAGATGAATTCTTGACGGGCCGCATCAACCCAGTCAGAAGACTGATAAAAAAAAACAGGTTGTGGTCTCAGTGATTTCCATTCCCAGATCCTCCGCCCAGATCTCATCTTTCACTGTTAATGAAATGTAACTGCTAATATCAACAACCGAAAACCAATATGCTCAGAACTTGAAACATACAAAATGAAGGAAGCTCTAGAGTCCTTTAGGAGACAATAAAACAGCTAATGTTGTTCCAAATACCTATAGTAATAAACTTTGAATGGATCACAATAGAATGTAAGAACGTAGAAGCCTTACAAATGAAAGACAATGTGCCATAGCACGCATATTGGCAGTGAACGTCATCATGTCAACGATGTAGAAGAAAATACAAATAAACGAAATGATTTAATTGTTAATTTAAACAACTGTATCTGCACGAAACAAGACTCGTTTGAGATACGCACTGCAACGGAACGGAACGAGCACTAGAACATCGAACCGCGCGACCGCTGCGTTCAATTTTAGCGCCATCTCAGAAGCGGTCCGTGACGTCCCAACTGTGCCGCGTATTTAATGGCACTAAATCCATACAAATTATAAAAGTGATACCATGTATGTATGTTGCCCATTAGATCGATTTCAGCTAACTCTGGGATATGTATCACTCACCGCCGAGAAAGAGCCACTCTGGGGCTAAGTATTACCTTCCTCACAAAGTGTGGGGGTGAGAATGAAAAAGATGCATAGCTCGAAGGCATCTTTTAGCGAGACTGTATTGATCCAGTATTTGCGAAGTAGAGTACTTGCAACGATTCTACACACAATTCAAACCTTTAAGAGACTTTTTCTTGCTGACGCCTCCCACACGAAAATCACAGGAAAAAGAATTATCCCTTACAACATTTTCGAAATTAATGCAGTAAAAGTGGTGCATAAGGCATGATCTTTTATTTTGTTGCCTTTTCACTAGTAACTCTATTTCCAACACATTTTGCAGAAAGTATGCACATATACCACCGAATTTACTTGCAGAATTATATTTATACGACACATAGTTCACTATATATGACACCATTAACACTGAGCAGTGTGGAAACGAAGCTGCAGGGCACAGTTCTGTAGAGATATAGGTGAAATATGTGAACAAATATGTCTGAAGTATTGGTTATGACCTGTAGATTAAAACTGAAGAAACTGCAAAAAGGTGGGAATTTAAGGAGATGGGACCTGGATAAACTAAAAGAACCAGAGGTTGTACAGAGATTCAGGGAGAGCATAAGGGAGCAATTGACAGGAATGGGGGAAATAAATACAGTAGAAGAAGAATGGGTAGCTTTGAGGGATGAAATAGTGAAGGCAGCAGAGGATCAAGTAGATAAAAAGACGAGGGCTAGTAGAACTTGGGTAACAGAAGAAATATTGAATTTAATTTATGAAAGGAGAAAATATAAAAATTCACTAAGTGAAGCAGGCAAAAAGGAATACAAACGTCTCAAAAATGAGATCGACAGGAAGTGCAAAATGGCTAAGCAGGGATGGCTAGAGGACAAATGTAAGGGAGTAGAGGCCTATCTCACTAGGGATAAGAAAGATACTGCCTACAGGAAAATTAAAGAGACCTTTGGAGATAAGAGAACGACTTGTATGAATATCAAGAGCTCAGATGGAAACCCAGTTCTAAGCAAAGAAGGGAAAGCAGAAAGGTGGAAGGAGTATATAGAGGGTCTATACAAGGGCGATGTACTTGAGGACAATATTATGGAAATGGAAGAGGATGTAGATGAAGATGAAATGGGAGATATGATAGTGCGTGAAGAGTTTGACAGAGCACTGAAAGACCTGAGTCGAAACAAGGCCCCTGGAGTAGACAATATTCCATTGGAACTACTGACGGCCTTGGGAGAGCCAGTCCTGACAAAACTCTACCATCTGGTGCGCAAGATGTATGAAACAAGCGAAATACCCTCAGACTTCAAGAAGAATATAATAATTCCAATCCCAAAGAAAGCAGGTGTTGACAGATGTGAAAATTACCGAACTATCAGTTTAATAAGTCACAGCTGCAAAATACTAACACGAATTCTTTACAGACGAATGGAAAAACTAGTAGAAGCCAACTTCGGAGAAGATCAGTTTGGATTCCGTAGAAACACTGGAACACGTGAGGCAATACTGACCTTACGACTTATCTTAGAAGAAAGATTAAGGAAAGGCAAACCTACATTTCTAGCATTTGTAGACTTAGAGAAAGCTTTTGACAATGTTGACTGGAATACTCTCTTTCAAATTCTAAAGGTGGCAGGGGTAAAATACAGGGAGCGAAAGGCTATTTACAATTTGTACAGAAACCAGATGGCAGTTATAAGAGTCGAGGGACATGAAAGAGAAGCAGGGTTGGGAAGGGAGTAAGACAGGGTTGTAGCCTCTCCCCGATGTTGTTCAATCTGTATATTGAGCAAGCAGTAAAGGAAACAATAGAAAAATTCTGAGTAGGTATTAAAATTCATGGAGAAGAAATAAAAACTTTGAGATTCGCCGATGACATTGTAATTCCGTCAGAGACAGCAAAGGACTTGGAAGAGCAGTTGAATGGAATGGACAGTGTCTTGAAAGGAGGATATAAGATGAACTTCAACAAAAGCAAAACAAGAATAATGGAATGTAGTCTAATTAAGTCGGGTGATGCTGAGGGAATTAGATTAGGAAATGAGGCACTTAAAGTAGTAAAGGAGTTTTGCTATTTGGGGAGCAAAATAACTGATGATGGTCGAAGTAGAGAGGATATAAAATGTAGGCTGGCAATGGCAAGGAAAGCGTTTCTCAAGAAGAGAAATTTGTTAACATCCAGTATTGATTTAAGTGTCAGGAAGTCATTTCTGAAAGTATTTGTATGGAGTGCAGCCATGTATGGAAATGAAACATGGACGATAAATAGTTTGGACAAGAAGAGAATAGAAGCTTTCGAAATGTGGTGCTACAGAAGAATGCTGAAGATTAGATGGGTAGATCACATAACTAATGAGGAAGTATTGAATAAGATTGGGGAGAAGAGAAGTTTGTGGCACAACTTGACCAGAAGGAGTGATCGGTTGGTAGGACATGTTCTGAGGCATCAAGGGATCACCAATTTAGTATTGGAGGGCAGCGTGGAGGGTAAAAATCGTAGAGGGAGACCAAGAGATAAATACACTAAGCAGATTCAGAAGGATGTAGGTTGCAGTAGGTACTGGGAGATGAAAAAGCTTGCACAGGATAGAGTAGCATGGAGAGCTGCATCAAACCAGTCTCAGGACTGAAGACCACAACAACACAACAACATGTTACATACATGTGAAATACGTGTGACATATGCGCACATGACGAAAGCTACTGGTGAAAAGCTGCTCCTAAGCTACTGGATCAATTTGAGTCACACTAGGTATACATATTAATTACTATCTATAAAGGAAAACGGCAGGTGTAGGAACCAGCAAACTCCAATTGGGGGTGGAGATGATAATTTGGAGGGAGAGAAGAGAACATGGATATAGAGAGGGAGAAGGTGGAGATGGACACAGATCGGGGCAGGAAGAGACCGATAGAGGGGGAGGAAGAAATGGGCTCAAAGAGGCGAGAGGAGGAAATAGACAAAGAAAGGAAAGAAGAAAGAAACAGTCAGAGACCGGGGGGGAAGAGATGGATGGACAGAGAGGGTGAAGAGGAAATTGACACAGAGAGAGGGAGGAGGAGTTGAACAGAGCAAGAGGGACAGTGAGATGTGGAAAGAGGAGATGGACATGGAGGAGGGCGAGGATGTGATAGAGGATAGGTACACTTAGAGGGGGGGGGGAAGAGGATACGGCCAGGGGAGCGCGGAAAGCATGGGCAAAGGAGAAAGAAGGAAATGGACAGAAGAGGGAGAGGTAGATGGACAGAGGAGTGAGGAGAAGATGGATAGAGATGGGAAAGGAGATGAACAGAAACAGGGGGAGGAAGAGATGGAAAGAGGAGGCGGGGAGGAAATGGACAAAGGTAGGATGAGAATGGTCAGAGAAAGGGAGGAGATGCACCTGAGAGTGGGGAGGCGAGGAGATAGAGAGGACGGAACAGAAAATCTTCTGAAAGCAGTATGAGTTTCAGGTGATTGGCTGGCAGACACATGACTCAAGTAGTGGGAGGCAGTGTATTTGTAATGGCCACTAGGATTCCTCACGTGAGTGCAAACATAGACTCTGTGTGTCCAGGAAGAAGCAGATTATGACTTAAGCAAGGAATTCTGTCCAGGGGCCGACTCAGAATACAGCTCTGCTGGAACCGATCAAAGACACTTTCATCCAAATATCGAGCTAGAGACTTTGGTGGAGAGAGCACAGTGCAGTATCTAGAAGTTAGAATTTGAGAAATGTTCCTTTCGACACAGGGAGTACGTGAACTCATTTCTTTATGACAGTGCTGCTGTTTACTCAACTGGCGATTCGTTCACTCGCCGTGGAGTCTGACACACAGTGGAATTCTTCTTTACAGGAGAGTACATCAGTCAAATTTCTGTTTGTGGTTAGTGAGCAAACAGAAATTTTGACTCATGATCTATTTTTGCTGAGGTAATTTCAGTTCTAGGGATTTACCGACGGAATATTGCGTTCACTGTACAGGCAGAGAAATGCAGGAACCCCATGTACATCATCTGCACAGCAGCCAACACTATCATATGCACTTTGTGATTCATATTTAGATTAGGTTAGATTAAATTCAATTTTCAATGCCTAGACCCAAAAATGAGATGGTTCGCATGGGTGTGGGACATGTCAGAAAGTACAACATAAAGAACACAGGACATGTGAATATAAAACTCACTTCACTGATCATCTGTGAGGAGATTGTCAGGATGCGTGAAATGTTGATATTTACAGAATTAATGCACTATCAGAAGGAAACATAGTTATACATTTTTACTAAATTTATCATAGACAAAATATGGAATCTCCACTGTTGTGACCAAGTGCTGTCGAATCTGAAATATAAAAAAACTTTTTACTTAAGCTGGTACAATAATCCCTTTTACGATATTGATCTATAGAGTAAAAGAAGCTACCTAACAAAAAGCCTTTCTAACTGTACTTTATCTGAAGCCAAGTTTTTAATGGTTGCTGGCAGTGTATTGAAAATGTATGTTTCTGAGTATAGGACCCATGTTTGGATCAAGCTAAATGATTTTAGGTCTTTATGTAGGTTGTTCTTATTCCTAGTATTGATGCTATGTATTGAGCTATTGGCTGGAAATAGAGATATTACTTGCAACAAATTTCATTAAGGAATAAATATACTGACATGCCGTGGTTAGAATACCCAGTTCCTTGAACAGGTTACTACATAAAGTTTTTGAATTTACACCGCAAATGAGTCTTATTACAAGCTCTAGCACTCTAAAAACTTTTGGTCGGTTTGACGAGTAACCCCGGAAAATCATCCCATATTAAATAATAGAATGAAAGTAAATGAAGTATGTAAGGTTTTTTAGATTTTTATCTCCTACATCTGACATCATTCACATTGCAAATGCAGACTTGTTTAGTCGCTTCAGCAATTCTGTGGTATACATTTCGCGACTGACTTTACTATCGAGTTGTAATCCCAGTAATTTAACACTGTCAACCTATTTTATATGCATATGTTAGACTCGTGATGGAGAAATCTCTTCAGGTACTGAACTGCCTGTAGTGGGTCTTTTCAGAGTTTAAAGACAGTGAATTGCTTTAAGGCATTAATTAATGTCAGTGAAAATTTGATTAGCGTTCATTCTTAAATCTGTAATTGGCTTACTATTTGTTGCAATGTTTGTATCATCAGCAAAGGAAACAATATTAGCAAATGGTAATGTAACAGATGAGAGGTCATTAATACATTCAAGAAAAAGCAATGGATGCAAGTTGGAACCTTGAAGAACACAACATGTAATTAATTCCTAATCAGATGAAGACAGGTTGCTTACTCCAACAGGTATTTCGAAATGACATCCTTTGTTTCCTGCCAGTTAGGTAAGACTCTAACAATTTTGCAGCACTGCCGGTGACACCATAATATTCTAATTTACTTACGAGAGGTCAGAGGTTTTTGACAGGTCAGAGAAAGTGCCAGCGGCCTCTAATTTGTTATCTGATGGATTAAGTACATTCTCACTGTACATGTAAATTACCTTATCTGTGTGGGAGCTCTTAGGGAACCCGAACTGTGACTCAGACCAACATTATTTCCAGTTAGATGCTTAAGAAGACTTTTTCAAATATTTTTGAAAAAGCTGGCAAAAGTGAAATTGGTCGATATTTTGACGGTATATCTTTTGTACCCCTTCTTGTAAAGAGGTTTAAGTTCAGCATATTGTACCCAGAATGTAAAGGTTCCACTGATAAAAAATTGATTATACAAATAACTTAATACAGAACTCAACTCACATGAATACTCTTTGGTAAACTTCATTTATATGTGATCATAACCACTGGAATACTTCGATTTTACGGTTTTTGTGATGGATGATAGTTCTTTGGGAGTGTCATTATCACTTTACTGAGCTTATTTGCTGAGACTGGTCTAAGATATTTCATTACACTGTTTACTGAACTTGACAACTGCAAGCTGTCACTAAGAGAAACAAAGTATTTCTGTAAGAGATTTGCAACACTCCATGCTCTTGTTACCAATACTCATTCCCCTTCCTTTTTTGGTCCCGCCGCCCTCTGTCTTCTGTGCACTCGAAATAGTTTTGTTCCCTGACGTAATTATCTTTTTCTCATAATAATTTCTTGATTACTTGCTTCGATATTTTGCAGTATTTTTTGTAAAGCTAACAAAAGAGCTGTTCCTAGATGGCAGATACAGTTTCCTTTTTGTCACACATGATACCTCTATTCCTTGTGTAATCCATGGTTTATTTTTAGAGTTCTGTCCGATTTGAGTTACCTGTACGAGACAACGATTTACAAATGAGGACATAACTTCATTAATGAGCGCTTTCTATGTTCCATTTCAACCAGAAGTCTATCTAGTAAATGTCTTTGAGCAATCTCCTAAAATTCTCAATTTTTGACTGATTTATTGCCGTCTTGTACCCAGATTTAATATATTTTACATCCTGAGAAGTTTAAACATTTAACGTAAGGTGCTGCATGTCAAGATTAGGTAGTTCATTTACTACTAGTTTTGTAATATGACTTCTTCCCTAGAGTTGTCTGCAAAGATACTACCAATAGCAGTCTCAGAGAATTTACATACGCTTGTTGCAAGGTTCACACTAGGAATGACATTGAATGACAGTGTTATTGATTGCAATAATTGTTCATTGACATATATTTTCAATAAATCCACATTGAAATAACCAGCGATGACTGTTTCCTTCTTTTTTTCTTTTTCGTTTTTTTTTATTTTTTTATGAGAGGTTAAAGTTTCCTGAAGGCGCTCTGCATATATACTTAGTGATATAAAGGAGTTAGTTTAAAAAAGTACTTCTGTTGCATAAGAGCTCGTCTGAAGAAAATTATTATTGTCAATATTCTTGAAATTAAAACAGTTTCTCACAAATATGGTAACTCTTCTTTTCTCTATATTTCCTCCACATAAGTAAGAGGCTAACTTAACTCCTATAACATTTTACATACCTACACCAGTGATCACATAATGCTCAGAAAGCAGATTTTATCAACTGGTTTGTTCAGCTCTAATTCGTTATCAGAAATAAACAAATTATTGATCTTATCCCTCAATCGTTAGATATTCTGATGCAATAAAGATAACTGATTTTGTGCACTGGCTGAATTTCAACTGGATGAACTTAATTTTTCTGTCAATTTCTGAACACCTCCATTTTAATTAGTGGCTGTTTGCATAAATTATGTACATTAAAATTGGCTTTCTGGATGCGTGTTTATCAATGTGGTCATTTTTATCGTGTCTCTGAAAATTTTTTGTCTCTGTCTTTCCTACCTGAAAGAAAACTACTGTTCTGTCACTTGTAACCACTGGTGCTTTACACATGTGATAACGCCACGTTATTTGCTGTTGGCCCAGACAGTTATCCCTTCCTTTTCCTGCTGAGATGAACGTCATACCTGGTATAAAAAAACCTACTGAGAGAGTCAACAGGAACCACATCGAGACTCCAAACCTGATCCAAACACCCATTGCAACTCTCAATTAACTCTCCTAAGAGAAGAGTTTAAATGTGGCTGGTCATGACGCCTCAGAACTGACATATGCCCAACACCGGTATATCTCGTTGCTGAATCTATCTTTACCAGGTCACCTCAACCGAATAATTAGCGTCCCTTTCTACGCTGTTACCTGCTCCACCTATCATTACCAGTGTCTTCGTTTGTGAAGTCTTTGCAAACTGAACCTACATCCTCTATCAACTGATCCAGACCTACATGATGTTTGAAAATGCTTGTGCCCTGGTAACATGACCCTAGTTCATCCTGCAACAGTTGGCCAGCGATGTGAACTACTTAACAAGAAAAATTTATTTTATCTCACAACTTTTTTCTGACTTCTTACTTCTCAAACACTTTTTGAAATGTTGTTGTGTTCTATCTACTCCTACATCAACTTGTGGCTCATCAGTTACCAAATGTGACAGCAGATCAAACCTGCTTTCTATATCAACAAAAAAACTGTCTGAGAAAGTTCTAGACCAAATTCTTCTATATTCTGTTGTCACTTCATACCTCTATTTTCGCTTCTCCCTTTCTTAATTTTCCTACTTCTTGTTTTGGCTTATCTAATTCTGCAGCAATTTTCTCCTCCCGTTCCACCATCTTTCTATCTCTACAGCATCCTACAAAACTAATGAGCCTTGTTTATTTTCCCAATTCCCACACCGTTACAGCCCCTCACATGAAAGAAACTGCGGCAACCCTCAAACCACACTCCGGAACTAACAGTCCTACAGCAGGTCACACATTTCTCATTAATAGCAAACAAATGTAAGCTTTACTCTAAATTAAACAAGAATAACTTCCTAGACGACTCAGTATACTAAAATTCTTTAAAAAAGTAAGCCTAAAGTTTGCATACTTATTCAAAACTTCCGGAGATATAGAACAATTAAATCTGTGTTTTTAATGTGATGCAAACAACGAACTGAGCCTATGGTGTATGAACTTTTCACTTATTTCTGAATTTTTTACATTTTGGCTACTTACTGTAGAATACGCTAACAACGCAAACTCAAATAATCATGTAACTTACAGTGATTGATGATATGAACAAAACCTAGTCCAAAATTCTCGCCTTTTTAAGTAGCTTAACGTTAGGAAACATTGGTCCGATGCGCTAAGGTAAAGTTAACTAAATTAAAACACAACACTTCGTTTTCTGGAAACCCTTAGATGTAGGTAGTTAATGGAATATTAATGAGTTTTAACGATCGGTTCAGCTGGAGCAGATGACCCAGTCGATTCCATGTAAACTCAGCTCACATCGTTGTGGAGCCAACACCAGCTTGCATAGTGCCTTGTTAACATCTTGGGTCCGTGGCTTCGTGGGATCTGCGTCACAACCGAACCTTATCATCAGCTTTTACCAACTGAAATCTGAAATCTGACCAGGCAACGGTTTTCCAATCATCTAGGAACGAACCGATATTTTCACGAGCCAAAGAGAAGCGCGCTGCGCGCGATGCTGTACTGTTAGCGAAGGCACAATCGTCAGCCGTCTGCAGCTATACCCCATTTAACACTAGATTTCGCCGTTTCTGTGGTTAATTCATGCAGTGTTGCTTGTCTGTTAGCACTGACAACTCTACACAAACGCCGCAGCTCTCGTTTGTTAAGCAAAGGCCGTCGTCCACTGCGTTGTCCGTGGTGAGAGGCAATGCGTGAAATCTGGAATTCTCGGCACACTCTTGATAATGTGGATCTCGGAATATTGAATTTCCTAATAATTTCCGAAATGGAAGTCCCATGCGTCTAGCACCGACTACTATTCCACTACACACACAATTAAATCACAACTCTATTACAATTACCACATAGAAGCTATTATGTTTTCATATGAGTGAAGGCTGAACCAGGTCCGATATGAGCAAGATGCAAACACGCAAGGAAACGAATCGATCACGATTATCGCACTTACAGCGAGGGGCAAGATCAACCGTTACGAATGCTGCATGTATTCGGACACGAAAAACAATGGCAAAGCTTGGAGACGCCAGGAGATGCTTAGATGACTACGGCCCACCGCCCGCATCCAAATCTGGTCGGTAAGAGGGATAGTGTGTCCACTCTATTTTCCAGAGCACGTCCTTCGTGTCCGTAAGATGCTTAGCCAAACAAACTTGTAAGTCACAAGTGTGGCAGAATACCATCCCGTTACCTCGTAGACCTGCACTGTCCGTGGTGTTTAACTCACTTCCTCTCCCGGAAAACCGCTTCAACGACACCCGCAGTAAACGTGCCACGCTCTCTTCACACAAAATATCGTGTTCCATGAGACGTGGCGCGAGCTATTGATCGCGCAATGGTTCATGCGTATCGCTATGCCATGACTCATCTGAGTGTAAGCTTCGGATAACAACTGGATCTCGACCAGGGCAAGGATATAGTTGAGAATTACGTAATAAAGAGCTTACTCATTGTTACCACCTGGAACGTACTGGGTCTGGGGACAGAGGAGAAAGAGCGTAAAAACTCACTCGTAGACTGCAATGTCCATATAACAGTCATCACAAAAAACCAGAAAGGGATTTAAAGGTACTAAATATCTAGAAAGCAGCATGCACTGTTAAATGAAAGAATCAAATTTGTTAGAGGACGCCTAACTGTTTTATGAACCTGCATACTAGAGGAAGGTGAGAAGGAAGAACTAGAGGATTATCTGAATAAAATGAACTACGTTAGCCATGTCATCTTAGCAGGAGTCCTAAATGCAAGAATAGGTAAAGAACTCTTCCACTAGTTGGCTGCCAACAGAGAAGATATCGTTAATAACAACGGAAAGAACTGAGGGACTTGTTAGTGAATAAAAATGTAGCTTCGCGAGCGATAAACTCGCAAATCTATAGGCAGAGCAACGTGGGGACGGACCATTGTGTTGGTCAAAGATCCAGCTTTGACAAAAATGGAGAAAAGCAAAACACGAGGGAACAGAAGGGAAACGCAAACACATCCTTTTTACGGTGTTCTGGTCCAAGAAGACAGTTTGAGAAATATATACGAGTGCATGATAACTAAGCTACTCCAATTCATTCCGTCAAATGAAGATCTAACTGAAGAAAGGACAAACATTAAAATATCATAATACAGATCGATCAAGAAGTACCAGGTGAAAAACCCGAAAAGAATCGGAAAAGTGGACTTAAAATTTGGAACGAAGAGATGTAAGAAGCCATAGAAAAGAAAAAGTAAAGTATTTGGGAAGCTCTTGTCTAAACAGACTGAGGAAACTAAAGATAAATATAATAAAATTAGAACTGAAGACAAAAAGTTGGTAGTCAGCCACATAGATCTTGATGGGATACATTTATAAGCAGAGTTGAACATGAGATGTATAGCAGACTAGGGATGGCATTCAAATTGATCGGATAGCTAAAAGAGACCAATAAGGATAATGCACATATAAATATCATTCCTTCAGAAGACTGGGTAATTCAGTATAAGAAATTATGGTATAATCCAAAAGCTAAAGAGACAGCAGAAGAAAAAGCGAAGCAAGTGACTGACCTAATAGATTTGAGAGAGTTAAAATAGGCACACTAAAGTCGAACACCACCTGTATTAGATGGAATTAACTCAGAAATGATAATAATATTTGGTGGAACATTTCTAGACTTAAAAATGCTCCATCTCTATAGCGTGTACTGGCGTACAGGAGAAATACTAGAAGAATGCAGACACTCTTAAATTATTTTATTGTTTAAAAGAGGAGACAGAAACAACGCAAGTAATTCCTTGGTTATCAGTGATCTGAATTCTTCTTAGTACATCTGCAGCAAAATAATTAATGACAGCTCTCGAAACATCACTTATTCAGTTTTTGTGGAACAGCAAGCAGACTTCCGTAGAGGAAGATGCTTGTAGCAATAGTTCCACACTGAAGCAAATTATACTAAAAAGACAAGAATTCAGTTTCGAAATACACCAAGCATTTACCGACTAAGAAAGAGCATTTGACTACATCCACAGAAAAGAGTTTCTCGAGGCACCTGATAAAAGTATGAGAAAGTTTGCATAAAAACACTAAAATAAGAATAGATACTGAGAAAGAGCTCACATAAATAACAAAAATAAGCCGGCCCCTGTGGTCGAGCGGGTCTAGGTGCTTCAGTCCGGAACCACGCGGCTGCCACGGTCGCAGGTTAGAATCCTGCATCGGACGTAGATGTGTGTGTGATATTGTTAGGTTTAAGTAGTTCTAAGTCTAGGGGACTGATGACCTCAGATGTTAAGTCCTATAGTGTTTAGAGCTATATGAACCATTTTTTAACAAAAATAAGCCAGGGAGTAAAATGAGGCTGTAATATGTCGCCTACACTGCTCAGTGTATACATCGACGACCTGGTCAGGGAATGGATGGACAGAACACCCCAAAATATAACAACTGGGGCAGATAAATTTCTAAATACAACGCTTTTTGCTGACTAGCAGTACGGTAGGTCCTATTTTAATTTCCACTTTACAACTAGGTCGTCAATATGCAAATTAATTAAAGTAGGTAATTTTTGTGCAATAAACTTTCCGCCTTTATTCCTTGCAAGACATCTTCAGTGGCCTGGAATACGTACGTATTTTTGTTCATACAATTTAGTTTACATTTAGGACATCGTATGTATAGGTTATAAACAGTTGTGGCACTTTTTGCTTTTCTATGACGTAGTAATACTTTAAAGTTCTAATTACATATGACAACGGCCTTTACGCAGTGGTACTACCGGTTACCGTCAGTTCACCGAAGTTAAGCGCTGTCGGATTGGGCTAGCACTTCGATGGGTGACCATCTGGTCTACCGAGCGCTGTTGGGAAGCGGGGTGCACTCAACCCATGTGAGGCTAACTAAGGAGCTACTTGATTGAGAACTATCGGCTCCGGTCTCGAAAACTGACATACGGCCGGGAGCGCGGCGTTCTGACCGCATGCTCATCTATATCCACATCCAGTGACGCCTATATGGTTTAGGATGACACGGCGGCCGGTCGGTACCGTTCGGCCTTCATGGCCTGTTCGGAGGAGTTTAGTTTAGTTTAGTTACTACTTACATACTTCGTGGATGCTGTTCTACATGTGTTCTTGTCCCTTTAATACATCCATTCTTCGTCTAATACACTCCTGGAAATGGAAAAAGGAACACATTGACACCGGTGTGTCAGACTCACCATACTTGCTCCGGACACTGCGAGAGGGCTGTACAAGCAATGATCACACGCACGGCACAGCGGACACACCAGGAACCGCGGTGTTGGCCGTCGAATGGCGCTAGCCGCGCAGCATTTGTGCACCGCCGCCGTCAGTGTCAGCCAGTTTGCCGTGGCATACGGAGCTCCATCGCAGTCTTTAACACTGGTAGCATGGCGCGACAGCGTGGACGTGAACCGTATGTGCAGTTGACGGACTTTGAGCGAGGGCGTATAGTGGGCATGCGGGAGGCCGGGTGGACGTGCCGCCGAATTGCTCAACACGTGGGGCGTGAGGTCTCCACAGTACAACGATGTTGTCGCCAGTGGTCGGCGGAAGGTGCACGTGCCCGTCGACCTGGGACCGGACCGCAGCGACTCACGGATGCACGCCAAGACCGTAGGATCCTACGCAGTGCCATAGGGGACCGCACCGCCACTTCCCAGCATATTAGGGACACTCTTGCTCCTGGGGTATCGGCGAGGATCATTCGCAACCGTCTCCATGAAGCTGGGCTACGGTCCCGCACACCGTTAGGTCGTCTTCCGCTCACACCCCAACATCGTGCAGCCCGCCTCCAGTGGTGTCGCGACAGGCGTGAATGGAGGGACGAATGGAGACGTGTCGTCGTCAGCGATGGGAGTCGCTTCTGCCTTGGTGCCAATGATGGTCGTATGCGTGTTTGGCGCCGTGCAGGTGAGCGCCACAATCAGGACTGCATACGACCGAGGCACACAGGGCCAACACCCGGCATCATGGTGTGGGGAGCGATCTCCTACACTGGCCGTACACCACTGGTGATCGTCGAGGGGACACTGAATAGTGCACGGTACATCCAAACCGTCATCGAACCCATCGTTCTACCATTCCTAGACCGGCAAGGGAACTTGCTGTTCCAACAGGACAATGCACGTCCGCATGTATCCCGTGCCACCCAACGTGCTCCAGAAGGTGTAAGTCAACTACCCTGGCCAGCAAGATCTCCGGATCTGTCCCCCATTGAGCATGTTTGGGACTGGATGAAGCGTCGTCTCACGCGGTCTGCACGTCCAGCATGAACGCTGGTCCAACTGAGGCGCCAGGTGGAAATGGCATGGCAAGCCGTTCCACAGGACTACATCCAGCATCTCTACGATCGTCTCCATGGGAGAATAGCAGCCTGCATTGCTGCGAAAGGTGGATATACACTGTACTAGTGCCGACATTGTGCATGCTGTGTTGCCTGTGTCTATGTGCCTGTGGTTCTGTCAGTGTGATCATGTGATGTATCTGACCCCAGGAATGTGTCAATAAAATTTCCCCTTCCTGGGACAATGAATTCACGGTGTTCTTATTTCAATTTCCAGGAGTGTATAATGACCATCATCAGATCTGCAGCAAAAATGGTAAAAAACATAAATACACTCACAGATTGTATACAGCTTAAAAAAATAAATAGACTAGAAAGAAAAGTAATACTGACATATATATGCGTTTGTGTGCTTTAGGTATGAAGAGGCATACCTGTTGTATAAAAACAAACTCCTAATGTACTGCAGCCATAGTGGCTTCGTCAAATGTTAAATGCAAAATCGGCACCATTATCGTCAAATATACATAAATAACATCATATGCACGAGTCATGTTGTCAGTAGCACTACTGTTCAAAATAAGCTGCCGTACAGTAGCCACAAGATGTTTGTGTTGTAAGTTCACCAGATGTCGGTAATGTAGGCATACACTAGTTTTCAACGATTAATTGAACAGCGTAAAATAAAGGGTGATACAATAGTTAAAGTCTGTGATGAGCTTATAACGTATAAAAGGCATTACAATTATGAAAAGCGATGAAATAGAACACGACGTAAGTCATATTGTTAAAAAGCGGAAGAGTTAAGAGACAGTAGTTGACATATGTTCAAGTGCCAATATTCTAGATAATTACATAAGTAATGAACACCTATGATAGTGCACAGAATAATATTTAAAAAAACGATAAAACAAATCGCTAAAGAAGGTACAATGAAGGAAAACATAATGCTGCACATAACCAGCGCCCTCTGTTAGCGCTAACGCCAGAATTCCGCACGGGCGGGAAGTGGCTGGAGGAACGTGACCGCCGGAGGGCCCCTCCTACCTCGCGGCACTCCGTTGCAAGAGTAGAATGATGAAATTCCGTAACTATGTTCATATCTCCGTAGGCAGTGTAACGTTTCTTATGGCGGCTTATCGCAATAAATATTTCCGTCGGCTATTACTTCGTAACTTACAGAGGCAAACAGATTTAGTGAAACACCCTGTATATGCTGTTGCTTCTGTCACCTGCCATGCACGTGCACACCATGATCACTGTTTGATCCCGCCTGCTCCACTGTGCTTCCCATCCAACTGCAGAAGAAGGCCAGAAGTTGTGGCCACTTTCCACTGTCCACTGTCCCCTTGGGTCAGTGCTACATTGGTGATAACAGCACTCCACTGACAGCAGCCATTGCCCGTGGGTACACACCATGGGTCATCCACTTGGCAGCCTGTTGTTGACGCATTTGCGTTTTGCAGGCCAAGGCTGTCTACATCGCGGACGCCATTTATTGGTTCTCCAGCTCTGACACTACCGCTGTAATAGCTAAGAAACGAAAGAGTATTGATCAAGAAACGTTTCCAAGATTGGCCTTCATGAAACACCAGCTACCATACCACTGCAGCCACAACCTGGGGAGATTTGGGGGGGGGGGGGGGGGGAGGACACTGCATTGCATTCTGACATATCAAAAACCAGCTACAGTTGCAACTACAGAGGTTGTACACTCCCACAGCTGCAGTCTTCTTCTTCTGCCAATCCAGTGTTACAACTTATCCCTCGGCCTCCCACACTCCTTCTTCCTGCAGGATTGTATTCCATTGCTTGTCGAGAAATGCTATGAAGTGACATATGCAGTACATGCTACTTCGAATCCTGCTTTCGTTGGATCAATTTTTAATTAATGGCTGTATCACCCAGTTCTTTCCTTATTTCTTCATTTCTTATTTTGTCTTCTCTTGTGCAGCCTCTCACTAATCTAAAGAACTTCATTTATAATGTTTCAAGTAGTCTTAAGTCTTACGTTCATATATATAGTACTGTTATCTGCTTGTGCGTGTTTACCACTCATATAATAATAAAACACATTGAATAGTTGGCAGTAATAATAGGCAGTTGGAAACATCATCCAAAACAAAACTAGTGTTCAGGTCCTAAAACTGTGTAGTTGAAAACAGTATTTCAAGCTACTACACTCCTGGAAATTGAAATAAGAACACCATGAATTCATTGTCCCAGGAAGGGGAAATTTTATTGACACATTCCTGGGGTCAGATACATCACATGATCACACTGACAGAACCACAGGCACATAGACACAGGCAACACAGCATGCACAATGTCGGCACTAGTACAGTGTATATCCACCTTTCGCAGCAATGCAGGCTGCTATTCTCCCATGGAGACGATCGTAGAGATGCTGGATGTAGTCCTGTGGAACGGCTTGCCATGCCATTTCCACCTGGCGCCTCAGTTGGACCAGCGTTCGTGCTGGACGTGCAGACGCTTCATCCAGTCCCAAACATGCTCAATGGGGGACAGATCCGGAGATCTTGCTGGCCAGGGTAGTTGACTTACACCTTCTGGAGCACGTTGGGTGGCACGGGATACATGCGGACGTGCATTGTCCTGTTGGAACAGCAAGTTCCCTTGCCGGTCTAGGAATGGTAGAACGATGGGTTCGATGACGGTTTGGATGTACCGTGCACTATTCAGTGTCCCCTCGACGATCACCAGTGGTGTACGGCCAGTGTAGGAGATCGCTCCCCACACCATGATGCCGGGTGTTGGCCCTGTGTATGCAGTCCTGATTGTGACGCTCACCTTCATGGCGCCAAACACGCATACGACCATCATTGGCACCAAGGCAGAAGCGACTCTCATCGCTGACGACGACACGTCTCCATTCGTCCCTCCAATCACGCCTGTCGCGACACCACTGGAGGCGGGCTGCACGATGTTGGGGCGTGAGTGGAAGACGGCCTAACGGTGTGTGGGACCGTAGCCCAGCTTCATGGAGACGGTTGCGAATGGTCCTCGCCGATGCCCCAGGAGCAAGAGTGTCCCTAATATGCTGGGAAGTGGCGGTGCGGTCCCCTATGGCACTGCGTAGGATCCTACGGTCTTGGCGTGCATCCGTGCGTCGCTGCGGTCCGGTCCCAGGTCGACGGGCACGTGCACCTTCCGCCGACCACTGGCGACAACATCGTTGTACTGTGGAGACCTCACGCCCCACGTGTTGAGCAATTCGGCGGTACGTCCAACCGGCCTCCCGCATGCCCACTATACGCCCTCGCTCAAAGTCCGTCAACTGCACATACGGTTCACGTCCACGCTGTCGCGGCATGCTACCAGTGTTAAAGACTGCGATGGAGCTCCGTATGCCACGGCAAACTGGCTGACACTGACGGCGGCGGTGCACAAATGCTGCGCAGCTAGCGCCATTCGACGGCCAACACCGCGGTTCCTGGTGTGTCCGCTGTGCCGTGCGTGTGATCATTGCTTGTACAGCCCTCTCGCAGTGTCCGGAGCAAGTATGGTGGGTCTGACACACCGGTGTCAATGTGTTCTTTTTTCCATTTCCAGGAGTGTACATGGCTGTGTGGTGGGTGATGGATGTTATGGCCGTGGGAAGTTGATTTTAATGAGATGTTCAAATGTGTGTTCATGTTCCTGAATGCACAATGCAATCCGTCTTCTAAAGGATCTGCGGACGAGATGTAAGATCGCCGGTGTCACGGAGCAACATGCGTCCTCAATGCGCCGTTTTAGACCATCTGGGGATGTTGCGCAGTGACATAAACATTATCCTTTAGATATCCCCACAAAAAGAAATGTAATCGTGTTAAATCGGGTGACCTTGCGGGCCAAGAATGAGGACCATGGCACTCCCACCACCTTCCTGCAAACCTGACGTTTAGTTGTTCCACAGCAGCACGAGCCGAATGGGCTGGGTGACCATCATGGAGCATCCACATATGGACTCTAGTGTATACGTTCCAAGGAGACCACCCAAACTGTCTACTACAAACTCGCGATATAACTCACCTGTCAGTGTATCTGGGAAGTAGTGTGGACCGATGAGTTCATCCTCAAGGATTCCACACCACACATTAATAGAACACCTACATACGTTGACGGTCGACAGGTCGAACCGATCGAGGATTGTCTACGGCCCATGGTGCACGTTATGGCGATTCACTGCACCGTAATTTGTGAACGTGGACTCATCAGAGAACATAACACCTTGTAAAGACTCCAGTGTGAAATTACGCATGGCCCCTTCACAGAACGAAACTCTCGCACGGAAATGGTTCCCATACAGCTCCTGGGTAGCGGTACGGGTGAAACCTGTGGCCGTGTACGATACGCCACACAGATGTGAGACTGACACCAGCGACTGCAGCAACGGCTCGTAAGCTGACATGAGGATCGTGGCGTACTGCAGCTAAAAGAAACACTTCCATCTCCTCACTTCTTGCAGTTCTTCGTCTGTTACTGCGGCGCATTACCAAACTGCCTGTTTCCCGAAGTCGTTGTTCGGCACGTAAGAACGTAACGACTGTCGGGGCTCTTCGCCTAGGATATCTCACGGCGTACGCCACGGCTGCTTCAATGGCATCGTGTCGGCACTCGCCGAGCATCAGCAACATGTCAACGTACTCGTTGTTCGTGTATGCCATCTTCATCCGATGTCAGTAACTGTGGTCTATTGAGCCGCGTTTGTTTGTGTGGCTCGAACTGTCGGCTATACGCCCGTGTGCGGCGTCAGTCGGCAGTCCAACAGAGCATCGAGGAAGCTTAACCCTCCGTGACACCGGCGACGTTACAACTCGGCCGCACCACATTTAGAAGGCGCTTTGCGTTATTCGCAACGTGTGTGGTATCTGCCCCTGAAACTTTGAAGGGTTGTAGCTCCCAAACCAAAAGTAACAGGAACGTAATTTAAACTGATGTACACGAAGCTGGTATTACTGATTCCAGTGCATGATAGAAACAACTATAGTTCCATTTTTTAAAAAAGTATCTTTTTGCTGTAACTCTTAGGATAATAACACAATAAACTATGTTCAGAGCTTCACAGACAGTGTAACTCTTCTTATGGTGACCTACCGCAATAAATATTTCCGGCGCCCATTACTTCGTAACTTACAGAGGCAAACACATTTAGTGAAACACCCTGTATTCGCCAAGGGTGACAAACAGCGTTATAGTGCTCGCTCAGACGGCAGCTACACACCCACAGCCCACTAGGACGGCAGTCAATGGCATATGGTAGTCACAAAGCAGGTGATCCGATAGTGCGAAGGTGTCAGCAAACAGATTCTGAGCCGGTCGCTGTGGCCGTGCGGTTCTAGGCGCTTCAGTCTGGGAACAGCGTGACCGCTACGGTCGCATGTTCGAATCCTGCCTCGGACATGGATGTATATGATGTCCTTAGGTTAGTTAGATTTATGTAGTTCGAAGTTCTAGGGGACTGAGGACCACAGAAGTCCCATAGTGCTCAGAGCCATTTGAACCAAACAATTCTGATGAGCTGTCGCCTTCAGTTAATGGCGCCAAAGCCTGACGATGACAGCTTTCTGGTTCATCTCGGACTGCAAGCAGATGTTGGTCCTGTTCTCGTGGCTAATGGAAGGGCTACTTGCTTTCATTGTCCTCCCATGTTGAGACGTTACTTTCGTTTTGCCTCAGGTTACAATAGGAAGTAATTATGTTTTCTATATCGAGATATACGAGTGCTAGCAGCTTCAATACTTCGCTGGGTGAAAGGAATATTTGACGCATTTGTTTATTTCTTTTCATCATTTCACAAAGAGATCACACGGCGTTTATATGTATACTCCTTGTTCCATCCTGTATGAGTGTGCATGGGTATGAATGGAAGTCAAATGTAGCGGGAGAATGGACCAAAGGGAACAGTTCAAGGGAATAGCAGTCATTGCCAACATTACAAGAATAACGGAAGGTAGGCCAGAGCAGCAGGCAAAGATGAAAACACGCACGAGGGTAGGTTACAAAGTTGTTGCAGGGATGAGGTGAGTCTCCCCACCACCGCGTCTGAATAGGAACGTTGGTCGGATTTTGGCGCGTGGAGAGCACTGTGGGGCCAGCCATGAGACGGACCGGACGCGGGAGCACAGCAACTCGCAGATTTGGTGAGATAGAAATGTGGTAACATGGCTAAAAATTCACGACAGAGTATGCTCATAGCACGCATTCAACATACCTTCATCGGTACAGTTTCGGTTTTAATTTATTTGCAATAGTTTTCTCTGAAATGTGTTTGTGAAATTTTACTTTGTGGTAGTGAGCATGCAACAGGAACCATCAGTTCATGTAGCTGTTGCCCGAGTTATAAGCTTCACTTTTAGCTCAATGAGTGCAGATTGCGTATCGGATGGTAGATCGAGAAATTTCTGTCGCGAAATTTAATTATTTTTGCTACTTTCTTTGTGAGTTCAGTTCGCACTTCATTTTGGCGCCAATAGTACATCATTGTTACCCAGAATCTTTTCTCTGATAGAGATTATCTACCTTCAGCAGTGGCCTACCTTAAATTTCTAGTGGTGTAATTCATGCATGACGATAAGTGAGTCTTAAAGAATGACTGACGATTTTCCCGCTAAAAGACAGTGTGGCCCACTTATGTATATTCTGTGTTATTATGAAATTATGTGTCATATATTTTTTGTGTTATTATGAAATTATGTGTCATATATGAAATTATTCGTGTAGCGTTTTCGTTTTGTCATTGTCCTACCTATGAGAGGTAACGCTGATTCAGACAAGTTTTGTAACCAAAGAAAAATTGTAATGTGTCGGCTGCTAAAGTTTTCATCAAAGTAGAAAATAAATCTATTAAATCAAAGTCAGCATTTCAGTTAAGAAATATTCCCCCAGACACATGAAATGGGTACGATGTATCTTATTCAGTCCGATCATCTAAATTAAATAAAAGATAGCAATAATCTTCAATTTGAATTTAGATAGGCTACCAGCTGCTATAGTGACGGATTTGAATTCAACCACCCCAGAACATGTTATCTTAGAGAAACTCGCACTAGTTTACGTTGCGCACTTTGCTAAAATAATTAATTTGTAAATCAAATAAGGGTCACAATATAGACACTATTTCTTATGGGCCCGGTACATTAGCAGCCAGGACGCAAAATGGAGTACAGTTCTTTAAGGTAACGCGAGGAGATGGTCACACAGGTTCAATATAAATTAAAAATATGTAAAGAACCAGCATACAGCCAACGAGCAGTCATATAGCAATGTATTCTGGAGATTTTTTTGAACAGAATGAATGCTCATAACCGAGAAATGACTCTTACAGTTCGTAATTCGTTGGATTCTTAAGATTTTCTCTACGTGGTGAACTTATCTTCTATTGAATTTCTTTCCCAAATGTTGCAAGTATTTTAGTTTTGTTGTGTTCACAAGAGTAGGAGTCTCGTTTGCTGGGATAATAAAGTTCAGAGAGCATGGAAGGAACTGACACCCATAAGGAACCGTGCATAATAGACTTTTATTTTATTAAATGTTTGCTAACATTGAAGGCGAGTGAACCTTATGCTAATGAATGTCCTTTTTCATGGAGTATAGTTCGCCAGCCTCTTCACCCTGATGAATTTTATCAGTCCTTCACACATTCAATGATTATTGCGAATAGATGACCTGCTTGAGAAATGCCTGTCTCAATTATTAATGTTATTTATTCCCTGATCCGTAGTGCTGAAGTCGCTTGGACAGATTCTGCAACGCTTTGCATATAAATTGTTGGACTGAACGCCTCTAAATGTTCTTACAAACTATAGATTTCATTTCACTCAGTAGAACTTACCTACAGAAAAGTACTGCCTGCTCTCGATACAAAGTACTGTGACTTGATAAAGAGCATGTTATATGGTGACAGATATATATTGTATTTAAATATGACCAAAGTTCAGAATTAAACAGAGTCTGTCGATAACACTGAAAAGTGTGAAAGTCATATGCTTCATCTGTTTTCATACCATGATATTAAAATTAGCTACATTTTTATATGAAAATTAGAAGCAAATTAATAACTTCTCAGTCAAATCCAATCGAAATCGGGTTAATGGTGTGTCAGCTCCACCAGCACACTGTGCCTGCTAGCCCTGACCCTTACTTGCCACCTGATACTCTGCCCTTTTCCCTTCTGTTTAGGCATTTTGACAGCTACCACACCAATGGGTACAGGTAGGGTCCATCACGCAGTCACAGTGTGCTCACATACAGCCCGATTGGTCTTTGACCGGTTCAGCAGCGGTGGGGGCGGGGCGGGAGGGGGGGGGGGGAGGGTTGGCTACTGGCTGGCTTGTGAACGGGTGGCTTAGCGGTCGTGGCTAGCAGATGGCGGTGCGCTGAGGGAACCGAAGCACCTTGGCCAAGGACATGACCGCTATAAAATCACCCACTCACAGGCGAATAGGGGAGGGGAGTTGGAGGACTGTGAGTGGGTGACTTAAAACCGGACAGCCAGTTTTTGAGACATTCTTAGGGGAAACTAGAATGAAAATTTTGCCTTCTAGAATTTTTATAATGGAACTAATGGTAGATCGTTACCTCTGAACCATATCTTTACTACAACTTACCTCAGCTGTTATTAATACTACGACCTCCAAATTTGGTATACCTCATTCTCTTTATATGTTTTATCATTCACTTTAACAAAAATTCTCTATCATGAAAATCACAGGTACTTAATATACAACAATTGGGTACATTTTAGTTACAAAATTGGTTTTTACCTAATTACTCAAAAACTATGAGAGGTAGCTTAACGCGATCTCTTAGTTATTATTTTTGGGGTGAACTGAAGCGTAAAACAAATTTTCATGTTTCTAAGTTCATTATTTTGCACCTCTGATTTTTCATAAAAACGTGCATTCTGGTGTTAATTTTTGTTATATGGTTTTGGAAACCTGCTCCACTTATTTATGAGCTCTAACTGCAATTTCTGAGCAAATTCTGGCTTTCTAGCTTCCTTATTTATCGTCACTTATTTTTCTCTTAAAATGGCATTTTTTAAGTAAACAGTTTAGTCTAGAACATAAAGACTTGGTATTTCGGCGTTATAACAATAAACTATATTTTAACTAAGTTTCAAATATAAATTTTGATTTTTAATTTCATACTTAACTATGGTGCAATATTTGCGCGCTACGCGCAGACACGTTAAGGTGACGTGGCGCTACTAGCGGTGAACTGGGGTAAGTCCCAGCACACTCGCTCGCCTCTGTATCTCCCCAGTGATACAGCGCTTGGCTTGCTTCACCACCCCCTTTTTAATGTTCGAGAAAAAATCTGTATTTGAACATCATTAAATATCCAGAAAGAAACAAACAAGTGATGTAATAGTTTAGTTTACCTCTTTTAAATAAAATTGATTTTTAGAAAATTCCTTATTACTGCACATACAAAATAACCATACTTGCATACACCTAGAAAATATAGTATATAAGACTTCCACAAAATCATTTACAACAATTTACATAGGAACAATGCATGAATTTTTCAATAGTTACGAAATTATTATTTTTTTATTTAAAATTTTTCAGTCCTTACCTGAAAAGAAACACATATGAATTTTCCGCTTTACAATACTCACATTTTTTTCACCATAATCGTAGACACTGATTAGAAATGTGGGAGGAGGATTTACTTTTTCATGCTATTTTATCATAAAAAAAGAAAAGGGTATGTTTTACTGTAGTTTGGGTCGTCCTTTCGTCCATTTCCACTACAGCTTGAAGTCAGTCTTTCATGCAGCCTCCACTTCCCTGAAAAACAGACAACACAGCCTAAGCTTCTGTTCCCAACTTACATCCAAGGGAGGACAAAGTACATCTTAGAATTTCTATTTTGGCAAATGTTCTAATAAGTGAGAAGTTGTCAGAAGTTCAATTAGCACTAAGTCATATCTGAGAAAAAGATTCATTTACTTAATAATTTAACATAAATTACAAACATTGCATTCATGCTTCCTTTGTTTCCTAAATGATATCTTTCAGCTCCTACATCACGAATTTTTGGCAAATTTGCAATTTACTTTATTACTTGAGATGTTGCTTTAGCTTAGAAGATTGAGTAACCTTTGCAAGTGTCACTTTAATGTGGCTCATTTACCATATGGATTAGTTTATCAAGGAAGTAATTTGCTAAAAAGTACCTACTTTGCTTGGTTGCGTGCATTATTAAAGAAACTGTTTTTGTTTTCAACATATTGATCCTTTATGATCTGCATTTTCCAAAATTCGTAAGATTCTGTTGTCTGTTTTTACTACCTAAACTTATTATCCAACTTAAGCAAGATTAAGCGCTTTCTACCATTTTATGAGACGTGAGGGAAATTATTAATCAATTCTCTATCATTTAATAATATGGTTTAAAAATAATAGATGTTACCGGAAAATTTTGTAGCCCAGTACAGAAGGAGACGTCAACACTAGTTGATATAAATAAAGTACCAATAGAACAAATTCCATATAAGCAAAGAGGCAGTAATAATAAAGCATGGGAACTGCCTATTACAGTAATAAGGAATAGCAGATATCTGCAGAAGGATACTAAATTTGGTACTAAAGTGCCAGGTGCTAATGCAAGAAGTGAAAAAAGGAAAAGAAGGCACTAAGCAAACGTTTTTTCTACTAGTTTTAACATTAATAAGCTAGTAATCATATTTCAGCTTACTTACTTCATTTCTCCATTTTCTCCAGTTTTAAAATACTCCGATTTCGCCACTTCTTTCTCCCTTTTTCCATTTGTCAGCCTACTGACTTCCTTATTTCTCTACATATTTGGTGCGATCCTCACACCATTTCCACACATCTTCCTTCGATTAATGTTAAAACGCTATTGCTTGCCTCTGGGGGCATTCCGTTCTTCCCCTTTTTGTTCTACAGACAACCTTATTCCCACTAAAATTATTACTTTATGCAGATTCTAATGGATTATTTTCTTTGCGTGTCTAGCTTCGTTAATATTTTATAGTAAAATGTGTCTCTCTTATTATTTTAGTTACTAAACCTTTTTACAGATCTTGTTTTCATCTATTTGTTTTAGCCATGTTTTGCCTCTTATTGGTACTCAAATTTACTTTTGGCATTCACTAGGAAGATTACACACTAAAAAGACTTTATAAACTAATAGAATATATACAGCAATAAGACATATATGATTCTTACTTGCTATGATAGAAAAGAAGAAGAGAATGAAACTTGAAATGGATTTAAAAGTTTCATCTATCTGGGACTGCACGACACGCCAAACTGTGTATCCGCCAAAGAGTGGCAGAGTCCCTACAGCAACTAGTTACTGTTATTTTTAAATTGCTTTGCTATCTTCCTAAATGGTCCCTTATGCCGTTTCATATACTTCTTAATTTTAGGTATTTCATTAGTTCTTACTGTTACTAGCTTATTAATGTTAAAACTAGTAGAAAAAACGTTTGCTTAGTGCCTTCTTTTCCTTTTTTTCACTTTTTGCATTAGCACCTGGCACTTTAATACCAAATTTAGTATCCTTCTGCAGATATCTGCCATTCCTTATTACTGTAATAGGCAGTTACCATGCTTTATTATTACTGCCTCTTTGCTTATATGGAATTTGTTCTATTATACTTTATTTATATCAACTAGTGTTGACGTCTCCTGCTGTACTGGGCTACAAAATTTTCCGGTAACATCTATTATTTTTAAACCATTTTCTTTCATGTCAGCTAATTTATTCTAATTAGGAATAGCATCACAGGTTACTTAGGATACCGTACTTATTTCGCTACCATTATCATGATTACAATGATGTGTTACTTCAGAGATGTCAATTTCTTTAACAGGGTAGATTAATTTAGTCTGAACACGTTCCTCAAAGGCATCCTCTAATAATTCCTTCTCAAATCGCTTCCAGTGAAAGTAGTTTTGTTCAGTTGCAAGTACATTTACAATTAAATTCTGGGGCTCATCAATCTCTACACTTTTAGCTGACTTTTCCAACCTATACACTAATTTTAAATCGAAGCACTTGACGATTCCTTCCACTTCTGTTTGTTGCACATCTGCTAAACTATCCTCTAACTCTGAGCAACTGTGTCCCTGCACAACACTGCTATTTATAATAATGCCGTCCCCTTCTACCATTTTTGGCAAGTTAATACAGCTACTAGGTTCCTTCACCTCATTATTTTTGCTCCCACTTCATTCAACAACTCCTCTTCTCTAAAATTTTGCTAAAGTGATTCTACATTCGCTATTTCAACTTTAGCTTATAAATTGTCTTCATTATCGAAGATGTGAGCTTTTACCTCATCTTTGTTCATATCAAATCTGTTAACTATTTCTTCCCTATCATCTACAGTGTATTCTTGTTCTGTTTTTACTCATTGCTCCAGCGTATCCAAAATACTGTCCACTATGTTACGAGAGTGGTACTTTCTGCTCCTATTTCATCATACCTGTGTTCTGTCTGTGTATGTAGGCTAACTGTTGTTTGTGTATTTGTTACTGGCTGTATTACTATTACCGCCTGTTGAGCGCCAGTTTCCTCATAGACGGGATTTAGTTTCCCAAACGCGGCTTGTTATGTTCATTTGCTACAGCATTAGATATGGTAGCATTATGTGCACCTTCTGGTCTCAATTACTCTGAGTTTACATTCCTGATTTCGTCATAATACTTGTTACGAAAGCTTGGTGACTGTCTACCCTCTCTTCCTCTACCACGGCCATGATTTTAACAATTTGTTCTTGCGTTTCTAACTTCCATACTCCTAACATTCACTTTTCTATTGTCTTGATTTCTGATTTGTACGTGATTGTTAGACGATCTGTTATTATGCATCATCTGCTCCTCCTCAGCAGCTATTCTTTCCACCTGCTGTAGGTATTCAGTGAATTTATCTACATTATCTCTAGGGGCGGAAATTATTCTTTTCTGCCAGTACCAAGGCAGCTGACCTTCTGAACCCAGAATAATCATGTCCGGTTTCATTTTCTCTGTCAAATGTGACAGTCGTGAAACTCACTGCCTAGAGAAATCTTTTACTTATTCACGTCCTGGTGAAAAATTTTTACCATTCCAAAATTCTCTTAAAACATAATTTTGTTTATTGTGTGACTAGTATTCGTTAAGAAATGCAGATTTAAATTCAGATCAAGATTTACTTTTTATCATTACATCAGTTGACCATCGCTAGCCATCTCTTGATAAATGACTTCTTATAAAGGAAATTTTCTCCCTTTCTGACCAGGCATTAGTCAAAACATCTTCAAAGTCATTTCAAAAATCAAGAGGGTGGATCTGTTTATCTGGATCAAAACGTAAGAATTGTCGACACCCAATAAAAGCTACGGCAACTGAAGCCACATGCTGTACAATAGTACTACTAGAACTAACAGAGGTTATTTTCTAGGTTAGCAAAGTTAGTATTCAGTTCTTCTACTTGTAACTCTACTGCTTCTACCCTGTCAGAACATCTTTTGTCCACTTCTTCACAAAATTCCTTACAAAAAATGGTTCAAATGGCTCTGAGCACTATGGGACTTAACTTCTAAGGTCATCAGTCCCCTAGAACTTAGAACTAATTAAACCTAACTAACCTAAGGACATCGCACACATTCATGCCCGAGGCAGGATTCGAAGCTGCGACCCTAGCAACCGCGCGGTTCCAGACTGTAGTGCCTAGGACCGCTCGGCCTCCCCGGCTTTCAAAATTCCTAACAAAATTCTTTTACTTCCTCAGTATTTTTCAGACAGGTATCTACCGTAGTCTGTACCTCATTTATTCTGTTAGAGCAAAGTTTGGATTCGTTGCCTATTCTTTCTGACAATCTCCCTTCCAGAAGCTCATCTGTAACATGGAAATCTTTGCGAACCATCTCAATTTCGCATTTAAAGTACTATGCATTTTAATTAATTGTTGCCCTGTTTTGACTCGAATATCATGATGGATAGCATCCACCTTGTAATTTAAACTGTTCATTTTTGATATCATTTCATCTCTCAGTTCTTTAGTGCTATCCCTCATTGCCTTATGATGCGATTCAAGTTTAGCAAACAATAATTGCATCCAGTTTGGAGACTCTACTTTGCCACTTGGCATTTCATCACCTGGATGAACCTGAAACATAATGAGCTCAGTATCATTGCTTGATAAAGTTATTAACTCTTTCGGCTCATTTTTAATTTCTGTCTAAATAATTCCTTTATCAGTGACTGGTTCTAACCTGGCAATTTCATTCAAATTCAAATCGGATTCTAAGTGTGACACATCACCCTCCGGTTTTATATTTATTGGCTCAGCGGAACCATCCTCATTAAATTCAGTTTCTGAGGATTCATGGTCAGAAACCAGTTCCTTTTTGGAGCATACATAAGTATCCGTTTCTAGAAACCTGTTACCAGCAATTAACAAATACATTAATACTCTTGACTTAACTTAATTGGTCGTCGTCGACGAAAGTTGTCGGCGCGGTGTACCAGCAACCATGATGCGACGCGTCGCGACGTATTGCAGGCAGCAGCAGCAGCTGTAGCGGTGAAGATAGCTGCGGGTATCGCCTACTGCAGTAGCTACTTTCAGTGCCGGTGGCAGCCGCGATCCACTGTCGGCTTCCTTCCTCCTTTCCAAGTTCCTATGGTCGGCCTCCACTGTTTATTCACCACACTCGCGAGTATATTATAACACTGTTCCCGCACTAGTTTCTGACTATGTCATTTCGGTGTCCTGTTAGTGACTACAGAGTTCGCTGATTTCTACCAATAACCTCCACTGTTCAATCACATTGATTTGCTTTCAGTTTCCCGGTCGATGCACCATATGTGGGGCGGCGGGTAAAAGTTAATCATTCTTCCTTTGGTTACGCCGCTTTTCTCACTCGAGCCTGGAAACTAATTTAGTGGTCAGCCAGAAAACGAAGGGAAACATACTGACCTTAGTTTCCAGTCCGCACGGCCACTTTCTGATCCAGTCCACTGAAAGAAAAGTTGCTATCCTCCTATTTCTTAGCGGGATCAAGTTCCAATCAAAATTATAGTGCACACTGTAGCGCCTAGAACCGCACGGCCACTCCGGCCGGCTATTGCATAACGTTTCTCCCATACAACACTTGGAAATTCCCTATTTTCAATTGAAAGAAAGTCTTTCTATTCTAACAGCACATTTAGCAGTTCAGAGGCGACCTCTACGGTACGTTCCTACCAGATTGTCTTTCGCCCCGACTAAAATTATTCAATGAAAGTTTGCAATAAACGTTCAAAATTAATGCTCGCCATAAATGTGGAAATAAAGTCACCATTTGTCACGCGAAATTGTAATTCTCACGGGCGCCACACTAACAGTTACTTTGGCGAATTCTAAGCGATCCAGGACGGTGTACAGTCCTCGCCAGTTCAGTATCCGTTTTTACCGCAAAATACGCGCTTTGACACAGTTCGGCTCTGACGTCATCCGAGGCAGAGCGCGATCCGACATTTGGCAGACGTGGATCTTACAGTGGATGAGTGCGAAGTGAACCTTACAACTGCCTATCGGGCGGCATTTATATAGGTGCCGGAGCTGACGGCCGACGGAACATCTGTTGTCTATGGCTATCAGCGTATTGCAGGAGCCTCCGAACGACCGCTATCTCGGGCACATAATCTTAAATAACTTATTTACAAATTGCTTCAGAATCCTATTAATTTTTATTTGTATTCAGTTAAGCTGTTTTAAATCACCGAAAAAGCTTCAGATCGCTAGAATGAAAACTTTGCCTTCTAGAATTAACGGTTGATCGTTACTTCTTAACCATATCTTTACAACAACTTATCTCAGCTGTTATTAATACTACAGCTCTCAAATTTGGTATAGCTCTATCTCTTGGTATGTTTTGTCATTCACTTTAGCCAAAATTTTCTATCATTAAAATGACAGGTACTTAATCTACAACAATTGGGTACATTTTAGTTGCAAAATTGGTTTTAACTTAATTACTTAAAAACCATAAGAGGTAGCTTACCGTCGTTTCCCAGTTATTATTTTTGCGGTGAACTGAAGCGTAAAAGAAAATTTCATGTTTCCAAGTCCATTATTTAGCGCCTCTGATTTTTCGTAAAATCGTGGATTCCGGTGTTAATTTTTGTTATGTGGTTTTGGAAACCTGCACCACTTATTTATGAGCTCTAACTGCACATTCTGACCAAATTCTGGCTTACTAGCTCCCTTACTTAGCGCCACTTATTTTTCTCTTTAAACGGCATTTTTTACGTTAACTGTTAAGTCTAGAACATAAAGACTTGGTATTTGGAACGTTAACTGTTAAGTCTAGAACATAAAGACTTGGTATTTGGAACGTTATAACGCTAAACTATATTTCAACAAAGTTTTAAACATAAATTTTGATTTTTAATTTCGTACTTAATTGTGGTGCAATACTTGCGTGCTACGCGCATACGCGTTAAGGTGAAGTGGCGCTACTAACAGTGAACTGGGGCAAGTCCCGGCACACTCGCTCGCCTCTGTATCTCACACACGATACATCGCTTGGCTTGCTTCACAGAGTATGGCAACACATACTTTCATAACTTCGGTGCAGTTCTAGGTCGCAATTTTCAACTGACATAAGTTAGGTGCAAATAAACATTCGGTGGGATGCATGCAGGCGTATACAGCCACCTCTTATTGTTACTTAATAGACAGCTGTCGAACTCTCACCATCCTGTCTCGGAAATGTTTCGTTCCAGGTTCATGGAGGACAGCTCATCGGCTGTTGATATATTAGCGATGACCTAATGGCTGAAAGAAAAAAATCTAATGTGATAAGTCACGTCATACTTCGATGCAATAATGAAGTATATTACACTGATAAGACCAATACTATCAATGAAAAAATATTTGTTGAAACTTATCGATTAATTTGATAGTATTCTTTCTGTATACAGTACCTGTTAATAATGTTCTACTGTCAAGTGGTTTATTCGGTGAGACTAATTTTTGCAGACTTTTCTGCTAGTGATTCAAAAACACTGATAACATATGGTGCAGGTAATGGGTAATAATCAGGGTAACGTGCAGTACAGAAATGAACGCTGTAACACGCGCATTGCAATGTTACGATACACCAACAGGCATGATGTACTTGTTGATGGCATCGCGTGCCTGTCCACCGTAGCCCTGGCTGGCTGCCCTTTTTGGCTCGCGTATTGTCGTCGCTGGCAGCAGAGAAGACTGGGCCATCTTCCGTGATAAAGCGAAAGGAAATTGGCGGACGGCACCAAGACAGGGCGCACCAATTTCCTGGTTGTCAGCTGGTGGCCCAGCGCCGCCCCACGCGCCTCGGCGGCGCTGCTGCCCACTGCTGTTCACGTGTATATGGGCACCAGTACAGTGGCAGCGATTCCTCAGAGGACGGTCGAAGTTTTTCCAATAAGTGTACTGGAGTTTATGTTGCCGAAATAAAAGATTCGTCTCTTTTGAAATATCTCCATGATCCCATGAGCTTATCGTCTCTTTCCTTGCGCTTCATACGACTAACCCCACCTCGAAATTTGCTTTCTAGCCACTGCTACCCATAAAGTACAGAATCAGCCTCACCTCAGTCTTCAGCAAGGCCTTCAGATTCGCCCTCTCTCGGCACATCCATCAACTCTTGAAGCACCATCACCTTCTTCCTGTTAACCAGTGTGGCTTCTGTCCCAATTTCTCCTCTGGTGACCAGCTCCTGCACCTCACCTAGTTCCTATCCCACCTACACAAATCCTATAAATCCATTATTTTCTTCTCTGCCGACCCAGAGAAGGCTGAGACCGCGTATGATACTCTGGTCTCCTTTACAGAGTCCAGACAGACGCACTTCCAATTACCTATGTCCGCCTTATTGGCCTTATTGCATCTTTCCAATCTAATCACCCATCTGTTGTCACTATTAACAATATCTTCTATCCCACTGAGGGAGTGCCTCAAGGTCCCCTCCTCTTCTTTATCTTCTCTTCATTTCTGCTATATCCCAACCAACCCCCACAGGTCCATCTCCTTGATTATGCTGATGATACCGCTTTCCTCGCACTCCACACTACATTCTACAAATCCCAAAGATCCCTCCAAATCCACATCAGTCATTGTACCTTCTAGTGTAACAAATGGATCCTCAAGATCAATCCCTCCTAGACCCACACAGTAATTATAGGACGAACTACCCAAACCGTCCACGTGCATATGTCCTACCTTACCATTTACGACTGTCCTCTTCAGTTAACTAACACACTAAAACATCTTGGACTAACCATCTACCAGCAACTAGCATAGAAACCTCATCTACTAACCATGCAATAGAAAACCAACAATAGACTAAAACTACTAACTGGCTGAACTTATGGATTGCATCCCTCCACTGTCCTCTGCGCCTGGAAAATATTGTCCAATCCATCCTTGGCAATGTAAATTTTGCATGGATATCCACCTCCCCCTAAGTTCTGTAAGTCCCTCCAGATCCTTGAACGACATGTACTCCATCTGCATCTGGATCCTTTACCAGCCTCACTCACACTGAACACCTCCAAACAACCTACTCCACTGGCAAACTTGACTCCAATAATCCTATAGTTTCCCCTCTACTTTCTATCCCTAGTAGACTGCCACATATGTAGCAACACATCCCACCAACTCTAACATACACACCCTCCTCACACTTTCCTCAAGGAACTTCAGCCATCTCCCCCTCCCATATCATGAACCCCGTCAGTTCGTCTCGAAATCCTATAGAACCCGGTCCTCCACATCTGGTGTACGCACAGTTTACCGCCTCCCTGCACGTCTGAAAGGACCCATGATCACTCAAACGCCCAAAAAGGGCTTGAAATGTTATATGATGTGGTTGCTGCCTGTAATGAAGGTAACTGGGTTGGTATAGCTCTGCTGCCTCTCGACCGGTTCCATCTGCTCGGCCGTACACATTCACCAACAAGGCTTGTTAACCACTTGAATACGGGACCATTCCACTGTTTACAGTACGCTGCGTCAATCAAATGGTTCAAATATCTCTAAGCACTATGGAACTTAACATCTGAGGTCATCAGTCCCCTAGACTTACAACTACTTAAACCTAACTAACCTAAGGACATCACGCACGTCCATGCCCCAGGCAGGATTCGAACCTGCGACCGTAGCAGCAGCGCGGTCTGCGTAAGTCATACAGCCTGCAACACACAAGGAACACACTGCACCTGGTCATAGGAACTTCCACTCGTCAGCGCCTTCTAACGCGGCAGTGATGCATTTTTGGACACACGTTCAGGGGGACCAAATTTCCTCTCCTTCCAGTCAGGAACCGTTCCTGAAGTTTGTTGGTTTTTGTTAATGTTCTCCCTCCTTATAACACCTTAACCATATCTGGGAGTAAGACAAAGATAATGGCTTTCAGAGGAAAGAATCCGGTCGGGAACGATAAATGATATATGTAAGAGGCCGCAATAAAATGGATGAAAAAGAAACAGTAAGATCAAATTTAAAGATATTTTCAGTTAATAACAAAATAGAAGAAAATAGAATGAAATGGAAGGATCATGTTGACAGAACGACAGAAAAAGATTCTCAATAATCAATGTTCGGCCGACTGTTTCAAAGACGCAGATAGGTAGACCTTGGAAGAAATGGATGGGTGGATGACAGAGACCGGAACAGGTGAACACCTAATCCTTCAAAGGACGTGATGATGAAATATAGGGGGCGATCAAAAATTTTCTGCTTGAGGGCGATGCTGCAGCGTATGTGTATCCCAGAGTTACTCCGATTCGGGTATATAAGCACCGACATCTAGACAAGAGGTTAGTACGGCCTTCGAAAGGAAACTTTTTGATCAGCTCTCATACTTCGACTGCACTGCAGTGGGACGTCCATACACCGTATTTCAAAGAATTCAATTGGAACAAATAAATTTTCGTGTGCTGTGCGGTAGTGGAGACACTGCGGGCCTTGATTTCAGGAAAGCCGGAAGCCTGGCCGGTGCCAGACGGACAGACCGGAGTAAACTCAACTCCGGCGGTTCCTTTTTTGTGAAGGCGGACAGCGACCGCACGAGTCTCTGCCTGACCCGGCAGCGCCCCTTTGTCCCACACGACGCAGGAGGGACAACTTCTCCCTGCTGACATTTCACCAATTGAGATGCGGCGCCTCGTGCAAAGTCCGCAAGCGAGTCGACGACCTTCCAGCCACCTCGCAGGAGACGCCCACGCGTACCAAAATTCATAGCTCTTTCCGTATACTTGACGGATTTTCGGAAGATTATATTATATTTCCACTTATTTTGAAACAAAAAATCCGAAATTTAAAATTCTGATTCATGACATACTGCGTAATATTGTTTGCCAAAATATGAAACAGTGAAGTCGTCTTATATTAAGGACGTTTCGCAAAACTTTTGATGTATTGCTTAATGCTGTGACAATAGCCATCACACGCGCCACACATCAAATATCAAATAGTTTACCGGTAACATTTATCCAGAGTGCTTGTTACTGAATGGAGTAGATTTAGTTTTTATTTTATTTACTTTTGAATTAATGAATATCTTCGGCTCAAGATGTTTGCATGTGCAGGCCACCTTATTGATCACGCTTTGTTTCAAGTCCAAGAAATAATAATATAAGCTGAATATAGTTCCTTAATCATCATGTTGCAAAAGAGTTCATCACGCAGGTAACAAATCAATAACAGGCGACGACTATTTAAGATCTTGGCACAATCAGCTACTCAACAACGTAAATGTTTGTGAAACGCAAGAAGGAGGACGAGGACATTCTTTTACTGATCGAGTAAAGGACGTGCTCTAAAGCTTCTTTAGTAACCCAAGCAAGTTACTTCAACAGAATTTACGGGGATTTCGCGTGCTTCAAATAACTGTATATAAGTATTTCTATTTGGACAGGTACCACATGACAACATTTCCACAATTGACTGCAATTAGCGTTTATTATCCACAATTGGCCAGTTTCGGCTATTACGCCATTTCGAAGCTGAAGTTGTCGTGCAGGAGCTTCACCATCTGTCATTTCAAAACATGTCGTATTTGCACTACGTATTCGCAACTCTAAAATTTATTGTGGCATCCATTAGTTCGAATAGAGCAGTGAAGGCGCTGGCTATAGCTGCGGGCAATGTGCTGCAACCGATGTATTTGGAGACAATATCCCTTTAAAACCCTGCTAAAAGGCATCGAGCATTCCGAAGTCAACGATTCTAAAAATCGCTATCGTCGCAATTGGCGCTTCTGTGTTCGCAGACTTAGGAAAGAAGATACTATGTCCAAAGGCAGACGGTGCAGTGCCTACGTGACATGAGCCAGAAACTTTCCTTTCAGGATGACACTAGAATTTCGGTGGAGTCCGAACTTAGAACATCTCGTAATCTCGCAAACAGCTGGTCTGACGTCAGTAAGTGTTGTTTATAACCCCTGGACGAGGGACTTGAGGGTTAGTCTAGAGCAGCCTTACGATGAGTCATCAGATGAGAGGTTGCGGATCCTGGTGGATGTGGGGCTCATGTTACTAAAGTCGTCATCTGAATATTGAGTTGAGTCTACTAACGAATTAACAGCCGGTGAGAGGCTGCGAGTCTGCCATCGTAAGCCCTTAGATGCGCTGGGTTTTCTAACTCTTGTCCGTGTGTTTCAGAACATTACTGACAGTAGATAGCAGTTAGTTCTGTTGCGCCATACTTCCAGCTGTAAAAGTGCATGGCTCCTGTTGACTATTCAGCGGAACAACGTCCTAAGTGGGTATCACAAATCAGATAGTAATTAGGTGCCTCATCTCAAGAATGCAGTACATTGAGATAAGATGAGGCACTACCCAGCGCTTTTGATGTTTTGATGCATTACGACGCCGACAGGGATTCTGGAGGAGCTGACAAGACAGGGAAACCAAGGAAAATGATGTCCCGATTTCACAACAGTTAAACAGGGCAGCTCCCATCTCTTATGACCTGGCTGGTATATATACCACCTAATCTAGTTAATCAGCCACAGTTGTGCTCAGTGTACTCAGTTACACGTTCGACGCCAGCCATTAGCCAAGAGAGGAGAACCACGAGGGCGTGCAGTCTGAGATGAACCACCAAGCTGTCATCGTCAGAGTTTGGCGTCACTAACTGCTGGCCACAGCCTGAGCGAGATCTGCATGCTGACACCTTCGTGCTGTCGGACCACATGCAGGGTGACTACCATCTGCTGATGACCACCTTTGTAGTGGACCGTGGGTTCGTGTCATGGAAATGTAGCTGCTCAGCCACCATTGCCCAGGTGGGTAATCCGCCTCTGTTTGTTACTCTGGGTTGGTACATGCTGTTGCTGCCCATCACCCAGTTCAGATACACACCATGATCACTATTTGGTCCCAACTGCCCCAATGTGCTTCCCACACGCATAATGTAGCCACATAACTTTCTTGATAACTTAACTTGATTACTTCCAGATGTTACTTAAATTAGAAAATGAGAACACTAACCAGAACCTAACCAAAATGTTCTATTCTAAACGCGTTCGAAAGAAGTATCGTTCTAACCACAGTTTACTGAATTGTCAGTTAGTCCATGATTCTTCTAATGTTTACACAATCTCTAACGAAATGTCGATATCATTCAAATAAATGTCCAGGAAATTAACTGATAAATAACATCTAGCGTGTAGGTCTTCAGGAGAATCAGATGATTTTGTACCACGTTCTTCATATTTCATATTTGTAAGGTTGAAAACATTTCTGTGAAAAACTGGAATCTGGGCAAAGACAAATGCCATTAGCTAAAATATGCAAAGAAATTTATGCAAAGGCAACTGCTAATTTTTATGGAATTCCGTACTTCAGAATTCCATAAAAATTAGCAGTTGCCCTTGCAATATCAATGAGTGCTAACGATGGAGATGAAACGAAAGCTAATTTTTATGGATATTAAATTACTTGCAGATCCAAGCGCATAGTGCCTGAAAATAAATGTGTCAGAGAAACTATCAACAGAAACTGAAATTCACTTTGAAATTTACGAATGCATTGTGCCATGATATGTGTTTACCAATTTGGCATCAGGCAAGGCCATGCACACGCCATGTTGCACATTCGCAGTCTATGGCAGCGATGTACATTCCTCCAGACACATGGAGAGCTAAGAATTTTGCAGTTTTCAACGTTTTTAAAAAGTACTTGCAGCGTGTCTTAGCAGCTGAAATTGTGATAGTGTGTTTCTTTCTGTGTACTCTTCGCATAAAAAAGAAAAAAAGTTCAGGATAACTTTCGACATGATGGATTGGACAGTTCCCATTAAGACAAAATCTGATGGTCGCTGTCCAAAGCTTTACACGTAATAAGACAATTTAAATCCCTATAAGACCGCCTCACACAGGGAATCATGGTTTTAAATGATCACAACCCAACCAAAAGGAGCTCATGTCCTTCAAAGTACGCCGGTCCTGAGGTGTACAGCAAATACTTGTAGCTCAGAGTGCACAAGAGAAAGCAGTAGAAATAAAATAATTGCCTACTCTGAAGATGCAATTCCAAGAATACGTAGGCAGAGGGAAGCAGTAAGTCTTCAAATATGGCAGACACTCTTTCCACACCATTCACAACAAGATGCACTGGACTCCCGTACTCTGTGACCCACCCAAGTTAGCAGTGGGAATAGGAAACAGATTGTGCCGATTGAAAAAGTCGCCACTGTTGCATTACACTGAAGTTTCCTTACGCATCTATGCCGCATGCAGTGTTGGGTGGTGCTGTGGGAAGTTTGACTGTGGCACCTCCCAAACGAATCTGTCTACTATCTGCTATGGTTTTCTTACGCCACGAGCTAACCTGTAGAGACCATCGTAGGAGTCCAACCCACTGGACTCCTGGGTTTTGGCTCTCTATCGTCAACGGCGGGTTCTATAATTGACTGATCCAGTGGGCCTAATGCTCACCTGTTCGGGATTTTCCTCGTTGTATGTGCAGAAGTACTGGGTGATCTTCGAAAGGCTCTGGTCATAATTCAGAAAACTGTTGGTATGGCTGCCTGAAGGCAAGTTGATTGTGTTAAGTTTACGGATGCAGCGGCTTCAGTCTTATTACTTTGCTGCATTTAACCATGGCGCAGTGACGGGATGAGTCATAAGTATGATTTTTATTAACGGAGTTCATAAATGACTACACAGAATAATACTTTTACTTTTTTGAGGCTTAGTGTCATTCATATCACAGTAGTTTTTCCCACGCAAGGGTAATGGCGGATTTATGAATTTGTTTTATTAAAATTGTTATATTATGGCCCCTTTTTACAAATTATTGTCATTGCGTTTTGTAATTTCTGAGGAAGTTGTTGAGGTATATCCATTTCACTGTTTAAAATTATGTAGCCTTAAAATCACTGAACGACAATTTTGAATGTTTTCTTTCAATGGGTTTTTTTGAAATAAAAATTTAACATGTTTTGGAGAAAAGTATCATATACACCTCAGCCTAGCCATTCCACTTACTTCTTATATATCACTATGGTGGCAGTGTGTGCTTTTAGTGTGGTATGGTGCTTGTGATTTAAAAAAAACTGTTTTGGAGGGAAATCTTTTTCTGACCTATCTTGTTTTAGTTTCCGTTTACCGGATATTTCTCGTTACTGTTCTGTTTTCGTACAGCAGAGAGGGAGATGCCTGGGGCTGCGGACTTACGGAAGGAAAAACTGCTTTACGATTTATGGGTTTGCAGTGCTGACGTGTCGGGTAGTGCGGCTAATTTAGCTCACCGTCTGTGGGATGTTATTACATGCTCTGTGGCCATACTGGGCCTGCAGGAAGCAGAGTTAAGGGACGCCATTTCCAGCATTAGCAGTGAACCATATCATTTGAAGGTTAGCAGTACTAGAACTGCATTATTCATTATGTTAACTGAGCCCAGAATTTGTGCAGCATTAGTCCATATGACCCTGTGTGTAAATTACTGCCTGAACAGCTGAGTGATTTACAGGTAAGAACCCAAGGTATGTTAGCTCAAGTGGGGAACATTGTTCAAAGTGACTTAAGCACACCCTTAAGTCAAAAGGTCAGACAGCAAATTACTCGTGGTTTTCCTTCTGTAGCTATGGCTAATCTGTTTGTCAAATTACCTAACCCATTAGTGGGACTGTTCCGTGGTGGCGGAGAAATATCTGTAGATTCCACTGAGGAAGTGTAGAGGGCCTTTTATGTATACTTTTACAGTATCGAGGGGAATTATTTGCGTTAAATACTGGACATTTGTTGAGTCCCATAGTGGGTGGGTACTTGGAGTAGGCTTTGCCGAAGGCCATGCAGCAGGAACTTTTTTTTAATGAATTCTCATGGCTGTACAGTCAAAATAATTTGTGAACCCAAGGCCGAACCGAAATAGTTAGTAGGGCTGTTGGGCATACACTGATAAGAAGAACCGTTAGAAAGGTACATTAACAGACTCATAGACAGTACTGGAAGTCTGTGTTTGAATAGTAGTGAAAGGCAAATAGATGAAAATATCCTTGAAACATCAGTCTGAAGAGGCTGTAAATCGTTTGCAAGCCGTAGGAAACGCTGAAGAAAAATGGCAGGAGGATTTTTGCCCTTGATGACAAAAATCTGAAGGTTGTAAGCAAAGCCAGCATTCGGATTCTTTAACAGCAAAACGTCTTACGTGTAAACGGGGTAGGCTCATAGCAAAGAATTGTAGAAGATGTGTAAGCTTAAGCGAAATCTGACGGTATATTAAGAGATCACAAGGATTATTTCTATTCCTAGTGGTCGAGTTACCCTTTGTATGTTTCACAATAAATGAGCAATCCGTTTGTGACCTTCTCAATACTAGAAGTTCTGTTCCATTGACCAGTGAAAATGTGGTTTTCAGTTTCCATGAGTGGTGCAAACTCCTAGCATTGTCGAGTGGGCTGAATCTTGTAAGCTGGTCAATTTCATAGAGATGTGTGTTTGGGAAGTATTGAAGTTAAGATGTGAACTGTTTATCTTACGAGAAAATTCCTTATTAAGGTGGCGCATAATTTGTCTGTGTTGGCCATTATAAATTCTGATGTCCTCTGTAAGGTTGTGTTTGTTCCTCTGTGGCGTTTTATTTTTGAGTTTGCACGACAGAAAATCTCTGTGTTTTGTCAGCGTGTGCTGAATGGAAAGTAAAGGCGTCGAAACCAAGTTATTAATTCAGTCGATGTTCCCACATACGATCTTGAGCAGTTATCAGCCAAACAGAGGATATATATTGTAGATTTATCTGAAGAAATTAGGAATGTACTAATGGACGTATTAGGTGAGGTTAAAGGAGCATAGTATAAAACAGAATTAACAGATAACACCCCTGTGAGACATTCCCATACAGATTGTCCACACATGGGATGGGAGTATTACAGGTGATTATATATTAGATGTGATGTGAGGGAATTGTTAGGCCATCCAAATCCCCATAGCCTATATTTGTGGGGACTAACCCACAGGATGGTATGAGACAAGTTGTTGACTATCAGACTCTGAATAAGAAATTGATTCTTCACTCTATATCCATTGATGATTTGCACTTGTAGTCCTCAGTGTTCCAAGAGGCAGTCTTCACCATCTCTGATACTTTGAGCTAATCCAATGTGTCATCAAATCCCAGCTGTTGAAGAATCTAAGCAAGCTACTGCCTTTTGCTGGCCGGTGTGGCCGAGCGGTTCTAGGTGCTTCAGTCTGGAACCGCGTGACTGCTACGGTCGCAGGTTCGAACCCTGCCTCGGGCATGGATGTGTGTGATGTCCTTAGGTTACTTAGATTTAAGTAGTTCTAAGTTCTAGGAGACTGATGATCTTAGATGTGAAGTTCCATGGTGCTCAGAGCCATTTGAACCATTTTTGCCTTTTGCATCAGATTGGTCACTGTGTGAATATAATAGAGTCCCATTCAGATAGTGTGCAGAGGCACTCTTGCTGCCTTATACATTGGTTGGCATTTTTATACCCTTAAATTTGAGTGTGTCTATCATCATAGACGCAATGACACGCTTTTGCTGGGTGTTCCCTACTCGCGATGTTACTTCTGGAGTGTCATTCACATCACTGATTTATAAAAATGTTACAGTCTTCATTCTCTTCGTCAAAATCCGTATGTAAAGTATAGTACTTTCGAGTACAGTACTGATAAGCAAGTGTTATATTGTGTAAATGAAGCATACTTCGTATACTAATTGTTCTACAACTTATGCACGACATGTTTGTTATTTTAAAACATTCTTACTCCTCCAGAGGAACTTGACTGTGCAAAACAATGGTTTTGTGAAATGGCTAGTCAGTAATGAGAACCGTGTTCCGTATTTCAGATAAAGAAAAAAAAGAAACAGTGCGACGTGGAAAAAGCTGCAGAAGGAGACGGAGAGAACCCGGTTCTCTTGTTCTTTGGAGGATATTTGTAGCTCAGAATTCCTAGGGAAACGGCCGCCCTCGGAGGTCGCAATGAATTAACGCACTTTACGCGTGGCATTAAGAGTAACGAAAACTGCGTGTCCCGCCAGTCGCGAAAGGCGCACTTTACACTTAATTATGGCCGTCATTAAAATTTGTGCCGGCCAGGCCCGGTCTGGTCGGGTCAGGTCGGCCCCAATGGAGCGAGAATTTGCGGGCCCGCAGCCTTGCAGCGAGCGCTGGCCGCGAGGAACGGCCGCAAATAAACTGCGGCCATTACTTGCCTGCGAGGGGTGGCGGCGGCTGCGGCGGCGGCGGCGGCGGCGGCCGTGCTGTACGGCGATCCGAGGTGCTGCCGCTACCGCTGTTCCTGCTACTCCAGCCGAGCACTGCGTCTGTCCGTGACAGCCTGCGGGAGAGCGATGCTTCTGGGAGACATAGCTGCGGCCACCACAACCACACGGCCCCTGTTTCAGGTGCAACGTGAGTGGCGCCCTACTAACACAATGGGTGCCGTACACTTAGAGAAAAAAATCACATTAAACGGAATGTGCCGGAAAAAAGCAAAGATACAGGCACGACAGCCGAGTATTTTGCTATTAAGCACGTCGCAAAAAAATTTACCCTAGCCCGGGAGACATGACATTTACACCGTATGATGTCGCCCATAGTCTTAATAATGACCCCATATCGCGGAGGAAGAGAGTCCACTAGTTTTCAAGGTATACCGTATCAAACTGAAGCAACTCATTCGTGATCCGGTAGAGGTAACAAACTGCAGGGAACTTGTATGCTACATTTCACATATTCTTGTGAATAGCCGGAGACATTTAAACAGGGCAATTAAAAATTACCCCTTCGAATTCCGTACAGTTCAGATGGTTCAATGCTTCTAAGCACTGTGGGACTTAACATCTGTGGTCATCAGTCCCCTAGGCTTAGAACCTAACTAACATAAGGACATCACACACATCCATGCCCAAGGCAGGATTTGAACCTGCGACCGCAGCAGCAGCGCGGTTCCAGACTGAAGCACCTACAACCGCTCGGTCACAGCTGCCAGACCGTACAGCCCAGAATCGGTATGCCAACCAGGCAGACTAGCCATGCACATCGAGGCAGTCACCCCACCGACCGACCAGGTTGAAGATATCGGTTTGGTAAAACGTCGTGTTCTGGTCTGTGCGAAAGTCTGTAACTGCCTGCTGCACATCCTCGTGTGACAGGAACCGTAAACACTTCAGTGCTTCTTTCAAGGGACAGACCGCGTGGTAATAGCGTGGGGAGAGATAGGGTGGTTGCTCGAGTGTCTCTCACACTCTTCTTCGTTGTGACATTTGCGATTTTGGGATGTACGTTATCGTGAAGCGGCAGCACCCCAGCACGATGGTGGTTTCCAACAGAAATGCTGCGCCGTACGCATCATTCATTCTCCCAAGGATATCTAACGTTGGTCGTCCTTCGGTAGCCAAGAAAATAATAGCGGCATGTTGGTCAGTTTGGATGCATAATAACTTTGGCATAACTGACGTTTCCACATGTGTCTCACGCACGTCGGAATGATAAGAGTGTTACACTAATCTCTTGCATACATGTTTGTGCTTTTCCACGGTCCACTCAAATGTGACCACCGCCTGTGTCTAACGTCAGCATGCAGTAACCACTCACTGACGGCAGCTGGTAGCACCAGGAGTGGGCCGCGCGGGATTAGCCGAGCGGCCTCAGGCGCTGCAGTCCTGAATTGTGCGGCTAATGCCGGCGGAGGTTCGAGTCCTCCCTCGGGCATGGATGTGTGTGTTTGTCCTTAGGATAATGTAGGTTAAGTAGTGTGTTAGCTTAGGGACTGGTGACCTTAGCAGCTAAGTCCCATAGGATTTCACACACATTTGAACATTTTTGAACTAGGAGTAACGGTTGTATAAAGCACGTCGGGGGGACGCGGGAAACAGTGCAGTAATTGTCTCAAAGCAGAAACAGAGCGATTCTCCTGACGCCCAAAAAGACACGACCATCGGCTTTCGAGCCAGATCTTTAAGCATTTCCGAAACTGTTAAATCTGTAAACTGCTCGTGTGGTACCGTAGTTAAAGTGCATGTCGAAAGGACCTTTTCTGAAACCTGATCAGAGGCATGTGTGGTGCACCAAAAGCCCTAGATGATAGGGTTGAAGGACGGCTCGGCGATGTGTACGGGGAAACAGACGTGCAACTGACCGCTCAGAGGTATCAAGGACCTGAGAATAAAATTTCGTGGAAGAAATCTTTTCGGAATATGATAAGATTTCGGCTGCATAATGTATTACTGACAAATGAATATGTTGTGTCTAGACAAGACAGCCTAGACACAATGAGAGGAAGCCGAAAGGCACGCGCTACGCTCACGCAGATGGGCGTGAGGTCTGAAACAGGATACGTAATGAATGTTATAAAGAAAAGTACGTAGCTTCTGGAATACTTAACTTTAATCCATCCTTTTGGTACATCTGGAGATTGTGGCGATACAAGTGAGACTCTTTAGATACATGCAATGTTACTTATGGCGCCTTGCTACGTCGTAGCCATTGACTTAGCTGAAGGCTATTCTAACTATTGGCTCGGCTAATGAGCAATGCTTCGTCCATGTAGTCGCTAGCAAAGTCGTCCGTACAACTGGGGCGAGTGCTAGTCAGTCTCTCGAGACCTGCCGTGTGGTGGCGCTCGATCTGCGATCACACAGTGGCGACACGCGGGTCCGACATGTACTAATGGACCGCGGCCGATTTAAAACTACCACCTAGCAAGTGTGGTGTCTGGCGGTGACACCACAGAATACTTGCACTCGAAATCCAATTTTCCACTGTACATGAGCGCTCGCCTTAATCAGGTCGAGTATCCCAGCATACCTCCAGGGCCGCCCCAAACCTTTATATGTCTCTCAGTGTCCCAGTCCTATACTCGCACAATTTGTATGATTCCCGCAGTGAGAGAGACTTTATCATTATTGTCACAGCCTGACTATGCATGTAATATTAACTTCAGGGTCTGTGTTTTACATTGTACTATGAAATGTCTTTCAGACATTTATACATGTGTGAAAGAAAGAACACTACTACGATCTACATCTATCTGAAATGGAAGAAATGTATTCGGAACTGAGAATACGATTAGACTTTAGCTGTAAAATGACAAACTAAAATTTGTGGCAGACAGGTACTCAAAACCGGATTTCCCACTTTATGCGAGTGTCACCTTAACAAGTGCGGCTATCCTAACAGTCCTCGAGGACTGATACAAACCTCCATATTGCAACTGAGTGTGCATCTCCTGCACTCGCGAACTTGCTGTGATTCCCGCACAGAAAGAGACTTCATTGTTACTGTCACGATCTCTCTAGGCATCTAATACTATTTTCTGTGTTTGATCGTGTATTGTGCAATGTTCTTCAGAAGTGCATATGTATCTGAAGGACATTACATAGTACACTCTGAATCACGGGGACTATTAATACATAGAAAATTTCAGACTGAGCACACTTAACTTTTGAAGGTTCATCTATAAACAGGTCCCTGTGCAACAGTTGAAGCAGTTCCTTAATATGGTCTAAGTGTTTCTGAAACTTGAAACTGAAATCACCAAATCATCGTGGTATTCAATCGAGTCTCTTCTATTACATGCACAGTACTACGATGACCTATACGGTCGTCCTCCTCAGGTACTACGACTTGTGCTGTTATGTTTAACTGTACCCTGAACTTTGTGGTGGGAAGTCTCGCACCTCTAATTATAGATAAATACGACTCTCGACTCACCCAGCTAATATTCGGTGAAATGCACATTCAGTGTTTCCCACATCTAGTGGATGTGACGTTTGGCGAGATCGTAAAAAACTGAGTGCCGGACTTCATCTGTCAAATTTTCTTTCTTTTTTTCTTTTTGTTTGATGCGGCCTGCGACAAATTTCTCTCCTGCGCTAATCTCTTCATCTCATAACAGCTCTTGCACCTTGTGTCGTCCGTTACTTACTGGATGCATTCTCAATCTCTGTTTTCTCCTACAGTTTATATCCTATACAGATCTTTCTGCCAAGGGGTAGGTTACCATGAGAAAAAGATTGAATAATCAACGAAAGGATAACGTTCTACGAGTCGGGGCGTGGAATGTCAGAAGCTTGAACGTGGTAGGGAAACTAGAAAATCTGAAAAGGGAAATGCAAAGGCTCAATCTAGATATAGTAGGGTCAGTGAAGTGAAGTGGAAGGAAGATAAGGATTTCTGGTCAGATGAGTATCGGGTAATATCAACAGCAGCAGAAAATGGTATAACAGGTGTAGGATTCGTTATGAATAGGAAGGTAGGGCAGAGGGTGTGTTACTGTGAACAGTTCAGTGACCGGGTTGTTCTAATCAGAATCGACAGCAGACCAACACCGACAACGATAGTTCAGGTATACATGCCGACGTCGCAAGCTGAAGGTGAACAGATAGAGAAAGTGTATGAGGATATTGAAAGGGTAATGCAGTATGTAAGGGGGGACGAAAATCTAATAGTCATGGGCGACTGGAATGCAGTTGTAGGGGAAGGAGTAGAAGAAAAGGTTACAGGAGAATATGGGCTTGGGACAAGAAATGAAAGAGGAGAAAGACTAATTGAGTTCTGTGACAAGTTTCAGCTAGTAATAGCGAATACCCTGTTCAAGAATCACAAGAGGAGGAGGTATACTTGGAAAATACCGGGAGATAAGGGAAGATTTCAATTAGATTACATCATGGTCAGACAGAGATTCCGAAATCGGATACTGGATTGTAAGGCGTACCCAGGAGCAGATATAGACTCAGATCACAATATAGTAGTGATGAAGAGTAGGCTGAAGTTCAAGACATTAGTCAGGAAGAATCAATACGCAAAGAAGTGGGATACGGAAGTACTAAGGAATGACGAGATGCGTTTGAAGTTCTCTAACGCTATAGATACAACAATAAGGAATAGCGCAGTAGGCAGTACAGTTGAAGAGGAATGGACATCTCTAAAAAGGGCCATCACAGAAGTTGGGAAGGAAAACATAGGTACAAAGAAGGCAGCTGCGAAGAAACCATGGGTAACAGAAGAAATACTTCAGTTCATTGATGAAAGAAGGAAGTACAAACATGTTCCGGGAAAATCAGGAATACAGAAATACAAGTCGCTGAGGAATGAAATAAATAGGAAGTGCAGGGAAGCTAAGACGAAATGGCTGCAGGAAAAATGTGAAGTCATCGAAAAAGATATGATTGTCGGAGGGACAGACTCAGCATACAGGAAAGTCAAAACAACCTTTGGTGACATTAAAAGCAACGGTGGTAACATTAAGAGTGCAACGGGAATTCCACTGTTAAATGCAGAGGAGAGAGCAGATAGGTGGAAAGAATACATTGAAAGCCTCTATGAGGGTGAAGATTTGTCTGATGTGATAGAAGAAGAAACAGGAGTCGATTTAGAAGAGATAGGGGATCCAGTATTAGAATCGGAATTTAAAAGAGCTTTGGAGGACTTACGGTCAAATAAGGCAGAAGGGATAGATAACATTCCATTTCTAAAATCATTGGGGGAAGTGGCAACAAAACGACTATTCACGTTGGATTGTAGAATATATGAGTATGGCGATGTACCATCTGACTTACGTAAAAGCATCATCCACACAATTCCGAAGACGGCAAGAGCTGACAAGTGCGAGAATTATCGCACAATCAGCTTAACAGCTCATGCATCGAAGCTGCTTGCAAGAATAATATACAGAAGAATGGAAAAGAAAATTGAGAATGCGCTAGGTGACGATCAGTTTGGCTTTAGGAAAAGTAAAGGGACGAGAGAGGCAATTCTGACGTTACGGCTAATAATGGAAGCAAGGCTAAAGAAAAATCAAGACACTTTCATAGGATTTGTAGACCCGGAAAAAGCGTTCGACAATACAAAATGGTGCAAGCTGTTCGAGATTCTGAAAAAAGTAGGGGTAACCTGTAGGGAGAGACGGGTCATATACAATATGTACAACAACCAAGAGGGAGTAATAAGAGTGGACGATCAAGAACGATGTGCTCGTATTAAGAAGGGTGTAAGACTAGGCTGTAGCCTTTCGCCCCTACTCTTCAATCTGCACATCGAGGAAGCAATGATGGAAATAAAAGAAAGGTTCAAGAGTGGAATTAAAATACAAGGTGAAAGGATATCAATGATACGATTCGCTGATGACATTGCAATCCTGAGTGACAGTGAAGAAGAATTAAATGATCTGCTGAACGGAAAGAACAGTCTAATGAGTACACAGTATGGTTTGAGAGTAAATCGGAGAAAGACGAAGGTAATGAGAAGTAGTAGAAAAAACTGCAGAGGAAGACAGAGATTGGAATACGTCAAGCAAATAATTGAGGACATAGGTTGCAAGTGCTACTCTCAGTAGACTGATGACCAAAAAAAAAAAAAAAAAAAAAACAGATCTTTCTAGTATCATGGATGTTACTCCCTAATGTCTTAACACATTCCTATCATCCTGTCCTCTCTTCTTGTCAGGATTTTCCATATGTTCTTTCCTTCGCTGACTCTGAGGAGAACCTCATAATTCCTTATGTTGCCACTCCAAGTCATTTTCAACATTATTCCTTAGCACAACATCTCAGACGCTTCGATTCTCCCCTGTTCCAGTTTTCCTTCTGCCCATGGTTCACTACTACACAATGCTCTAGCCTACACGTACACTACTGACCATTAAAATTGCTACAACACGAAGATGACGTGCTACAGACGCGAAATTTAACAGACAGGAAGAAGATGCTGTGATATGCAAATGATTAGCTTTGCAGAGCATTCACACAAGGTTGGCGCCGGTGGCGACACCTACAATGTGCTAACATAAGGAAAGTTTCCAACTGATTTCTCGTACACAAACAGCAGTTGACCGCTGCGACAGCATCATGATGGTCGCATCCGTGTTTGGCAACATCGCGGTGAACATACATTGGAAACGTGTATTGGTTATCGCCATACTGGCGTATCACCCGGCGTGATGGTATGGGGTGCCAATGGTTACGCGTCTTAGTAACCTCTTGTTCGCATTGACGGCACTTTGAACAGTGGACGTTACATTTCAGATGTGTTACGACCCGTGGCGCTACCCTTCATTCGATCCTTGCGAAACCCTACATTTCAGCAAGATAATGCACGACCGCATGTTGCAGGTCCTGTACGGGCCTTTCTGGATACAGAAAATGTTCGACTGCTGCCCTGGCCAGCACATTCTCCAGATCGCTCAACAATTGAAAACGTCTGGTCAATGGTGGCCTAGCAACTGGCTCGTCACAACACACGAGTCACTACTCTTGATGAACTGTGGTATCGTGTTGAAACTGCATGGGCAGTTGTACCTGTACACGCCATCCAATCTCTGTTTGACTCAATCCCAAGGCGTATCCGTGTTGACTGCGTATCAATAGACAGTTTCCTTCGAGGTAATTCATAATGTTCGAACACAATATATGCTCTAAAATGCTGCTGCTTAGCGGCGTTAATAATATGGACCTGTAATTTAGGAGGTTACCTTCAGAATTTATTGAATATTGTTGTGACTTGTGCAACTTTCCACTCTTTGGGTGCAGATCTTTCGTCGAGCCAGCGGTTGTACATGATTGTTAAGTATGGAACTATTCCATCAGCACACTCCTAAAGGAACCTAATTGGCAAACAGTCTGGACCAGAAGACTTGCTTTTATTAACTGTTTTAAGCTCCTACTCTACTCCGACGATATTTGCTTCTAAGTTACTCATGTCGGCAGCTGTTCTTGATTGGAATTCTGTAATATTTACTTCGCCTTCTTTGGTGAAGGAATTCGGAAAGGCTGTGATTAATAACTCTGCTTTCGCAGCACTGTCGTCGATAGTATCTGCATGCTAGCGCGCAGAGAAAGCATTGATTGTGTGTTGCCGCTAGCATATTTTACATACTACCATAATCTCTTTAGATTTTCTACTAGGTTTCGAGAAAAAGATTCATTGTGGAAACTGCTATAAGCATCTCGCAGTGATGTGTGCACTAAAGTGTAAATCTTGGAGATTTTGCATCCGTTTAAATTTGGCATGCTTTTTTCGTTGTTTCTGCAACAGTGTTCTGAACTTTTTATATACCAGGGGGCATCAGCTCCGTCGTTTGTTAATGTATGTGGTATAAATATTACAGTTGTTGTCAATACTATGATATTGTTTTGTATGGGGTTTATATTTTATACTATCTTGTTAGTTTAAACTATAGGGTACCTTTGGCTGGTGGGCAGCTCATGTATTTTTCTCAGTTGCTTCATCTCTAAGTAGTTAGAGTTGTTCGCTGTATCTGTATTTGTTGTATGCGTTTTAAGATATCCTGTGCATTTGTTTTGGAAGTTCCCAGTGCATGCTTTAACCAGTGTGTGTGACGTTGGTTTCAGACCAATGGACGACGCCGGCGTCTGATTCCTGTCCCTCAATGTGTTGCGGTGGAGTGGTCCGATTGTAACTCAGCAGGCCACATGATATGCTTATTGTATTATTGTAATTCTTGGGGCTTAATAAATTGTTTCTTGTTGTAAATGACGCTTAATTTCCAATTTCCCAGTACTTCCACTCCCTAAGCAACCACTAAAGGCTGGCCACGTATCACCTGTTTCTCGGGCGTTCTTTATTCCACTGCATAACCCCTTCACTTTTATTATCCGAAAATCCATTCCTTCGGAACGCTATTAGTTGGTGTTGTTATTTTTCGGTGACACTCGTTTTGTGTATGACACAGCTAGAGCTCTATGGACCAGAGACTTAAGCACTAAATTTCCTTGTGACGAATGCAGATGTCTAGAGGTGTGGACATAGAGGACAGTGTACGTAGGTTTTCTACATACACTGTGACTCAAGGGTCCGGCCATCCTGATTTAGGTTTTTCGTGATTTCCCTAAATCGTTTCAGGCGAATGCCGAGATGGTTCCTTTGAAAGGGCACGGCCGATTTCCTTCCCAATCCTTCCCTAACCCGAGCTTGCGCTCCGTCTCTAATGACCTCGTTGTCGACGGGACGTTAAACACTAACCACCACCATCACCATCAAGGGTCCGTCCTTTCTTCTCTTAACCAACACTTCGAGGTAAGGTCATTGGGCCCGTTTTTCAAGTTCCATCGTAAATTTTACATTTCTATGGACAGAGTTCAGATGTTATAGGACTCAATTTTCTCTGCTACATGTGGTCCAAGTACAAACAAATCACGTTAATTTCAAGTTGGGGTATTCTAGTGCCTTTGAATTAAGGCTTTCCATTTGCAAGTTCACTACGTCAGGCTTAGCGGACTACCCATCGCCAAGCCACATTTTCAGTCGAACAGGCAATAAGTTGGCATAAAAGTGTACCATGTCATAATGTAAACACCTATACTGGAAAAACCAACGTTTCGGTCACGGTTACAGTGACCTTCTGAATCTTCTGGGTCGCGGAAGCCTACGTAATTATAAAAGGCAATAAGTTTATGTCAGAACGTCCCTATAAAATTTTGTGAAACAACCATTGAACTTTTCTGCAATTATTTCGAAGGAATCAGAAAATGGATCTCTCGTAAAGCACTATTACTTTTATGTGTTTCTATCTTGTATGTGTGGCCCCTGTTTTATTTTTTACTACATCAGTTCTAATTCACATGATGTTTTACAACCCATGACCTCATCCTTTGCGTATTTGTTAGTTAACCCAGAGCTGGCTTCTGTTTCCGCCACTCTTAACTGTTAGTAGATTTTTGTTATATTTTATCTTTATCAGTTGTTCTATAAATTGTATGATTCAACACTCGCCCAGTTTATTCCTTCAACTTCGCTTTTTTCAGCTTAGTATCTACATCTTCATCTAAACAGATACTACGCAAGCCACAGGAAGGTGCGTGGCGGAGGGTGCCCTGTACCACTTTTTGTCATTTCCTTTCTTGTTCCACTCGGAAACAGAGGGAGGTAAAAATGACTGTCTGTAGGTCTTCGTACGAGCCCTAATTTCTCGTATCTTATCTTCGTGGTCCTTACGAGCACTGTATGTTGACCGCAGTAGAATCGTTCGGCAGTCAGCTTCAAATGCCGGTTCTCTAAATTTTCTGAACAGTGTTCCTCGAAAAGAACGTCCCTTTCCCCCCAGGAATTCCCATGTGAGATCCAGAAGCATCTCCGTAACACTTAAGTGTTTTTTGAACATACCGGTAACAACTCTAGCAGCCCCCCTCTGAATTGCTTTGATGTTTTCCTTCAATCCGACCTGGTACGGATCCCAGACGCTTGAGCGGTACTTAAGAATAGGTCGCATCAGTGTCCTATATGCTGTCTCCCTTACATGTGAACCATTCTTTCCTAAAATTCTCCTAAATCGACCATACACCTTCCCTATCACAGTTCTCACACATTCGTTCCATCTCATATCGCTTTTCAACATTATGTCTAGATATTTAAACGACCTGACTTTGTCAAGTAGGACGCTAATCATACTGTATCTGAACATTTTAGATTTGATCTTCTACTCATCCGCATTAACTTACATTTATCCACATTTAGGGCTAGCTGCCATTCATCACACCAACTGGAAATTTTATTTAAGTCGTCTTGTATCTTCCCACAGTCACTCAACTTCGACACCTTACCGTACATCAGGGCATCTTCAGCCTAATCATTTGTGTATACAGAGAACAACAGCGGTCCTATCACACTTCCCTGGGGCACTCCTGATGATAATCTTGTTTCTGATGAACACTCGCTGTCGAGGACAACATAATGGGCTCTATTATTTAAGAAGTCTTCGAGCTACTCACATATCTTTTAACGTATTTCATACGCGCGTAACTTTGTTAACAGCCTGGAATGGGTCATCGTGTCAGATGCTTTCCCGAATACTAGGAATATGCAATCTGCTTGACGCTCTTCATCCATAGTTCGCAGTATGTCATGTGAGAAAAGGAGAAGCTGAGTTTCGCACGAGCAATGCTATCTAAAACCATGCTCATTCGTGCACATAAGCTTCTCCGCCTCAAGAAAGTTTATTATTTTCGTACTGAAAAATGTTCAAATGTGTGTGAAATCTTATGGGACTTAATTGCTAAGGTCATCAGTCCCTAAGCTTACACACTACTTAACCTAAATTATCCTAAGGACAAACACACACACCCATGCCCGAGGGAGGACTCGAACCTCCGCCGGGACCAGCCGCACAGTCCATGACTGCAGCGCCCTAGACCGCTCGGCATTTTCGGACTGAGAATATGCTCAAGGATTCTGCAGCAAAGAGAAGTTAAGGATATTGGTATATAATTTTGCGGGTCAATTCTTTTACCTTTCTTATATACTGAAGTCACTTGCGTCTTTTTCCATTCGATTGGGACTTTGCGCTGTGCGAGAGTAAAAGGTTTTTTTGTACGTTTACTCATTTTTATGGCTTAAAATGGTTCAAATGGCTCTAAGCACTATGGGACTTAACATCTGTGGTCATCAGTCCCCTAGACTTAGAACTACTTAAACCTAACTAACCTAAGGACATCACACACATCTATGCCCGAGGCAGGATTCGAACCTGCGACCGTAGCAGCAGCGCGGTGTCGGACTGAAGCGCCTAGAAACGCTCGGTCACAGCAGCGGCCGGCTTTATGGCTTAAACTAGCTGACAAACCTGTCTTTGATCGGGTGTTCATTTTGCAAATTTTCTGTTCAAAACGAAAACAAAAAATTAACTATGTTTGTAGTGTAAGATCCGGGAGAGCTTCTGTACGCTGGATGCAGCTGCTTTGCGTGTGTACAACATGATTTTGTAAACGTCTCAATGGTAACGCCTCCTGATAGTTATGCAAACGGAGAAGCGCTGCCTGGTGCCAGGGATTTCGACTGTAGGAGCGGAATCTTAGTAGTACAGCACAAGTGTATTAAAACCTCATACACGCTGTCTCATAATTATGTGAACGATCCAGTTAGTGCAGCACTTCTATAATTCCCGCGGTTTTACTTTGTCTCTACCCAGACTAGTTCACATGGCGGTTGCCTACGCCGCCAAGCCTAGCTGGGCAGCCAGAAGTCCTCGCCATTCCGTTCCTCTCGCTGCACCGGCGCGTAAGTGTGTGCGTTCATATTTCTACTTTAGATAACAGGTGTGTCCCTCTATTCAGCGTAGCGTTTTCTGTTGTAGACCCCCAATGTCTCATATGCACGAGTTACATCTTCTACGATTATCAGGCGAGCCCGTCCCACACCCATGACTTCACAAACCGTGTGAGTACGTAGGCGCTAGCCAAGGGTTTACTTGTTCTTCTTGTACCGCCAACGCTATGTTATACTACGCCCTCCCTATCTTGTTGCAGTGTGTAGCACTCGATGACAGAGCAATTGTCTCCAAAAATAGGACCGCTAGTACAACATCATTTGCAACTGAAGCGGATTTCTTAATGTAATCGGTATGATCCTCATTTCAAATCAGACTTTTTTCAAGTCAGACTTGGGTTCATATAGCGCCAGATTCACAGTGAACCTGTAAGCTATTTAAACACCTGGCGCTCTAGAATTACACTGTCCGACGGACTTCAACTTTGAAGTACGCTTCCAGTTGCATACATTTCACTCCACACTGTGAGACACGTGTTAACCGTATCGCAGTAGAACTATGTCAGCGGGAAATGCGGAACACGTACGTTCTTCTGAAAGTGAACCACTCTTGTTTTTTAACGGTCTTATCGTGAGACGACATGTGTATTTTACTTTTTGAAGTTTCTACCTACATTCACCAGTTGAACAGCACATACTTCATATTGGCACACTTATCTGCGACAACGGTATATACCGGGTGATCAAAAAGTCAGTATAAATTTGAAAACTGAATAAATCAAGGAATAATGTAGATAGAGAGGTACAAATTAACACACATGCTTAGAATGACATGGGGTTTTATTAGAATTTAAAAAAATAATATATATACAAAAGTTCAAAAAATGTCCGACAGTTGGCGCTTCATCTGATCAGAATAGCAATAATTAGCATAATAAAGTAAGACAAAGCAAAGATGATGTTCTCTACAGGAAATGCTCATTACGTCCACCATCATTCCTCAACAATAGCTATAGTCGAGGAATAACGTTGTGAACAGCACTGTAAAGCATGTCCGGAGTTATGGTGAGGCATTGGCGTCGTATGTTGTCTTTCAGCATCCCTAGAGATGTCGGTCGATCACGATACACTGGCGACTTCAGGTAATCCCAAAGCCAGTAATCGCACGGTCTGGGGACCTGGGAGGCCAAGCATGACGAAAGTGACGGCTGAGCATACGATCATCACCAAACGACGCGCATGTGTCGGACATTTTGTGAACTTTGCCTTTTTTTGGTTCTAATGGAACCCCATGTCATTCCAAGAACGTGTGCCAATTTTTACCTCTCTATCTACATTATTCCGTGGTTTATTAAGTTTTCGCCCGCATCTCGTGGTCGTGCGGTAGCGTTCTCGCTTCCCACGCCCGGGTTCGATTCCCGGCGGGGTCAGGGATTTTCTCTGCCTCGTGATGGCTGGGTGTTGTGTGATGTCCTTAGGTTAGTTAGGTTTAAGTAGTTCTAAGTTCTAGGGGACTGATGACCTTAGATGTTAAGTCCCATAGTGCTCAGAGCCATTTTTTTTATTAAGTTTTCAAATTTATACTGACTTTTTGATCAGCCGGTATTTATATCAACATACAACTGATCATTAGTTCGTCCCATAATACAATGCAGCTGTGTGATGACGAACAAAACACAGGAACGGGTATGATAAGAAACATTTATTATTTTATTTTTAGAAATGTCTCAGGAACCGAGTAGCTCGTAGCCTGTATAAAATGGACGTTCAAATATGATTCGAAATTATGGATCTCGACGCCAACGATATGTATCACTCGCCTCTTCCTCCTTTCCCCCCATTTTTCAGATTTTTTCATTTCTCCAAATTACCCTTTTTCTGTTGTAATAACACGATATTCTTTAAGCTCAGAGAGGTAAAAAAGTCGATAAAGACTCTTGACGAGTTTTTCATATTTCTGAACTCATCACATCGCGGAAATATCCATGCTGGAGCGGCGGAATTCAGCGAGAGAAGTGCTGTCGCAGAACAGCTCAGATTCAGTATAGCGCTTGGAGTGGGGGTGGGGAGGGGGGCGGGCGGGGGAGTGGAAAGTCGTCTCCGGGAGACACTCCACAAGAGGACCGTGTTAATTGCGCGAGCGGAATTGAATGCAGATTACGTGACGTTGTTACACGCGTGACTTGACTCCCTCATTGTCTCACGGCGGACAAGATGGCGCTCCAGATGCTCCGTCGGTATAGGGCGGTGATGCCGCCAGTTTTCGCATTGATGGCCGAGCCTAAGATGTGCGCAGCTTTTGTCTTTCGTGTACGTTATTAACAATACGTATGTTATTGCAATCTCCGAAGTAGCTCATTTGTCAGTAGTGGAATAGGGGCTTGAAGATTATATTGTAGCTTCAACTCGACATTTCTGTCTCAAAATACTTTGAGTACTGTGACTCGTATGAGCTTTATATTCGGTCTTCGTTACTCTTTTGTGGGTTAAACAAATGCTGGAAATTCCATTTCAATGCACAAAATTTACTCTCTGAAGCAAATTTTACTGTCATTGCTAGCAGTAATTGAAAGATGAAAAGAAGACAGTGCAAACTCAAACCGTTATTCTTAACCAGTCGCAACTTCTTCTTGTAGTGTTTCACAAACTGTTACTCTGATATGTGCATAGAGAGAAAAAAAGTTTTTTTTAGATTTGTTCACGAAGTACTGTAATTACCACGAATACAAAATTTCCGGGTGGAAAACGGAAGTTGCAGACATTAAGAAATAATGTCTACTGTTACTAGGGTGTGAGAAAATAAATTCACTGTCGCCGCTAGTTTATAGTGAGGTAGGTTTCTATGTAGTAGTTCTTCATTGTAAGCAGAGCACGAGTAACCAGAATTGATGTATCCCATTTTATGGACTTTCGTTTGGTTAGCTTTCTTGTCTAGTGAACGGAGATAAATTACTATAAAAATCTCACAAAGTAATTGCCATGTCTCTTACTTCACAGTAAACACTGACATTCTATTTTGTAGCCGGCCGCGGTGGTCTCGCGTTTCTAGGCGCTCAGTCCGGAACTGCGCGACTGCTACGGTCGCAGGTTCGAATCGTGCCTCGGGCATGGATGTGTGTGATGTCCTTAGGTTAGTTAGGTTTAAGTAGTTCTAAGTTCTAGGTGACTGATGACCACAGATGTTAAGTCCCATAGTGCTCAGAGCCATTTGAACCATCTCTTTGTATTCCAACTCAGAGTGTTATTAAATATCTAATTTAAAAGTAAATGAAGACAGGGCACTCATAGGTATACATTTGTAGTTGTTAACATTTTATGTTTAGTCACTGACAGTAACCAGCCCACTTCCATCAAAATGAAAGTGAATTCTATTGCACTTATGTACACAGAAAAGCTTGTTACAAAATGTCCACCATATAACGTTTAAGCTGAGGCTCCCTCACGCGTAAGTATCTAGATCAAAACATGGAAAGTAGGGAAAGCGATGTTAGGATTCAGTGATCACCTTAATTGAACATTTAAAAAAGAGCTTTTTTGGAACTACATCAACGTAAGGAATATGATAGCGGATTTCCAGAAATTTATTTAATAAAGGAAACATGCATTTAATTTGTCTAAGGGAGATAGGCAATAATATCTCGTAATACTTACTGGTAATGCACTATATTCTTGGTTTGCAGTATTACACATAAATTTGAATCTATAAAAATTATTAAATTCCTAATGAAAACTTGCTTCTTGAAAGTAAAATAATTTCTAAAAGGTTCTTTTCTTCATCTGTTGAATACCGGAAATGCTGTAAAAAAAAAAAAAAAAAATTATGGAAGAACTTTCACCAACTACAAAAACAAATCCGAAGACGAAAAAAATATAGCTGAAAAACTGCACAGAATGGTAAGCAAATGAGCTGCAATAAACAATGCAAAACAAGAGAGGAAACAGCGACTACGCATACGCGTTATGTTAATTTTAGAAAAAATTGTGGAAAATCATGGGAATAATTCTGACATCTTGCAGGTGTTCGTCACCGGTTTGAAGCCGCCGATCAAACTCACCTACTTCTACATAAAGGAATATTTATATCTGCAGTTTTAGTCAGCAAACCACATTACGTCACGTACCAGTATCATTTCTTATAGCTACTATCCTATTCACGAATGATGAGCCTGAAGAACGGCTGAGACGTATTTTTTTAATGGAATTCCGCTCCCTTGGAACCTTTTCACCTCTTACTAGCAAATGCAACCAACGTCGTCAATTATTTGCTGGATGTATTCCAATCTCTCTTTTACCATACAGTATTCGCCCTCTGCAGATCCCTCTAGTACCACGGAAGTTATTCCCTGATGTCTTAACAGATGTCCTATCACCCTGTACCTTCTTCTTGTTAGTGCTCTTCTAGTCTAGCACAAATTTTCCGCCTTCACCATTGATTTATTTCAATGCCTGGAGGCGATTGAAGCCCTGATTTCTCTCAACACATGGTATTGGGTACACAGGGCTGTTGCTTTTGGAATCCATTTCAATTTCTGCAGAGTCCGCTTTCGATCTCCAGAAATGTCGTAATACAGGAGTATAAAACATCTTACAAAATTCTAAAACATACTGACTGCAGCTATACAGGTCTATTGTTTGATGCGTCTGTTCGGGGACCCTTCTTCAAAACAGGGCATTAATGCATTAGATATACAGGTAGAATCATATTTTTCTCCAGAAGGAACAGCAACTTGTTGACACTATCTGACAGAAGACGAAATGGAAATGATTCATAAGTCAAAGGCTTCTGAATGCGGTCCCCTACCTTCGTGTGTGTGTCACGCTCAGTCGGAGGGTTATCTAAGCCCAGCCGCCAAGATTGAAAGACGGCGCGGCATTAAGTCACGTGCTGCGGATCTGGTTGCGAGAGGCGGGGACCGGCAGGCGGCAGCGACTAGGCCACTTTGCACCCCGGCAGGCGATTCGCCGCCCCGTGACGTATGGCAGCTCGTACGTTACTAGGGCTGAGGGAAGCCGCGATCTCCATCTGCCGCTCTCCCTCAAACACTCGGCCTCTTCCCAGCAAAAAAGCGAGTGGGCGCGCTTCGAGTGCTCTCGTCCCGCTGTTCCTTTGTTTTCACTGTGTAACCGACGACGGAGGAAGTTCCTTCGAGACTGTTGAAGCTGTTATCTCTGTTATAATTTTCACAGATCGATGTCGAGACACATTCTACATACTACGAATATAGGGCAACGGATGAATCGAATGCAGGAAGACACAGTCAACAAGAGAAGTGTGTCATGGGCCGAGTAAAATTAAGTGGCAATGACGTTGAACTGACAACACCATACATGCTATTCTACAAAAGGAGAATGAGTTTCTTTATATCAGTCATTATTCACTTCATAAGGTGACTGGAAGTGGCGTTTCAAGAAAAGTGCTCAGGAGATAAATGGAGTGAGGAAAGGAAGTTGAAATATAAAGTCCATTTAGCAAGCCTGTTAAGCGAACACAAACTGTGGTTCCGGTCGCAAGAAGATCAAGAAGTATTTGAGATATTTAAAGTCGGTCTAGCGGAAGCACAGGTCTTGTCATTCAGAGAAACAGTGGGGTTAACCATATATAATTTCAAAATATTATCCATTTTTTAAGGTAAATGTGTGTCACAGATAGTGCTTGCTGTCATGGTACTCATCGTGGCTAACAACATGCGGGCATAGAAATATTAAATCGTACAGCCAGTATGAATTTATTGAGCTTTTCTTGTACTAAACTATTTTGCTTCACTTTTCGAGGTTTGTCGGTTGCAAAATGGTTCAAATGGCTCTGAGCACTATGGGACTTAACTTCGAAGGTCATCAGTCCCCTAGAACTTAGAACTACTTAAACCTAACTAACCTAAGGACATCATGCACATCCATGCCCGAGGCAGGATTCGAACCTGCGACCGTAGCGGTCGCGCGGTTCCAGACTGTAGCGGCTAGAACCACTCGGCCACTCCGGCCGGCCGTCGATTGCAAACTGGGAGCACATTCTGGTGATGAATTACTAATGCTGTCCTGTGCGACGTAAGGAAGATACTAGAAACATGCAGGGTGTAACGGCTATTGGTAGAGCAGTAGCCGGCCGTGGTGGCCGAGTGGTTCTAGGCGTTTCAGCCGGAACCGCGCGACTGCTACGGTCGCAGGTTCGAATCCTGCCTCGGGCATGGATGTGTGTGATGACCTTAGGTTATTTGGGTTTAAGCAGTTCTACATTCTAGGGGACTGGTGCCCTCAGATGTTAAGTCCCATGGTGCTCAGAGCCATTTAAACCATTTTTAGAGCAGTAGTTGCGCACTGTACAGCCATCTACGTAGTTCGTTAGCACATTAGTGGCCATTGGTGACACGTGATGAGGGTAGCAAGTTGCATATCTAGGATTCTGTCTGCTTTTATAGTTTAGTTCTTGCTAGGATGGGTAGGATGTGTGCATGCTGTGTGCGGAGGCAGGAGGAGCTGGCTGCAGTTCGCGCACAGCTGAATGGACTTTTTGGTATGGTGTCTCCTTCAGGCTGCTGCCCTGGGGTGTAGCAGTGCCGGAGAATCTGGCACGTTCCATGGGGCTCCTTAGGTGTCACTTGTTTCGCCCACGGGCTCTGCTTCCAAGGCACCTCCCAGTGCACCCGCCACAGTGGATCCGCAATGGTGCGTGTTAACACGCTCGCCTATCCCTAGGAGGAGAGCGAATGCGGAGACCGGCCGGCTGTCCTCGCCTATTCAAATTGTGAGTAGACAGGCAGCGGCTCCTTCAGCAGGATCAGAGTAGGTACGTGGGGGAAGGGGATTACTAATTATTGGGAGCTCCAACGTTAGGCGCGTTATGGAGCCCCGTAGGGAGGGCTGGAAAGAAAGCCATTGTGCATTTGGTATGTCTGTCACGGGCCGTCATCCGAGATGTAGAGCCTGCCTTGCCTGTGGCTATCGAGCGTGCTGGGTGTAGTCGTCTACAATATGTGGCTTACATCGGCACCAACGACGCCCATCGCTTGAGTTCTCAGGCCATTTTCAGTTCATACAGGCGGCTGCCGGAGAACGTGAAGACTGCTGGCCTCGCGCGTGGGATCCAAGCAGAGCTCACAATTTGCGGCATTGTCCCCAGAGTTGATCGGAGTCCTTTGATTTGGAGCCGACTGAAGGATCTCAACCAACTCTGCGATGGTTGTGTAGGACTCCCCTTGATAGTCAGGGGTGCACTACACAAAGGAAGCAGTTATTCGGGTAAGAGATTACTTGTGGAGTGCACATGAGGGCTTTTTAGGATAGATAGTAGTTTGAGGTACTCTGATGAACACCAGTCGATAGGCCTACACAGCAAGGGGTCTCAGACGAAGTTCAGAATAAAGCCACTTCGACAGTCAAAATTTTATCAATAAACTATCGAAGTTTTCGTAATAAAGTACCAAAATATACTATCCTCTGGGGAAGTTGTCTCTTTCAAATAATTTTTTGGGCAGCCCTGACAGAAACCCCAGGTGGAAATATTAGATATTTAGCAAGTATATTGGAAAGACAGATTAGAGGCCATAGGATTGGGAGTGTTCACTAGAGTTGACAAAAATATTGTCTCTAATGAGGTCGAAGTTCAGAGTGACAGTGAATTTATCTGGTCGTGTATAACAAGTGTAAGTGAAACCAAGTTAATTGTTGGATGTTTTTACCTGTCACCCGACTTCGCTGTGACCTTCTAGAGTTATTGAAAGAAAGTCTACGACCAGTACCGCGGCAACACCCGGATGATGCGATACTAGTTGGGGGCGACTTTAGCCTACCGAGTACAGACTGGGATATCTATGGATTCACTGCGTGGAGGTGCAGACAGACAACCATGCGAAATACTTTTGACCACGTTTTCTGAAAACTGCCTTGAACAGATAGCTCGGCAGCCCACAGGCTATGGAAATGTCATAGACCTAGTAGTTACAAATACGCCGGACCTTATCGACAACGTCAGTATTGATATGGGGATTTACGATCATAACGACGTTATAGCAACTGTGATTACGAAAGTTAATTAATCACTCAAGAGGAATAAGAGAGTGATTCTGCTAGATATAGCAGATAAGCGGCTGTTAACGTCTCACTTAGACAGTGAATTGACATCACGTAGTTCCAGTAAGATGGATGCAGAGCAATTGTGGGCAAAGTGTAAGCATTAATAAAACATTCTCGGGTTTCAATCAGCGTCAAGTGGTTTACTGCCCACGAGCTTTCGGCAGAGATCTCCTATGCCATTGTCAAGTGGGACGGATATCGCCGCGAAAGCATCCATTCGTACACAAAATTTGAGCAAATTGTAAATCGTGCTCGGTGGAGCTATGTGCCTAGTAAGTTGTTAAAAGATGGAAAAAATTCACCATGGTTAAATAACGAAATTGGGAAGACGCTGAGCAAGCAGAGACTGTTGTGCTCTCGGTTCAGAAGAGAACGCACAAATACGACAAGCGAAAGTTAGTAGAGATTCGTGCACCTGTAAAAAGATAGATGCGAGGACCATACAGTAACTACCACCATCAAATCATAGCAAAATTCTGGCAGTAAACATGATAAAATTCTTATCTTATGTAAAATCTCTAAGCGGGTATAAGTCATCCATTCAGTCCCTTTTATGCTAGTCTCTTGAGGCAGCTGAATAATGCATAAAGGAAGACGAAATTTGAAATTTCGCGTTCAAGAAATCGTTCACAGAGAGGAATCGTGCAAACATACCGTCGTTGACAGTCGGACAGACTCCCGTACGGACGACATAGTAATAAGATCCTGGAAGTAGAGAAGCACTTGAAAGATCTGAAAACAAATAATTCATCATGTCCGGATGTAATGCCAATTCGCATTACAAAGAGTACTCTACTGCAGTGGGCCCTTACCTCTGCAGTATTTATCCCAAATCTCTTTTACAGAAGAAAGTACAAAGCGACTGGCAAAAGCGGAGGTGACTCCAGCATATAAGAAAGATAAAATTACGAACCAGCATAATTTCATGTCGCTAATTTCTGTTTGCTACAGAATCCTTGAACGTATCTTCAGTCCGAATATAACAGACTTTCTTGAGACTGAGAAGCTTATGTGCACGAAACGACATGTTTTCGGACAGTATCTCTCGTGCGAAACTCAGCTTGCCCTTTCCTCACATGACTTACTGCGAACTAGGGATGAAAGGCAACAGGCAGATTCCATATTTCTAGATATTCGGGAACTATTTGACGTGGTGCCTCGCTGCAGGCTGTTAAAGAAGGTACGAGCTTGTGGAATAAGTTCACAGATATGTGAGTGGCTCAAATACTTGTTAAATAACAGAACACAGTATGCTGTCCTCGACGGCGAGTGTTCATCAGACAAAAGGGCATCGTCAAGAGCGTCCCAGGGAAGTGTGAAGGATCGCTGTTATTCTCTCTGTACATAAATGATTTGGCGGACGGCGTGGGCAGCAATCTGCTGTTGTAGATATAGCAGATAAGCGGCTGTTAACATCTCACTTTGACAGTGAATTGACATCACTTAGTTCCAGTAATATGGATGAAGAGCAATTATGGGCAAAGTTTAAGCATTAAAACATTCTCGGGTTTTCTAGCCTCGTCAAGTGGTTAACTGCCCACGAGCTTTGGAGTGAGATCTCCTCTGTCATTGTCAAGCGGTTACTGCCCACGAGCTTTCGGCTTTGCTGGTGATATTGTGGTTTTACGGTAAGGTGTCGAAGTTTATTGACTGTATGAAGATGCAAGACGACTTACAAAAAATTTCTAGTTGCCGTGGTGAGTGGCAGCTAGCTATAAATGTGGAAAAATTTAAGTTATTGCGGATGTGTAGGAAGAACCAAACAAAAACGTTCGGATACAGTTTTACTAGTGTCCTGCTTGACGCAGTCAAGTCGTTTAAATACCTTGGCGTAACGTTGCGAAGCGGTATAAAATGGTATGAGCATGTGCGAACTTTGGTAAGAAAGGCCGATGGTCGACTTCGTTTTATTGGGAGAATCTTAGGAAAGAGGGAAAGAGTGGTTCAGCTGTAAAGGACACCGCATATAGGACGCTGATGCGACCTATTCTTGAGTACTGCTGGAGTGTTTGGGAAGCGTACCAGGTCGATTTAAGAAAGATATCGAGGTAATTCAGAGGCGAGCTGCTAGATTTGTTACCGGTAGTTTCGAACAACAAGTAGTGCGACGGAGATACTCCGGAAACTCAAATGGGTATACCTGGAGGGAAGGCGACGTTCTTTTCGAGAAACGGTATTGAGAAAATTTAGAGAACTGGCATTTGAAGCTGACTGCCAAACAATATGACCACGAGGATAAGATACGAGATATTAAGGCCCATAAGGAAGCATATAGATAGTCGTTTTTCCCACGCTCTATTTGCGAATGGAAAAGGAAAGTAAATTTATAGATAGTCGTTTTTCCCACGCTCTATTTGTGAATGGAAAGGGAAAGGAAATTACTAACAAAGGCCCTGTTGGAAAAAAGCAATAAGAAACATGTTGGATAACCTTAAAGTGCAGAATGCCTCAATGAGCCTGATGCGGCAACGTCTAGGCTCCTGCGCTAATTATTTCCCAGAACCGCAAGTTGGCTCTGAGCACTATGGGACTTAACATCTGAGGTCATCAGTCCCCTAGAACTTAGAACTACTTAAACCTAACTAACCTAAGGACATCACACACATCCATGCCCGAGGCAGGATTCGAACCTGCGACCGTAGCAGTCCCACGGTTCCGGACTGAGCGCCTAGAACCGCTAGACCACCGCGGCCGGCAGAACCGCAAGCACTCTGACTCAGGAAGAAGGAGAAATGTTCCATCAAGACAAAGGCATGAGCTATAGGAACCAAGACAAATGGAAGTCAGTATGATAGCTGACTGTTTCAGGATACAGCGGTGTCCTCTAGCAGTGACAAAAGAAAACGAAACAGGGCTTTCAGGTGAAAAAGAAACATTAAGACTTAGGTCTTTGTATTAGGACTGAAGACATAATACTGCTTTATAATGGTAGGAGTGTCTTATTTTCCCGTATTCTGATCAAGTTTTTCACATATATTCGTTTTGTCTGAATTTTTAGTATTTCCTCATTGCTTTGGCAAAAAATCTTACGTGATAGAGGGAAACGTTTAGCATTTTTGAAGTTTGCTTACCAGAAAATTTTAGTAGCTGTCCGAAGTCCAAACGTTCCACTGATGTTTTGCTCCTTTGAAAGGTCACAGCCGATTTCCTTCCCCTTCCTTCCCTAATGCGAGACTGTGTTCCGTCTCTAATGACAAACGTAGTTGTCAACGCGAGATTAAACCCTAATCTTCCTTTCTTCTCGAGCTTCCGGGTCTGCTCCCTATGAGAAAAACAGCAGAATACAACATCTAACATCTTCCAATAACACGAAAAAATTAATCGGCAGAGACTCAACTGGTAGATAACATAATACGTTGCGACAAAAGTTTGCAGCTCTGAGATCCAAGTGTGACCCAAACTGTTACAGTACATATGTAACAGACCAGCAATATCAGCTATTTTCCAAGTACGGCAAAGCGCGAGACCGTACAATCTTGCCAACTGGTGTAGAATTTCCGTTGATAGCTTCCAGGGTGCAGCACATTTAGCCCACTCGGCAGCTCTGTTTGCAATGGAAACTAGTGTGTAGAGTTTGTGTATCATATTCAGGTAATACAGACACAGCGATCACACAAATTAATTAATGTGTTTATGAAGTGAAACTTGTAAATGATCCGTGACACAGCACTGAGAAAAACATTGCAATAAGATCTAATTTTCGACTCGTTAGTCCATTTGCAGAGGATGGCATAGATCTCTAGTGGATTTTGAGATGCTTCTCCTGACTGCCCCTCTCCCATCTCCCTTTCCGCCGCGAACCAGGGCAGGGTGGGATGCGTGCTTCTATGGTACAGTTAGCCTTACCATATCCACATGTGCAATCACAGGGGAAAGGTATCTGCGAAGAGGCCAAACTAACCTTTTGTTCCTGCCATATGAAAAAATAAAGCTACTAAACTAAAATACACAAAAATAGATTTAAATGGTTCAAATGGCTCTGAGTACTATGGGACTCAACTGCTGTGGTCATAAGTCCCCTAGAACGTAGATCTACTTAAACCTAACTAACCTAAGGACAGCACACAACACCCAGCCATCACGAGGCAGAGAAAATCCCTGACCCCGCCGGGAATCGAACCCGGGAACCCGGGCGTGGGAAGCGAGAACGCTACCGCACGACCACGAGATGCGGGCAATAGATTTAATTTAACTAAAATACACAAAAATAGATTTAATTTATCAGAAGTTTCCGGTATTCACCTGGAAAAACAAAAGTTCTTAATCGAAGGTTCTATTTAGAAGGGGTTCGTATCAAAAGTAGGTGGATATAAATAACTTATTTTTGCATTTTACAAATTATACAGAATAGTGAATGACCCATTAAATTAAACCTAAATGTGATTGGCCGGACGCGGATTTGAACAACGTCCGTCCGAAAGTGTGGTCAGTATTCTAACCACTGCTGCACATCGCTTGTTGACAGCTCAAGAAAGTTAAATGCACAACGCTAGTTCTAAAGCGCACTAAGTAGCCGCACGGGGTAGCCGTGTGGTTCAAATGGTTCAAATGGCTCTGAGCACTATGGGACTTAAATTGTGAGGTCTTCAGTCCCCTAGAACTGAGAACTACTTAAACCTAACTAACCTAAGGACATCACACACATCCATGCCTGAAGCAGGATTCGAACCTGCGACAGTAGCGGTCGCGCTGTTCCAGACTGTAGCGCCTAGAACCGCTCGGCCACCCCGGCAGGCAACCGCTTGGTCTAGGGCGTCTTGTCACAGTTGGCGCGGCTCTCCCCGTCGGAGGTTCGAGTCCTCCCTCGGGCATGGGTGTGTGTGTTTGTCCTTAGCGTAAGTTAGTTTAAGTTAGATTCAGTAGTGTGTAAGTCTAAGGACCGATGACCTCAGCAGTTTGGTCTCATAGAAGCTTTCCACAAATTTACAAATGTTTTTACACACTAAGTTGGCGCAGGAAACCAACCTGCTGCAGGAGGCACATTAGCCAGATATGTATTTCTACACATTGATGTGGGGCTGTCGAAATTTTCAGTGAGGTGACTGAATGCCTATGGGAGAATGGCAGCCCATTCTTCCCCAAAGGCCGTAGCAAAAGAAAGTAGTGACGTAGTAAGTTGGCCTCTGGAGCGGAGTCGATTTTCCAGGTCGTCCCAGTGGAGTTACTTTGGATTCCCGTCGGAGCTCTGCGCACACCAATCCATTTCAGGGATGTTATTGTTCACAAACCATTACTTCACAATGCGGCTTTGCAACGCTCATACAACTCCCAACTGTTCTACTGCTCGCAGTACACAATGCCGTAAAGTATGTTCATATCCTTCCCTGTTTAACGTTTTCTTAAGTGCAATAAGAGATCCAATTCTAACCACCAAAAACATTCCCATGTTGTAACACCACCTTCTCTGTATTTCACTGTCGGCACTACACATGAAAGACGATAACGTTTTCCAGGTATTCGCCAAACCAAAAACCTTCCGTCGGACTGCCAGAGGGGACAGCATGACTCATCACTCAAAATCGACCGTTCCATTCGTCCACTGTCCTTTGCTGTCGCTCTTCACACCCCCTCAAGCGTCGCTTGGCACTGACTACGCAGAAGTGTGGCTTATGAAGAACCGCTCAATCACTGTACTCCATTCTTTTTAACTCGCTACACACAGTCGTCCTGCTAGGTGGATTGCTGGTAGCACTGCGGAACTCACGAGTGCTTTGTTACGTGTCAGCCAGCTGGAGTTGCCTAGAGGTTCTAGGCGCTACAGTCTGGAACCACGCAACCGCTGTGGTCGCAGATTCGAATCCTGCCTCGGGCATGGATGTGTGCGATGTCCTTAGGTTAGTTAGGTTTAAGTGGTTCTAAGTTCAGGTAAGTAGGTTTAAGTGGTTCTAAGTTCTAGGGAGTGATGACCTCAGATGTTAAGTCCCATAGTGCTCAGAGCCATTTGAACCAATCTTTTTTTTATCTTTTTTTACGTGACAACCCAATGACCAGTCCACTTTAGAAGTCACTTAGTTTTCCTGACAGACCCATTCTGCTGTTACTGCCTCTCTAACAACACAGTACCCCACAGGTGAGACTCTGATGACATCTGGTAATCAGTTCTGTATTACATAGAGGTATCCGTATAGTTTTGCTCGGATAGTGTAGCGATAATTACTTTAAGTACGAAAATGAGGCAGTAACAGTACTGTGTGCACAGGACGACTTTCACTCACTCTTTCTTCTAACCGTTGAAAGAAGATTGACGTTAAAGAAATAAAAGATCATATTCCCTACGAACATGAAGTAGCACAACACCGAATCAGAATTGAGAGTTCCCTGCAATCTCTCATCGTGACAGGATCATTATCAGACATCCTTAGCCCCCTGTCCTGTTTTCCAAATTCCTTCTGAGGTGTGACAAGACTTCTTAAGAAGAATCCAAGTACTGTGCTTCTACGAATTAGGGAGGCAACGTCTGCGGAGAAACAGTGTAGCCGCTCCGAGTTCTTCTTCCTGAACAGATCGCTCTAACGAACTTTTTCCCTGTGGACTGAGTTCAGCACGGGCAGTACCGTATTGGACTGCAGTGACGTCCTCGAGAAGGAGAGGATTTCAGATATACAGCAATATCCTGTATCTACAAGACATGTTCTTACATAACTGTGTTCTGCTTGGGGGGGATGGGGGGGGGGACTTTACATGTTACCTATAATTTCAGCTATAAAATCAGCTCCTGTAGGTCTTCCTCTATCCAGAAGTTAAAGTTGCATGCGGCGTATGCGTCAATTATCCCAGGAAGATAAAGGAAGTGAGAGATTGCCGCTATCGTCTGTAAGTTCCCTATGCAGGGCGAAAATTATGTAGTGAAGTATTTGATGAATGTTATTAACTTGTTAATTCCATTTTCATTTGTACTTAGGGCTCCATTTACAAATTAACAATAGGTGGAAGTATTAGGTGCATTAGTCGCATGAAGTTTAATAAATTATTTTGCAGTAATTTAATTTCGTACATAAGTGTTTGGACAAAGGACCGTCTACAAACCGAGCGAGGTGGCGCAGTGGTTAGCACATTCGGAAGGACGACGGTTCAATCCCGCGTCCGGCCATTCTGATTTAGGTTTTCCGTGATTTCCCTATATCACTTCAGGCAAATGCCGGGATGGTTCCTTTGAAAGGGCACGGCCGATTTCCTTCCCCATCCTTCCCTAACCCGAACTTGTGCTCCGTCTCTAATGACCTCGTTGTCGATGGGACGTTAAACACTAATCTCCTCCTCCTTCCTCCACCGTCTACAAATCACTATCACCAAGCAGCAAATATGTATCTAAAAGCTCCTCAATTCTTTTTCTTATCTTCTTCTCCTTATCTACTATCTCTTCAAATTTCTGCCTTCAGTGCTTATCGAGACCGGGAATGATCGAATTTCAGTGAAAAAACAGAGGCTGATAGGCTTATAACCGGATACAAACTTCAAATTATTATTTACATTATTTCATGATACACCACATATTATTCATATCTGGGTGCCCTTTTCTTCATTGATCATCCCTGTAGCATTTATTTTACGCGCCTTTTCAATTATATAATCCATTACTCAGTATTACAAAGGCACCTGTGGCTTGGTTTTCGTTTGAGTGACGTTAGTAGTCCTGGTGAACGTTGTCTCCTTCTCCGTAAGGAATAAGCCAATCGAAATGAGGATCTAGGCAGAAAGACAATATATGACTCGCTAAAGCTTTATTGGCTAATGCTCGTTTCTATATAATCTTCATATACAGCACGAAATGTCCTGACTGACTCATCCTTGCGCAGCCGAAACTGCTAAGGACAGAAACTATAACTTTGGAAAGGGTGTTGATCTTATACTGTAGACATTGTTTAAGAAGGGATTTTTCTAAATTCCACGCCTAACTGGCTGAAATTGGGAATGAAATGTTGTTTGCAAATAAGTCGCTATTACTGCAGTTTTAAATATAGAACCACGAAAATTGGTACTGCATGTGAAACTTTTATCAAAATCTAGAACCGTCTTCAATTCTTTAAAAAAATTACATCGTTATTCAAACTTCGAAGTTTTCGATACTTGCATCAAAACTGTTTGTGGAGTCAATAAAAAGGACGTGATTCACTGGATCAAACTTCGTCAAAAAACATGCAACACTCATGGTGTAAGGAAATATTACACAAACGTATACACATTATACACATACATTAGAAAGACATCGCACGTGGAAGATACTGAGCAAGCGGCTTTAACAGTAATTCCTTCTCAACAGTGTATTATCAATGTAATCTGGAAGGAATCAAACCACAGGCAGCAAAATGAAAATTTTTGTTTCCCAATACGTGCACCAGCTCACATCACATATGATTAAATATACAGTGTTTTCCCTCTTTTAAAAAATCTGTAGTTGACAGATAGCAGCACACAGTTCGCCACTTCTTCAGTGCAAAACATATTATTAACAAGAGTATATTTACGTGAGTAAAAGCACAAATAATTAGGTTAAGTGGACACGCATTACATGTATGCATAGAAATATATGCTATTACTAACTCTGAGGGGGCATCATTCTTTTAGATTTCTTCCACTCGTCTTTGACGTAATATTTACACACAGTGACAATAAAATTTGTCGTTGAACTCCATATAAATTCATGCATAAGTAAAACTTACATTAGATATTTGTAAGAACGCAAGTGAATTGGGTGCAGGAATAAATTGTGTAGTTTTGGAACTCTCCTTCGATTGCAGTTCAGTATTCGCTCGATAGTAAATGGTAAACCATCCAAAAACCAGCAAAGGAGTGGTATGTGGTATCTGTATTCTATCTTGTTACGTACTTAAGAATAGGTTTTAGCATATTGCATCTGGCACTACAGAAACGTGTTTAGAACAAAAATATGGGTCTGGGTTTTTTTCATCAGAGGACCAATAATGGAGTTTGGCAGCATGTGTATGAATACTCGAGGTAGCAAGAATGTCGAAACAACGTAACTCAAAAATAATCTGTTACAGCTGAAGGCACAATTTGCACTGCGTAACGCCACGAGAAGAGAAACTTTTAGACATTGTGCACTTAAGTTTTCCATTATACACTTTTGTCTTTACTTAGTTGTCTGTCCAGTAACACAACTAAATTACCTAGCTGCCAGCACCAAACACAGTTCCTATCATTTACATACAAAAATTGGAATGTATTATTCATACTAACTTTTAGTATCTTGCAATCATATTTCTACTCTGTATTTGATAACTGTTGGGCAGACGCTAAGTCACAATTCTGGTGAAATTGTCAACTCATCAGTAAACTGAGATACGTTGTTCATTGTCAACCGTCTTCGATTCACCGTGATTGTGCATGTTTAACGGGTATAAGTGCAGTCATTTTTATATGTGGTACTATAATATGTACGCGCATCTGTGTGCTGATTGTTTTTTTCTCTGCGTCGAACTGTCTTCCCACAAACACGTCACATAACTTACGACCTGATGTTTCCTGCATGGCCGTTAACAGCACCACTAAGTGGACTACACCTGTGAGTACAGACTAACTATCTTCCGTCCACCCCTCCACGCTTCTACACCTTATGTGCTGCTCAAGAGAAGAAAAGCATTAATGGGCTGCTCTTGCCATGGGTAGTTGGATGTACTAGCCGGCATTGAAACAAACTACTACTAATAGTTGTAATATTTAGTCTGTAAATGACATAAATACTGATGTAATGTGGTTCAGTACAGCATTGTCAGTCACAGATAAAAATATCTGCACCTAAACGCAAGCCACCGTATGGTGCATGGCGGTGGGTATCCTATACCCATTTAGGGGTACCCACCGCCTTTATTATTGCCGAGAATGTTTTGACAACTTGTGCAAGGGTTATAGCCCCTTGTTTCATCTCAGGCTCCGATAGCCGTGGAAACTATGTTGCCACGTACTTGAATGTTTGAATATCTTTTGGTAGACGCTTAATTAAACGTTTCATAGTACCTAGTATTGTGTGAAGTGGTCGTACGAGTATTTCTTTGGGATCCACCAAAGAACCAAACAGTTCGTTTTTCCGTCCAGCTGTCGGCGTTTTATTTGGCCATATTTTCTGAGAGCAGTGCTCGTCTTTTGCATGACTGCCTCGTTTGGAAGGGAACCACGGGTACTTGGTATAGCGTCCATGTTGACTAAGGATCACTGTTCCGGCGTAACGACAACCCCGGCACGGCGATGAAGAACTGAAGAGCAGAGAGGGCTGTGAGACGACGTCAGCCAATCGTACGCTGACTAGGACGACATCAGAAAAGGAGCGACACCTGGGATAAGAGAATATAAGCGCCGCGCCTCCTAGCCACGGCCGGAATGGACGACGAGCCATCAAACAAACGCTACAGCAGTGACTCAGGAAACGAATTGTTTTGCTTACATTGAAATTGTATCTACCGAAGGACATTGATTATTTTATGTCACCATTTGTTGCGACGGATATTTGTGAATACACAAAGTTAAGTACTGTCAACTTAACTTACTGTAATAAACTCCACTAATACGATTTGCTTAAATTGTTGTCCAGTGATCCGACAAAACAGCTTTCTAGGCATCCTGTAGTAGACGAGTGTGCAGGATACTGCAAGCATGAATAGTGCTATCAAATCACAGCAAAGGATACACTCATATTCTATGTAGTGAAGCATGTCCACAATAAAAATCATACTCCTTTTTCAAATATTTTAACGTCCAATAACTGTGGAAGCTCATTTGTACCTGTAGTGTACGGAGAGATTTGAGACAATTTTGAAGAATCAATAAAGAGTCACCAGTCTTTTGCCTCATGCCGAATTCCGAACATGTGCATCAAACCAGGAACATCAGAGCAGTAGCCAGGGACATGGTTATGAACAAGGTTAGGACCGAAAACTTTTTATTCTTATCTCGAAACCAAAAGAAAGAAACTCCAGTGGCCAGAAAATTCTTTTTCTGCATTGTAGAGGCTAAAAATCGTTCCGTATCCTTTGGGAGTGACAGAACTGTACCCATATCGTTCACTTCGGATCCTTATAACAATTGTGGCACACGGCAGTTCTCGCCTTCATAATCTTCGTGAGAAATGTCGTGCTTCTCGATTCCTGAAAGAGGAAAAACATGATCCAGGCTACCAGGTGACAAAGATACAAGAATGTCGGGTCCATGAGACAAAAGGCCGCAGCACAACTTTGTTACACAGGCAGAAGTTCAAATGGTTCAAATGGCTCTGAGCACCATGGGACTTAACGTCTGAGGTCGTCAGTCCCCTAGAACTTAGAACTACTTAAACCTAACTAACCTAAAGACATCAAACTTTCTAGAAAGGAGCAGTCTACAAATGAGTGTATTTTGCGTTCTGCGGTGCTACATCGAGTGTGTTGGACTGTGAGCAAATCACAGCGATGACGGTTACTTCTGCCTCGCCGGCCGGGGTGGCCGAGCGGTTCTGGGCGCTACAGTCTAGAACTGCGCGACCGCTACTGTCGCAGATTCGAATCCTGCCTCAGGCTTGGATGTGTGTGATGGCCTTAGGTTAGTTAGGTTTAAGTAGTTCTAAGTTGTAGGGGACTGATGACCTCAACTGTTAAGTTCCATAGTGCTCAGAGCCATTTGAACCTTTTGAACCTTACTTTTCACTACTAGTTCATAAATGAAGCAGAAACCGTCAGGAGAATTAATACGACTTCCTCAAGATATTACATTCGAAAAAGCAGGCAACAGTCGATTTATCACGCGTCTCACTTAAAGTTTGCCTGAAAAAGATATGTAAAAGAAACATAGAGGACTCGACATTCCGATATCGCAAAAATATAGAGATGGCTATGTTATGTGTGTCAAATCTGCATGTCATCGAACATTTCAAGTACCTTGCTTGTAACCAGCACCCAGAAATATACCAGCAAACCCCTTAATTCAAAAAAATGTTCCATTGCTTTGCCGTATCGAACGACATGGCAGCAACGATCTTGTTCTTGGTTACAAGATACTGGTGCCGGCAGAGTGCGGCAGCTGCGAGGCGCGTGTCCGACGGTAGAGCCGGATGAGACACGGATGAAGGCGGACTCTCAGGTGGACGCAAGTGGGACATGTATGTATTCGACTGGTGTTTGTTCTGTTGAACACGTAAGAGCGCGACGGCTCCTTGACGTTTCTTTCAATACAGTGCACTAACATTGTCAGAACGCCTCCGGGAATCAATAATTTGCGAGTAGGGGGTTAATGGATGAGGGACGCTGCATTGCAGTGTGTGGTAAGACGGAAACCTGACTTGGGCAGGAACTGTGATCGGATGGCCGAAGCGGTTAAGGCGACTGCTCATGAGAAATAGTAAATCCAGGTTCGAGTCCCAGTCCGGCACACATTTTCAACTTTCTCCATTGCAAAATGTCCTGTGCGGCTTGAAGTCACGAATTTCTACCCATGCTTTACCTTCCTTTCCCCTTTCTCTATTTCATATAAATACAAGAAGGACGGACACATCTCCCGTAGCGCTGCGTCTGGTCGGAGCCGGTCGCACGCCGTCGATAGCGCACAGCGCGGAGGACTGTGGTGGCTGCCGACGCCGACTGTTAGGCCAGTGCTTACAGGCGGACAGTCGGTTACAGAGAGTTGCTGGAGAGACACAAAGGAAAGCTGTCCTGCGAGAAGCCAAGTTTCAGACCCTCACTCAGTTGGCGTGCGTATCTACGTCGCATGAACACGGTCGGCAAGGGCAGTGCTGGCGTGTGGACAGCAATCTCTTCAAGAGGCTGCTGATTTCTCTGGTCGCACACACAGCACTGCAAGCAGGCGAGGAACGGCTTCATCACATTGTAAGCAGCACAGTCGGAGTGCTGTAGAATTAATGTTGGTGTCCTGCTACTCTTGCATTCAACTTGAGTCACAGTGTTACATGCAAAGATGCATTAGGCGAAGTCAATTAAAGCTCACTTCGTCCGTTGCGATCTTTGAATTACGGCTTGTTGTGGGTATCGCATACGGGGATTTTACGTACATTCAGTACGAATCTTCTTACTTAAGATCGATTTGTATTACGAGTTGCTGTATTCTCTTATATGGTTCTAATGGCTCTGAGCACTATGGGACTTAACATCTGAAGTCATCAGTCCTCTAGAGTTAGAACTACTTAAACCTAACTAACCTAAGGACATCACACACATCCACGCCCGAGGCAGGATTCGAACATGTGACCTCAGCAGCAGCGCGGTTCCGGACTGAAGAGCCTAGAACCGCTCGCCACAGCGGCTGGCTCTCTTATATGGATGAATTTTTTGTACAAGGTTATTCAGCTGCCCCTACTGATGTCGCTTTCTGCAACGCGCAGCGCTATGTCTGGCATTCAAAAGCCACGTGCGAGATTTTTCATATTCTCTCGATCGCTGCGCACAAGCTGTCAGTCTTACAGAAAAGGAAATTTAACGTAGTTACAGTTTTTTCTGGGAAGCGTTTTCACTAGAGACCGTAGTTTTCATGTTATTCAAGAAAAAACGTACAGAAGTGACCTTCAATGGCACTCCCAGTCCCATAGTCAGACTCCACCGGTCAGTATTTGTAGTGTGTTCTTCATGCCATTCCCTTCTATCAATGCACAATAGTTTGCGACTGCACGAATTATTTCCCACATTCGATCTCTTTTGGCCTCCATCGACTCGGCTTATTACCCACGAGCATAGTCGAGCACTTACATACTGCAAAACTTACTTTTGTGTAAATTTTACCTAACCGTTTCGGGAATTTTAGCAGCATAAAATAAATAATTGGATCGTTGTAATTGTCAGACCTTCTGAGTACGAAACTGCAGTGGATGTAAGGGTTAAGTCTGGATCGAATTTTCAAGGTAATTAGTTTTAAAGTAAAGAAGTCGTTTTTCTTTCATTACCTTTAAGGGCATGTTTAAATTAATAATGTTAAAGAAGTATCGATCTGTGCGCTGGTGGCATAATAGCCCAATCAAAAGAGACCAAAGAAGGGTTTATTACTGGTATCAGTTCGTGTAGTCGAAAATTATTGTGTAGTGGTAAGAGAGAGTGCCACGAGCACCTAGCAGTCCTGACTGATAACGATGAGTGTGGGAGTGGAATTGCGTTAGAAGGTCACGTTTTTAAGTTTTTCTAGAATAACTCGAAAACCGTTGCCTCCAGCGAAAACGAACCCATTAAACTTAACTGCATTAAATTTCGTAGAGAAAGCTCCTGTTCATTTTTTTTTTTTTTTTCTGTGTGCCGGTTCATGCTTAGCGAGCGAGAGAATATGAGAATCTCGCGCTTGATTTTTGAAGGCTAGGTTGAACCTCCCGGGTTGCATAAAACATCGTCAGTAGGGTAGCTGAATCACCTGGTACTTGTAACAGGTGTACTGATCACTTAGACGTAATCATGGGTAGTAATATAGGTAGATCGCGTCTTGGTAATTAGGAGCAGTTGGTACTAGTTAGGCTACAAGCCGGTAGTAGCGGTTTTACTCAGTTTCTTTTTGTAGATATGTGAATATTTTTAATTGGTACTGTCATAACTACTGAACACCGAAAGTCATGTACTGTTATTTGGGTTGTCCGTTTGGGACATGTTAAACTAATTTATATTAATTTTTGTTATTATTTAAGGAAGATATATTTTTCAAGCTCTGTTCAAGTTTATTATAGGCTCAAGGAAGCATTTATTTGTTAAATTGGTCTTTGGAATGTAAATAAAATGGTGATAAAAATACTGAGATCCACGCCTTCACAAGTCATAACCTGAACCCTAATCACCTAATTCACACGCAGTATTGTTATCCACTCCCGTGTTAATAGTTTCATCGTCGATGTCGAGAGATACCAGCTACTTGTTTTCTTCCAGTTAAGCACTCGCGCCTCCACCTTATTAAGAGCACTGCCGGCGAGCAGCTAGTGGTCTATCAGCAGGCGACCCGCAGCAGTTTCCTTCAGAGCGCCTTTAAGAGGCGGACTGTGGCTTTCGGCGGCCGGAGCAACACGCCACCAGGGAGCCGTGGCTCAGCGCCGCATTAGCCTAATGGCTGAGTCGCCCCACCCCAACTTCGTGCAGCCGACTTGGCCGCGGTCGACTTGCGTCTGCGACCGGCCGTGCTTTGTTCCAATTAGCGACACCATCTCCGTCTGACCGTGGCTCGAGTGCGCTTTCCTGCAGTAGAACGCAGTACAGGCGACCAGTGTCCGATTCACTGTGGACGTTCGGTGCGAAGGTCTCATTACTACAAATGTATTCATCAACTAATTGTGCACCTCTAAGTCAGACCACAATCCGTATGTGCTATATTCCTATTTTTATACGCTAATACGAAATATTCAGAGGTTTCCCTCTGCCAGGAACTTAAGTGTGTTTAGCAGAGTATCGATGTAGATGAATTTTATATCGTGTGCTTTGTTGCTTCACGGTCAAGTCTTCTCTGACCTTCGTCATGCGACTGTGAAGAAAATATAGGGGAGATTCGTGCAAAATGGCTCTGAGTACTATGGGACTTAACATCTGAAGTCATCAGTGCCCTAGAACTTACAACTACTTAAACCTAACTAGCCTAAGGACATCACACACATCCATGCCCGAGGCAGGATTCGAACCTGCGACCGTAGTGGTCGCGCGGTTCCAGACTGAAGCACCTGGAACCGTTCGGCCACACCGACCGGCGGGGAGATTCGTGCAATATCGGCCGGCTTACAGCATCATCCACAACTATGCCATCCTTTTCCGCCTCCAAATGGCAGAAGTGTACAGTGTGCAAATGCAAGCTTGTGTATCCATGTGCACTGAAGTCGGATATCTTCTTCCTCTCTTCAGTGCTTTGTACAGATCGAGGTGGCGCAGTGGTTAGCACACTGGACTCGCATTTCGGAAGGCGACGCTTCAAACCCGCATCTGGCTATTCAGTTTTAAATTTTTCCTGATTTTCCTAAATCGCTTCAGTCAAATAAAGGGATGGTTCCCTTTGAAAAGGCTCGGCTGATTTCCTTTCCCATCCTTGGCACAATCCGAGCTTATGTTCCGTCTCTAATGACCTCCATGTCGAAGGGATGCTAAACGCAATATTCCTTCCTATCCTCTCAGTGATTTGGTGTAGCTCCTAGCGCACAGAAGTTTTTTCAGACTTGTGGTACCAGTTCTTAACGTAAGTGGTGAATTCCATAGCTGTATTGCGGACACCTATGTTACGCAAGGAATGACAACCAACATATGATTCCTGATATTTTCTTTAAAATAAGTAGATCCCAATGCGTGTGTCGTGCACTATAGGCCAGAAATAATTTCAATTTTTAAATAATATTTTCTTTTTCTTATTTCTTTTCGGGTTGGAATGACGGGACAATGGGAAAATGAAAGACGAACGTGGAATGAAGAATTCATGGTAAAGGCTCTGAGCAGGGTTATGTCTACGAAAAGCACCGCGAGGGACGTAATAGAAGTTTTCAACAATTAGAAAGGAGGAGATTAGAATAGAAAAAATATTGCATGAAAAGAAGTTGAATAAAGCTGAATTTCAGTCTGAAAGCAGAGAAAAACTGGAATTTACTGGAAACAATGGATCAAGTGAAGAGAATGAAAAGCGCATTATGTGTTTGGAGTCTATTTAACAAGACTGGGCGCTGTGGAGAATATTTTGTATTTTATTTGCTGTCTGTGTAAGAACAGATCTACACATCGATGAAATGAGCTGGAATTGTAACAATACCTTGCAGCACTTACGTGTTCTACACTTAAGCGCCAAAGAAACCGGTATAGGCACGCGTATTCTAATACAGAGACTTGTATGTAAACAGAATACGGCGCTACGGTAGGCAACGCCTGTATAAGACAACAAGTGTCTGCCTCACTTGTTAGAACGGTTACTGCTGCTGTAATAGCAGTTTACCAAGATTTAAGTGATTCTTGAGTATTGCTCATCAGTATGGGACCCTTACCAGGTTGGATTAATAGAAGAGATAGACATGATCCAGCGAAAAGCAGCGCGATTCGTCATGGGGACATTTAGTCAGCGCGAGAGCGTTACGGAGATGCTGAACAAGCTCCAGTGGCGGACACTTCAAGAAAGGCGTTACGCAATACGGAGAGGTTTATTATCGAAATTACGAGAGAGCACATTCCGGGAAGAGATGGGCAACATATTACTACCGCCCACATATATCTCGCGTAATGATCACAACGAAAAGATCCGAGAAATTAGAGCAAATACGGAGACTTACAAGCAGTCGTTCTTCCCACGCACAATTCGTGAATGGAACAGGGAAGGGGGGATCAGATAGTGGTACAATAAGTACCCTCCGCCACACACCGTAAGGTGGCTCGCGGAGTATAGATGTAGATGTAGATGTAGATGTAATGTAGTTGACGCACGAGCAATAGGACGCAGCATCTCCGAAGTAGCGATGATGTGTGGATTTTCCCTTACAACTGTTTCACGAGTGTACCGTGAATGTCAGGAATCCAGTAAAACAGCAAATCTCAGACATTGCTGCGGCCGGAAAAAAATCCTGCGAGAACGGGATCAAGACGACTGAAGTGGAAACCTTCCGCAAATAGCTGCAGGATTCAATGCTGGGTCATTAACAAGTGTCAGCGTACGAACCAGTCAACGAAACATCATCGATATGGGCTTTCGGAGCCGAAATCCCTCTAGTGTGACCTTGATGACTGCACGGCACACAGCTTTAGCTTCTCCTGGACCCGTCAACACAAGCATCGGAATGTTGACGTCTGGAAACATGTTATCTCGTCGGACAAGTCTCGTTTCAAATTGTATGGAGCGGATGGGCATTTATGGGTATGGAACTAACTTCATGAATCCATGGACCCTGCATGGCATCATGGGACTGTTCGAGCTGGTGGACGCTCTGTAATGGTGTGGGAAGTGTGCAGTTGGAGTGATATGGGACCCCTGATATGTCTAGATACAACTCTGACAGGTGATACGTACGTGAGTATCCTGTCCGATCACTTGCATCCGCACCCTTTCATGTCTATTGTGCATTGCGACGGACATTGGCAATTCTAGCAGCACAATGTGACACCCCCACACGTCCATAATTGCTGCAGAGTGGCCTGAGGGTCATTGTTCTGAGTTTAGACACTTACGCTGACCACCAGACTCCCCAGACATGAACATTACTGAGCATATCTGGGTTGCTTTGCAACGTGCTGTTCAGAAGAGATCTCAACCCTCTCGTACTCTATCGGATTTGTGGCCCACCCTGCAGGATTCATGATGTCAATTCCCTCCAGCACTGCTTCAGGTATTAGTCGAGTCCATGCTACGTCGTGTTGCGACACTTCTGCGTGCTAACAGGGGCCCTACACTATATTAGAGGCAGGTGTACCAGCTTCTTTGGCTCTTCAGTGTGTTACTATTCAATAAGTCTCGATACAGTATATCATTTACAACCATTATTATCACAGAAAAGACTATGGAAGATATTGCACGACACTTTCTACAAGCCTATCTAATTAAAGATCCTGTAGTCTCTATGTAAGTATGTACTACAAATAAAAAATAAATATAATTACATTATCCTATTCTTATAAGATGTCCTAAGGTATGAGAATAGTGTATTACTATTCCGATCAACCACCACAGTGACACAGTAAAGTCAAAAAACTTAAGCTGGCCGATACCGCACGACTCTTCTCTGTTAGCATCAAATATTGATACTGAGTCGAGGAAAGAGTCCGCAAGTGTATATCTGGAACGCAGCATTTTATGTAAATGAAACATGGTCCATGGCATGAATATCTGGAGAAAAACAAACGGGAAGCATTTGATATATGGTGCCGCAGAAGAATGTTAAAAATTAGCCACGCAGATAAAATACGAAACGGAGAGGACAATTTGGAATAAAAGGAAGGGTTTAGTAGAAAATCTGTTACGGGACTAATCAATATTTTGCGCTGTAAGGAGTAGTGTATAGGGAAAACTGTAGAGGTGAACAGTCTTGAATATGGAAATCACACCCTAGGGAATGTTTGTTATAGAGTTGAAGATATCAATACAAAATAGGAAGAGATGGAGGGTGTAATTTTAACTATCTAGAGGAAACAATGGGATAGATTCACGTTAAAATAACCACGCAAGACACATTGGAAGATATCAAACACACCGAAACAATAGTTGTTTCTATCATCCCTCTTTCTTGCAGCGACTGCAGTAACACCAGCTGTGTGTACATCAATTTAAATTACATGCCAATCACTTTAAGTTTGGGAGTTACAACCCTTCAAAGTTTCAGGGGAAGATACCACACACTGTACATAATACATGGCTGTGTGGTGGGTGACAGATGTTCTGGCGATGGGAAGTTGATTTAAATGAGATTTTCAAATGTGTGTCCATGTTCCCGAATGCAGAATGCAATGCGCGTTCTAAAGGATTTGCAGACGCCGGTATCACGGAGCAACATGCGTCCTCTATGCGCCGTTTTAGATCGTCTGGGGATGTGGGCTCAGTGACATAAACACGATCCTTTAGATATCCCCAGAAAAAGGAATCCAATGGCCTTGCGGGCCATGAATGAGGGCCATGGCGTCCCAACCACCTTCCTCCAAACCTGTTGTTTAGTTCTTCCACAACAGCAAGCACAGAATGGGCTGGGTGACTATCGTGATGCATCCACATATGGACTCTCGTGTGTGGACACACATGTTCCAGGAAACCACCAAAACTTTCGACTATAAACGCGCGGTATAGCTCACCTGTCAGTGTACCTGGGAAGTAGTGTGGACCGATGATTTCACCCCCAGGGGTTCCACACCATACATTAATAGACCACCTACGTTGACGGTCGACAGGTCGTACCCACCGAGGATTGTCTGCGGCCCAGTAGTGCACGTTATGGCGATTCACTGCACTACAATTTGTGAACGTGGACTCATCAGAGAACATAACACCTTGTAAAGACTCCAACATGAAGTTACCCATGGCCCATTCACAGAATGTATCTCTCGCTCCCATGCAGGGCCTTTATCAGTGACAGGCGGTACGGGTGAAACCTGTGGCCGTATACTATACGCCACACAGATGTGAGACTGACACCAGCGACTGCAGCAACGGCTCGTAAGCTGACATGAGGATCGTGGCGTACTGCAGCTAAAACAAACACCTCCGTCTCCACACTTCTTGTAGTTCTTCATCTTTTACTGCGGCGCATTACCAAACTGCCTATTTCCCAAAGTAGTTGTTCGGCACGTAAGAACGTAACGACTGTCGGGGCTCTTCGCCTAGGATATCTCACGGCGTACGCCATGGCTGCTTCAATGGCATCGTGTCGGCACTCGCCGAGCATTAGCAACATGCCATCTTCATCCGATGTCAGTAACTGTGGTATATTGAGCCCCGTTTGTTTGTATTGGTCGAACTGTCGGGTATACGGCCGTGTGAGGCGACAGTCGGCAGTCTAATAGCGCATCGGGGAAGCTTCTCGCGCTGTACCCCCGGTGACGTTACAACTTGGCCGCACCTCATTTAGAAGGCGCATTGCGTTATCCGCAGCGTGTGTACTATCTGCCCCTGAAACTTTGAAGTGTTGTAGCTCCCAAACTAAACGTGATAGGAATGTAATTTAAATTGATCCGTACACAGCTGGTGTTACTGATTCCAGTGCGTGATAGAAACAAATATTGTTCCTTTTAAAAAATTGTATCTTTTTGCTGTATCTCTTTCGACAATAACACAATAAACTATGTTCATAGCTCCGCAGACAGTGTACCAGTGACCTACCTCAATAAATATTTCCGTCTCCTCCATCTTCGTAACTTATAGAGGCAAACACATTTAGTGAAACACCCTAAAAGAGAGAGAGAGACAAAAGAATTGAAACTAGGGACAGCTGCTTTGGAAGTCTCTTTAAAAGGACTTATGTGATAGGGTACACAGCGAAATAACTGACTTACGCTGAAAGGCGCGATGGAAGGGAAAAATATTAGCGTCAGATGGAGAGTAGATAAGGAAAGACGTGTCTAGGATGTTGGCTGTAGAGGACAGTATTAGCACAAGACTGAAAGAGATGAAAGACAGTATCAAATAACATTCAAAGCAAAGAAAGTATTTGACTGGCGTTGGGAGGGAGAGGTGCTGCTGTAGAGTACCTGCAGAGCACATAGGTACGAGTGTCTTCGGTTAAATGCCACATTTCTACAAAGTCTTAATGTAGTGCGCTCGTGTCATGCTGTTCTATTTTAGTTTACAAGCTCTTGATATTTACACATTGCAGAAATACACTTCACACCATAACACACTGCGCAACAGAAATAAAGAATCACTTGTTCGAAATCCAGTTATTGTTTCTCGCTGCAACGTATAAGTTTAAAATTTTTCTCAAAAGTGTCTACACCTTGTCTGTAATGGTACAAAAGCGTGACGTCACCCTCAGGCTCGACGACGCCTCAGATTTCGTCGAATGGCTTTGAACGGCCCCTAGTCGTTCCAACCTGTGCACGAGCACCGCTGCACTTCAAAGGAGTAAGATCAGAGGGGTCTCAGCCCAATGATATCCGTCGAGAAGGGTCGAATAGTCCAGGAGGTCTCAAGAGTGTCAAAGTTTATCGGAAAAGTCGTCCCGTTGCTCATCACACGGCGAACTGTCTTTTCGACAGCTCTATGAGTGCGAATCAAAGCCCCAAGGTAAGGAGCGGCGTCATCGACGTCCTTTTCGTGTCGATTCTGAGCACGGGGTGTGTGAAATATTTTCCTCGCCCACTCGTAAGAAAACCGCATGATTTTAGTGTTGAGCGTCGCGGTGCTGACCTCCATCGCAGAGGCGTCAAGAGAAGGGGTGAAATGTGAGTAAGGGGGACTGTGACGACCTTCCCATCGTGTGACACGATCACGGAGGTGTTGGGTGGAACTGTGGTGAAATTTGGTGCCAATGTGGCATCAAAACTCACCTCACACATCAACTACTGACCTGTGGCCCACTTTTTTATTAAGTGTCGACACTTTATTGCCTAAAGCGTCGTTGGACGCGAGGCTGACGTAGCAGGTCGTCACACGTTTGCACCATTACAGAAAAAGCTTATAGGCACCTTTGAGTCAAAGTTCAAACTTTTACGTCACAACGGCAGACAGTTACGTGGTTCCATGGCCTTCAAATCTATTGGGTGGTGTTAATCGGAGACATGCAACGGTAAATTACCTCAAATATGACCCAAAACAGGAAACCAGTCAACAGTCCCGAACTCTGCCCAACATTCACAGCCTAAAGCGAGCGGACTTTGTCTATATTTCTACTAATACTATGATAGCATCCAACGAGCAGATATGATTTTTCTGACTTTTCTGCCAGCTATTTGCAGAAGATATGTTGTTGAAAGTTTCGTTATTGAAGACGCATTGTGAAAGTCCAGAGACGCCGGACAGTAACTAATCTGACTCACTTTTTCCTTCGAATTATGAAGATAAGTGTGTGCCATCTGTCTATCATGGAACTACTACTGAGCTGACATCAATCAGACGCTATTGCCTTTCAAGTGCCCCGTTATTTTTTTGCACCTTAAGAGCGACCTCGTATTCAGTACCAGTATCGCTGTGTTTTCTTCTTCGGGCCCACTTTGCTCCTCTCCGGTGAAGGGTCGGCCAGGATCCTCTATTCGCTTTCACTCTATGTGTTGTGCTTTCTTTATCAGCTTATCGTTCTTTTAGCCAGCCACCTGTGTGACACTTGAAGCAGAATCGTCAACACTGCGAAGACTAAAATATTTATTAACACTCTGTTGTTAAAAGCACTTAGCTAACTTTTCTAATTTTATTATAATTTTTCCATCCTGGACTCCGTTGCTACACAATGACAATAATAGAATATGCAAAAACAAAAAAGACGAAATGGTGTCTCGTTGCAAGACTAGTGCCGGAAGATGAGACATATTAAAAGCAAGCCATCTACGCAGCTACTTCAGCGCTGCGTAGTTTTTTGATAAAGTGACTTATGCGTTGCCTTATACCGCTATGTCCCTTTTTCCTGTTTTCCAGAAGCTCACGTTCGGCAACAATCATTCCAATAATGGCCAAGTTATCTGTTAGCATTTTTGTTGGAATGAACTAGGGTTCCACTTGCAGTTACTATAGGAAAATTACGGAAATGCAAGATACTGATAGATGGATAGAAACATTATCTTCCAAACAGCAGTTCATTCGCTTTAGACCGAAGGCATTAGCTATCACCTAGGGTCTGTGAATAACAGAACAGCCACTTTGGCTCTGTGATTTCCTCGCCTCTTTAGTTTGGCAGTCTTAACTCATTTTCATGCGCTTCTAAGTGGGTTTAATTAAACGTTAAGGTGACGAAGCTCGTAGCAGACACGCAAAGTGGGCGTTTTAGCCCCCAATACCCTTCAAAAGAGGCGTCAAAGACTGGCCCAACAAACTGAATGACTTAATTAAACTCCTTTGGTGGAGAAACCAATATTTGATACGGTTGTCTCATTATAAAACATTGTAGATTCCTCCTCAAATTAGTATTACGTCTTTATTACGTTACAGTACTTACAGCTTCCCTAATTCGGTTAAGACAGCAGATTAGTAGTACCTCTGAAAAGAGTGGAAGGCTTCACTTCAGGGTAGCAGCAACGAAGATGAAAACGATCCTGAGCCATTTATGTATGGAAATAACATTGCAAGTTACTAAAACAAAATCGTTTTTGAACTGTGGAAAATGTGTGACAATATAATCATTTTATACAACCTTTTCCTCTTTGACGACACATTTATTGCTTTTTATTTAATCATTCAATGAAAACAAAGAGATGTTATCTTCTGTTATATAATAATAGTTCAAATGGTTGATTACGCTATTCTACAAATTGTGAATGGTTGAAAATTACGGTAAATAGGTGATCACTCTCTAGGTAGTTTTTCTTTTCATTGTTACAGAATGCAAAAATGAAACTCATATTCATTGATGGACTCCCAGTACTGATATAGTGATATTTACTCTGCTCACCTTACACTAAAACGTAGAAAATAATTAAATTCTTTTAAAAAATTCCCAATTTCGCCTGTCTCTACGTTGTCGGGCGTTTCTTTCCGACATCGAGCAACAGTCACTTAACATGGCAACGCACCCTTCCTTGTTGTACCTGAAATACCCATGTTGTTCCCTCACATCACTATGATTTGGCGAAAAGAAGCTCAGGGTGACTGGAAAATGTGCATTTCGACATGCTGCATAGCAGCTGTTAATACGAGCGCATCAAAGCTACAAATCCTTCAAAATTTTGTACTTTGAAGTCTCCAAAAGAACGATTCGATACATTCTTACAAGACGACCATTTCGTTTCCTACTTGTCATTTTGCATTAATTCAAAGAGTCTACCTTTTACGAAGTTTTCTGATATATGGGCCTACAAATATAAATGTTTTATGTGTTTTCAAGCTGAGTCTCGGTAGGAAATCTACATCTCTTCTACTGGACGGTTTGTTGCCTTGAACTGAAGGTTCATTAGAGCTATCACAAATACTACCTGAAGTTTCAGAAAAACAAAGTTCTTTGTAAGAGTGTACAATCCGCATACTAGTGCTCTTATCTCTTTTTTCCTTGCGAAATACCCGTTTGCTTATAGCGGGAATTATTCAAAAATAAGTTACTAGTCTGGTTAGTGGACTGTCTCCAAATCATCCGCAAACCAAATGTTGTACAACGCCTTTTCTTTCACTCACGTAAGGTCGCACCAGTACGGTATATGTATGGTGTCCACATTTTGTCTTAGTCCCCTTATGTTAAACCAGAATTGGAGAATATACTTTTTTACATAATTCGGAATTCAATACTCCGTCGAAGCATGTCACCTCACTGCAAGCAATAAAATTTACCTGTATTAGGAACACTTTTACCAGACTTTATACGTTGCGTTTTATAGTATAAGGGACAGTAAAATGAAAACGAGACAGATGGAAAAGAAGTAAGTGAACTCCTAAATATTTCAGAAGTAATCAGCATTACTGTTAATATATTTATCCTACTGTGAGACACGGTTGTCAGTGCCTTCATGAAAAAATGTTTGCGGTTGCCTATGGAGACATGATTGTACCCAGGAGTGCACCTCTTCGCTCGCAGGAAATTGACGGTAACGAATGTCTTTCTTCAATGCTCCAAAAATTTGGGAATCGCATCGGCAGAGGTCGAGACAGTATGGAAGACGTTTAAGGGCTTCCCAGCGAAACAACGTATGCAACGTGTGGGCCCGCCCAGAGCTTACGTACTTTTTTGGTTCAAATGGTTCAAATGGCTCTGAGCACTATGGGACTCAACTGCTGAGGTCATTAGTCCCCTAGAACTTAGAACTAGTTAAGACTAACTAACCTAAGGACATCACAAACATCCAAGCCCGAGGCAGGATTCGAACCTGCGACCGTAGCGGTCTTGCGGTTCCAGACTGCAGCGCCTTTAACCGCACGGCGTACTTTTTTCCATCTGTCTCTTTTACATTTGACTGCCTCTTATACAACGCCAGTTGAATGTACATTACGACACAGCTGTCATGAAAGTACTTCTACGTCTACTACATACTCCTTAAGGAACTGTACAGTATGTGGTGGAAAGTACACAGTACAAATATTTCAATTATTTTTCGTATTCCATTCCAGAATTCAGCGATGTAAATTTCTCCTGACCCTAACGTGAAATATGTTGAGATTGCAACATAATGGTAATACAATTTTCCCTAAGTTTACCGAACACGGTTTCACGAAAACTACGTCTTCCTTCTTCCGTAGATACCAACTTAGTGTTCCCAACATTTCAGATACACTTCCATATGGGCGTCAAAGCCTGTCTGCGGCGCAAGACCAGGATCGGGCTGTTGACCTGACTGGTGGTAGAATGCAGTCTTTCATCACCTTGGCACTAGGAGGGGGAGGGTAGCGATCCCATCACCCTGTCCACCTTTTCCCCTGAGTAAAGACCCTCAGTGCTAATTTGATAGCAAGCTGAGCAGACATAGGGCTGTCCAGTAGAGACTGTAATGAAGAGAAATTCCCTCCCCTATCGGGGACTGAACCTGTGAAAACCAGGTCAGGAGTCTAGCTCTCTACCGCCTTTCCTTGTCGTTCTCATCATTTTGTCTGTGCGGATGTCACATGACATCCCTTCATTTATTTATTTATTTATTTACAGAAGGCAGCCAGCCCTATATTCGAACACGTGCTACCACGCCGCCTCACGTTAGACCATTACGGCCACAATATGGGCTAGGCTATACTGGCCTACTTGAAGCGCCCGTCTGAATTCGTTCCATGACCGTTGTTATGTCTACTTGACAAGGACTCCAAACACTGGAACCATAGAAATTCTATTTAGAATTTATTTCCCAGAACCTTTTTAACAAATCTACTTGTGCGCCTAGTACTCTTTCACTGTTCTTCTACCTCTTTCCCTAGATGCTCGCGACACTAGCACGTGAACATTCGACCAGCTTCTCCGTCAAAATAGCTTATCTCAAAGGATTCTCCTTTTGCAGCCCATGTCTTCTCCAGAGTGACACTCCGTCCGTGTCTGCTCCGCTTTCATGCTTTCGTTACCGCGTCACGTCCCCGCAGGACCACCTGGCGGCATCCAGCAACGCGGTGGGCAGTGGTCGTAATGTTTCCACTCATCAGTGTATATTCCAAGATTTATAACACGATACTCCCTCCTGAAACTGTATAAGGAGGTGCCACGGGACCTTCGAGGTTTCAGAGTTTTCAAGATCCGTGGTACTACATCGTGAATATAAAACAAATCTTTGACTAACGGTGCTGCCTTCCTTGCAAATGTCGAATATTCCCTACTGATTATACTTGGTACGTATACCACACATGTGAGTTATATTATAGTAGATAGATTTCATGCAAGTAACCTAAAAGGTAGAAAAAAATTGGAAATTTGTGGTAAGGTCCTATGCGACCAAACTGCTGAGGTCATCGATCCCGGAGCCTACGCACTACTTAATCTAACTTAAACTAATTTACGCTTAGTACAACATACACACCCATGCCCGAGGTGGGCTCGAACCTCCAACGGGGAGAGCCGCACGGCCTGTCACAAGTCGCCTTAGACAGCGCGTCTACTACGCGCCGCTGAAAGGTAGACAGATTGCATTTTTCGAGTATTAAACCAATTAATTGGTAGGGAACTGGAAAAGTCATTCACCTGCTTTATTTGTGATTGAGCCGGCCGGTGTGGCCGAGTGGTTCTAGGCGCCTCAGTCTGGAACCGCACGACTGCTACAGTCGCAGGTTCAAATCCTGCATCGGGCATGGATGTGTGTGATGTCCTTACGTTAGTTAGGTTTAAGAAGTTCTAAGTTCTATGGGACTGATGACCTCAGATATTAGGTCCCATAGTACTCAGAGCCATCTGAACCATTTGAACTTGTGACTGAACCTATGCGAACATTCCAGTTCATATCCCCACCGTTACATACACATGTTTAGAAGAGTTCCTTTTGTGACTCGCTGATACTGTAGTCATAGTGCAAGGAGCAGACTCGAGCTGAGAAGCGTTTCAGTTGTCTGTAATCAGTTCCTGTTTGACCAATATGGTGACAGATTACTCCCGATAAAGTCAGATATGTAATCAAATTTGTCACGCAACGGATCCCATACAAATAAGGGAAAATGACTTCTCAGGTGAACTTTCGGTGTCCGTTCTCACAAAATCACTGAAGATTAACACTGGAGACGGATACCTATTTCATGAAATTATAATATTGGTTCAGATTAACCTCATTTTTCTTCGGTCTTAGTGGACACGGACAACGGGAAATACACAATAACATAATTTATAAAGACAAAGCAAGAAACGGAAACAAAAGCAGTGGAAATCGCAATAATTCAACTGCATCTTAAATCTGTTAAGCAGGGCTCCAAGGAATTGACAATGTGTCACTTAGTGGGGCGGCGGGTTGATTTTAATAATGATTCATAAATTTGTTAGCCGTCATTTACAAGAGCCAGAAAACTATTTTTGTGGTCAGCCAGAAAGCGATGGAGAACATACTGGTCACAATTTCCAATGTGTGAGTCCACATTCCTCTGGTGCTCTCTGAAAGAAAATGTTTCTCTCTATTTACTCAGTGGGATTAGTACCTATGATTATAAACAAAAGTTTTGAATTCTAACTGATTAATGTAATCAGTAAAATTTCACAGGCACAAACATAGTAATATTCCTTATAATAATAATAATAATAATAATAATGTCTCTATCATAAGCAGCACTATGAACAGTTCAGAGGCGACCTCTACGGTAAATTCCAATTGAATGGTCTTTCGAACTGACGTTTAATCATGAAAGTTAATTGCTCGCCACAAAAGTGGCAAATAATCTCCCCACTTGCCACGCGGTTTTATTAACATTACGGGCGGCACACAAACAGTTACTTCCGTGAAATCTAAGCGATCCAGGACGGTGTACACTCCTCGCGAGTTCACTTAGTATTTGTACCGAAAACATGCGTTTAGCAGCAGTCTGGCGGCGACGTCATCCGACGCAGCGCGCAAGACGGCCTTTGACTGACGCGGACAGGTATAGTTCGGTGTGAAGTGTCTTTCTACTACCTCTCTAGTCCTGTTTATGTATGGGCGCAGCGAACGGCAGAATGGGACATCTGTCATCAGTTCCAAGCCCAGCAAGCAGCATGTAAATGGCCGCTTTGTTGGACACGTATTATTTAATAACTCTGTTGTGTATCAGTTTACAATCTTCGTAATTTTTATATGAATGGAGTCAAAATGGCTTTAATTACAGACATTTAAGCCCGACTGCACTTAAACTTTGCCGGCTAGAATTTTTAGAATTGGACAGACTGTAGAACATGATGTCTGAGCTACATTTTTAAGAGACCTTGTTCTGATTGCTATTTATTTACATTAAAGTCTTGAAACTTGTTATAGCTTTATTATTTAATCAATGTAATCAAGTGCTTCGGAACTTTCTGTCATTAATGTGAGTAGTACTTAATCTATTACAAATAATAACGTTTTTGTTCCAGATTTAGTTTTTAGTAAATTACTTGAGAACTTGATGCAGTCACGTAGTCAATGTTTTTGTATCAAACTGAAACTTCATATGAATTTTCATCTTTCTCATCGTAATATTTAGGGCCTTCAATTTTTTGTACAAACGCCGATTTTGACCAAAATATTGCTCCGCTCAAGTTCAGATTTGTATTAGTTGATTTTGACATACATTTGCACATTTTTGGCTTTCTAGCTTTATTATTTAGTGCCACTTGTCATTTACTGAAAACAATGTATATAGTGAAACACATTCATCTGATCATTCTGAGATTTAACACTTTTAACATTAATATACTGAAGTATATGTTGACAATGTCTGGAAATGCTACTTTAATTTTAATTTCATTCTTAGATTATGGCGCAATACTCTATATGCTACGCACAGGCGTGTTGTGATGTGACGCCAGTCGCAGTGAACTGGGGTGAGTCCCGGCACACTCGCTCTCCTCTGTGTCTCTCAAATGATTTATTTCGGCACACCTTTCAACTCAAAAAGTCTTACCCTCGATCAAGGATTGGCTCTTGAGTGTGTAATAACTTCTCTGTTAATACTAGGAAACTAGTTATTGATTTTACAAGTAAATATTTCAACGCGGTCAGCCATGGATGAAGCCTCTGCTGTAAGAAGTAACATCAAGTCGAGGTATCGAATGATGATTAAAAGAAACGAACGTGAAACTATTTATTCTCCTCTCGTAACAGTCCCCACTGCAAGCTGTTCTCACGTGACAGATCCGGAGTGACAAGACCTGCATCTGCTGCGCCCTACTGGCAGCCACTGCTCATCACTCATGAAATGGTGAGCTGACTGAATGCAGGTCGGCATCTCTCAGCCAAGTGTGTCCGTCCGCATCCGTCCTCGAGTTTCGACCACGTCATGGCCAATTACACTGCTCTCTACTTTCCCAATTCGCAGCAAACATCCACGCAGACTTTTCTCGACCAATGGGAGAACCCGGCCAATGAATCGCAATTCAAGTTTTAAGAAACGAAACTTCAGCATTTCACCTAGTCAATATTTTTAAGCTACCGAGTTAGGTGCTTTCCACCCTCGATGAAGAAACAATTGATTTTTCGTTTGGTTTTGCGTTTGGACGATGCTAATTCTCACCACAAAAGGAGACGGACGATAAGAGTAACTACCATATAGTTGCCCGCCCGGTTAGCCGTGCGGTCTAACGTACGGTTTTCCGGATTGGGAAGGAGCGCCTGGTCCGCAGGACGAATCCGCCCGGCGGACTTATGTCGAAGTCCGGTGACCCGGCCAGTCTGTGGATGGTTTTTAGGCGGTTTTCCATCTGCCTCTGCGATTGTGGGCTGGTTCCCCTTATTCCGCCTCAGCTACACTATGTCGGCGATTGCTGCGCAAACAAGTTCTCCACGTACGCGTACACCACCATTACTCTACCACCCAAACATAGAGGTTACACTCGTCTGGTGCGAGACGTTCCATGGGGGGAGGGGGTATCACCGGGGCGCGAACCGCACAATGACCCTGATAGAGTAGTTCAGTGTGGGGAGGCGAAGGGGTGAAGTTTACTGCAGTAGTCGTCGTGGGGTTGTGGACCACTGCGGCTGCGGCGGGGACGGAGCCTCTCTGTTGTTTATAGGTCCCGGTTAACATACAGTACAATACAATACCATATAGTTTCTACACGTGAATACCACAAGCTAGCTATCTTTCATCCAGCACAATTCCCAGATGCTTTCGGCGAAAAACACTTCGTCTGCATGTTATTTTAACAGAGACAGTGGCTCATAAAAGGGTATATTTTGTATTGATCTGATATGCTGTATTGTTTCCCTTGGAAAACGACCTTGAGCCGCATGGGATGGAGTTCATAATTCTAAGGTCTGGGAGATGTACACGACCTCTTGGTGCTACTATCCATAAAGTAGGGTGGCCACAGATTCTACTTGGCAGCCAATGGTCAGGTCGCTGCCCTCTGCCGCGAGTGGCCTCCCTTTAGGCCCGCTTCTGTTAGTGGCTTCCATCACCACCTGGTACAGAGATCCTCCTCTATCTGTACAGACATGCAACTCATTAAACGAAGATCATGCAACTACAAACCACTAACAAATGTTGGTGTTGTATTGTGTCATATGCTTTTGCCAGAATGCATGATTAAAGATCCTGAGTTTTCACAGATTCAAGTTAGGTCTTGTCTCTGTAGCCTACGCGACACTCACGTATTTCACGATTAGGTCGATTTATGCCAAGAGAAAAAGGCGTTCTCACATATGAAAATTGGGGTATATGATGTCTATTGGGTGTTATTAATGTTGGCTGCAGTACAATAACTGCAAATTAGTGGTGACAAGACAGAATGCGGATAACAGTGTGACAGGAACAGGTGTGGGTCCTCCCAGAAGGGCTATGCCATTAGCAAAACTTTGGATTCTCCGACTGACTCTGAGAAACAGACTGACGGCAACAGCTGAAATCCGTGTCAGACGAACTGTCTACGACAGATTACGGGAGACTGGGTCGAGATCTCGAGGTGCCACATCTCATTTCTCACTGACACCATCCTACAGACATCACAGACTTTCATGGTGTAGAGTCAGTCAAGTAGGACATCAATTGGCATCACGTGTTATTCCAAGATGAGTTTCGCTTCTGTCCGTAGCAGTCCGATCGACGCTGAGGTGTTTGTAGAAATGTATTGAGAGGAAGCCGCTATTATCGGGAACCATTCTCCCTGTTATGGGACGGATTTTAGGAACTGATTCATAGTGTATGCAAATTCTTCATCCTGAAATTGGAGTCCCACCCTCCATCTATATACTTAATTGATCTTAAATGTAGAAGTGACTGTTACTCGCAGTAGAATAAAATTGGATTTGCATTCTACTGGCGAGTAGGAAAATGCTTTGGAAGCACGCTGGAGCACTCAGCCAGTGACCGTAACGCCTAGTCAGTCATACGCTCCGTTACCCTTCTTTGGAGAAGGGCCGATGAAGCGTCGCGGTCACTTAATGGCGAAGGGTCGGTAGGGCCGCCTCTGGCGCCCTGCAGTGCCGCAATAAGGATTCCATGACGGGAAGAACTTCCTGGAGGGACCTTTTGTGACAACGCTCCATGAGATGGTGTGAGGAGGAACCTTAGCGGACGTTGCGACTGCCTGTCGAATGTAGAAACAACTTTTGGGAGATTGCTGGGCAGATGAAAAGAAGCTGCAAGTCTTTGAACCACTGCACCGCCGCATGTGCAGCTCTTACAGAAAAACTTTGTCTAAGAACGTAAAGAGGACAGACATCGGTCCACATGGAACATTTACTAGAGTGATCGCCAGTGCGGAAATGGTAAAGGAAGCTCTATTATTAATGGAAGAAAGAGGCAGAAAGTGCGAGGAACGATTTTTCCCGAGGAAACTACAACGTAAAAATTCACTCTTAACCATGTTAAACATAGTCCGGGGAAGGGGACCTGTGCTCTCAGAGACTCATTTTTAGTGGTTGGAGCTCGCAAGAAGTATAATACAGCCACCACGGCTGATTCGAACGAAAAATGTGGTATACCGATTTTCAATCAACGGATACCGTTGCACTATAGTCAGACTTCGTCAGAGCTTTCAATCACACTGGGACACTTCAGAGATTTCTTCTGAAGCCCCTTGCCTTCTGGTCGGCTCGACGCCCTGCTCCCCAGTTCTTCAACTTAGAAGAAAGGTCACTACCGCTATTGCAAATTGAGGCTGTAGCATTTCTGCCACCAAAAAGCACTAAATGGTGAGATCGAGCCACTTCGGCACGAGATGTAGGGGGAGTCATACCGGTTTACAACTTTAACATCTTGGAACTTCACTCTGCAACTCATGAAACGCTTGATACTAAATTCCCCAACAAGTTTGAGGTTGTACCTTCCTTAATTATATGTGTTGCCTTCGGCAGTCCAATCCTTTACCAACTCATTTCATGACGATCACTCTGTTGATGCCACAGGATGCCTTTATAGAAAGTTATTGAGAAATATCCTCATCCTAAGTATTTAGTATTAAAAAGTTATTAAGAATTAAGCATATCTGTTCTAATTATTAAGAAATAAAAGTTTATAGAGGAATATTAACTTCCTTTATACCAATAAATTATTAAGAAGAAAAATCATTTATTTCCCAACTACTATGTGTGGACATATTATTGAACAGAGGATCAATGCTTGCCAGTATATGGCATGAACAGTAAACTCTTTATGACTGGGATAGAAAATGGCCTGCCCTAGTGGCCTAGCGGTTCTAGGCGCTACAGTCTGGAACCGCGCGACCGCTACGGTCGCAGATTCGATTCCTGCCTCGGGCATGGACGTGTGTGATGTCCTTAGGTTAGTTAGGTTTAAGTAGTTCTAAGTTATAGGGGACTGATGACCTCAGAAGTTAAGTCCCGTAGCGCTCAGAGCCATTTCAACCATTTTTGGGATAGAAAATGAGCTGTTACAACAGGACAACACAAGAGTGGGAACTGCTGCTCACTCCACAAACGCTCGAGGAATGTACTGATCATTTAATGATCTTCCTAGGTTGCCTGAGTTATCATCTGGGATGCATTAGGAAGATGTGTAGTTTCGTAGCAGCCTCCAATCAGTTATCTTCATGAACTGGCACAGCACGGTTTTCAGGCATGATTCTAGGTGACATTTTATGGCGTTTCTTCCCAAGCCACAACGAACAGAACCGTGAATTAGTGGCCATGGGAGCACATGTCGTATTAATGTCAACGAAGGACCTCAGTTCCGAATGAAATGAAAGTTTAATTGTTGAATACCCATTATTCGTTGAACATGCTCACAAAGACTGACAAATAGCCGACTGATGTTTCGTAGTGTAACACTTTCCAGTTCAGTCAGAGTATAACGGAGACAGAGATAAGCAGCGCACCGTTGAACACCAGCTACTCGAAAGAAGAGTTGGGAAGTGAGGAAACACGGTGAGTCCCTGGAGCAGCGGAATGCCCCGCTCCTCGCCTCTCCTCGGCCAGCTTCGTCTGTTCCCGGCTCGGCAGCTGGGCTACTTGCGTTATGCCCGCCGAGGGAACCGCGCACCGCGCGCCGCGCGCCGCGCGCCTACACAGTTCGGCCATCAGGCGGCTAATGCAGCGCCTAGCCGAGCCGGCTACAGCGGCGCCCGATTTCCCACGGGCGTGGCGCGACCTCCGCTGCCGCCGCTGCTGCTCGTAGCTTCAGCTTCAGCATAACACTCCTTCTTAATGCCCCTCCCAAGTGCTCAACTTCGAATAGCACAGGAGTTCTGCAGGCGCCTGCTAGTCTGGTTCTCACATGATGCCGAAGGAAGCGGCGTTTGTGGTAAGACACTGAATGTATGCAGGAAGCCGACCAAGAGATTAAAGCAGCATGTCAATGAAATCCATATTCTCAAGGTTATCAGGCAGTGTGCCTAAAATGTTAAAGATGGACAGCTGCTGCTGCTAATAGCAACAGGGGGAAAATGCTCCTATTGGAGCACAAAATATTGGAAAACGTTCCTCTTTATTTAAAAGACGCTGAAAAATTTTGGCATGCGAACATAGTCTTGCTTTTTTTTTTAACACGTAACTCACATCACAGTTCCTCAAGCCCCTTTAACTGTAACTCACTCATGTGCACTAGCCGGTCGCTCTATGTTGATCACACCCGTCAACTCCCACTTGTCCTTTCTCATTCACTCATGCAGCCCAACTCACAAGAACGTAGTCAAAGAGTGAGAGGCGGGAGGGGAGGTGTCCAAAATCCCCCCTGTTACCTGAGTGGTTACGACGTAGTTGGAATGCAGACAAAATGGTTCAAATGGCTCTGAGCTCTATGCGACTTAACATCTGAGGTCATCAGTCCCCTAGACTTAGAACTACTTAATCCTAACCAACCTAATGACATCACACACATCCATGTCCGAGGCAGGATTCGAACCTGCGGCCATAGCTGTCTCGCGGTTCCAGACGGAAGCTCGTAGAACCGCTCGGCGACCGCAGCCGGCTGGCATGCAGAGAAACTGGAAGATTTTTTGATCATCAATCATACCGACCAAAAAGGGATATCCACTGTCGTTCTTCTTTGCAGCTGAATTTAATGTAAGTGCTACCGTTTATTGTTTTTGTGTTGTTATCTGTTGTGATAGTTTTTAATTATGGATTACGTAACAATAAGAAAGAGGGGGAAAAGTGATTTTGATTCGTCCGCTAACGTTATGGTAAGTGCAAAATAGGTACGCACTATTGTAATATCCTAACTACCTATCTAACTGAGGTGACAAATGTCGTGTCGGACTTCTTTTTGCTCGGCGTAGTAGCAGGGCGATGTGGCATGGATTTAACAAGTCCCCTGCAGAAATATTCAAGCATTCTGCCTCTTTAGCCGTCCATAACAACGGGAGTGTTGCCGCGCAAGATTTCGTGCACCAACTGACCTCTCGACTATGTCCCGTAAATGTTCGATTAGTGGCCAAACTATTCTCTCGAATTGTCCAGAACGTTCTTCAGATCAATCGCGAATAATTGTGGCCTGGAGACATAGTGCATTCTCATCCACAAAAAAATTGTATCGTTGTTTACGAACATGAAGTCAATAAAGGGCTGCAACTGCTCTCAAAGTAGCCGAACGTAACCATTTCCAGTCATTGATGAGTTTAGTTGGACTAGAATATTGGGTCCAGCCCATGTAAACACAGCCCACACCACTATAGAGCCACCACCGGCTTGCACAGTGCCTCCTTGATAACTTGGGTCCATGGCTTCGTGGGGTCTCGGCCACACTCGAACCAGCAGCACTTACCAACTGAAATTGGGACTGATGTCATCGGGCTACTGTTTTCCAGTCGTATAGGACCCAACTGATATGCTCACGATATGATGAGAGGAGTTGCAGGTAATGTCGTGCTATTAGTAAAGGCGCTAGAGTCGGTCGTCTGCTGCCATAGCCCGTTAATGCCAAATTTCACAGAACTGTCCTAACGGGCACGTTCGTTGTACGTCCCACATTGATTTCTGCGGTTATTTCTCGCAGTGTTGTTTGTCTGTCAGCACTGACAACTCTACTGCAAACGCCGCTGCTCTCGGTCGTTCAGTGAAATCCGTCGGCCCCTGCGTTGTCCGTTGGTGAGAGGTAATGCGTGAAATTGGGTATCCCGGCACATTCTTGATGCTGTGGATCTCGGAACACTAAATTTCATATCTATTTCCGAAATGGAATGTCCCATTCGTCTAGCACCAACTACCATTCCGTGTTTAAAGCCCATTAATTCCCATCGTGTGGCCATAATCATGACGGAAATCTTATCACATGAATCACTTGAGTACAAACGATTGCTCTACCAATGCACTGCCCTTTCATACATTGCGTATGCGAAAATACCGCGATCTGTAGGCATATAAGTGCGTATTGTTATCCCATGACGTCTGTCACCTCATTGTATAGCAGTTTTATGTTAGCACTGGAGGCGTCATCCAAAGGCTGGTAAACCTTCGGGGTTGCAATATTTCAGTATTTCACAAGGCAGCGGAGCAGTAAATATCATTGCAAATAACATTAAAGTCGTTGCATAAAAATATACTTGGACTTGACTATGTCGCCCAAAAAAGCAGTTGATCAACAAAAATATCGCCCAAAAGGTGATAATTGCATTTCTTTGAAAAATTAGCACAGTGTTTCCCAAATAACAAAATATCACCGAATATGGTCACCTGGGTGGTACACAGTTACGAAAACCATTTCCTATGCAGAAGGATGGTAGTAGTATGTGGAAGGGGTATATGATGGCAGCACATTCTATAGCTCTAGTTTCCAAAAGATTTCTTTTCCTCAGGTGCTTGAAATCGCGCCAGCCGTCTCAATCCTGCGTTCCTTCCTCCCTGTTTCGTCCAAAATCTATTTTGTCTTGTAATACTATAAAAATGGAAGCTAGCAACTCTATGCACAATTAAATCTTAAAATACGCATGCGTTCTTGCTCTGTCAAATGACTAAACATGCACAACTAAAGGAAAAACATGCAATGTCAGAATTCAATTTGTTGCTGTGATGCGCTCTATTACATTTTTAAGCAATGCGCCACTAACAGTTTCTACAAATTCTCCATCGCCACGGGGTACCTTTGCCTGTTGAGTAGCCGTCCCTGGAATAGCAAGACGAGGTTATTTGAATTTATCCGCCGGCAATCTTGAAAATGATTTTCTGTGGTTTCCCATTTTCAATTTACGCAATTGTCGGTGTTGTTCCTCCAAAACAAATCTGACACTCCAGTTCGCACAAAGACTAAGCCATTCTGCTTAAATGAAAAGAGCTGTAACGAAGGCAAGCCGAGTGCCTCTTCGGAGACTCCCAGCACTAAAAACCATATGATAAATAAATAATAATAATCCAACTTCTCCTCATTTAGGCTTACACATTTATCTGCCAGGACATCCTTCAATGCAAAAAATTATCTTTCTTGCAATTCAGCAAGTGACAGATGCATGCTTAAATAAGGAAATTTGGGAGAGTGTAAGGTTTAATACAACCCCCGCGCAGCGACGAAGTTCCTTTTCGTCCTTTTACGTGCACCTACCTGTGAACTCCTCGCAACAGATCGCCGGTAGGAAAGCCGAGCAGAAACCCACCGTACTGCGACTCGCACTAGGCTGCACACAACGTAACTATTCCAAGAATCAGTAAAAGGTCTTAATTTTGAATGAAAGATGAAAATACTGGCAAAACTTCGGTATATTCTGAAGTCGAGAATTAAAAGTTCCCAGCCAAGACCGTGCTAATCCTAATACAGTAATGCAAAAATCCATTCATTTACGTTAGCAAATTTATGGTGACGTATTTCCCGAAATCGGAACAGATACTAAACACGGATTGTTCCTAAATGAATATACTCGCCACACTATTAAGTTTATCACTGTCTAATGCACTCAAGTTTTTGGTCACCGATCTGCTCGAAATGCCACGCGGAATTATTGTCTTTTCTCATACACCACGATTACTTAAAAAAACCGTTCGTTCGAAAAAAAAGACACCGGAATTAATATGCCTTTGCTTTAAAGCACTTCTGACGCATGTAGCACAACTAAAACCGGCTGACACGCGATCGTACCATTGAAAGGCTGGGGTCCGACCACTTAGACTGCTGTAAGCATTTTCTATCTCCAAGAAAAAAGACGCGCGAAGAATACTCCGCTCTGATTGATAAGTTTTCCTTAAGGCCAATAGAAAAACATTATTCTCCCGCGTTTGTCCGCACTCTTCATGACTAACTAGTCAACAAATAACACACTTTCGAACTGTACTTTTTACCGAAATAAATATTTAAAATTCTGATATTTTATTTATACTTTACGTTATTAACTATATTCATTTGCACTCGAATTAGCTTTCCTTTTATCATAAACTTACTTAACGTATTATGATACAAAATTCTCCGTCGTCTACATTCATACTATCTTAAAACTTTCTCACACCTGAGCATTCATTAGTAGAACAATGATCTACTTACTCGCTTTAGACCATATTTGCGCATCATTCACACTACTAAAGGCATATACAAAACTGTACAAACATAAATAAAGAATGAAGCCTTCAAGAAGTAAACAGAACAACTCACAAGAACATCCCCTTGTCCTGTTTCTTGAATGTCTGTGTCCGCTACTGTACTATGGTGGATGAAAATTAGACCTATGTACACGACAGAATCTGCTTTAGACCATCTGTCACTGTGCATGCACGAGTCATTCTCCTGATACACAGGCTCTAGACAGGAGCGATATAAGTCGCCATGCCTCACACCCCCTACGATTAAACTTTTTTCAAAAATTTTGAAATTACACAAATTATCGATCCTGGCTTCAAATTTTAAATCTTACAAGTATTATTTTTATAGACTAAAATTACAAATTTCTTACTCCAGACTTGGCAGTCTATGACTAACCTAACCTAATCTTTTAATTTCTTTATGAAAAATCATTTCTTATTTGACAAAACTGATGCAATTTTAAGGGAAACTTACAACATTTTAATATCTTTTTCACCATTTTTAAATTCATGTTTCTTGAAAGTTGTTTGAAGTTACTTTTTTCTCTTTTTTCATTTAAAGGCACTGCAATTGATGTTCTTCCATTTAATAATGATATTTTATCCTACCTTAGCACAAGCACATCACTATAGCCGTCACATACATTTCCCTGGTTTTTGATTATGGCAGTTTTGCATAGTAGTGTCGATAACATTCCTCCATTCTCCACATATCTGTTCTTCCGGAGTTTACATGCAATGTTGTCCCTGAAACCACACTTCTGTTAAGACTACTTTCTTTACATACATCCTAATACACAATCACTTATTATTACAAGAAATTGTTTATAAATTTTATATTTTGTTTAACATCAAAAGTAAATTAACAGAGTATTGCTTTTCTTTTAATCAGCAAGATGAAATCTACTAGAAAATATTTTCAAGAATTTATTTACTTTAGAAGACTTAATGAGTGTTTCTTTTTTAAAAAAAAAGATTAATTGCTACTGAAAGCAAAACTTTTCTTTACTTTAATTCAACTGGAGAAAATTTAATTGTGAAAAACACATTTCACACAAAGCAATTATTTACAGACTTTTTATAATGCATAGTTACTCCCTTTATGCAGTTTTTCTTTGCATCACTTCTTCATATTTTTTGCCACTATTGAACAGAATTTATTTACAGTATGTATACAATCTGCACATTTGTTCATATTCCTTTCATAATAAATGTTCTTCGGCTTTACCCGGGTATATTTTTCGTCATATTTGTTAAACTTCCTTTAACTATGTGGCCAATGTATATCCCTTTTTATCATTACAAAACACCTCTTCCTGACCACCACACTTTAGTGTTCCTCATCAAAATTTCCTATATTAACTGCACTTGTCACATCCGGTTACTTTCATTTCCCTACATTAACATACTTCCGTCGTCACTTCACTCAATTAGAACTTGACCTTCAATTCTCTCACTATAAAACTTATTTCATCGTAAGACACCATAATGCTCTCTGATTCTCTCAAACACTTTACCTTCACTGATATAGAAGAAAATTAAAGATGATAGATTCAGCTCAGAATGACAGAAGAGGACGATTGACAGTACAAAAAAAAAAAAAAAGAAAAACTGAAATAGCATTGTCGACAACTCGAGCACCTGGTGTTCGCAAACACCTAGCGCTGCATAGGTTGCAGTGCCCTCAGAGGCCTCTTTTAATTTGTACCTTTGATGCTCATCTGGCGCCTCTTTTACTTGTTCTATTTTTTTCTTGTACCACCTTTTTCCTCAGGGTCCACACCTTCCTATCAGCTGAAGGCTATGCTACATTCCTAGTTGAAGTCCCGAGCAAGAGTGGACGAGAGCTCGCTAGATACTTGTCACAAGCCACGGAGTGGCGCTAACAGAGCTAATCGTGACTCGCGGGTCCAGCAATATCTATTATGGACCGTGGTCGATATCTGCAACCCCTAACAAGTGTGGTATCGAACGTTGATACCGCAGTAAGGAAGTTACGAAGTCATGAAGTACTTACACACCATTTATTTTTACAGGCAACAGAGCTTCGTTTTTAACAATTTTTTTAGCTTTTCCAGTAGCTATAACTATCTACACCCCCATTACTGGCAGTATTACAAGTTCACTTCTATTTGGCAACGATTCCAACAAACTTTTACCCACAGCACATAAATGACTGATACTATCTTCTAAAAACTGTACTTCTTTGTTACACACTTGCAGATTAATTACTGGCTGACTCAACACCTTCCTTTCATTGCTAGTGTCAGAACTCTCCTCCAACAAATCGTTCACAACCTCCCTTCTATCAAAACCTTCCCTGTTTCCAGAAATTACACAGATTTTTGCAGAATTACCCTCATCTTCTCTTTCCCAAAGTAACTTATCGTCCACTAATGACAACTCAAAATTCTTTTCCGGCTTTTAGTTATTCTCCCTTTCCTCTCTTCCTTTTTTCCACTATTAGTTGGCTGACCCCCATTTTCGTCACCATTTTCCTGTCTCTTCCTTATAGCCTCACAAATGTCGTCGTTTATAGCTTCTTCTACGCTGACATCACTAATCTCCCGTAATTCTGCAGCTTCTGTACTTTCTCCTTCCCCAGAACATGACTTGACTTCAACTTGGTTGCTAAAGACTTTCTGCCAATCAGATTCTGTCACATTTTCCGCTAATACATCACCCATTTCGTGTGCAGTACAGTGCTTATTTTGTTTATGTCTGTCCAAAAAAGCCCCTAAACCTCCGTTAAATGTACAGATTTTTACGTAGCTCGTTTTGTCTGTTGTTTCTACCTTATTTTGATCCTCATTTACAATCCCTGTCTGTTTAGTTCTAAAACGTACAAAGGATTTTGCTAGCGGGTTCAAATTACTACCTCCCGTCTTGTAAACACTAGCCCTTTCACAGACGGCATTTACCTTAACGGAGTCTGAGATTCTGTACCATTTCTTACGTTTACCCCCATTTGCTATCGCCTTGGCGCAACATCATCGTCTCGCACCGGAGAATACGACCGATAATTGTGCTCCTGCTCCCCATTATTTCGCCTATTATTTGTTGGATAGCGCCACCTCCCGGCACCTCGACTCCTGCTGTTTCCACGGTACATGCCAATTCTGTTCACGTTTATATTCCGCCGCGGTTCTGCATTATTTGGTGGTCTGTCACTACGATTAGCATGCTGCACCTCATGCAACAAGTTCTCAACACTCTCCAAGTAACTAATGAATTTATGAACTTCATCCCTTGCAGCACCAACAATTTTATTTCACCAGTTCATGGGCAGTTTACCTTCCAGGGCCATAATAATTTGTTCTGTCTCGACTTTATTGTTTAAATATAACAAATTTGTCAGGCACCTTAATGCCATGCAAACTTTCTTACGGTTTACTTTCTGCAATCAAATTTTTCCCCAGCCCAGAAGCTATTTAGCAACTCCATTTTTTTTTTTTTTTGCTTGCCCCAATATTCTACAAAAGATGCTTCTTTAAATTTACATAGAGTATCGTACTGTGCGATGGTGATAATACCCCAAACTCTAGCCTCTCTCAAGAATTTAGACGTAATAAACCCTGTCCTATCTGTCTGACCACAAACTAGGTAGAACACCTTCAAAGTCATTCCAAAATTCTTTTCGATTTAGATTTCCTGTTGGATGATAACGTAAAAACTTACTGATATCACCCTCCAGCTTATTTTCAACCTCTTCCATTTGGTTATTTAGCTGAAGAACATTTTCTTCAGACACACCCAATCGGTCAGACACACTTTTTACTTCATTGATGCACTTGACATATTCAGAAATGATTTTACTGTCTAACAATTTTTGATCATTTACACACATACACTCTAGCACCACTATTTTGACTTCTACTTTCTACACACTTTCTTTTATCAAATCTACCATTCGTTTGTTTCCAATAGCAACCTTTTTCAAGGCATCTGTTAATTAACTTTTTACAGTTTTAATGGATTGTTGGCAGTTATCCTCAACTTGAAAAATTTTGCCATCCACTAAACTTTCAAACAATTCAAATCATTTTTTAAAAAGTGAATTCGCTTTTCAAGTTTTTCATTAAAATCACTAGTTTGATTTTCGAGTTTTTCATCGAGTTTACTGATTTCTTGACCGTTTGTGTCAGCCAAATTTGTATGTCCATCTTTTATAGAATCTGTCAATACTGCAAACATTTCTTGCATGCTTCCAGGTTCTACTTTCTGCATTGCTGTTTCCTGTTTATCTTGTTCTACCAGTACTATACCTAATTTGGCATCCACATTTGACACATCATACAACGGGTTGTTACCAATTTCATGCTCAATGTCAGTTTCCGGGTTTACATTAACATACTGCACCCCCCCCCCCCCCCCCACCTTACATTGACTGACATACTTGAAGCAGATTCTACTCCATTGTCCGTAAATAACAAAGAAGTATCGTCAAAAACTTCCTTTATACGTTAACATCTACTCCGTGCCTCTGTTCAGGCGTGTTGGTTTGTGAAGCAGAGAGTCCTTCCTCTTTTATCGTATCTACAAAACCTTTTTCATTTTCCATGTTACTCAGTCTTTCAGCACACACACACACACATACACGCACACACACACACACATCACACATACACACAACGAATGTAACAAACATAACTTATCTTTCGCTGAATGCTGCAGCCTCGGCATGCTGAAACTGCGAGTCCGACCTCCTTCGTCTGTTGTACCAGTTTCAGGGTCCCCGCTCGTGGTGTAAATTGGCAGCGCTGCCCTGTTGTACTGCTGCTCGTTCATACCGCTATGACTCCGTCTGCTGCTTCTGTGTGCCCTCGTTGTTACTGTGACTGTTTAACAACTTACTCTTTCTTGAGAGTCTCTCTGGCGACTCGAAACGGGTTCCGTTCAAAATTTAGCGTGTACCGATTTACTAGATTTTTCATTATCGTTCACTATACGGTCTTTCACAAAATTTCTCTTAACCACGGTTTCAATGTACTACAGCTTTTTAACTGTTTTTCCGGCCGATGCATCATGTGCGGCGACGCGGTTCCTTTTCGTCCTTTTACCTACACCTAACTGTGAACTCGTCGCAGCAGATCACCGGTAGGAATTGTTGTTGTTGTGGTCTTCAGTCCTGATACTGGTTTGATGCAGCTCTCCATGCTACTCTATCCTGTTCAAGCTTCTTCATCTCTCAGTGCTTACTGCAACCTACATACTTCTGAATCTGCTTAATGTATTCATCTCTTGGTCTCCCATATACTATTTTTACCATCCACGCTGCCCTCCAGTGCTAAATTTGCGATCCCTTGATGCCTCAGAACATGTCCCACTAACCGGTCCCTTCTTTTTGTCAAGTTGTGCCACAAACTCCTCTTCTCCCCTATTCTATTCAATACCTCCTCATTAGTTACGTGATCTACCCATATAATCTTCAGCATTCGTCTGTAGCACCACATTTCGAAAGCTTCTATTCTCTTCTTGTCCAAACTATTTATCGTCCATGCTTCACTTCCATACATGGCTACACCCCATACAACTACTTTCAGAAACGAGTTCCTGACACTTAAATCTATACTCGATGTTAACAAATTCCTCTTCTTCAGAAACGCTTTCCTCGCCATTGCCAGTCTACACTTTATATCCTCTCTACTTCGACCATCATCAGTTATTTTTCTCCCTAAACAGCAAAACTCCTTTACTACTTTAAGTGTCTCATTTCCTAATCTAATTCTCTCAGCATCACCCGACTTAATTCAACTACATTCCATGATCCTCGTTTTGCTTTAGTTGGTGTTCATCTTATATCCCCCTTTAAAGACACTGTCCATTCCGTTCAACTGCTCGGCGAACCTCAAAGTTTTTATTTCTTATCCATGGATTTTAATACCTACTTCGAATTTTTCTTTTGTTTCCGTTAGTGCATGCTCAATATACAGATTTAATAACATCGGGGAGAGGCAACAGCCCTGTCTCACTCCCTTCCCAACCACTGCTTCCCTTTCATGCCCCTCGACTCTTATAACTGCCATCTGGTTTCTGTACAAATTGTAAATAGCCTTTCGCTCCCTGTATTTTACCCCTGCCACCTTTAGAATTTGAAAGAGAGTATTCCAGTCAGCATTGTCAAAAGCTTTCTCTAAGTCTACAAATGATAGAAACGTAGGTTTGCCTTTCCTTAACCTTTTTTCCAAGATAAGGCGTAAGGTCAGTATTGCCGGTAGGAAAGCCGAGCAGAAACCTACTGTACTGCGACGCACACCAGGCTGCATACAACGTAACTAAGGTCTTAATTTTGAATGAGAGGTGGAAATACTGGAAAAACTTCGGTATACAGGGTGTCCCTCTCAAACCTCCCTGATTTCAAGGACTCAGGAGAGAAGAACCACAGTAGATACGACAGTGAAAAATGCACCACATTGTAGAGCATCTCAACAAATTTACATTCCCACGTCAGAAGTGCCAAGTCTCGTCACCAGAGTGCAGCACGGTCGCATGAAGTGAAAATGGCGACACTACAGCAGTGCGCGCGAGTAGTAGTGTGGTTTGAAGAAACAAAATCGCCGATTACTGTGCAAAGAAATTATCGTCGTGTGTATAAATGTGATCCACCTGGTGTGAAAACAATTAACAAATGGTATAGGAAGTTTTTGGCAACAGGAAGTGTTCTGAAACATTCTCGCGGTGCATGTTACGGAGTTTCAGAAGAGACAAACGATTCTCAAAAGCCCACGTAAGTCAAATCGTTAAGCATCTAGGCAACTTGATGTACCTCGATCAACATTGCACCGTGTAGTTCACCAGCATCTTCGTTTGCGTTGTTACAGAATGCAACTTCTTCAACATCTGACGCCGAATGACAAACCACACCGACCACAATTTGCTGTGGATATGCTGCAGCGTATTGATATGGATGCCAGCTTCCGCTAAAGATGTTTATTCTCAGATGAAGCAACCTTTCATCTATCAGGAAGGGTTAATAGGCATAATGTTCGGATCTGGGTTCCCAAAATCCGCACGTTGTCACTGAACACGTTCGTGATAGCCCTAAACTTAGGCAGGGGTGCGGGCTAATGCACGGCAGGATTGTTGGACCGGTCCTCTTTGTGGAACAAACAGTGAATGGGTCAGTGTATCTGGACATGTTGGAGCAGATTGTGTACCATCAGTGACATGACTTGCAACACAGCATCATTTTTCAACAAGATAAAGCTCTCCACATTGGTCAATGGCTGCTCGCAAGTTCCTGGATAGGAAATTTCGCAATACTTGGACCGGACTTGGAGGACCAATTGTCTGGCCACCACGACCATAACACCACCGCCTCGGAATTTTACTGTTTTCACTACACTCGCTGGCAGATGACGTCCACCGGGCATTCGCCATACCCACACCCTGCCACCGGATCGCCACATTATGTACCGTGATTCGTCACTCCACACAACGTGTTTCCACTATACAATCGTCCAATACTTACTCTCCTTACACCATGCGAGGCGTCGTTTAGCATTTACCGGCGTGATGTGTGGCTATTAAGTAGCCCCTCGACCATGAAATCCAAGTTATCTCATCTCCTGCCTAACTGGCGTAGTACTTGCAGTGGATCCTGATGCAGTTTGGAATTTCTGTGTGATGGTCTGGGTAGACGTCAGCCGATTACACATTACGACTCTCTTCAACTGCCGGTGGTCTCTGCCAGTCAAGAGACGAGGTCAACCTGTACGATTTTGAGCTGTACGTGTCCCTTCACGTTTCTACTTCACTATCACATCGGAAACAGTGGACCTAGGGATGTTTAGGAGTGTGGAAATCTCGTGTACAGACGTATGTTACAAGAGACAACCAATCACCTGACCAGTCCGTGAGTTCTGCAGAGCGCCCCATTCTGCTCTCTCACGATATCTAGTGACTACTTAGGTCGCTGATATGGAATACCTGGCAGCACAATGCACCTAATATGAAAAACATATGTTTTCGCGGGTGTCCGGACAGTTTTGATCACATAGTGTAAGAGTACTGAATTCAAGTGGTAGCTTATTGGAAATGGATGCAGCAGTGTACTGCACACTTTTCTGCACAAGAGTTAAGGAAGTACGATCCAAATGAAGATTTGATTTCTGCAGAGTATTAACTGAGTAAAAGCTGCTTATTCTTGGGAATAAGCTAATATTCTTAACAAGAAATGACTGTAAGGAATATGTATATTGAGAGGCCAATGTCAACATACACAGACTCATGAACAGGGCCCGACAAGGGGTTCGTGAACTTACACCACTTACTGTCCGAACCGCCCGTTTCTGTTCCAAAAATATCCTCCTATAATGGTAAGAGTTATCCCAAAATATAATACCATACGACATATGCGAATTAAAATAAGCAAAGTAGACTAATTTTCGTGGCGAACGATCAATCACGTCAGATACCGTTCGAATGGTAAAAATGGCAGCATAAAGTCTTTGGACAAGATCCTGAACGTGGGCTTTCTACGACAGTTAACTATCTATCTGAACACCTAGAAATTTGAACTGTTCAGTTTCACTAAACATATGCCCATTCTGTGAAATTAAAACGTCAGGTTTTGTTAAATTATGTGTTAGAGACTGTAAAAACTGATCTCACTGTGATTTAGCGTTAGTTTATTTTCTACAAGCCATGAACTTATGTCATGGACTGCACTATTTGAAACCGAGCCAGTGTTGCACACAACATTCTTTACTATCAAGCTAGTGTTATCAGCAAACAGAAATATTTTAGAGTTACCCATAATACTAGAGGGCATGTCATTTATATAAATAACGAACGTTAGGAGCCCCAACACCGATCCCTGGGGCACCCCCCCCCCCCCCCCACCCTTTGGACCGTACCCTACTCAGGCCCCACATCACAGCCATTCTCAACACTGTGGATACTGACCCTTTGCTACCTGTTGCTAAAGTAAGAGGTGAACCAACTGTGAATTCTACTACCCATACTCTGTAATGCTCCAACTTCTGGAGCAATATTTGGTGATCAACACAATCAAACGCATTAGTTTAATCAAAATATATGCCTTTGTTTAACCCACCCATTACCTCACAGAGAAAAGAGAATAAAGTATTTTCAGGTTTTAAAAGACTTCTAAAGCAGAACTGTACATTTGATAGCAAATCGTCTGATATAAAATGATCAATTATCCTTACATACCTTCCTTTTCAATAACTTTAGCGAACACTGATGGCATAGAAATAGGTATAAAATTGTCTACATTGTTCCTTTCTCCCTTTTTATAAATCGGCTTTACTACTGAGTACTTTAATCGTTCAGAAACCTACCATTCCTAAAGGAAAATTTATGAATGTGGCTAAATACAGGGCTAACATGTGCAGCGAAGTACTTTAATATTCTGCTAGGCACGCCATCATAACCATGAGAGTCTTTAGTCTTATGTGATTTAATTATTGACTGAATCTCCCCCTTGTCTGTATCATAGAGAAGTATTTCAGACATCAGTCTTAAAAAGGCATCTGCCAAGAAATTTATACTGTAAGATGGCAAGAACTATGCCCCTTACATGAAGTCATTAAAGATCACCTAACTCACACTGAGCGAACAGTAGGGCTGAACAAAAATGACTGACAAGGCACAATGCATCTTGTAGACAGTATAGTATGGACGTATTGGAATAATCAATTTCAGGTGATGTAAAGTAATTCACATGACATGAAAACTTTGTAGAAACGCTTCGATTTACTGGAGGCTAGTTTATCCCAGGGAAGTATTCAGAGTTGAACGTGGCCAGCTGGGGAGCAGCGAAGGGAAGCGACAATAGGCAGCTTAGGGCGGCTCAAGCTCTGAGAAAGCGGTAACGGGGCATGGCCTCCAGCTGCCTTAAGATGAGTGACAGTGAGTGGGTGGTTGACCCCATGCTGGTGTACTGGGAAGCAGACGGAGAACTTGTACACTTGTTGATAAATGTCTGTCATCCCGTTTTCAGTGAAACATGCGGGAAAGCTACGCAAAGCTACGGTGGAGCGGTCAAGAGGCCAAAATATGCCTGTTCGTGACTATAGCAACTTCACGTTGAATTCACGGTCCGCAGAGTCTGAAGTAAATCAGGTGAAGAGCGACAGAACGAAATACGCCGGCCTCCGATGGGAGGGTAGGACCAAGGAATTTGAAGTACTCTCCTGGGAGTCAGAATTCCAGAAAAATTGGTGTTTTGTGCAGACGCTAACCTTGATGGGTGGCCTGGGAGGAGCTAAATAGCAGAAGTTGAGAGGAAGGTAATTTTGTGGGAATTTGTTCACTTCCCAGAGCAGGCATTGGTCAGCGCTGGGAAGCGACGCATGATTAATGCGACTTGTGCTGCAATTACCATAAGTGATTTTACTGGAGGGGAAACCGAGGTGAAGAGTGGACTGGGAGAAGTCTCCATAGGTGTCTTCTGTTCCCAGCTTGCCTAGAGTGTGGACGTGGCGTTCTTGACTCAGCTTGCCGGAGAAAGAGTGAGCATTTCTGCAGCTTAGGACTTAGCAAATGGAACGATTTAGCTTGGAGATAGAAAGTTTTGCTTCAGCTATGTACTGAGCAAGATAGCTAGGAGTGAATAGACGAGTGCAGCCTTGCAGCACCATGAGGCCAGCCGACGTCCTCACAACAACGCCACCCCACCACGCTGAATTCGGTGATATTGCACCTGCTCCAGCTTGAATTAGGCCACATTAATTTGTTGGATCACGTCGGCAAAGTTTCCACAAGGATTTCAAGGGCCGTGTATTAGGGAATTCTTCTCGCACTTCGCATTATGCCTGAGTCAGTCGATAGGAATTAATTTTGATTTATCACCTTTTACTCCATGTAAACGCAATTTATTACCACTGCCTGATAGGAGAGCCATGTAATGGTCAGGAGTTAAAATAAATTTGTGCTAATCGACTGCATCTGTTTTCAATCAAGTAGTTGAAATCCCAAGTCATTTTTTTAATTAATTTTATGTTCAACATTTGCATCTGATGTTCAATAGATGAATATGACATCAATGTGCACCCCTTTTTAATTAAAAGTGATCAATTCTGAATCAATTAATGCCAACCCTGCCACTGTAGTTCAATCAGGAGTCACAGGGCCTTATTACTTTCTTTGCGTTATCCGATATTGTGGCAGTTTTGCACTCTCTGTTGATCTGTTAGTCAATTAGTTGTGGTGAACACATGCCAATTAACCGGATAAGTGATGGGTGGGGTGTTACAATATCATTCCCTGTAGAAACTAAATTTTTATTTAATTTACTAGCAATGCTCAGAAAATGATTGTTAAATACTGTACACGTATCTGATTTATCAGTAACAGAACAGAAATAATTTTACTATGAACTGACTACATATCGTCGACCTTGTGCTGCTTTCTAGACACTTCCTTTACAACTGACCATTTCATCATAATTTTATTCTATGAATTAGCTATTCTACTTGCATACCACATACTATTTTCCTTCCTAAAACATTTTAAGCACCTTACAGTATTGTTTGTAACGGGCTGCTGTAGCTCGATTATGATTACTTCTAACATTCTGATATAATTTCTGCTTTGTTCTGCGTGATATCCTTATCCCACTAGTTAGCCACGTGGGCTGCCTACTACTGCTAGCAACGCATTTAAAACGTTGTAATGGAAAGCAACTTTCAAAGAGCATGAGAAATGTGTTAAGGAAAGCATTGTATTTATCATCTATGTTATCGGCACTACAACCACCATCCTGTCACTATTGTTCGCTGACAAGATTTAAAAAGCTCTCTATTGCTGTTCGATTAACTTTCCTAAATAGTCTGTAGTTACATGTGACATTTTTTTGGGTATAAAAGCCATGAATACCTTTACTGACAGAATGTCCCTCTAGTAATGAAGAATGAATAAAAATAATGTCTATGGCAGTGTTAGTGTTCCCCTGCACCCTAGTTGTAAAAAACACAGTGTGAATCAGATAATATGAATTTAGGAAATCTACCAACACCCTTTTTCTTGCATCATCATATATAAAATTTATGTTGAAGTCACTACACATAACTAATTTCTGGTATACCCTACAAATTGAATCAAGATCATTCTCTAGCTTGAGCAGAAATACTCTGAAGTCATAGTTAGGGGACCTATAAACAACAGCAATTAGAAGTCTAGTTTCACTTAATTTAACTGTCCCTGCTCAACATTCAAATATCTGTTCAGTGCAGTGCCGTGATACGCCTATGGACTCGGAAAACTGTTTTTTTTTTTTACACACATAGACACTCCTCCACCCCACAAGGAACTCCTTGAAAAACGGCCAGTTAATCTGTATCCTGGTAAACGAAGCCTCTGTACTGTCAAATTATTTAAGTGGCCCATCGACATAGCAATAATTTCAGAGTCAACATCTATAAGTAGTTCACTAACTTTATCTCTAATACCTCTTATATTTTGATGAAATACGCTAATTCCATCTCCACTTAGAAATCATGACATCCTCTGAAGGTGAGCCCTTAGTTAAATGTTCTTCCTTTAAGCAGGTATCCGTATCAGCTGACTCCCATCTCAAAAAGGTGCAGCACTAACATCAACCACTAAAGGCCTTTTTCCACGAGTGATCCCACCAACACCCACTACACTGTCACCTATAAGCTTTGCCAGCCTCCCCTTCCCACACCTACTCAAATTACTTTCTAAAAAAAAACCACACCGGAATAAATATGACTTCACTGTAAAGCCCTTTTGAGGCATGTAGCACAACAAACACTTGCAAACTATAACTTCTGTCCTTGCTCACACTACACACGACCGTCTCATTGAAAGGCTGGGCTCTGACTTCTTAGACTGCTGTAAGCATCCTCTATCTCCAAGAGAAAAGACGCGCGAAGAATACTCCGTTGTGACTGATCAGATTTCTTTGAGATCAATAGAAAACCTTAACTCTCCAGTGTTAGTTCGCAGTTTTAATGACTGAACATTCAACAAATAACACACTTCGAACTGTAATTTTTCCCTGAAATAAATATATAACTTTCTGATATTTTGTTTACACTCTGCGTTGTTAAGTATTTCATTTGCACTCGAATTAGCTTTCCTTTTACCATAAACTAACTTAACATATTGTGATACAAAATTCCCCATCGTCTACATTCATACTACCTTAAAACTTTCACACACCTGAGCATCCATTAATAGAACAATGATCTACTTATTTACTTTAGACCATATTTGCGCATCATTCACACTACTAAAGGCATATACAAACCGTACAAACATAAATAAAGAAAGACGCCTTCAAGAAATAAACAGAATAATTCACAAAAAAATTCTCTTGTCCTGTTTCTTGAATATATCTGTCCGTTACTGTACTCTGGTGGATGAAAATTAGAACTAAGTACTCGACTGAACCAGCTTCAAACTATCTGTCACTGCGCACACATGAGTCATTCAGCCGATACACAGGCTCTAGACAGGAAAGGCGCCACGACTAACACCCCATCCCTCCCACACACCTCTCCTCCCAATGAGCTACGGATCTTGCCGTTGGTGGGGAGACTTGCATACCTCAGCGATAAAGATAGCCGTACAGTAGGTACAACCACAATGGAGAGGCATCTGATGAGAGGCCAGGCAAACGTGTGGTTCCTGGTTCAGTAGCTGCAGGCGTAATAGTCTGGATGATTGAGCGATCTCGGCTTGTAACATCAACCGAAACGACCGAGCTGCGCTGGTAATGCGAAAGGCTGAAAGCAAGGGGAAACTACACCCGAAATTTTCCCGAGGGCATACAGCTCTACTCTATGGTTAAATGATGATGGCATCCTCTTGGGTAAAATATTCTGGGGGTAAAATAGTCCCCCATTCGGATCTCCAGGCTGGGACTACTCAGGAGGACGTCGTCATAAGGAGGAACAAAACTGGCGTTCTACGGATCAGACGTGGAATGTCAGATCCCTTAATCGAGCAGGTAGGCTAGAAAACTTGGAAAGTGAAATGGGTAGGTTAAAATTAGGTATAATGGGCACTAGGGAAGTTCGGTGACAGGGGGAACAAGACTTCTGGTCAGGTAAATACAGGGTTCTAAATAGAAAATCAGATATGGTTAATGCAAGAGCAAGTTTAATACTGAATAAAAGAATAGGAACGTGGAAAGCTACTACGAAAAGCATAGTGAGTGAGAGCATTATTGTAGTCTAGATAGACAGGAAACCCACGCCTACCACAGTAGTACACGTTTATACGCCAACTGGCTCCGCAGATGATAAGGAGATTGAAGAAACGTATCGTACGACAAAAGAAATTATTCACATAGTTAAGGGAGACGAAAATTTAGTAGTCATGGGGGACTGGAATTCGGTAGTAGGAAAAGGAAGAGAACGAAAAGTAGTAGATGAATATGTATGGGGGGTAAGGAATGAAAGAGGAAGCCGCTGGTAGAATTTTGCGCAGTACATAATCCTAGCTAACACTTGGTTTAAGAATCATGAAAGAAGGTTTTATATGTGGAAGAGGCCTGGAGACACCGGAAGGTTTCAGATAGCGTATATAATGGCAAGACAGACGTTTAGGAAACAAGTTTGAAATTGTAAGAAATTTCTAGGTGCAGATGTGGACTCTGACCACAATTTATTGATTATGAACTGTAGATTAAAACTGAAGAAACTGCAAAGAGGTTGAAATTTGAGGAGATGAGACCTGGATAAACTGAAAGACGCTGAGGTTGTACAGAGTTTCAGAGAGAGGATTAGCGAAAGGTTGACAATAATAGGAGAAAGAAATACAGTAGAAGAAAATTGGGAAGCTTTGATAGATGAAATGATGAAGGCAGCAGAGGATGAATAAACTAAACAAACGGGGGCTAGAAGAATCCTTGGGTAACAGAAGAGAAATTGAATTTAATTCATGGGAGGAGAAAATACAGAAATGCAGTAAATGAAGCAGGAGAAAAGGAATACAAACGTCTCAAAAACGAGATCGAAAGAAAATGCAAAATGGCTAAGAAGAAATGGCTATGGGGCAAATGTAAGTATCTAGAACCTTATATTACTAGGGGTAAGACAGATTCCGCCTAGAGGAAGATTGAAGAGACATTTGGAGAAAAGAGAATCAAATGCATGAGCATCAAGTCAGATGAAAAACCAGTCCTAAGCGAAGAAGGGAAAGCAGAAAGATGTAAGGAGTATACAGAGGTCTGTACAACGGGATGTACTTGAAGGCAATATTACGGAAATGTAAGAGGGCGTAGATGAAGGTGAAATGGGAGATTCGATACTGCCTGATGAATTTGAAGGAGCATTGGAAGACCTAAGTCAAAAGAAGGCCCCGGGAGTAGACAACATTTCGTTAGAACTACTGACAGCGAACCGTGACAAAACTCTCATTCGGTGAGCAAGATGTATGATATAGGCGAAATACCCTCAGACTTCAAGAAAAATATAATAATTCCAATTCCAAAGAATGCAGGTGTTGACAGGTGTGAAAATTACAGAACTACCTGCTTAATAAGTCACGGTTGCAAAACACTGACACGAATTCTTTACAGACGATTGGAGAAACTGGTAGAAGCCGACTTGGGGGAACATCAGTTTGGATTCCGTAGAAATGTTGGAACACGCCAGGCAATACTGATCCTACAACTTATCTTAACAGAGAGGTTAAGGAAAAGAAAACCTACATTTATAGCATTTGTAGACTTAGAGAAAAATTTTGACAGTGTTGACTGGAATACTCTTCTTTCAAATTCTGAAGGTGGCAAGGGTAAAATACAGGGAGCGAAAGGCTATTTAGAATTTGTACAGAAACCAGATGGCAGTTATAAACGTTGAGGGGCAGTGGTTTAGAGGGGATGAGACAGGGTTGTAGCTTATCCCCGACGTTATTCAGTCTGTGTATTGAGCAAGCAGTAAACAAAAGAAAAGAAATAATTTGGTGTAGGAATTAAAATCCAAGGAGAAGAAATAAAAACTTGAGGTTTGTCGATGACATTTTAATTCTGTCAGAGACATCAAAGGACTTGGAAGAGCAGTTAAACAGCATGAACATTGTCTTGAAAGCAGGATATAAGACAAACATCAACAAAAGCAAAATAGGATAATGGAATGTAATAGAATTAAATCAGGTGATGCTGAAGGAATTAGATTAAGAAATGAGACACTTAAAGTAGTAGATGAGTTTTGGTATTTAGGGAGCAAAATAACTGATCGTAATCGAAGTGGACAGGACATAAAATGTAGACTGGCTGCTGCAAAGATAGATTTAATTGTCAGGAAGCCTTTTCTGAAAGTATTTGTATGGAGTGTAGCCGCGTATGGAATTGAAACATGGACGATAAGGAGAGAACAGAAGCTTTTGAAATGGTTTTGGTTTTGGTTTTGTTTTCCTATAGGGCGCAGAAAACAACTGGGGTCATACGCGCCCATGTCAAAACTATAGAACACAAAGACACAGAAGAGTTAATAAACGACTATACGATAGTCCCAGTTGACATAAGAAGAGACAGCTAAAACAGGGAAGTGGAGAAAGGGCTAAAAAAGACACCATACTGAATCGGAGGTCCAAAAACTAAAAATTAAATGGCCTATGTCAAATTGCTTTGGCAGATAAAAAGTAAAACGCGGTCGACAGCCCGCGCGTCATTCGCTAAAAAGGCCAATAACTCAGACGGCAAACACAAGCTGGAACGTAACCGGTTAAAAAATGGTCATTAAACCAGGAAGTGGAGGACTGTTAAAAGAACAAAGTGGTGGCGTAGGGCCACTTATTAAATGACGATGGCTAAAAAGGGAGTGCCCATTACGCCGCCTAGTTAAAATGACATCCAACCGGCGGGAAAGCCGAGAGCAGGTCGTCCAAGCCTCTGGGAGAGGCTTAATAAGCTGGAGCTTATTGGCGTGAATGGAGAAACCTTAACGATGCCAAAGGGACACCACCTCCTGACAGACGGAACACAGAGGTCATTGGAGGGAATGTAGGAAATAGCGGGCTGAGGTACGAGGACTGCAGCCATGGCAGCAGCGTCAGCAACCTCGTTTCCTGGGAGACCGACATCACCAGCAACCCTCATTAACATCACATTGGTTCCACCAAGAGTGAGCAGATAGTTTTTCTGTACCCGCTGCACTAGAAGATGGGCGGTGTGCAGCGCACATAGGCTTTGAAGGGCGCTGAGTGAGTCTGAGCAGATGACACAATTGGAAAGTCTGTCTCGCCGGATGTACTCCGTGGCCTGATACAGGGCTGTAAATACTGAGCAGTGTACCATAAGCCGATATCGAAAGACACAGGTGCCAATGACGAAGGCAAACCCTACCCCACCGTCAGTCTGAGAGCCATCAGTGTATACAACGCTATTATCGCGAAGTTCCATGCGGAGGTCCTGAAACTGAAGGCGATAACGTGAGGCTGGAGTAGTGTCTGTAGGAAGTGAATGGAGGCCAAGGTTAACATGGGCCGCTTCACGAAGCCAATATTTGTCCATTATCGAGAAACCCCAGAAACTCTTTTGGATATCAAAACCCAGTCGCGGATTCCGAGATGGCTGTGCACTGCAAATGAGTGTAATTTTTAGATGTATTCCTAATATCTCGATCTCGAATAGTCTTGAAAATTTTCGATATATCTTTATCCGTTTCCGAGGTACAGAGGTTCAAAGCTACTCTATTTGTACACGTAAAATAAAGTGTGTGGGGAAAAGGTAATTTATAAAGTGGCGTAGCACGGAGAGCTATGCTGTAAAGTGTATCCCAATATGAAGTGTTGAAGCACATGCATATTTTTTTGCTAGCAAATTCCGGCCTGACGTGTAAAATTAGATTTAGGTTATTTCATTTTCATATAAATGAACTATCTAAATTTTACTGACAATCAAATTTCTTTCCACATAAGTTACATGTCCTGCTGCAGCAGCGAAAAGAAGGAAACCAGAGGAAAAATGCTCCTTTCGGAGCACAAAAATTGCGAACATGTTCCTCTTTATTTAAAAGACGCTGACTCATTCTACCTTCCTCAACACCTTTAACACGTTTCTCAGAAGTCGTCGCATGCGAATATATTCTGAGAGGGAAGAAGACTGTCAGTGTCAAAGAGACAGATAATAATAAATACTGGAAGATAATAGACAGTGATTGTGTTATAAAAAGAACGCAGGAGAAATGACAGTGTGAGAGAAAGAGTAGGACTCAGTGGCAATGGAATACAGTTGACAGTGACAGGTGCTAGGAGAAAAGTGAAGCAGACAGTGTCAGGGGGGAGGGAAGGGGAGAATAAAGAGAAAGATGAAGTGGAAGAGGATGAGAGCCAGTGATCATGAGAGACAGGGTATATGACAGTTACAACCAGGAAAAGAGAGATAGCGACTGTGAGAAGAGACAGCAGCAGTAAGGAGGAAGGGAGGAAGGAAGGAAGGACGGAGACATTAGAAATATGCGAGAGCAAACTGGAGACAGTGACAGTGAGAGGAGACTATGGCAACAGGACAGAACGAAAAGGACTGTGGCTATGACACAGGAGACAAAGACAGAGGGACACAGAAAAGTAATGCCTATGAGTTGGAAGGATTTTCTCAGTAGGGCTGGTGGAGGGCACTATTAATGAAAGACGACTCATATTTTTCATTTATTCTGAAAATTTCTATAAAGAATGATAAACCATTTTATTCGACAATGATGTCGGAGGTTCCACCAAGCGGAGATGTAATCTCGTTACTTAGGAGTGCTGTATTTTTGCAAACCACTAAGAAGCCGTCATGCTCCAATCTACTTCAGCCTCCAAGATCATTTTATATTCTTTTTCTTTCAGTATGGCTTTGAGCTGAGTACGCTATCAGGAGCAAATTTTTGGGACACCTTGATTATTACCGACAGGGCTTTTGGACTATAGAGATCTCTCTTCGAAAGAGAAGCTTCAACAATTTTTGGTCTCGAAATTGCAAAAGACCTGGAAGTAGTCGTCCTTGTTGTTGTCGTTGTGGTCTTCAGTTCAAAAACTGGTTTGATGCAACTCTGCAAGCTACTCTGTCCTGTGCAACCCTCTTCATCTCCGAGTAACTACTGCAAACTACATCCTTCTGAATCTGTTTATTGTATTCTTTCTTGGTCTCCCTCTACGATTTTTACTCTTCATGCTTCCCTCCAGTACTAAATCGGTGAGCCCTTGATGCCTCAGAACATGTCCTACCAACCGATCCCTTCTTCTAGTCACATTGTGCCACAAATTCCTCTTCTTTGCAATTCTACTGAGTACCTCCTCGTTAGTTACATGATATATCCATCTAATCTTCAACATTCTTCTGTAGAACCACATTTCAAAATCAGCCCCCCCCCCCCCCCCCCGAGCCTCGCCAGTCTTTAGTCTTTGGCGGATTCGTGCTTGGCTACCACGGGGCCTCAGCCTTTGCAACATTTTTTCCCTTCCATGATGCCTGTATACCCTCTTGCCATTCTTTTTCCCCTCTCTTGGGGAACATGTCTGGGGTGTTATTGCGATTGTTCTGCATTGTCTGTCACTGAGGTAAGAACAGTCTCACCTTTGTTTGTCGCTCCCTTTCCCCTTCCATGTTTCCCTTCTCCTCTCGTTCCCCCGCTTCGGCGTTTCAGGTTCCTCTTTTTCTTCTCTTCTTCCTTGTGCGCTCCTGAAGGCTGGCCCACGCGTCTGACGCATAACAGGTGACTGGGTAACATGTAATTCCCAGCCCAAGGACGACACGTAGGGTTCGCACGTATCCCCTGGTACACGCCACGCCCAGGGAGGGGTCATTGCCTGAGCTGAAACCTCCGTCTGTCAGGTGTTCGGCACGTGTGACCTGAGGTGTGAATAACCACCTAACGCGGGTGCATGCCACTGTGAAGGGAGACCCCACTTGGAAGGAGCACGCTATCGGAGACGCTGGCAGTCATAAGGGATTTTCTCGCAATGAGTCAATGATATTCCCAATCAACGTCTACGAAACGTAAACGTAAACAGGCTAATGATTCAAATACCCTTCGCGCTGCAACACGGTTCCTCGTGGTCTCATGTACTGAAGACGGTCACCATGGTAAATCCGTTCATTATTCAGAAAGGTGTTGATGCAAATGCGAGCCCTGTGAAATCGTGCTCTCGTTTACAGAATGGCTCTTTGCTTTGGAGACTACTTCTGATTGTAATGCACAGCAAGTGCTTGCTGCCTCTCGTCCCCACGGCTACCCTGTTGGTGTCGAGGCCCACAGAACTTGCAGTTCTTCCTGTGGTGTAATTTACACCAGGCTACTCCACAGCCTAACCGAAATCCAATCTCACCTCTCTGATCAGGGTGTCATTGCCGTCCATCGTGTAATGAAAAAGGTAGATTCCTCCTCAGTGTCCACCCACACTGTTTATCTCATCTTTGATAGAGTAGCGCTTCCGTCTAAGATTAAAATAGGCTGTGAAATTATCACGGTCCGGCAGTACATTCTGTACCCAATGCGCTCCTACCAGTGTCATCGTTTCAACCACACTAGAACGTCTTGTCGATATCCAGCCAAATGTGTAACCTGCGGTGGGGATGCACAAAGAGCGATTGTCTACCTCCATCTCCCCACTGTATCAACTGCAATGGCGGCCATTGATGAGCGTGCTGTCCAAGAGATCTAGGTAAAGGAAAACGTGTCTTACCCAGTCGCTGACAAGTTATTAGCTAGTCGCGTTCTCCCGTCTGACACCTATAGTTCTGTTCTTATTACCCCTGGCTCCATGAAGGACATGGCCACGCAAAGATGCGACTTCCAATTCAGGTCTGTGGTTGTGAAATTGCCAAGCATCAAGGTAGCATTGCCATCGCCCTCCAGCTGTGTATCAAGCCGTCAAACTCTCACCTCAAGGGGCGAAGCCACCAGCTACACAACTGATAGGCCAGAAATGACAGAAGCAGTACTCTGGTGAAGACTTCCTCCACCCCCCCAGCAAAACAACACGGGATTTCTCCTCTAACTGGAAAGGATTCAAGAAGTCCAACAAAGGCAAACGGTATTCTCCCTCGCCAACTCGACGGTCCGCTTCAATCGTGTCGCCCAATGATACCTTAGCCTGGCCAGCCTCTGAGCCGCCAGTGTGTACCACGAACAATTTGACAGCATTGGACTCCACAGGCCGAGATGGCACTCCTACATCTCTTCCTCATCATGACTCTCCTACAATGGAACGTTTGAGGTCTTTGGTCCCGCAAAGAGGATTTATGGCTGCTTTTAGGATACAGCGTCCCGTTGTACTCTGCCTTCAGGAAACGAAATTGCACCATCATGACTGCTTTGAGCGTTCACATTTCATACCGATTCCTTTTGACCTTGCCCCTGAGGTCGGCATTCCATCTCATGGGGGCATTATGCTGCTCATACTGGATGACGGATCTCGCTTATTACCCATCTTCAAGCTGTTGCAGTTCACCTTTTCCTTCCAGACCTGACTTTTCCTCTCTACACCATTTATGTCTGTCTGTCATTCGATGTCACCAGGACAGACTCCCTTCAGCTTATTGGACAGCTACCTGCCCCATTTTTGCTACTCTGTGACTTTAATGCACATCATCCCCTTTGGGATTTTCCCAGGACCTATCAGTGAGGTGCCCTCTTGGTTGACCTTCTTAACCAAGTTCACCTCTTCTGCCTTAACCCTGGAGCACCCACTTTCCTTTCTGACTCCTCGCACACCTATTCCAATTTGGACCTGTCCTTCTGCACTGCCCAGCTTGCCCATCGTGTTGAGTAGTCCGTTCCTTCTGACATCTACTCGCACGACCATTTCCTGTGAGTTCTATGCCATGTGCACGCCCAAATGGCAGCTTACTAAGGCTTATTGGCAGCTGTACTCCTCCGTGGCGACCTTCTAAGAAAAGGATTTCCCCACTTGTGTTGGCGAGGTGGAACATCTCACAAACGTTATCCTTACTGCTGAAGAACGCTCCATTCCTGGCACTTCCTCTTTACCACGTCATGTCCCAGTCCTTTGGTGGACTGAAGCATATCGCTACGCAATTCGCACACGGAGATGTGCTCTTTCCGTTTTTAACCTTCATCCTACAATGCAAAATGCATTCATTATAAAAGATGCGTGAAAAGTGTCGTTGCGCTCTTTGGGATATCAAAAGAGCTAGCTGAATTTCATTCGCTAGTTCTTTTAACAGTTCCACTCCTTCCTCTGTCGTGTGGGCCAACCTCCGACGGCTCTCTGGTACCAAGATCCAGCCCCCAATTTCCGGCTTTACAGTAGCAGAAGATGTCAACTTGGAGCCTACTGCTATCTCAAAGACCTTGGGACGTCATTTTGCGGAAGTTTCGAGCTCTTTCCACTATCACCCTGCCTTCCTCCATCGGAAACGAGCGGAGGAGGCGCGGGCGATACCTTCTCCGAATCGTGAGTGCTACAATGTCGCCTTTACTAAGAGGGAGCTAGATCATGCTCTCAGATCATCCCAATCCTCCGCCAGAGGGCCAGACTCCCTTCAGCTTATTGTTGCAGCACCTTCCTCTTGTGGCAAGCACTTTCTGCTTAACACGTACAACCGCATCTATGCAGAGGACAAATCTCCCGGCTGCTGGTGCAAAGCCACCGTCACACCCTTACCTAAGTCCGGTAGGGACAAAAATCTTCCCTTACTGGCTGCGTTTGCCAATTGATGGAACGTATGGTTCATGCTCAACTGGTAAGGTGAATCGAGTCTCGCAATTTACTGACGAATGCACAGTGTGGACTTCGAGCGGGGCGTTCTGCGTTGACCATCTCATTAGTTTGTCCACACATGTCATGCATGGTTTTCTGCGGAAATCCTAGATAGTGGCCGTGGCCGTGATTTTCGATCTGGAGAAGGCCCCTGCTGAAGGACTGGTATCCTCCGTACTCTTTACACAGTGATGTCTTGATCGTCTTTACTTTTGGAGCGTCGACAATGGCTTTCGTTTTTCCAGTTACAAAACCGTCTGTGTGAATTTTTGGCGGCGAAATTGGTTTCTACCACCGTCTTTACATCTTGGGCCTGTTGTCGTTCCCTTAGCTGAAACTACAAAATTCCCGGGGCTCATTCTCGATAGGAATCTCTCTTGGTCCTCCCATGTGTCTTACATGGCAACCCACTGTACGCAGTTCGTCAATGTCCTATGTGTCCTCAATGTTATTTACTGGGGTGACGATCGAACCACCCTTCTCAGTTTGTACCGGTCCCCTGCCCTTTCTAAACTCGACTAAGGGTGTTTTTTTTATGCGTCTGCAGGTCCATCCCTCTTGCGCCGTCTCAACACTATCCACCATCGTGGCATCCATTTGGCCTGGTTGAGAGTATGTATGCTGAAGCTGGTGAACTACCGATGTCCTACCACCGTGACTTTCTCCTCAGCAGGTATCCATGCCGTTTGTCTGCCATGTGTGGCCACCCATCCTATGCCTCCTCCTTCAACGATGAGTTTGATCGCAAGTATGGGGGCATCTGTTACCTCCTGGAGTTTGCTTTCTGCGCTTGCTACGGCGGCTTAACTTCATACTACCTGCAACTTTGCAGGTGGGTGTGAACATTTATCACGAGATACGGCTCTTCTAGATAAATTCCTGGACACTGTGCCGGTAGACTTTCAGCAGCTTGCTGCAGTTATGCATTATTGATATTTCGCCTCATACCGGATTTTACGTGCAGAAGTAGTGTTACTTTGAAAGTCTTTATCTTGGAAACGGATAAAGATAAAGCAAATTTTCGAGGATGTCGCCGGCCGATGTGGCCGTGCGGTTCTAGGCACTTCAGTCTGGAACCGCGTGACCGCTATGGTCGCAGGTTCGAATCCTGCCTCGGGTATGGATGTGTGTGATGTCCTTGGTTAGTTACGTTTAAGTAGTTCTAAGTTCTAGGGGCCTGATGATCACATATGTTAAGTGCCACAGTGCTCAGAGCCATTTTTTTTTTCGAAGTTGTCCAGGATAGGGAGCGTAGGAATATATTGTAAAAATTTCAGTCATTTGCTGTGCATAGACATCTTAGAATCCTCGGCACGCGTTTGGTCCGCTGGTGACAGCGAAAACATAGTAAAAACTTCTTTTTTTGGGGTTTCCCGAGGAATGGCCCAGGAACAAACGGAGCCTCCATAAGCCACTCCAAGCTCACCGTAGACCACATCAAATGCAAAAAGAACAAATCGATTTTCTCTACTTACTTAATCATTTTGTTCGTCGTTGTTCTCGAGATTTAGTCTGAGCAAACGTCACATTATATCCCTTCATGTTCATAGTTGAATACTTCACTAACTTTTTTTATTACAGAGTGCAGCCAGCCCTCTGACCGAACACGCTGAGCCACCGTCCCGGTTCAATTGAGCTACAAAATTACGACGTACTACCGATCCTCAGAGCCCGACTTCCGCCAGTGACTCATTTCCTACAGTCCAGACTTTTTCTTTAGTATTGCTTTCTTTGCTAGGTACTGAATATCATTTCAACTCTAGCCACAGGACAGCAGGCAGTTCCCGAAATGATGGTGAAATTGAATACACCAGCCCTGAACACCAAACTCTGCAACACTTTTCTTTCTCCCTGTGTTTCCAACATTAAAAACAACTACAGCAACATGTTTTGCAAGTTGTACAGCTATGATGAAAATGTTTAGGGGCAAGGCTTCCATGTAAGTGCATTCAGAGGTTCATTTTAGTTTTGAGTTTTTCCATAAATACACTTCCTTAAGACAGTATTTGCCAGGAACCGAAATGTGGGCCTGATAGCATTCTGGAATGCATTTATGGTCGGTGTAGAAATTGTTATTACCGAGACAGTAGCGAAAGGTGGCATGGTCGGAGAATATCGAGCAACGTACCTTTTTCTTTCCTCTTGTCCTCCCGCATGACTTCGAAAATTAAGCTTTGGGAAATATCTCTGTCGATAAATTTGACTACTGAATGCAAAGAAAATGGAAAAATGAATTTTTTGGTTTCTTTTGCACACATCTCCCTTAGGGTTTTCTGTGATATTCCTTAGCAGCTCAAAGCAGGTACCGTGGTGCTTCCTAAGAAGAAAACACGGCTGATTGAAAGGGTATTTTTTATCATTAATATCTTTTCGAGATGTGATCCATCTATGCATCAGAACGAAGGCTCGTATTCTTCTATGCCATACGCATTAAGCTTCATTTCATTTGTGAAGCATCGTCACTTGTAATATTTTGGACTATTACTGTCACGAATGTGTCGCCCTGGAATTGTACCAACTTGTTTTGCGTACATCAGGATGCCATACTTTTACCAGGAGCGAGCCCATTTCAGCTACACCCTTGTCTTTCCCCTTGTTGTTAGAAACGTGTGTTGTTTCCCAACTTCTCCTAAAAATAATTATCACTGTCCGTGATATTTTTCGAACAACACTGGAATTGTCCGAACTACACTACTGGCCACAAATATTACAACACTAGGAAGACAACATACAATAAAGTCAAATTGGCAACATTACTTTGAGCTTAGCTCTTAAAATGATTAGGATGTCAGCACAACCACTCCAAGTAGGTCGAAGTAACGAGATCTACATTCTGTATGTAAGGAGATATTACGGGGTGGATTTCTCACTCATACATGGCATGTTAATGTTCCATGTTTGTGAGAGGACTGTGTTACGCCTCATGTAACAAGGAGGAAAGCCTGCCAGCATTTTGTGGCCTATCAAGATTGCAGTTTATTTCTTTTTCTTTTCCACTTCAAGGAATAATCCTACAGGCTGTTCCATCTTCATAAAATGCATCTCTTGCTTGGTCTTCCTCTACCTCTCTTTCCTAAAGGTCTATAGCTTTTTACATTTAGGAGTATTCATTCTGCCTCCATGACTTCAACATGCTTCTTCCATTTTGTTATCCCATTTTCTATAATTTCATTCAAGCAAAACATATGCAAGTCTATCGTTTTTCAGATTTCTTTATTTGATCTTTCATAGTACATCATTTAGTTTCTTAAAATTTTTAAGTCAGCTGACTGTGTAGTTCTTTAATCTTCCTTAGTTATACTCATTGCCTCACTTTCGAATGTGATCGTACTGTACATAGATATTGTCATTCTTTGTAGAATTTAGTCTGTGATTTTCCTGGTTTTGAAGGCTGATGTTGTGTATGTATTGCTATATATCATTTGAAAGTCCTTTAATGAACTGGAGATGTGCTTATCATATTCACTACGTTTAACATAACCTAGTGGCTTAAAGTAAGGTATCTGTTAAACTGCTTTTCCATTTAGCTCTATTTTAGAATGTTCTGGGTATTTTCCTTCGAAAATAATGACTTTGGTTCTGTTTTCTGATATCACCAAGTTAAAGAGTTTGTCTTTTAAGTCTAAGCGATGAAGAAAGAACTGTAAATCGTCACCTGTCTTTTGTGAAATTATTTGTTCTTCAGCAAAGTGCACAGTATCTAATTGTGTGTTTCCAGTAGTCAATATTTCTCTTGCGTTAACTTCTTGTTTCGATTGTCTAACACTGTAGTCAATATTTATATATTAAATAAATTGGTAGAGAGACTGCCCTTGTTTTACTTGGCAGTCGGTGTGGCCGAGCGGATCTACGCGCTTCAGTCTGGAACCTCGCGACCGCTACGGTCGCAGGTTCGAATCCTGCCTCGGTCATGGATGTGTGTGCTGTCCTTAGGTTGGTTAGGTTTAGGTAGTTCTAAGTTCTAGGGGGCTGATGACCTCAGATGTTAAGTCCCATAGTGCTCAGAGCCATTTGAACCATTTTTTGTTTTACTTCTCTGTTAATTGCTTTTCGTCCTGTTCCCTCTTTGCCCGTATTAACTAGAATTTCATTATTTAAATACAAACTTTTCCTCACTTGTAGTAAATGTTTAGAATAACCTTGCCTTTACATTATATTTCACAACATACGTTTATTCCCTGTATCGAACGCCTTTCCCTAATTTCAAAATGCAGTGTGAGTCTCGATATTATGATCTTTTCTCTTGAAGGGAATCGTATCATTATACTGGTGTTCGCGTTCGTCGGGATCCCACACATGTTGTGCGAATATGAAATCCATGACTTCAAATGGGCCGCACTCGACGCTATACAGGATATTAACTACCTCAAAACACAGGTATTGTTTGCTAAGACATACAGAACCTTACAGCCTCCTAACGTACTTTAAGTCAGGAAATGTGCTTCTTTGCATCAAGGCAAGCATCCACAGGGACGGTGTGGCGATGACTGGCGCATTATGGATTGTCAGGACGGCGAACATTCTTGTGGTTTTTCTTGATGTGGAATTAGAGTGGTGTACCAACAGTTCTGAGCCCAGTGACGACACTGGGAGCAGGAGTGACACCACGCCTCTTTTCAGATGACTCTCGGTGTTGTAAACAGTACCACAATGACTTTAACAATGGAGACAACATCATTCGTCATCGTCATGCAGGCCCAGCACCTTTCACGGAGGTTTGTGTGCCACTATGTACACGACACAGTCACCTCTGGATCGCGCAGGCAGTAACTTTGCCAGCAGACGTTACATTTCTGACGTTTTGAGGCCAGTGGCTACGCACTACCTGCAAGGTTACCTTGATGTTTCTTTCAATAAGATAACGCAAGACCAGTGTTACCAGTGCTGTGCTTACCTACGTCGATACTGAGGGTGCTTTACCTTGCTTGGCCACTACCATCTATCATTCTCGCACCCGTTGAAAATAATTGGTCATGGCCTGGCGACGTAATAGCAAGCAACCACTCTCATTCATGAACTGTGGCATTTTGAAGTACTGCAGAATGGTAAAGTCTTATCAAATCTTGGTAAAAAGTCGGGTTACGGACGTGGTTGCCCTACAGGTGACAGATTTGTGTGTTAAATTCAGCTCAACAGGGTGAAAAGTATTTAAACCGACAAACTCTGGCAAGTTGTAGGAGACATCAAAATAAATATTTTTCCCTAATGTCATTTTTTCCTATGAGGAGTATTTAAACCGGTAGACAAATATTTCTCTGGTGGCAAATTAATTGAACCAACAAACACTTCTCCATTTTTTATGACCAAGAGACAACACATTAACACAACCCAATTTCAATTACAGTAGATTTTCAAAAATGCCTCCAATGACACGTAAATAAAGGTTACCGTCGGATCATGTTCTGTCTGACACGGGCAAATACCCCAGGAGTATCCTGAATTGTTCTTGCTGCTGCCACTATTCAGGCAACCAGATCCTTTTCTGATGCAACAGGAGTTGAGTAAACAAGGTTGCGCATCTCGCCCCCACACAAAAAGGTCCAGAGGGGACATATCTGGGGATCGAGCAGGCCATGGTACAGGACCACCTCCGCCAATCCACGTTACTGGGAACCGTCGGTCCAGGAATCGACGCACACGACGACTGAAATGTGCCGGCGCCCCGTCATGTTGGAACCACTTGCATTGTCTTGTAGGGAGTGGGACGTCTTCCAACAATTCTGGCAATGCTCTGGTGAGAAAATTGTATTAGTGTCTGCCATTTAATGGCCTAGGTAGCAGATACGGCCCAATTAAACAGTCCCCAATAACACCGACCCACACATTAACGAAAAACTTCACTTGATGAGCGCTAGTAACTGTGGCATGTGGGTTATCCTCACTCCAAACATGCGAATTGTGCATGTTAAAGACTCCACCACGCCCGAACGTTGGTTCATCGGTAAACAACAGAGAGGATGGAAATGTAGGATGCATTTCACACTGTTCCGGGTACCACTGCGAAAACTGCTCTGGGTGGATGATCAACTGGTTCCAGGTTGTGAAGACGCTGTAAGTGAAAATGACTGTTCTTACATTCGTCTGATTCGTCCCCATGTTACGCGCAATTGCACGAGTACTGACTGAAGGATCCCGCTCCACATGCTGCAACACAGCTACTTCAAATTGCAGCGTTCTTACCGTGCGACGGTGTCCCTGTCCAGGTATTCTGCTAAATGACCCGGTCTCACACAGGCGTTGGTACACAGCAGCAAAGGTCGTATGATGCGGGATACGGCGATTAGGATATTGTTGTTGATAAACCCGCTGTGCAGCTCGTCCGTTGTGGTGTACTACGTAGTACGCACCAATCATATCAGTTGACTAACTCCAGGTGTATCGCTCCATTAGTAAACAGAGACAATGCACTACTGCATTGATGGGCAGCAGCTGCCTACAACTGAAGAGCGTAATACGCCCTCTAACACCTTAAGATCGTAATAAGGCCTCTAACAACTGAAGAGCGTAATACAGCCTCCACCGGTTGAAATAATCCTCATAGGAAAAAATGACATTAGGAAAAGATGTTTGCTTTGATTTCCCCTACAACCTTCCAGAGTTTGTCGGTTAAAATACTTTTCACCCTGTATGTATTCCTTTAAACCACCGACAAGATTAATCTGCATTTTTCTTTGATATTCTTTTCTTTGATATTATCTATTACGCCTGATGTTGCAATTTTGATATTTAGTAGTGTGTAAGACGAGACACTGAACACCCTAGATCTAATACTACACATTGGGCACATAAATAACTAGCCACCATCCATTGACAATACAGTAATGGGAGATTTTGAGCTTGACAGAGGCGGAAGAGAAATTAACACCAACTCTGAACACGCTCAGGCACTGTTACAATGCTAACCACTTGAAGCCAAACGCCAGCAAGACACAGGTCTTCACTCTGCACACACAGAAGCACTGCGAGAATTCAGTGTGAAGTGGGGTGGCGAAAGCCTGTGGCAGTAACACAGCTGAGATATCTAGACATCACCTTGGACCACAAACTGTGGTTCACACAGAATCAATACAACGACCAATGTCCGTCCCACGAACAAGATTATCAGGTCTCTGGACATGGGGTGCCTATCGACGACTGTTGCGAATGTGACTTGCGGCACTGTGTGTGCATCTGCTACAGGTTGCGCTGCTCCACATATACACATGTGAAGAAGGTGGACACGCCAGTGATCGAGTTAGTGCGGACTGCAAAGGCTGCGAGGGCAACATCAGTGCAGAAACTGTGCCCGATCATAGGAACTGCACTCCCTCGTGTGCCCTGCGTCACGGTCTCAGGTGTGTGGAGGACGAGCATGGAAACCAACTCTTGTCACATTATGCTTGGTTGACGCCGGCGATCAAGCATAGAGTTGAGACGAAGTTGGCAGGTCCACATGGGTTCCCGTCAGGTGCTCTGGGAGGAAAGATGAATGGCTGCATCTAGGCATCCAAGAGGACAGATAGCCTCTGGCAACGATCACCCCTACACAGTATGGCTAAATTTGAACAGGATGATAACAGGAGAGCCGAGCTGTAAAACCAAAACGCAAAAGGAGATTTTCCTCTTGGAGGAACCAAATCTACAAGAGTGTGGAGCGCAGTTGAGCGCCCAACGAACCAAACATCAAACAACGAGAGTGAGGCGAGATGCAAGATTAGAGCCACCTGTTGCAGTGTTTGCTGCTGGATAAACCTCACACATATGAAGATCTTTCTTGATAATACAACGGCTGATCAACGAGGACTGAGACTAATTTTCTTCATATGTGTTTATTACCCTTTCAGTGTTCAATAGACTTTTTGACATTACCCCTCTACCATGAGAATGCACTTTTTACAGCGTCTCTGTGAGCCCTCAACCACATGGTGCTTGTCATTCATTGTCACGTATTTGAGCATCGCTTCAATTTTATTGAGCACTACTTCAGAGTTCTCAAACCGAATGCCCTGAAGCTTAGCCTTTAATGATGAAATTGATAAAATTCGCAAGGTGTAATATCGAGGCTCTAAGGCGATCAGGTAATGTTGAAGTGAGCCAGAGGCTGCATGACTTGACTGTGACGTGGGGCCGCATATTGTCACAAAGTCACCACCAGCTACCAAGAAAGTTGTGGCCGTTTCCTGACAATGTGCTTCCTCAGTTTAGGCCACACTGACGTGTAGTATACTATTCTAACAGTAGTATGAAGGGGGACTGCATACTGGTAAATCATCCCATGACAGTCAAAAAATGTGATCACCATCACCTTCCCTGTAGATGAAAGAACTTTCGTCTATTTTGGTGGAGAACCTGGCGATTTCCACACTGTAATGGCTCATCTTCCTTCAGGATCATAGTTATGGAGTCATCTCTCATCACTGGTGATAATCGATTCTAGAAATGCATCTATTCCAGCAGCAAAGAGTCACAGCACCTTATGGATTTCCTCCATTGGCACAGCCTTTTGTTCTGGAGTCATGAGACGTCGCACCCAATGGGACAAATACGGGTCACATGGAGATGATCATGCAAATCGTAAAGACGCTATGAAATTCTAAACATTTCACTGAGGTTCTGTAGTGTTATCCACCAATCCTCACTTTCAATCGCAGAAGGTGTGTTGGTGCTGACCTTGCTTGACACAGACAAGTCGACCACCTTTGAATTCCTTGAACCACGTAAACACTGATGGTGTTGAGACAGCAACCAGCCACAAATTTATTTTCGGTTCCTTTATTCAAAGGGTGCCGTTACCGCTTTCGAATCGTTATGATTCATCTTCAGACGGTTTTCATGCTTTCATTACAACATGTGGTGCGTTTTTTAGAATTTAACTGTCGTGAAATGTCGGTTTGGAGTGTTTGTTTTCATTACATTCCAAACCGACATTCCAAACTGACATTTCACGACAATTAAACTGTAAAAAACGTACCACATGCTGTAATGAAAGCATGAAAACCGTCTGAAGATGAATCATAACGATTCGAAACCGGTAACGGTACGATTTGAATAAAGGAAATGAAAATAAATTTGTAGCTGGTTGCTGTCTCAAACCCATCAACATTTGTCTTCAAATAACAGTCACGGTCTCCAACCACGTCGTCATATGACAAAATTTCACATAAACACTGTTGCTCGAGGTAGTGCATCTTCGCCTCACGTTTGCTGCAACTTTTCGTAAGCTTCAGTGGCTATGTGGAATAAACAAATACAGATTCTGTTGCGCCATACTTCTCCTCTCGCGTCAGCTACATTGTTTGACATGAGGAATGCAAAGAGTATCTAAAAAGTAGAGCATTACTACCAACCTACCGACACGAGAATGCAACTGCCTATGAACACTATACACAAAAACGCGCACTTTTCGAAAATTTATTGCACCGATAGAAAAATATTAAGGAATGAAAAAATCAGTCTTCGCTGATCACTCCTCATAAGAAGGCCATTCGGCCACAATTTGCTTGGAAAAAACGTGTTTATACTGAGACGGAAAATAAATTAACTAAATATGTTTCTCATGACTATTCTTGCTTTTGTGTAGCGGAGCACGTTCACATTAAACCCTTACAATTTCTCTAATAGGCTTGAAATAGCGCCTGCAAAAGTGTTCTGTAAATGTTTGTGAGAGTGAATTTGTTTCCATTCCTAAATGAGTTGGGGAAATAGCGTGAGACGACACGGCAGCACCAGGGAACGGGTCCACGGAAGCAACCGCGCTTCTGCGGTGGCTGGGTGGAGGTGGTCTTGCTGCTGCATTATTGAGGCGCACTCGGCCCAGATTGGCGGTGGCCGCCCGCACGGGACAGAGGCCTGCCAGCTGGCACCTACCTGCAAAGTGGGTCGCGTGGGGATGGGCAGGCCGCCGTCTCCTCCTCAGGGACCGCACGGCGCCCCTTACCCTCTGATTACACTCGCCAGGTAACGTTAACGGGGAGACACAGTGAGACGGGTACAGTCGACGACCGCGACTTGCTTAACATCAAAACTCGGGTAGGTGGCAGAATTAATGAGAGGCAGGTATTTATTACCTGCATATCCCAGCAGTAATGAGAGTTTCTTACTCGAACGCCAGGAGCTCATAGACAAATTTGCAGGCTTCGGTGTGTGACGGTGATAGACCAGTTCTCTCAAAAGTCTGGTGTAGGCACTGATACGAAGTTGGGGAAGACGGGGGTGGGGGACGTCGTGTGGCTCACGACTTTAAAACGAAATTACGTTCCAGTAAAAGTTTTTATTTCGTCGTATCCAAAATTCCAAAAACCGAGAGAGTGAAAAAAATGGAACACTTAACAATAAATTCCGCCTACTTTCTTCGTAGCATATACACCGTCCAGTGACATTAATGTGACTACCCGTCAAAATCCTGAATAACCACATTTTATAGTGAAAATCGCTGCGCGACGCACAGGAAGCGTGTCAGTAAGATTCTGGAAGGTATCGACAGGATTGTGGAACCATGCTGACTTCGGTACCGCTCCCCAGCTTGCTCTGGTATGAGGAACATCGTAATCCCCGAAGTTGAAGCATCAGTCTGAGGTATAAAGGGAATATAAAAGTCCGAAATCCCCAGCACCGTAGTATTACTTAAAGCAACTTCTAATGATTAGAAGGCACCTGATGACCCTCGCTATATTCAAGTTTGATAACTTGTTGTTGTTCTTGTTATTTGGAGGAGGAATGGTTCAAATGGCTCTGAGCACTATGGGACTCAACTGCTGTGGTCATAAGTCCCCTAGAACTTAGAACTACTTAAACCTAACTAACCTAAGGACATCACACACATCCATGCCCGAGGCAGGATTCGAACCTGCGACCGTAGCGGTCGTGCGGTTCCAGACTGTAGCGCCTTTAACCGCTCGGCCACTGCGGCCGGCCTATTTGGGGGAGGAGACCAGACAGCGAGGTCATCGGTCTCATAGGATTAGGGAAGGACGGGGAAGGAAGTCAGCCGTGCCCTTAATGAACCATCCCGGCATTTGCCTGGAGCGATTGAGAGAAATCACGGAAAACCTAAATCAGGATGGCCGGACGCGGTATTCAACCGTCGTCCTCCCGAATGCGAGTTCAGTGTGCTAACCACTGTGCCACCTCGCTCGGTAGTTTGATAACGTTTCGCTGGGAAAGCTGGGAAAGAATTTTCTAACAGACTTCGTCATCCCGACAAAACGGGCCGCGGCCTTTTTATTGCGCGGTAGAGGGAAATTTCGTGTGTTGCTGGTCCTTGATTGGCCAATGCAAATCCCTTTTTCAGACACCATGTGCTCTAAGGATGATATTTCATGCCTGCCGACGTTGTATTGCTAGGTTTCAAGTAAGACCCACTTTTCCTAACCGAGTCAAAACTTCCCTCAGGTATTCAAGTCGCTGATCATAGTTGGCGTTATATATGACCGCATCGTCTAAGTAATTGTACACAAACTTGAACTTTTCGTCCTCCAACACAGAGTCCAGAAGACGGGATAAAACAGAGGCTTCGGTGGCTAAGCCAAAGAGGACCTTATTAAATTCATACTAGTTATAACCTGTACAGAAGACGGTTACCACATTGGATTCTTGAGTTAACCGTATCTGGCAGGAGGCTTGGTTTAAGTCAAAAACCGAAAAACACCCGAGCTCCTGCAAGCCAAGTAAAGCAGTGGCGTAATTCAGGAAGACGTACAGGTTCCAACACTACCTTCTGCTTCAGAAGTCTGTAGTCTACTACTGGTTTGTAGTAGCGGACTTTAGATTTTGGAGACGCATAAGGAGAGACTGAATGTCAAATTATTCTATCCTCAAATAATCGTTCCATTCTCTTACGTAGCTCCTTCATTCTTCGTCGAGAAAATCGATAAGAGAACTGCCTCACCGGGACCTGATCAGTCAACTTAGTTTCATACTTCACCTTGTCTGTTACCCCAAGTCTCTCGGTTAAGACTTCAGGGAATTGCTCTAGCAGATTCAGCAACCACTTTTCCTTACCTCTGGCAAGTGTTTTACTTCGATGTTCCCACCTGGGCTTTGGGCGTGGCCAATACGGAAAGGAATCGGATGGCCAGAAAATTCACCTGATCTGAGAGCAAAATTTAAAGTACAGCTTCTCATCTGAATAGTCCAACACCTGGTATGCATCAAAAACTTACATCCTAGCTGCAACTCCACATTTAGGCTTTTAACCACTGAAAGATGTCAACACCACGTAAATTCTCGGTTTATCACGGCTCTGTCCCCTGACTTCTAAACGGTCACTGGCATCGGAACGCAACCTCTCTCATTGATCCACCTACCGGTGCTGTCCCTACTGTCTCAGGCTCAAATTCCAACGGCTTCACATTAAGTGGGCACACCTTGTGACAACCACGGTGTGGTAATCAAGCCCCCTGCCTCCACGATGTCTTGTGGCGTCAGCTGTTCGGACCTCTTCCTTGCGATACCTTAAAGTCTTGAACAAATTGGGAAATACTACCACACCGAAAGCACTCACCCCACGACCTACGGCGAACTGGCTCCATTTTTTCTTCTGGATAAGCATCCTCACTCCCTTTTTTCATCATCAGGCTTAAGAGTTTCTACAATGACTACTAAATAATCAATATCATGAAATGATGTACTTGGTTGTCCACAAAAATTACCCGCGAGAGATCCTGCTCACGCGACATCACGAATAGTCATTAACGTCTCACTTTCGGGAATATCCACACACAATGCTGTCATAGCCACCTCACGGGAGCAACATAACCAGTTAATTCTCCTTGGTCACCCTGCACTCTGTGAAAGTAATCCGCAATCAAATCTTCCCGGCTACGCAGTCCTAAGCATTAACCCATAATACGCTCCCGCAGAAGCTTAAATGATCTCACTTCAAACATTGCGTTGGCTATTCACCATCATAGTTTCACCTGGTTTGACACAGAAGTTCGTCTGGTATTTGCAACACGTGCGCTTTTTCTTGCAATTTGACAGTCAATCATAGTACTACTCCTTTAGTATGAGCCATATATTTAGCAGACAGAACCTAAATATTCTGAATCATGGGAAGTAGGGGGTTCGAAAACTTTTTAAAACGGTTCCACAAATCGCCTACTCTACATGAAGCTACCACTGCACTTCTGCAGTATTACCAACCTCACTGCCCTGTTTCCAATTTATAGTCGCCAGCTGCCTTTGTACAGCCTACAGACCCAAAAACTGAGAGCGATAAGGCTAAGTACCATCCAACAATACAATAAATCTCTAATTACGCTAAATAAAGTAGTACATGTGAAACATGCGATACTCACCTCCGAAGTGCTTGTGCTGTCGTGGTGTCTGATATTTACCCACATCGCCCCCGTAACCGCTGGCATAATTGGCACCCATGGTACTATCTTCCGCTTCTCCGTATATTTTAAGCTCATACTGTAAGTTATCCTTCTTTAAATACATCAAATTCAATACTGGCCTAGATGACATGGTTAAAAATTCAGCAAAAACGCCAGTGGAAGTAATACTTGTTTCGTGAAGCACACCACAGATTAAGAATATACACGAACCTAAACTAACAGATAAAAAATCGAATTCTTAGTACTAAAGTATAACAAAACAGAGCAACAACCTCACTCTGCTCCCATTGACAGGGGAGCGGAAGACGATTAGGCAATTTTTACCTTTCGAGGGGTTTGCTTGAATACAAGGATCCTTGAGGGGAAGGCATTGAGCTATTAGATTTCCAAGACTTTATTATTACAACCCAAAAAAGACGTCATAGGTATGCATCAATTAGTATCTGAACAGTTCTTAATTATAATTATTTTTACCCAAAAGAGCCAAAACTTCTTATAACATATAAAGTGGTAATGCACACGAACAATTTATGTCTAAGAAACAACTCTTTTAAATAACAATAATAGTTTCAAGAACAGAGCTGGTGAAACTAGATAAGTGACTCAAAGTAGGCATCATACTTCTTAGCTTTAAATAGCCCTTAGGGTCCGCATTAATACTGCGGTGATATCCTGTACTCAATAAATGAAATTTGACAGCAAACAGTTTTGCACTTACACGTAGCATCAAACATTACCTCAGACTGACAGGCTGAAAGTATCGCCCCGCATAATTTGGCAAACAATAGTCAGTTTTCAAACCTTAATCATTAATCAATGAAATGGCGGACACAGTTCGGCGCAGCTAATCAGACCGAATAGACAGTAAACAGAAACAGCACGTTCCACTAGAAAAATACAAATGGGTACTAGAGCTAAGAGCACTAGCTCATGAAAGTTAACAACTGAAAGTCAGTTAAAAGCACTTCCTTACATAGATTAACTTACACTGAAGAGCCGAAGAAACTGGTACACCTGCCGAATATCGTATACGGCCTCCGCGAGCTCGCGGAAGTACCGCAACACGACGTGGCATGGACTCCACTAATGTCTGAAGTAGTGCTGGACGTAACTGACACCTTTAAACCTGCAGAGCTGTCCATAAATCAGTAAGAGTATGAAGGGGTAGAGTTCTCTTCTGAACAGCATGTCGTAAGGCATCCCAGATATGCCCCATAATTCCAATGTCTGGGGAGTTTGGTGAACAGCGGAAGTGTTTAAACTCAGAAGAGTATTTCTGGACTCACTCTGCAGCAATTCTGGACCTGTGGGCTGTAGGTTGTCCTGCTGGAATTGCCCAAGTCCGTTGGAGTGCACAATGGGCATGAATGGATACGGGTGATCAGACAGGATACTTACGTACGTGTCACTTGTCAGAGTCATATCTAGACGTGTCAGGGGTCCCACATCACTCCAATTGCACATGCCACATACCATTACGGAGCCTCCACCAGCTTTAACAGTCCCCTGCTGGCATGCGGGGTCTATGGATTCATGAGGTTGTCTCCACACCCGCACACGTCCATCCGCTCGATACAATTTGAAATGAGACTCGTCCGGTCATGCAACATGTTTCCAATCATCATCAATCCAATGTTGGTGTTGACGGTCCCTGGCGAGGCGTAAAGCTTTGTGTCGTGCCCTCGGCTCCGAAAGCCCATATCAAAATGGTTCAAATGGCTCTGAGCACTATGGGATTTAACATCTGAAGTCATAAGTCCCCTAGAACTTAGAACTACTTAAACCTAAATAACCTAAGGACATCACACACATCCATGCCAGAGGCAGGATTCGAACCTGCGACCGTAGCGGTCGCGCGGTTTCAGACTGAAACGCCTAGAACCGTTCGGCTACACCAGCCGGCAAGCCCATATGTATAATGTTTCGGTGCATGGTTCGCACGTTGACACGAGTTGGTGGCCCAGTATTGAAACGTGCAGAAATCTGCGGAAGTGTCCAGTTGTCGTTGGTCCCGTTCTTGCAGGATCTTTTTTTGGCCACAGCGATGTCGGAGATTTGATGTTTTAGCGGATTCCTGATGTTTACGGTACACTCATGAAATAAATGTCGTGTGACTAATGCCTCCCGTCGGGTAGACAGTTCGTCGGGTGTAAGTCTTTCGATCTGACGCCACTTCGGCGACTTGCGCGTCGATGGGGATGAAATGATGATGATTAGGACAACACAACATCCAGTCCCTGAGCAGAGAAAATCTCCGACCCAGCCGGGAATCGAACACTCATGAAATGATGGTACGGGAAAATCCACGCTTCATCGCTACCTCGGAGATGCTGTGTCCCATCACTCGTGCGCCGATTATAACACCACGTACCAATTCACTTAGAGCTTGATAACCTGTCATTGTAACAATAGTAACCGATGTAACAACTGAGGCAGACAGTTGTTTTCTTACGTAGGCGTTGCCGACGGCAACGTCGTATTCTGACTGATTACATATCTCTGTATTTGAATAGGTATGCCTATACCAGTTTCTTTGGTACTGGAGTGTATTTAAAAGGCAATTTTTCAAGCAGTAAGTTATGAACAATAAACTGAAGGACCTAATTCGTCACAATTAATTAGGGAGGTGTAACATGAAACAGCAACTAGATCTGGTGTTACTAAAAGAAAGTATCAGGCTCCAGTAAAATATTTAAATAGCTGCTGAAGCTAGGGTCGATAATTTAAGAGAAATAGTCGCCAAAAGTCTATAGGGATTGCACTGCAAGTAACTTGACGGTATCAAAAGGCAATTTTTGAAGATCTAACCAAGATAAAAGTGTACGTAGGCTAGTTAGAACAATCTTACAGGTAGCTTTAACCCTTTTTTGGTAGTTAGGTTTTTAAACAGTTTCTCAGACCAAACTAAAACTGACAAGTTGAAATTACAATATTTTAAACAATAAGTTTGCGACGGGTTTGGTACTGTAACTCATTCTAGCAAATAAAAACTGCAATAAACATATTCATCACGTGCAGAGGATTCCTAGACGGGATGCATCGTCTTACTACAACAAGTACACACAACTCACAGTTTACTGCACCATCAGCCACAACAAGACGTGCAAATAATGAACGGCAGTTGGATAAACATTCTGCCATCGGCAGAGTAACGAGCGGCGTGAGCACGCGTCCCACATGGGCAGGATACGCTAGCCAGTGCGCCACCACGCTCACGTCCAAAACTGATCTTATAGAGCACTTTGTGCCACAGGTTTAGATAACAGAATACAGCAAGTTCATTAGTTCCCTGAAGTGCTACAGAGTCAGAACGTTCTAAAACCTCACACCCAACAAGGTAATTGACCGACAACTAAATCAACCGGCGAGTACCTGTTCTCACACAAGGAGATGAAGTGGTATTATTCAAAACGTAAAGCGGTCCCTGAGCACCTCTCCTCATCGTCATTTTTCACAGGTGGCTCAGGACACTTGTGCCCAAACACCCCACTTCACGCTGTCGCTAGCCTCAGCGCAGCGCCAACACGACGAAATACAAAAACTTTCGGGAAAAAAGCTGTGTACAGATTTGTACACTGCACTTGACTCAGACTAGAGAACTGTGTACGATTTCCGGCTGCTGTGCCCGAGTGGTTCTAGGCGCTTCAGCCCGGAACCGCGCTTTTGCTACGGTCGCAGGTTCGAATCCTACCTCTGGCATGGATGTGTGCGATGTCCTTCGTTTAGTTAGGTTTAAGTAGTTCTAAGTCCAGGGGACTGATGACCTCGTATGTTAAGTCCCATGGTGCTTCGAGCCATTTGAACCATTTGAACTGTCTACGTGATCCACTTCTCTCGCCCATGTCGTCACGCCAACGGTCTACCGACTCACACCGCCTGAAATCTTCCTACTTGACTCCTTGAAGGGCGTACGCTCCCTCTAGATCCCGTCCGGTGCAGCTCTGTCTCTGCTCGACGGATGATGGAGTGAAGTCGATACACACGTATCAATGTTACTCCGTGAGAGAGTGTGAAAATATTTTGCGGATATTTGCGAAACGTGTAACTGAGTTGTGATGTGGGTACCAGCACGGTATTCAGCTGTTCGAATGTGGTAAACCGTCTAAAACTATATGGAAGCTGGACGTCACACCGACTCTCACCGGTAATCCGCCGTGCGAGTTCGATTCGTGGTCGATGCGTCGCCTCAAATGCAGGAAACGGCGTGCTACCGCACACGGCTATCGGAGAGGGTAACCATGTGGCTTCAAGGCCAGTATATTTCGCAGGGATTCACCGACTGACTGTACCTGCTACTGACAACACCTTAAGCAATATGCGAGAGTCCAAGGTAGGACAGGTAATCCATAGGAAGTTGAGTAAACCAAGACAGAACGGGAGAGACGCTCCTTCCCTCCCCACACCTCTTCCACTAAGGAAAGGTGATAGAAACATTGATTTCCCAATGTAGGCGAAAATTACAGACAGAGACACCTTTACTGTTATGTACATTCTCGTATAGACAATCTTTGCGGGTAAAGCGGGTGCTGCTGAGTGAAATACTAACAATGGGGATGTACTCTTCGATTTTTACAGTGTATATTTTCATATTTTCCAAGTTGTGGGATTTTGTTGCTGTTACGGTTGTCAAACCAAATGAATGACATACATACATGTTAAATTTTGCGAAGAACGCGTTTCACATGCAGTATTTCTCTGAATTGTACTTGCCTGGCAGCTATGTTGAAGCCATGTACTAAGTAGTGACGTAAACAGTTATTGCTATTATATTAAAACATTTTATACATTCAACTGTATTTGTTATCCGATTCGAATAATTCTTTCGTGATGCGTCTTTTTTTCTCTTCTTTTTTTTTTCTTGAGTGTATGTCATAAATGGTCGTGTACAAAATGAATCTTTAGCTCTACAACGTACTGATCGCTGTTTGGAAATTTTCTGGAGATTAAAACTTTGTGACCGACTGGTATGCGAACAGGGAATCTTGCATCCCGTAGGGAGCGCTCCTATCGATTCAGTTATACGGCTTTCGTGATGTCTAGAATGTAGGAGAGACCTACAGATGGAATGGAAGTTGTGGGTTGGGTTTCGATCGTGGTTGAATACCTAAGGGAGAGCAATATTTCAAAGTTCCATTTTTAGACTTGCCCACAGTTTTAATCTGCCAGTGAACTTAAAAGAAGTGCAAACTCTGCTGCAGACAGAAATTTTGATTCTGGAAATGATTCTCTAGGCTGGATTGTGGAGAGGAATTATTTTCTCTGTGTGAAACGGTGGTCCAATTTTCTGGCACACTCCTTGTCTAAAAAGTTGTAAGAGGTTCCCTCACTGATTAATCTTAAAATATAGCAGAGAAGGGAAATAAAAAACTAGTTTCAGAAAAATATGGACGATGAGATAAACATACAGTTGAATGGGAAACTTATGTGAGGAGTGGGAGAGTAATTCAGAGTTGTTTCAGAAATGCGTATGTGGGATTTGAAAACATTGGTTATTGTCACGCAACTTTCACTAGGAGGGGAGTCTGTAGTCTTGTTTACCAAAAATACCATTGGCTAACACTTTGCATAACCTTCTTCACTAGTGCATTCGAACTGAGCAGACTGGTGGAAAGAAAAATCTCAGTGATGGTAAAGAGCACAGTTGGTCTGGCGATCGTGAAGAGAAAACTTTCGCTGGAGATGCAAAACGAGACACGTGGTCCGGCGACAAGAGAGAGAGGACAGCGTCTAAGGGCCTAGAGAAGTACTGTTCTAGCAATCGGCATCTCATGTGTTGCTGTCTGAAGCAGATCACAGAGCTCTTTCCAAGCTACTTAGTGTAGATTATGATGAAGAATAGCAGCTTGGGTGAGCATAGTATGAGAATACGTGCGTTATTAAGATAAAGAATATTCCGTAAATCTTACGCTTTTCTAGAGTGACTGGATTCTCATTGGTGACTCGGTTTTATTTGCGTGTGGTAGGTTTTAATTCTTCTAGCAGATTCAGGCAACCACTGTGTACCCCTCCGCATTTGTTTGGGACTTATACTTTCATGGAATTCCGATACGTGGCGGCGCTATAAGTAGCCTTCAAAATGGCGTTTGTAACAGAGACACGTCACTGAGTTTCTTTTGACGGGAAACCAGAGTATCACTGATATTCATAGGCGCTTGCAGAATGTCTACAGAGCCTTGGCAGTAAACAAATGAACGGTAAATCGTGGGGTGAGGTGTCTGTCATCATCGGAATAACATCGCTCAAACCTGTCCAATCTCCCGCGTACCGGCCGGCTGACTCCCGGGTTGGCAAAATGGAAGAAACGACTTCAGCATAAAAAAAAAAAAAGGTTCAAATGGCTCTGAGCACTATGGGACTTAACATCTGCGGTCATCAGTCACCTAGAACTTAAACTACTTAAACCTAACCAACTAAGGACATCACACACATCCATGCTCAAGGCAGGATTCGAACATGCGACCGTAGCGGTCCCGCGGTTTCAGACTGAAGCGTCTAGAATCGCTCGGCCACAGCGGCCGGCAAACGACTTCAGCGTGTATGCTGTCGCAGGAATTCGAAAACTGAAAAAAAATGTTTGTCCATGACAACTAAAGCCCTCACTAATGTCTATACACCCGAGAGGACCTCACAGAAACTCATTGGACTTTCTTCCACGCTACAACCCGAATCTCGCACCTTCCAACATCCATCTGTTTGGCCCAGTGAAGGAAGGACTCAGCGAGGAGGTTGCTGAGGCAGTAAGACGCCACCGGTAGAGGGGTGCCATGCGGGATTACTGGCCCTCCAAGCACGATGGCGTAAGGCCGTCTCATTGAACGGAGATTATGTTGGAAAATGTTGTTTTGTTGACAAAAGAAAGCGGAAATAAAGTGGTGTATTGGAAACTTGAGTAAAACCAATTTGCTTTCAGAGAAAAAACTTGTCGCATTACTTATTGAATACCCTTGTATTACAGTAAGTAGGAAGTTTAGAACGAGATTACGTCCTCTACAGCCGGTGTGAGAGAGATATGTAATTTGAGGACTAGCACATAACCCCTCTCGTTGTCATTCTTTACCACTTGACAAAATTTAACGCCAGTTACTGTTCACCTTCACCTAAGACACGTGGAGATGTTAGAAGTGCTGTTTACTTAAAGTAAAGGTAATCAAATTACTAACTGCATTATGTTTGAAAATCAGTGTATATTTTTCACATCTGTCCGATGATAAAGATATGAGTAAGAAGGAACTTATATTACTTAATTGAACATAAGGGTATGGTAAGATAATTAACTGTAGCTTGTGCTGATTCATACTGACTTCAGGTTATTTAAATTAAACATTGTTTTAGAACTGTTTTCAGATAATTAATTTACGTCTCATATTCCCCATTACTACATGTCTGAGGACGTTTCACTGTTCACATTGCAATTTATATCATGCCTTCCCTTACTGTCATTCACACTAATCATTCCTAGCCGTCAAAATTTGTGCGTACCATGGAATCCATACGCTCCTCCGTTGTGCTCAGGAATGGAAAGTTATTCTGAACTTACGTACTTCGAAAGGAAGTGTAACATGAAATAATCATAACTGAAGACATTTCAAGAGCTGTGTCGCTAACATGTGCGACAGTATTACCACAGTCGCTGATCCTCTGCTTATGAATAGTGTAAAAACAATTCTAGAGCGAACTATACAGATTAACACAGTGTTAAGACAGTGATAACGTAGCCGCATGAAGCTCTTACATTTCAATGTTTCGCTCTCATACTTTCCCTGGTTTCTCGAAGTTCTTTAAGCGTTTGCTTCTTTAGTGTCTCAAAAATATCATTGTCTGCTGCTTTTTCAAGCGCTTTAATCTGTGTTGAGATTCCGTCCCTGTGATAGTACATGTTCAGTGAAAGCGATATTAAAACTTGACCGGTATTTCTGACTATTGTTTATCACTCTTTCCTCATTTTCGGATATTGTCACCTCACGAATTTATAATCCTAGTATAACAGATAGTGGGACACATCCGTGTCCAATGCGGATCAGTGTTTTCTGTAAACAGTAAGATGAGCTAAATGTGCTGGCAGGAGGCACTACATGTCTCGTAACAAATTGAGTATTCTTAAATAACTACATTTTAATTACAGACAACTGATGATGCCTAGCACTAACAGGTGAAGCACGTTTGGTTGAAAACAAAACAGACATTCAGTTGTGGAAGACGGATGGTAGACATTCATATCCACTCGATAAACGCAAAACGAGGGAACAATTTTGTTACCAAACAAGAAAAGCAGATTAGATTTTAACATCCTGTTGATATCGAGGTGACTAGGGACGGACCACAAGCTCGGTATGTTTCAAGGATTAGTACGGCAAACGGCCGTGTCCTTTCGAACAAATCATCCCGGCATTTGTCTGGAACGATTTAGGGAAACCACGGGAAATTAAAATCTGAATGGTTGAAAGCGGATGTGAACCGTCATCCTCCCGAATGCTAGTCCAGCGTGTGCACCTCACTCGGCCCTAAATGGTTAACTGGGGTGGCAAATAAAACAAAATGCTGTTACCTTGTAATGAATTACTGCAGAACGCAGGTCCCTATACCAAAACAGAAAATTTCCCTGAATTACATCCAAATTTTTGTCAGCGGAAATAAAGTTCAGTATATATAGTTAGTGAAAGTTCATGTGTCTTTAAAAAAATCTACGCGCGAAACACACAATCTCCACCGTCATAACTTAGCAAAAGCTCTTGCCGAGAATCCAAGAAAACCTGGTCCTGCGTAAAATCAGTAAGTTGACTGAAGACTTCTGTCTAGTCACTCGTTGGCCAGTATAATGTGGCAGTAGGACGCAGCAAAACTTAAACTGGCATTTTAAATTTTGCTTCGTTTAAAAAATCAATCTCAAAAGAGGTTCGTGCACAGCTTCGTTTGACCGTCGTCCAGATCCCTGTACGGAGCACATAGATATAGGCATCTCTGGCGCATCGAAGCACTAAAAGAATTGAAAACAAGTAGGACGCCAAGTCCTGCTGGACTCCCGTTTCGGTTTTACAGACAATACTCTTCAGTATTTGCCCCTTACTCAGCTTATATTTATCGAGAACCTCTCGCCCAGCGCAAAGCCCCAAGCGACTGGAAGGACGCACAGATGACTTGTGTGTGTAAGGATGTAAAGGAACGCACCCCCAAAATTACAGACCAATATCCTTAGCATCAGTTTGCTACAGATTTCTTACGTATATACGAAGTTTGAATATAAAACAATTCCTTGAGACAGAAACGCTTCTGCCCCATATCAGCACATATTTGGAAAGGATCACTCGCACGAAATTCAGCTTGGCATTTTCTGACAGGACGACCATAGATAAAAGGAAACGGGGGATTCCATACTGCTAGTTTTCCTGAAGTCGTTTGACACAATGTCCCACTGTATACTGTTAATGAAGGCCCGAGAGTACGGAATAGTTTTCCAGATACATGAGTGGCTCTAAGACTTCTTAAGTAATAGAACGCAGTACTTTGTCCCCGACGGCGAATGTTCATGAAAGAAAAGTGTCGTCAGGAATGCCGCAAAGAATCGCAACTGGACAGCCCTTGTTCTCGTATACACAGCCGCGCGGGTTAGTCGCGCGGTCGGCCCGCCTTGCCACAGTTCGCGCAGCTTCCCCCCGTGTGAGATTCGAGTCCTCCCTCGGGCATGGTTGTGTGTATTGTCCTTAGCATAAGTTAGTTTAAGTTAGATTAAGTCGTGTGTGAACCTAGGGACCGATGACCTCAGCAGTTTGGTCCCATAAGACCTTACTACAAATATCCAAAAATTTCCGTTTCTTATACATAAACGATCACACGTATAAGGTGAGCAGTAATCTACAGATTGTTTGGTGACGGCGCTTTAGCGCACGAGAGAGCGTTGTCGTTAAGTGGTTGATGGAGGACGCAGGATGACTCAGGTAGCATATTTATATGTTGTGATTAAAGCAGCTTCCTCTAAATCCAGGAAAATGTCGGTGATTGCGAATAAGTAGGAAAAAAGAATCTTGTAATATTTGAATACAGTATGAAAGGAGCATTTGTCGAGACAGTCATTTCGATTGAGTACATAGGCGGAAGCCGGCCGAAGTGGCCGTGCGGTTAAAGGCGCTGCAGTCTGGAACCGCAAGACCGCTACGGTCGCAGGTTCGAATCCTGCCTCGGGCATGGATGTTTGTGATGTCCTTAGGTTAGTTAGGTTTAACTAGTTCTAAGTTCTAGGGGACTAATGACCTCAGCAGTTGAGTCCCATAGTGCTCAGAGCCATTTTTGAACCTAGGCGGAACGTTGAAAAGCAATATGTGCGGAAAGCAAACCAAAACCTGCGATTTATTGGGAAATCACGTAGAAAACTCAAAAAGTCTATTGTAGAGACTACGTTTGTTTGCCATCTTTCGAAGTATTACCGTGGGGTGTGGGGTCTGCATCAGATAGGATTGATAGAGGGCATAGAGAAACCTCAAAGAACGATAGCTACTTTTGTGTAATCGTGAAATTGGGAGAGAGTATCACAGATATGACACACGAATTGGGCAACGGCCATCATTAAAACAAGGGTGTTTTCCGTTGCAGTAGGATGTTATCATGCAATTTTAGTCACTAACTTTCTCCTCAGAGTGTGAAAATATTTGGTTGGTGCCAACCTACATAGAGTGAAGTGATCATCATAGTAAAATAACAGAAATCAGAGCTCGTACGTAAAGGTTTAAGTGTTCATTTTTCCCGCACGCTGTTCGAGAGTGGAACGATAGAGAAACAGCTTGAAGGTGGTTTGATGAGCAGTCTGCAGAGCAAACATGTAGATGTAGATGAAACGGAACGACAACGTACGGTCGGTGTTAGAGAAGAGGAATGACTGACTTCGTTTTACTGGCAGAATTCTAAGGAACTGTGGCTCGTCTGCAAAGGAAACCGCATACAAATGGCTCAAATGGCTCTGAGCACTATGGGACTTAACTGCTGAGGTCATCAAACTCCTAGAACGTAGAACTACTTAAATCTAACTAACCTAAGGACATCACACACATCCATGCCCGAGACAGGACTCGAACCTGCGACCGTAGCGGTCGCGCGGATCCATACTGAAGCGCCTATAACCGCTCAGCCACACCGGCCGGCAGACCGCGTACAAAACACCGGTACTGCTCGAGTGTTTGAGATCCCAGCAGGTATGATTAAAGGAAGACATCGAAAGAACTCAGACTTGTCCTGCTAGATTTGTTACCAGGAGGATCGATCGGCACTCGAATGTTACGGAGATGATCCGTGAATTCAAAAGCGAATTCCTGGAGCGAAGGCGACGTTCCTTTCGCTAAACTCTTGAGAAAATTTACAGAACAGGAATTTGCGGCTGACCGCAGAACGATTCTACTGCTGGAAAAGCACACATGGTGTAAGGATCACGAAGACAATACAAGAAGCTTTATGGATAGTCAATTTTCCCTCGCTCCATTTGCTGCGAGTGGAAAAGGAAAGGGAATGACTAAAGTGGGCGTCATTTACGACGGCGGCCGAGTTTAGGTTCGTTCTGCGCATCTGACGTCACAAAACACACTCAGTCAATGAATAGAGAATGACGCTGCCAGAGCTCGACTGCAGTGCAGAGCACGGACGAGTGTCTTCAGTTTTAGAAACGTTCAGTCATAAATAAAGTAACTGAACAAAAGCAATGTCTTGATAGCAGACTTTCTTTTATAGAAAGTTTGGAAAAAGCATTCTTTATACCATTTGCTTCATATTCTATTAATTAATTAAACCAAACAAGCAGCAAGCCTCCTAATTCAGGCGATAGCAAGGAAAGGTGTTTGTATCATTCTCACTAAGCGCTTTTTCTCAATAAAGAACAACGGTAATTGTTTATTTCCTATTGTACTTCGACGAAACGTGAGTAATTCATAGTCATACCAACAGTGTTTGTCGGTATTTTGCGTGAAATTTTAAAGCTCTCGTTCCCGGGTTCGATTCCCGGCGGGGTCAGGGATTTTCTCTGCCTCGTGATGACTGGGTGTTGTGTGATGTCCTTAGGTTAGTTAGGTTTAAGTAGTTCTAAGTTCTAGGGGACTGATGACCATAGATGTTAAGTCCCATAGTTCTCAGAGACATTTGAACCATTTAAAGTCCTCAGGGAGATCTATTGAATGATGAGCTGTGTTAGTGTGATGGTTGAAGTGAATGGCTGCTAAGTGAAAGGTTCTGAGTTCAATCCTCGTTCGGTGCTTAATATTTTCTTTATTTAAAAAAAAAACAATATCGAAGTGTCTTACTTCGTGAATTTTATTCGTTTGAATGTAATTTTTTGAATTTTCTAGTGGCAACTGAAATCTACCATACGGAAATTATACACTATGGACGTTTACCTCTGCAAACTTTTCAAAATTTCGTGCAATGGTTTACTACATCTAATGCTGCACAATAACTGTGTTGAACATCGAAACAAAATTAAATCATTTATGGAGGGAAGGTATCAGTCAAGAACATGTGTAAAAATCAAATTTTTATGCCAAATAATTTTTGTGAAATCGGATGATAAAGTGTGTCAAAACAGTCGAAACATCATGTGTCTGCACAGGCGAGCAATGCAATGATGACAAAATCGCGCACATCGCGGAATGCTGGGAGGACGTCTCTGTAGCAGCGAAAGGGTTAATGCGGCCGTGGTGGGTTTACTTCATAAACTGCGCGCTCCTCCCCTAAACGTAAATTTGCGAACTGTACTATGGCGCTGCTTCTCTTCTCGCGTACAACTGCCAACGCAGCAATCTCTCGCGTCTGGGCGGGAATGCGCGAACCGCCAAGAGAAAAGAATTGAACTATACTAGTGTACAAGGTTTTCTTCGCCATGCACTTCTTGCGGAGTATATTTGTAGACGCAGATGTAGAGTGAACGACATTAATCCGAGAAATGCAGGCAGTGTCGTTTCACTCTGTGGGAGACGGAAATTTGTAAATTGAGCCTCACAACTTGTGCTAGTGCTCTCTATTGCCAAATGTAAATACAAACAATGCGGTACAGCAACACAGGCAACAGCGCGCGTAATTACTACAGACGCCCTTGTTGGTATTCATTACGGCATTTAACGCACAATGGCCCTTGATGCGAGAAGGGGGCTAATCTGTCAGTCGTCGATTGGAGACTGAATGACGGCGGCTGAGCGACGGCTGGCTTCTCGCATTTGTCACTCTGTTTACCGCCGGCGCGCGACTCGGAAATTGAAGGGGTGCGCTCGCAGCCCCTGTATTAGGCGGGCGGGGGAAGCTCCGTATCAGCGCCGCTCGCAGCCGTGTTTCCCGCTCGGCGCGTCTCACACCTGCCCACTGTCTGAGCAGCGCAGATAACCGACCCGAGGGATCCTCGCATTCCCCACACCTGAGCTTCCTCCGCAATAGCGAGTAGGCCTCAAAATCGGCTGGGGCGTCCGCGTGACAAGCTCGCACAGTGGGGACTAAAGGGAGAAGGAGAGGGAGAATGAGGAGGTAGAAATAAAGATTGTGCGAAGGGAGAGAAATAGGCGAGCACGCGTACGTAGACCAGCGGGGGGTCGTTGGCGACGGGCAGCCTAAGGGACATGGAATCTCTAACGATTCATTACAGCCTGCCATATTGGCAGAAGCGACTGCGGCAGTAGGAAGAGAGGGCTGGGGGAGGTGGGGGGGGGGGGGGCGTAGCAGTCGCCTTTATAAACAGTGCGGTAATGAATTTATGGCCGTACGAGATTACACTTGTCACGCGTATAAGCCAACGAAATGAAATGCTCGTGCCGCATATTAAACTCGTGGTCTCGGTTACAGAACTCTGGTCTGGAACCACTGAATACATTATACATTTAATAAAATAAAAAGAAAATGTTACTCTACGTCTAATACCTTCATCTTTTGGTTAGCAAATACTCTGAAACTAATTATTCCGCTATCGCCACGAGGTGCTGAATATAAAATAGTTACATTTCATATTCTGTGGGAGATCGTCATCTCGCTTCAGTTTCCTATAACTGTATTTCTTTCTCCTCGAGACAGTTTAACGTCAGCTGGTCCAGTACACAAGAAGCCCTTATTCCTAGACTATTTTTCACTCTCGCTTAGGAAAATACTCAGTTGGTCCAAAACTTCAGCCACAGAAAATACTATGCACTAACAGGTAAAATACGATAACACACAGGACAAAGTTTTACAGACAGTTGACCAACGGCACTTTCTTCCCTTAGGTTAACTAACGACTGTGGTGACATAAACAACTTCCTACCACGAATTTAAATAAAATATATTATGTCAAGTCTCGGAAACACAGGGTCCTGTAAGCCAGAAAGATATGGATTATAAAGAGGTCTGTAACAGCGTTTTTATTCGTAAAGGACGTAAAAAGTAAGTAACGTAAACTTGAGCAAACTTTTGACAACGGAAACGTGAATAAAAGCGAAATTCTAAGAAAAAAGGAGATAAACTGTGAAAACGATTTTGCGGTAGAGCGCATATAGTGAAAAAAAAATAAGTGAACAGCGTGAAACGCAGGTAAAATACGTTCAACTGCAGGTACTGAAAACGAACTTTCACGGAAGTACATATGTAACAAATAATGCGGAAATAAAATAGTCGATTTTATGCTATAACAGAAAGCCAAGCACAAATTAACTGCACTCCTATCGAATTTTGAGGCTGCAGTATGAAAATCCCTTTTATTTTACTGCTGATAACCGTGTAATTGACATTCAGCCTTCGTTGCTCAACGATTTCATTTCTTTTACAATCTCACTTACCGAAATCAGTTCTTGGATACTGAGTCCCATAGTTCTCATGTTGACAGCATGTCTTAATCTGTCGTCTATGGCGGACGCGGTAGATTCTGGAGCATGTTGACGTCACTGTACATTTTTGATGTGATGATCGTGGGAAGATTGTTATATCAAATGAGAAGCCCACAACTTTATTATTTTTTGAGTTACGAATTATGAGCTGAATGTTTCTTTTATTTAAGTCCTTAACAGACCATAACTACGCCCTTGTCTTAGGGACGTCTGCTGACTGGTGGCTTGAGCTAGTGATTATGCAATGCAGAATGGTTGCGAGTGGGATGCAACCAGAAAAGACAAAGATTTTACTCTGAAACAGAGAACTGTATAAATAGTATGGACTTCCCTAATTGACACAGTTGTTACGGAAATGTTCCAGATTTGGCAAGTGGAAATGTTATAAACATTCAATGGTATCACAAAACAAGAAAGCATGCATGAATTTCAAAGATGTAAACAATTACTGAAATTTTTTCAATATTCTTCAAAACAAACATTTCGCTAAAACACCCAAAACTGACTGCCGCCAATAAGGCAATTAAAATATATGCTGGATGGCTTCCTTAAAGCCGTAAAATGAGTCTCCAGTCTCTCGAACTTCACCGATCGGCATATTCTATAGCGCGCAACAGATGATTCTTAACTTAGTACCAAGTGTCGGTAAGTAGAGAGCAATGACCATTAATACTAAATTTTACTTAAGCTATTGGACACTATCCCGTTTGTTCCAGGGCAGCGTTATCCGGGATGCTAAAGGATACTGTGGGCTGTAGCTCTTCTCATCCCACACCAGCATTAGTGTGAATTAATTTGTGGGAGCAGGTTGCTCCGTCATATGGTGTATGGTGTGTGTTAGTGAGTGTTTTGACATCGATAAGGTTGGCTTCAGAGATATACGTTCTGTCACGTCACAAGAGGCAAAAGAAGATTGTCTTGTTTTAGAGAGCTGTAAATGTAACGTTGCCTAAGTAATACAACGATTCATTTCTTATAAAATTATGTAATAAAGAACTTATAAGTTCTTATTTGTGTGTGCTTACCTTAGTTAGACACCACCAATAACTTCTTAAAGTGCAAACTTACTTTGAAACTAGACAGGGGTCAGCGTACTAATGCTACTTGTCACTGTCAAACAGTTTGCGCTACGGCACCATCCAGTTTGACCTAACACAGTGAATATCCTTCACTGACATCTGACGTTTGTAATAACCAACCCTAAAAATCTCCACTAAAGACTTAATGTCTGAAAAGCGGGTACAGTCAGACAAACGACAGCAAATTTTCCATTCACAAGTGTGCAATCACTTTCTTTAAAAATCTTACCAATTAGATAAAACAAAATCAAGCCAAAAAACAACGTACATAAAACAGAATCGAGCGAACAAAACCAACAGATATAAAACAGAATGCAAGCACCTTCACATCCCTAAGAAGCAGCTTTCACATTGATCCGGGACCACGCAACAAACGAAGATACTCTTCACTGAAGAACTATCTAGCCAACGATAGTGTGACGACACGCATTGCACTGATAGTTTTTCAAATATGACGGTCCGCTGTATGACGAGAGTCCACAGCATACAGAACTCACAGCTACCGTAGCAGACGAATACTATCAAGCTCCACTTTCAACCCGCGATGTTCAATGGCAACGGCAGAATGTGCAGAATAACTCAGATACACAAATTAGCAACTGCGCTTCAGTGAAGTTTGCGTGCGACAATTAAAGTACATGTCCTAAACAGCATACTCACCTAATTATGGAAATATCACCCACCACCAAGCAAAGCTCGGTTTCCCAAGACGCGATATCACTGTGCTCCGGAAAACGCACTCGCGCACACATTGTGCTCCTTCGCGGGGAAGTCATCCAGTCCGTTTCTAACGTAGAGGCAAGCTCTAAACAAGGTGGCCGACTTCATCTGATGCACACGACTTATGGCATTCCGCAACCACGAACGCACCGCTAAATACACAAGGACCTGTGGCCTTGATTCAGCGTCGTACCAAGTCCGACAGTGCACTCTTCCACTTACAACAACGCCAGGAAACCAATCGGCCCGACGTACATAAATGCCACGCCTCTCACCAGCAAAGAAAGGCCGAGGTACACGTCTTCGCAACGTGGCAGGTGATACCGCCCGAAGACTCCTTCTCTTCTCCCCGGCGGTGGTCCCTCGGGACAGGCCGACCACAAGTCTGGGTACACGGCCACCAGCGCTGCGCACAATTGGCGGCAGTGCTTGAAATTCCCTCGGAAGATGAACACTTGGATAACATCTTTCTCTAATATATTAGACACTTCAGCGAACAATGAAATGAACGCAGCCTGTTATCTCTTGTGAAAACCGCGTCTTTCTTGTGCCCATGACATGGGTTTTACAGTCGTTAATTTTTGCCAATTCTGTGCACACTCTCTCGAACGTGACCTCACACCATTCTCTGTTGCCCCTCTGGTACATACCTCTCTTCCACCCCTCTTGACCGTCGCCAACCTCGACAGTCACGCTGTCGTTGCTATAGGACGGTGTGTACACTTCCCTGTCGCGCTCTGATCGCGTGAACGCCACACAAGGTTTGACAGTGGCAAAACAAACGTTTCTCGCCAGATAGTCTGACGAAAGAATTACATCAAAGTGGCACTGAGTACAGGAACAAATTCAGACACCAATTTACGTATTAAAAATTAATGAAATATGAGGTAATAAAAAAGTGAGATGGTATCTGAGGTGTCCGAAGCTATGGTCACCTTACATGCCTTTTCCCAGTTGGCACTCATTAGTTCAATTTCCGTCAAAGTCCCGGTACCCTAACGGCTGCCACAGCACACGTTTCGACAACACACGGGACGATCTTAGCTTATGCTGTCAGCAGCTATGTTGGTGACATACACACACGAGCGTGTCGGCTTTTATCACTATAGGGCCCAGTACTACCTGGTTAACATCTATGAGTGGTTTTGTCTGTTGCTTGATATAGGCCAACAAGAACATATTTTATTCATAAAAGTGATGACAGTTCGTGATTTTAACACATACAGAACATTCATCATAGATGTTTCTTTTATCAATTGAAGATGGTTTTTTTATCAGGCGAGGAGATAACTTTCTCCAGCCACGCCAACAGTAACTCAGCGGCATTCTGTAACCACTCCCCGTACCATACGACATAGTTTTATAGCCGGCCGAAGTGGCTGAGCGGTTCTAGGCACTACTGTCTGGAACCGCGCGACCGCTACGGTCGCAGGTTCGAATCCTGTCTCAGGCCTGGATATGCGTGATGTCCTTAGGTTAGTTAGGTTTAAGTAGTTCTAAGTTCTATGGGACTGATGACCTCAAAAGTTAAGTCCCATAGTGCTCAGAGCCATTTGAACCACAGTTTTTATATACTCCAGTAGATGCAACTTAAAAGCTGCGAAACCGGTTGTGTAGGTTTGTAACTGACTTGAATAAAAGCAGCTACAGCGGGCTACTGGACTTTTCATTCAGATTTTTCTATTTAATAATGTTAACATTAGTATTTAAAAAAAAAAAAAAAAAAAGACCTGCCAGGGTAGCAGAGAGCGCTAATGCGCTGCTTGCTGATGTCGGGTAGGCGCGCCGGACCCGGATCGAATCTGCCCGGCGGATTCACGACGAGGGTCGGTATGCTGGCCAGCCTCGATGTGGCTTATAGGCGGATTTCCCATCCCGCTAGGTGAATACCGGGCTGGTCCCCACGTTCCGCCCCAGTTACACGACTGACAGACATTTGCACATATTACTATTTCATGTATTACACTAGACACAGACAGCTGGGGTACACTACTTACGTCCTGGGGGATTCGGGGTGGCGGCAGGAAGGGCATCTGGCCACGCTCTGCAACTAACACTGCCAAATCCGTAATAACACGGCCGACCACGCGTTGGCGTGGGACAAGGCCCAAAGAAAGAAAGAAACGACATTAGTATCGAAAAACTATTTACTGTATGATCTGCCACTCAATCATGTATCCTAATTGTCGATTTTAAAATATCTTGGCGAAGTCAAGAACATGTAGCATTCGTATATACGTACATCAACATAGCAACGTAATTTGAATCGTAGCTTTTTTCTGAAGTTCTGTAAGTGCAGATTTGGTTCGGAATTCGCTAGAAGGAAGAAAATTATTTCAAACTGCGTTTATGTTAGGTTTTTGGTTCTATTCAAATATTAGGTAATATTTGACGTCATTATATACACACATCAAAAAAAAATTTGTATCACCCCGGTTCCCAGAACTCCTGATGATAGATGTTAACTGTGAATATTGCGTCACAGGCACAGTGTCTTTGACTGTTCAGAGATGTCACTAAACCCGCCCATAGATGTAAATAACCATGCATGAGCAGCCCCTGTTAGACGGAGCAGGTCCGACAGACTATCAGTTCCAGTCATTCCACCAGGAAGGTGCTACACGGCTCGTGTTATCTGTAGTTCAACCATGCCTAGACGGTCAATACCGGGGTTCTATCACGTCCGCATTGTTACTTTGTAACAGGAAAGTCTCTCAACAAGGGAAGTTGTAACACCAATATCGATTGTAAATAGAGGTATTCTATGTAGCTATGTATCTGTGGTTATGAAGTATTTGTTCATTGTTAGTTAAGGTCGTTGATTTGTGACAGGAAAGTTAAAATTTGTAGTAAAAGCTAAATAATGTTTAAAAATAATGAAATTTTATAATGTATGTATGATCATAAAGAAAAAATTGTATATTGGAAGCTGGTTCATGCTTAGGGAACTTGTATTGTGAAAGGTAAAAGCTGTAGGGAAGCCCCTCCACTTGGCGCGAGGTAAAAGGTAGTTTTGGCGGTCGATCTGGGCGGTTCCTTAGTGGGAACGGTACGCAGTCAGTAGCTAGCCTTTGCACGGTAATCATCGAGGTTGCTAAGGGTGGGATTTAGAAGCCCTTTCGCATGGGAAATAACGTCGGATGTGGATTTGGCTGTTGCATAGTACTCTCGGAAATACGGAATGGCTCCAGCACGACAAAAATCCGTCTCCAAGAAGAAATTGTAAAGAGAATTCAACATCAAGAGCCGTGAGTACAGCTAGCCGCCACGTCGCCTGCCACTACTACTTCGCCACTGCTCCACCAACTTTAGGTACACAGATATGTATTATAGCATGGGCCAGGAAATTTGTGTGAGTGTTTTCTATAATAATCCAAGTGCTACAAACCCGTGTTTTGAACCCTAACTTTATCCTAATCATAAACTGAAGCAGGATCCCGCCTAAGTGTGCGGAAAACCTATAAACCCGTGTTTTTAACCCTAGCTTTATCCTAATCATGAACCGAAGCAGGATCCCGCCTAAGTGTGCGGAAAACCTATAAACCCGTGTTTTGACCCCTAACTTTATCCTAATCGTGAACCGAAGCTGGATCCCCTCCTAAGTGTGCAGAAAACCGAGTATTCTGTTTCTAACTAACTAGTGATTTGTTTCGGCGTATTAAATGTGCCAAAATTCAGTGCCAGAGAGTGTAAATGTTACTGTCTAAAATACCTGCTTCAAAGGTGATGAAAAAGGCACTTAAATTAAACTTAATTAAACGTAATTTAGTCTAGATTGCTAACATGACCGAATTTTTTTTTATCGATTTCAGTGTTGAGTAATTTACTTTAAAAGATGAAAACATAAATTATTCCAAGTGGGGCTAAGCATTAATTTTGGTTGAATTGAACTTTGCTTTTGAAATAATCATAGAGTTGCCTATTGAGACAGTATCAGTTTATGGGTCCCTACCATATTCTTTTCATATTATAAAGCTATTTGGAATATAATCATCACTAAATACGTATCTATAAATTGTAGTATAAAAAGTGTATATGTAGTATTATTTAATTTTATTTGTGGTATTTATATGTCAGTTAAGTAAGAAATATTTTCATGTCCAACTTTAGTTCATTGTTTCTTTCAGTAACATCTCAGTATTGAATCACGTAATGATAGTGATTGTAATTGTTAATATAAGAGTGGGACATTATCTTTCTTTCTATGGTTACTGGTTGGTGCATTAATGGTAACTACTGCACCCACACGTTACATCGCCCTGTATTAGTGTTTATCCAATGTGCTGTTCAAAGGGAATCTTAATGAAAGTCACTGCAACTACTAATGTTCAATTTCCTTCAACTTATGTTTCAAATTAATATGTCTAATTCGGCTAGCTACCATTTATTGTTCCATTTATATGAAATTTTCTACTTTCATTACCCCCCAAAGTAAAGCCTGTTGTGTTTTCTATTACTTCCAATATCAAAAATATTACTGTCCGACACTATTTTCTCCATTAGACAAACACACGGTCCAATACAAAATATCCTCCCAGAGGGTAACACTAGTTATTGTCATAGCAAACGAGTACCTAGCGTTATAAAGTGTCCACCCATCTCGGAGTGAACCAAAGCGATGTTGTTCGGACATGGAGGAGATAAACAGATGGCCGGCCGAAGTGGCCGTGCGGTTAAAGGCGCTGCAGTCTGGAACCGCAAGACCGCTACGGTCGCAGGTTCGAATCCTGCCTCGGGCATGGATGTTTGTGAAGTCCTTAGGTTAGTTCGGTTTAACTAGTTCTAAGTTCTAGGGGACTAATGACCTCAGCAGTTGAGTCCCATAGTGCTCAGAGCCATTTGAACCATTTAGATACACAGAGACAGGAACTGTCGATGACATATCTCACTCAGGCAGCCCGAGGGCTACTACTGCAGTGGATGACCGCTACCTACGTATTATGGCTCGGAGGAAACCTGGCAGCAACGCCATCATGTTGAATAATGCTTTTAGTGTAGCCACAGGACGTCGTGTTACGACTCAAACTGTATGCAATAGGCTGGATGATGCGCAACTTCACTCCCGACATCCATGGCGACGTCCATCTTCGCAACCACGACATCATGCAGCACGGTACAAATGGGCCCAACAACATACCCAATGAACCGCCCAGGATTGGCATCACGTTCCCTTCACCGATAAGTGTCGCATATGCCTTCAACCAGACAATCGTCGGAGACGTATTTGGAGACAACCCGGTCAGGCTGAATGCCTTAGACACACTGTCCAGTGAGTGCAGCAAGGTGGACTTTCCCTGCTGTTTCGGGGTGGCATTATGTGGGGCCGACGTACGCCGCTGGTGGTCATGGAAGGCGCCGTAACGACTGTACGATACGTGAATGCCATCCTCCGACTGATAATGCAGCCATATCGGCAGCATATTGGCGAGGCATTCGTCTTCATGGACGACAATTCGCACCACCATCGTGCACATCTCGTGAATGACTTCCTTCAGGATAATAACATCGCTCGACTAGAGTGGCCAGCATGATCTCCAGACATGAACCCTGTCGAACATTCCTGGGACAGATTTAAAAGGGATGTTTATGGGCGACGTGACCCACCAACCACTCCGAGGGACCTACGCCGAATCGCCGTTGAGGAGTGGGAGAATATGGACCAACAGTGCCTTGATCAACTTGTGGATAGTATGCCACGACGAATACAGGCCTGCATCAATGCAAGAGGACATGCTACTGGGTATCAGAGGTACCGTGTGCACATCAATCTGGACCTCCACCTTTGAACGTCTCGCTGTATGGTGGTACAACATGCAATGTGTGGTTTTGATGAGCAATAAAAAGGGCGGAAATGATGTTTATGTTGATCTCTATTCCAATTTTCTGTACACGTTGCGGAACTCTCGGAACCGAGGTGATGCTAAACATTTTTTGATGTGTGTATTAACCCGAAGAAGTTCGGAAAACGAAGGACAGATCCTCATTGTAAACCAATATTTAATATTGAAATTATCAGCGGGAAAATTTGAAGCATAAATTCCTCCATTAGTTATTTGGGAGCAATGTTTACCTCTTAACTCTGCGTCAGGCTGCTTGATATTTTCACACGCTCCTGCGGTTCCCATAGGACATTATCTAGAGTGACGAGACACAGGTGGGTTATTCCATTCTACCAGTTTTGTTCAAATATCTAGGGTTCTTGACCAGAGAAATAATCGATCAATTACATGTCTGGCTTAAAATGTAGTAACTGAATCCTCTCGTTTAGGTGACGAAGAAGCTGAAACATTCTTCTTTGTGTATATGACGAATTTCACGTCTTATCTTACTGTACAATTATAAAATTCTGCTGTTCCATTGTATTCCTTACAGGTTCGAAAATTTTAGACTATTTTTCTCCTTAAACAATGGAATACATCTTCTTACTTTTAATTCGATGAGGAATAGACAGGTTAATACAGTCAGGGAGTATGCAAATGTGATGGTAATAGCTCCACAACTATCTATCACTATATCTCTCACTGTCATCGCAGTAGGTGTGACATGAGCTAGTGGCGGAGTGTTATTATGTAAAGCTACAAACAAATATTTCATTGTCATTTTTAATACAGCTGCTTTGTTGTTACTAATTTTACATGGACTTAGAATATCAAGCTTTGGTCCACGTACACATCATAGCTGTTGACCGTATGCCTTCGGATTTTCACTTGATTTATTTTGATAGCTGCTGTCTTAGTCATCTGTATGGAAAGTAATATGTTGATTCTGGTTGTGCTGCATTCAGTTTCAACTCAGGGCACTGAAAGTTAAATGTTCCGAGAAATTTTTCACATTTGTCATTAATCAAATCGCGATTAGTAAGTGCGCATTTGGGCAATTTTTTCTTCTTTTCTTCCCAGAACTTCTTCATGTTTTGGCTGATAACCTTCCCCTGTTTATTGGACATCACCCGCAAAGTTTGTGAATTTTGTTTTGGAAAGGAAATTTTGTAGTATTGATCAGTAACCTGAAGCTTTCCCTCCCTGTATGATGTCTTCTGTGATGTTAAGCTTTGTCAAGTCCCCTCTTGTCTCTTCCAGCGATACAGTGGTGTTCTTTAATTTGGCAAGAAATTAAAAGTTTTCTGCCGTAGTCTGTTGTTATTCGTTCTGTAAATATGACCGTAAAACTTTAATCTCCTCTTTCTTACGGTGTCTGTCATTGTTTCTATGGTTCATTATACATCTTTATTTTTCCTCTTCAACCAGTTGTTACCTTTGTTCATTCCTGGTCCTAAAATTTTTCTGGGTTTTCTTGTTCACCCATTTTATTCAGTATTAGGCATACAGATCTGTAAAGTGCTTCCACTTTAATTAATGTTGCTCAGTGTTTAATTTGGTAGATCCCTCTACAACTGGCTGGATAAGCCAATACGGAGACCAGAGGAGGGCGAGGCCATACCACGTGCAGCAGGATCATACCTAGTAATGCATCCAAATCACCTTTCAAGTAGGTAGGCCGCACAATGGAGTGATGCGGCAAGTGGGGTGACGCGAGACGTGGCACAAACCATTCATATAGCATTTAACTTCAGAAAGAGCGCACAGTCTAGCGAGCACCCGTCTGACGTGACATAACTGATTCCTATGGTATGCGATGCCAGTGGATGGTGAATATGGTGTGCTTCTATTTTTCCACGCAGAACGTCTGTGCTACTAACGACTTATGATGGTTTCTGTTTCGATTATGCGATTCTCTCAGCACTCAGAAAAACGAGGAATGATCCTCCTGGGTTCAATATCTATTTTTGTTGGCCTAGTGGAAAAATATTCATCTATTTCTTAACATAGTAGCGCTGAAAACAGCAACAGAAACGCTTAAAATAAAACGTTGGAAAGGACTGAAGTGAAACCACCAACTGGCAACTGACTAGAGAACCATTCGAATTGGTACTCTCGAGTCAGTTGGCAGTTGATGATTGGAGTGCTGACACAATATCTGCGTATTCAGTAATGCCGGCAACTGATGTGATATGTATAGGGATCATATCAACCCGTACCGCATCAACAACAGCCTGAAGACGAAACATTGAATCGTTGAAACTGGTTGCAACAAAATAAAATAAAATCATAAGGATGGCTGTAGGTGTTTTATTTTGTGACAATAGTAAACGGCCGACCTCCCAGAGACCTCCTGCTAGAAGGATGGACATACAAAAAATTGTCTCTCAGTTTAGGCCAGAAGTAATTTCAATTTTTAATTCTTATTTTCTTCTTTTTTTCTTTTCAGATTAAATGGTGGAAAACGAGGACAAAGCAAAAGGAAAATGGAAAGCAAAGTGCATGAAAATGGCTGTTAGTAACGTTATATCCAACGAAATGACCGCGAGGAAGGCAGCTGAAGCGATTTCAAAAATCAGAAAAGAATAATATCGTCACTGAAGAGAAGAGATTAAAAGCAGAAGAATAAAGTCTGAAATAGAGTTGAAGAAGGTTCAATTTAAGTCAGGTTTTCCAAAATAAATAAACACGTGAAAGGTGACCATGGAAAGGCAATTACAAAGCGGCGAAAAAAACTGGAATTTACTGTAAATAATGCCTCAACAAAAGAGACTGAAAAGTAAATTATGTGTTTGAGGTCACTGAAGAAGTCTGGGTGCAGTGTATCAAATGTAGAGGCTAGACGCATGTCGGATGTGTGGATCAGAAGAATATTTTGTATTTTATTTGCGATCTCTATAAAACAGTGCGGTAAACATACGTAAACTGAGCTAAAACAGTACCAGTAACATTCCATGTTTATGTGTTCTATTATTATTCGGTGAGTATCGGTGTAGTGTATTGTTAACAACCGATAAAATCACAGAAAAAACAATGGCCGATACTGCAAGAAAATTTCTACAACCTTTATAATTACAGTCCTTTTTACTTTCGATATAATTAAGTAGTACAAATAAAAATAACGATTATGACACTGTCCTGTTCATATAACATGTCGTGAGGTAAGAGGATAGCATTTTAATATTCAGATTAACGACTACAGACACCCACTAAAGTCAAAAACCTTAATATAGTCCATTCTGCACGACTCACTCCTAATCACTGAAGACAAAAATTTAGTTTCCTTTTAACGCTGAAACTGAACTTTTTCTGAGGTCGATCTTAGAATACAGATTTAATAACTGTGAACAGGATGAGAGTGATTTACAGTTCTGTCCCAGGTTGATGAACGCCATTTCCTTGGATATCCGAATCTTCGCTACTAATGTACCAAAATAACATTTTATGGATTTTTTTCCTCAGGATAAAATGCATTTAAATGTACACCTTTCATTAGCTGTCTACGAGAACCATGATCCAGTTATGTGTTTTGTGAGAGGAAAAATTGCATCCACAGCAAAAGAACAATGAAATTTGCAGTCTTCTCGCAGCAGAGGCGTATGCTTCGGAAGAGGGAGCGTACCTCCAAACAATACTGTATTGAAACAACTTTCTTTTAATATTCACACATCGCTGTTGTGATCATACTCCCCAGAGTCAGGTGATAAAAATAATTCATCTGTATGTAAAAACACCTAAGAAGACTATGGGTAGGAATTATGAAATGCTGATCCAAATTTAGTAGAAGCTTTAAACCTGATGTGCGTTCCATTAAGCAACCAACGCAGTTCGTCAGATTCTGTCAGTTTCCAGTAACGATCAGTAGCTTTCTCCAGAATTTCATGAGTCGATGTTGGTAAATATTCAGGCTGCAGATGTTCTCATATTGCCTTTGACTTTTCAGCCGTAATTATTATAGATGGATATAAAAAGCGAGCAGCATATTTACATATCTTTTCAATCGCCTTAAGGCTGAGTGCACATGAGCGGAAAATTTACAGAACGTCAGCTGTGCAGTAAAGGTTTGGATAACTCCTACATTTAAAATTTTGCAAGTTTTGACAAACTTCTACTGTTTACTTATTGGATGCTCTTTGAATTTTGCTTCTTCTGACAAAGTCTAGCAAACAGACAAATTCATTTGTAGTTATGATAAAATCTGAAAACGATTTCCTTTTCTTCAGCATGCGTTTAATGACAAGACAATCATATAACCATGAAAATTAAATATTACGCGATTTCTGATGTATTCCCACGCTGATAGCTGGATACTGGAAAACATGTCTAGCGTACAGCGTGAATCACACAAGACGTAACACTCCTTTTGTTTCATGAACGGTTACAGATATCGAAACGTAGTTTTAGGCAAATGTTAGAGCGTCCAGGGGCACGTATGTTTTTGTTTGGTAGCAACGGTGATATTGAATTAAATACTTCTTTTTAATGGAACTGTATACTTTTTGTAGCTGCATTCGAGAGTTCTTGAGAAGACAATTACAGTGATGCACTGTTTGTTGATATTGACGTTGAAAACTCTCGTAAAATAAGTCGAGAACTGTCCTAGAATGTGAAACCACGGTGGCCGGAAACGACATTTGCTGTGCAAACACTGCCAAGTGTGTTGTACACCGCAAGGTAGGCCGGCGCTATAAGAATAAAGCTTTATTTCCCCCTGAACCAATTTACGACCTAGATGCAGGTTCACCTACGAATGTTCTGCATGGAAATGTATAACTGTATAACGACGTGTCAAGAAGGGCTTAGGAAAACTGTTCCACCGTTGTGTATCCTCCCAATTTCACGTGATCTCAAACTGAGAAGTCAGCTGTTAGAAGGAAGTTTTGATCTAACGTTTGATGTACGTGGCTGGGTACTTCTGAGAGGTAAAATGAATGCTGTCGGACAACTGTAAATTCACTGCTCTAAATCGTATTATATAAGATACATTCTTTAACGAAACATTTTATTAAAAATACTTTGTTGAACACCTGTACACCATAAAATAAATATTCTTCTTGGCGAAACCTAGTTTCATGCTGAAAGTAAGTGCGTAATGACAGTATTACCAGCTAAATGCAGTACACGCTTTCTACTTACTTGACATTGCAATGCAACCTCGAACACAAGTAAATCAAATAAACAGTTTAATAACAATGGTCTGGTAACCACCCAAATCACATAATATAAATTTTGCCTTCCAAAAAAAATACTTTATCCTTTATTTAAGCATGTGTTGAAACAGTTGACCATGGCCTGAAAGGCACATTTGCAATAGTAATTACAGTGTAATTACGGTGGATGATATGGTAGAGCATGCACTGGCGATTCGACTACACATATGGTCAGCGTAGATGGGGTTTCGTCATAGACCGCATCTTTGAGTGTTCTCCAAAGAAATAAATCAAGAGGAATCAAATTGGGGGACTCGCAGGCCATTTGACAACAGCATTTCGTCCTATCCAACGTCCACAAAACTTCTCATTCAGTCATTTGCGTTGCATACGCGGGTAGAGTGAGCTGGACAGCCGTCGTGTTGCAGCCACATAACTGTCGAATATCCAGTGGTACCTCTTCTAGAAGAACCGGCAGAGTGTTCGTCAGACAGTGTGGTGCGAATGTCCATTTAGAAAGCCTGAGAAACATTAAGTTCCCACAATGTAATTTCCTGTGATGCTGCACCATACGTTTACCCTCAACACCGTTGATGTTACGCCTGCCGAAGCCAGTGGGGATATTGGGCTGCTCAGTAGTGCGTATTATACAAATTTACTTAGGAAACGATGCTTCACCGGTAAAGATCGCACGTTGGAAAAAGTGGGGTCGCCTCGCAGTTGTTGTAGAGCAAACTGACAAAATTCTGTACGACGTTCGAAATTACCAACGTCGAGTGCCTTATGTAGTGACATGTGATCGGGATTGAAGTTCAGTCGATGTAGGAGACGAATGAAACTCACCTGGCTGATTCCACATTCCTTGATAGTATGTCTCGTACCACTGTGCGGATTCACTAGCATCCTAGTCAGAACACTTCATCGTGTTCTCTGTCAGTTGCAGTCTTCTTTCTTGTAATAGTTTTGACGTTTAAGAAAACTGTCCGCACTAGCGTCTTAATAATTCGTGCAATTGCCTGGCCTGGCACGTCAGGCATCGGCGATCCGGATAGATAGCCCTGTACCGCGTTACTGTTTTTACGGCGTTTCTTTTACATTAACCATACAAAAGTACAATATCCAACTTCTCCTCATTGCTGTACATGTCAGCACGAAAGAATTTTGATGTAGAAATGATCTGCCTGCATTGTAGACAAGTAAACAGCCAAATGTGTTGACATTCTGACACAGCGTAGCAGGAGAGCTCTGCTTGGCGGTATCTGCAGCGGTAATGCCGACGGCAGCCACCGTGCTCTAGGATTCTATAATATTTCTGGATTTTTTTACGTCAATATTAACAAACGCTACAATCATGTAACTGTATTCTCAAGAGCTATCGAATGCAGCTATAAAAAGCCATACGCTTCCATTAAAAAAACTGCGTTACGATATGTGTAACTGTTTACGAAATAAAAGTGGTGTTACGTCTTATGTGACTCATTGTATAACAAATATATGAACATAAAGAGTCAGTGAATGTTTTGTGGATGAAACTATTAGTGCGGAAATAAATGACACATAGGATACGTAGGTAACTCTGGCACTGGATCTGCATTTACCTGTCTTTTGGTTTAAAAGGAAGGTAACACTTAATGCGTTGTTAGCTTATAGTGTGACTGTGACTGGCTTCATAAACAGAAGAGGAACCGGAAGAATAATTCTGCATAGCGTGTGGCCATAGCGTCGAGTGTAGCGCATAATAGTCCACTATGGCCAAACGCCAAATTTTATCTCTCGTATATTCCAGACTGGAAACAGATACGGCTTACTTTCCTAGATTAAAACCAATTTCGATGTGTTAACTGATTTCTGTATACAACATTGTAGTACCTAACTACGCCAAATATAAATTGGCGAGGGATCAGATTTTTTACTAGAAACGTCTCGAAATATTTATGGTAGTGAGGAGTTGCTGGTCCCCCCATCGGGCGCCTCCCCAGGTGGCGGATAGGGCAATACTCACCACATATGGTGGATACCGGGGAAATAAAATACTCGGGGTGGACCAAAAACACTGACGAGGAGGTCAACGGCTCGGATACGGAAGAGAATATTCTTATAGCATTCCAACGGTAGAAGAGACGGAAGGCATCTCTACGGGACAGGCAGAGCTCAGAGCCTGGGAAAGCAATCTGCCTAGGAAATGGTAATCCAAAAAATTACTCAGCGAGCTTGGAAGCTGTGAGGTGGCAGCCCCATCACCAAGTTTAACCTGCGCAGCGCTCGTAACGCGGCCAGGGAATTAAAAACATACAAGACACAGATTGTAGCTCTACAGGAAGTTAGGTGGCTTGGAGAAGGGATACATACGGTGGATAATTGTGTCATTTTTTAAGGGGGAGATGAAAAACATCATGAATATGGTACTGGTTTTGCTGTTAAGAACAGGATTGTTAACCGGGTTAAGGAATTCCATCACATTAACAACAGAATGTCTTACATAACAATCAAACACCAGTGGTACGATATAACGTTCATAAATGTCCGTGCACCGACTGAAGATTCAACTGAGGATGAGAAACATGAGTCCTATGAAGAATTAGATATAGTAGTCGAAAGTATTCCAACAAGAAATATGAGGATTATCCTGGGGGATTTTAACGGAAAAATAGGTAAATATGATATGTTCATCCCCACAATAGGAAAACATAGTAAGCACTCCTCCCATGAACCATGGACCTTGCCGTTGGTGGGGAGGCGTGCGTGCCCCAGCGAAACAGATAGCCGTACAGTAGGTGCCACCACAACGGAGGGGTATCTGTTGGGAGGCCAGAAAAACGCGTGGTACCTGAAGAGGGGCAGCAGCCTTTTCAGTAGTTGCTGGGGCAACGGTCTGGATGATTGACTGATCAGGCCATGTAACACTAACCAAAACAGCCTCGCTGTGCTGGTACTGCGAACGGTTGAAAGCAAGGGGAAACTACAGCCGTTATTTTTCCCGAGGGCATGCAGCTTTACTGTATGGTTAATGATGATGGCGTCCTCTTGGGTAAAATATTTCGGAGGTAAAATAGTCCCCCATTCGGATCTCCGGGCGGGGACTACTCAAGAGCACGTCGTTATCAGGAGAAAGAAAACTGGCGTTCTACGGATCGGAGGGTGGAATGTCAGATCCATTAATCGGGCAGGTAGGTTAGAAAATTTAAAAAGGGAAATGGATAGGTTAAAGTTAGATATAGTGGGAATTAGTGAAGTTCGGTGGCAGGAGGAACAAGACTTTTGGTCAGTTGAACACAGGGCTATAAATACAAAATCAAATAGGGGTAATGCAGGAGTAGGTTTAATAATGAATAAAAAGATAGGAGTGCGGGTAAGCTACTACAAACAGCATAGTGAACGCATTATTGTGGCCAAGATAGACACAAAGCCCACGCCTACTACAGCAGTACAAGTTTATATGCCAACTAGCTCTGCAGATGACGAAGAAATTGAAGAAATGTAAGACGAAATAAAAGAAATTATTCAGATACTCAAGGGAGACAAGAATTTAATAGTCATGGGTGACTGGAATTCAGTAGTAGGAAAAGGGAGAGAAGGAAACGTATTAGGTGAATATGGATTGGGGGTAAGGAATGAAAGAGGAAGCCGCCTGGTAGAATTTTGCACAGAGCACAACTTCATCATAGCTAACACTTGGTTCAAGAATCATAAAAGAAGGTTGCATACATGGAAGAAGCCTAGAGATATTGACAGATTTCAGATAGATTATATAATGGTAAGACAGAGATTTAGGAACCGGGTTTTAAATTGTAAGACATTTCCAGGGGCAGATGTGGACTCTGACCACAATCTATTGGTTATGAACTGTAGATTAAAACTGAAGAAACTGCGAAAAGGTGGGAATTTAAGGAGATGGGAGCTGGATAAACTGAAAGAACCAAAGGTTGTACGGAGTTTCAGGGAGAGCGTAGGGAAACAAATGGCAGGAATGGGGAAAAGAAATACAGTAGAAGAAGAGTGGGTAGGCTTGAGGGATGAAGTAGTGAAGGCAGCAGAGGATCAAGCAGGTAAAAAGACGAGGGCTTGTAGAAATCCTTGGGTAACAGAAGAAATATTGAATATAATTGATGAAAGGAGAAAATATAAAAATGCAGTAAATGAAGCGGGCAAAAAGGAATACAAACGTCTTAAAAATGAGATAGACAGGAAGTGCAAAATGGCTAAGCAGGGATGGCTAGAGGATAAATGTAAGGATGTAGAGGCTTATCTCACTAGGGTTAAGATAGATACTGCCTATAGGAAAATTAAAGAGACCTTTGGAGAATAGAGAACCACTTGCATGAATATTAAGAGCTCAGATGGAAACCTAGTTCTAAGCAAAGAAGGGAAAGCAGAAAGGTGGAAGATGTATATAGAGGGTCTATACAAGGGCGATGTACTTGAGGACAATATTATGGAAAGGGAAGAGGATGTAGATGAAATGGGAGATATGATACTGCGTGAAGAGTTTGACAGATGAAGTCGAAATAAGGCCCCGGGAGTACACAACATTCCATTAGAACTACTGACGGCTTTGGAAGAACCAGTCCTGACAAAACTCTACCATCTGGTGAGCGAGATGTATGTTGTTGTTGTTGTGGTCTTCAGTCCTGAGACTGGTTTGATGCAGCTCTCCATGCTACTCTATCCTGTGCAAGCTTTTTCATCTCCCAGTACTGAAGTAACTTAAATCTATACTCGATGTTAACAAATTTCTCTTCTTCAGAAACGCTTTCCTAGCCATTGCCAGTCCACATTTTATATCCTCTCTACTTCGACCATCAGCAGTTATTTTTCTCCCCAAATAGCAAAATTCCTTTACTACTTTAAGTGTCTCATTTCCTAATCTAATTCCCTCAGCATCACCCGACTTAATTCGACTACATTCCATTATCCTCGTTTTGCTTTTGTTGATGTTCATCTTATATACTCCTTTCAAGACACTGTCCATTCCGTTCAATTGCTCTTCCAAGACCTTTGCTGTCTCTGATAGAATTACAATGTCATCGGCGAACCTCAACGTTTTTATTTCTTCTCCATGGATTTTAATACCTACTCCGAATTTTTCTTTTGTTTCCTTCACTGCTTGCTCAATATACAGATTGAATAACATCGGGGAGAGGCTACAACCCTGTCTCACTCCCTTCCCAATCACTGCTTCCCTTTCATGCCCCTCAACTCTTATAACTGCCATTTGGTTTCTGTACAAGTTGTAAATAGCCTTTCGCTCCCTGTATTTTACCCCTGCGCCCTTCAGAATTTGAAAGAGAGTATTCCAGTCAACATTGTCAAAAGCTTTCTCTAAGTCTACAAATGCTAGAAACGTAGGTTTGCCTTTCCTTAATCTAGCTTCTAAGATAAGTCGTAGGGTCAGTATTGCCTCACGTGTTCCAATATTTCTATGGAATCCAAACTGATCTTCCCCTAGGTCGGCTTCTACTAGTTTTTCCATTCGTCTGTAAAGAAATCGTGTTATACTGCGTGAAGAGTTTCACAGAGCACTGAAAGACCTGAGTCGAAACAAGGCCCCGGGAGTAGACAACATTCCATTAGAACTACTGATGGCCTTGGGAGAGCCAGTCATGACAAAACTCTACCATCTGGTGAGCAAGACGTATGAGACAGGTGAAATACCCACAGACTTCAAGAAGAATATAATAATTCCAATCCCAAAGAAAGCAGGTGTTGACAGATGTGAAAATTACCGAACTATCAGTTTAATAAGTCACAGCTGCAAAATACTAACGCGAATTCTTTACATACGAATGGAAAAACTGGTAGAAGCGGACCTCGGCGAAGATCAGTTTGGATTCCGTAGAAATGTTGGAACACGTGACGCAATACTAACCTTACGACTTATCTTAGAAGAAAGATTAAGAAAAGGCAAACCTACGTTTCTAGCATTTGTAGACTTAGAGAAAGCTTTTGACAACAACAACTGGAATACTCTCTATCAAATTCTGAAGGTGGCAGGGGTAAAATACAGGGAGCGAAAGGCTATTTACAATTTGTACAGAAACCAAATGGCAGTTATAAGAGTTGAGGGGCATGAAAGGGAAGCAGTGATTGGGAAGGGAGTGAGACAGGGTTGTAGCCTCTCCCCGATGTTATTCAATCTGTATATTGAGCAAGCAGTGAAGGAAACAAATGAAAAATTCGGAGTAGGTATTAAAATCCATGGAGAAGAAATAAAAACTTTGAGGTTCGCCGATGACATTGTAATTCTATCAGAGACAGCAAAGGTCTTGGAAGAGCAATTGAACGGAATGGACAGTGTCTTGAAAGGAGTATATGAGATGAACATCAACAAAAGCAAAACGAGGATAATGGAATGTAGTCGAATTAAGTCGGGTGATGCTGAGGGAATTAGATTAGGAAATGAGACACTTAAAGTAGTAAAGGAATTTTGCTATTTGGGGAGAAAAATAACTGCTGATGGTCGAAGTAGAGAGGATATAAAATGTGGACTGGCAATGGCTAGGAAAGCGTTTCTGAAGAAGAGAAATTTGTTAACATCGAGTATAGATTTAAGTTACTTCAGTACTGGGAGATGAAAAAGCTTGCACAGGATAGAGTAGCATGGAGAGCTGCATCAAACCAGTCTCAGGACTGAAGACCACAACAACAACAACAACATAGATTTAAGTGTCAGGAAGTCGTTTCTGAAAGTATTTGTATGGAGTGTAGCCATGTATGAAAGTGAAACATGGACGATAAATAGTTTGGACAAGAAGAGAATAGAAACTTTCGAAATGTGGTGCTACAGAAGAATGCTGAAGATTAGATGGGTAGATCACATAACTAATGAGGAGGTTTTGAATAGGATTGGGGAGAAGAGAAGTTTGTGGCACAACTTGACAAGAAGAAGGGATAGGTTGGTAGGACAAGTTCTGAGGCATCAAGGGATCACCAATTTAGTATTGGAGGGCAGCGTAGAGGGTAAAAATCGTAGAGGGAGACCAAGAGATGAATACACCAAGCAGACCCGGAAGGATGTAGGTTGTAGTAGGTACTGGGAGATGAAGAATCTTGCACAGGATAGAGTAGCATGGAGAACTGCATCAAACCAGTCTCAGGACTGAAGACCACAACAACAACAGTAAGTACTCGACCACGAACGAAAATGGATTAAAAATGATCAACTTTGCACTGTCTAGGAATATGAGAATTTGTTCGACGATGTTTCCTCACAAAGAAATACACAAAGGTACATGGTGCTCTGCAGATGGCAAAACAGCAAATCAGATTGACCATGTTGTGACGTATCAACATTACACTTCATTTATAAGAGATGTCAGAACGTAGAGAGGAGCTAAATTTGGCTCAGATCATTTCCTAGTGGTAGGAAAGATCAAAATCAAGATGATTTGGAAGCAACAAGCAAAATCCACACCAAAACCAAATTTAGACATTGAATGACTGATGGTACAGTCTGTTAAAGAAACCGATTTACTGCAGTGCAAGAAGCTGAGAAGGAAAAAAGTGTCGAGAAGGCTTGGGAAAGAATAAAGACTGTAGTAACAGAAGCAACAGAAAAACACTGGGCAGGGAAAACAAAACGAAGAAACAAATATGTTTTCTGTTGTCGCAGAGCAGTGGAAAAGAGGAAAGAATCCAGGATGCTGTGGTTGCGTAATAAGGAGAGTGAGGACAGGAGAGAGACCTTCAAGGCGGATAGAAGAGAAATAGTAAGAGTTCTACGAACAGAGAAAAGGAAATATCTAACTGGAGTCCTAGAATGTATAGAAGTGGAAAGCAGGAACGGAAATTCAAAGGAGTTGTTTCAGTATACAAAGAAAAGTAATAGAGGTTATCAAAGTGATAACCTATTCTTAAAAGATTAAAATCAAAATATGCTAATGCAGCTGGAAGATATCCTAGAAATATCGAAAGAGTATTTCTCAGAAACATTAAATTGCACTGATCCGCACATAACCTTCAATTACGCAGTTTCTGAGAGTGACAGCATTAATAATAACTGTTCCTGAAAAACTTAAATCTTACGCAGAAAACATTATCAAAAATTACCAGGCTGGATTTTGAACAACCATTCGACAGCTGATAATTTGTTTACTATACGACAGATCTTTGAGAAATACTGGGAATTTAACAAAAACATCCACTATCTCTTCATTGACTTCCAGTGAACCTACGACAGCATCCACAGAAGTAGCCTCTACAACGCATTACAAGAATTTATTATACCCAATAAAATCATTAAGATGATACAACTGTGCATGGATGGCTCCTAGGTAGCAGTGAAGTTCAGAGGATCCCTACCTTCCCAATTAAAATAGGCTTACAACAAGGAGACGCTCTTTCATGTGTCCTCTTCAACCTTGCATTAGAGAAAGTGATTCGGGAAAGTAATTTACATCTATACAATGGTCTCTGACTCGAGCACAGTGAAGTAAAACTCCTGGCGTATGCAGATCATATAGTGTTGCTGAGTGAAACTGAAGAACAACTGAAAGACATGTACAGATCCCTCAGGCATAGTGCCAGCAAAATGGGGCTTTTGGTTAACCAAGAGAAAACAGAATATATAGAAATAGGTCGAGTCATAAACCTAAATCCTTACTTTGAAACTGACCAACATTCTAAACTCAGCAAAGTTCTTCAGTTTAAATACCTAGGATCACGTTTCAACAGTAAAAATATCATAACAAACGATATAAACAAAAGAATAACCTCAGGGTCGAGATGTTTGTACTCACTAAGCAACCCACTCAGTCACCACAAAGATGAAGGTATACAACACTATCATCTACCTCATAGTACCGTACGGTTCAGAAAGCTGGACGATTACAAAGAATGAAAGAGAAAAACAGAATGTTTTCGAATGAAAAGTAATGAGAAAAATCTGGGGACCTGCGTTGGAGAATGGCGTATGGACAAGTTGAAAGAACAATGAAATTTATCAGTTAATTAAGCAACCCACTATCATCGAGAAATTAAAAAGTAGGTGACTGCAATGGGCTGGACATAAGGCTAGAATGGCAAACAACAGAATCACCAAGAAAATATTTGAAGGAACTCTCCGATGAAATAGAGAAGGACATCGCAGCATTAGAGATTTCCGAAGGGTGGAGAGACACTGTGAGAGATAGAAAGCGGTAGAAGCAGATCATTGATGCAGAGCGTGATCTACAGGGCTTGTGATCGCTGAGAAGAGAGAGAGAGTGTTTACGTAATTTCAAAAGATATAATAACTATAAGCAACAGCAAAAAAGTGGCAGTGTATTATGAAGCTGCAGTGTGGGACAATAACGTGTGAAGCAATCAAATTTTTTGTCAAACAGTTTCCTCACAATCGTGTGAGACAGATTTCGTAGAAGAAAATATGCACAAATTCAAAAACAGTGTTCTTTTTTAAATCTCTTTAGTCGGAAAGGAAGAGTTTTGCAGAGATACTAACGAACAGATAGATATATCTTTGCTTAATTTACTTAAAACATTAACTAAGTTGACTAAAACCAGAACACCTTCGTCGCCTGAAGAGTACATGGAACCATGTTACTTCTGTTGGTGTCGAGTCGCTCACTTGTAATGCCACTGCCAGTTATCTGCCACGCACGCATATGGTGTAAAATTTCAAGATGTCGTTTGCTTTGTTTGCGTTTGTGTGTGAGTGAGAGATAGATAGATAGATAGATAGATAGAGAGAGAGAGAGAGAGAGAGAGAGCAGGAGCCATATAACCGAGGGAGATGGAAAGTACCTGGCTGTCACACTGACTATATGATTCGGTGAGACAGCTGCGCTGAAGGGAGCAGCGGCGAGTCTGTAAACGGACCTCCAGCAGTCGGTTGGCAGCAAATGCAGCGCGGGGCGACGGGGGCAGAGATAAGACCGATTGACGGGCGAGCCCCTGTCAGATAGGCTGAGCCGCGGCGCAAGCCAAGTGTCGGAGCAATCTCCTCTAAGACGGCCGGCGGGTCCAGCAGGGGGAACTGGAGGCACAGGACGGGACACGTGTCAGGAGGAGAAGCACAGCTGTCTGCCGTCATCCCCTAAGCTACGTGCAACCCTCCCTGCACCACGTCTTGTGGAATTTAATCTACCATCAAAGCAGTTATGCTTTCTGTTGCAACTATATCTACACATATAAACACCGCAAGCCATTGTAGAGTAGATCGTGGAGGTTATTTCGTACCAGTATTGTCGTTTTTCTCTGCTGTTCCTCTCGTGTACTTGCCCTAATACGGGGGTCGTTCTGAATGTAAAGAATGTATTGATCTGAGGGGCCACGCAGTTAACCCCCCACCCCTACCACTGTGTCGTAGACTTACCTAATCACAGAAACCAGTATGACACCAGTAGTGAACAGGAACGGTTATCTCATGTTTATATGTGCGACATTAAATTTTGTAACAAAAGTGAAGATGCGATCAAATGTGAGTTTCGTAGTGTAATACGGTATCTGAAAGCAAAAAGAAAGCATGCCCTCTCGAAATTTACGGACTGATAACTGACGATTATTGAAACTTGCTGAAAGAAGCTTCAGTTTGACTACTATGTATCTTGATTGATGGCGGATGAATGTATTTTCATGGTGATGAACGGTCAATCTGATCTACAGTTGTGACTAACGGACTGAAAACAGTAACCGAGGAAAAAACCCTAGGTTATAGACATTTCGCTGTTAAGGGACTCATCTTGTAGTTTCCTGACATTGTATAATCAGTTCTTAATCAAATTGTTACTGGTGATTTGGGCTATAGAATAGTGTACCAAATGGGTTGCTCGGCTTTCCACACACTAATAAAAAAAACAATGAATGGGGGTTGCACTAACTTTTCTCATACAGTACGACAAGGATGGCGGTGAGTTTTTGAATCACGTTGTTATTGGTGATGAGACGGAAAGCATAAATATCCAGAAACAAAGCGCCGTCACGCATCATGCACGACCAACAACAGACAAAAAAATAAATAAATAAATAAACCGCACGACAGACCTAGAAGCGTATGGCACAGCGCTTGACGATCGAGAGAACCTTTTACTCATCAACGTTGTGCTTGAAGCAGCGACGTAATAACTGCAGCAGGCTGCTGTCAGACCACTCACTGACTTCGCTGCGTTGTCCTTGGATTTGTTTCGACAGATGTAGTGGTTTTGCAAATCTTGTTCCCGCCAGACATATACTTTACAAACTCTGAGAATTATTCCACTGACGCACTCTAAATATCGCCTACAGGGAAGCCAGGAAACTTTGCCTCAGGGTTTGAAACCGATAACAGCGTGGCACGTTGTGACAAAGACTCAGGGTTACGTGACCGGCTGCATTCCGGGACTCAACCAGCAGCTGGAAGGAGTCTCGACCAGATGTAGTAATGGAAGAGCACTGTGTACGTTATAAGTTGCTCACAGCGTTCTGGAAGCTGGCCTACAGGCAACATAAATAAGAGCAAGATCCACCCTACAACCCGAACTTGGCCCCCGAGTGATAAAGAACATTTCCCAAAACTGAAGGCTTCTTTTGGATGGTAAGTATTAGAGAAATGACAACAAACTGAAAGAGGACATTAGTGACTGATTCACCATCATGGTTGAAACTGAATATGCAGAGAACCTAGAAACCCTGTAGAGCAGCACGCTAAATCTTTAAATTTGAACTGTGAGTACGTAGAAAAATAGCTAAGATATCAAAATATGTTGAACAATAAATTTTCCATACATCATGTATCAGTAGTATTTTACTTTTCCGTTTAAAATTGGGGTCACATTATTAATAACTAATTTATTAAACGACATTTTTTCCATTCGTTAGTAGTTGTCACAAGCTGAATGTGGAAGGCGCTATGCAGTAAAATGGGGGTGAGCTACATCCCTCAAAAGACAGATTAAAATAAGTAGTGGGTGATCGTATCAAAGAGTAAGAAATTTCTGAAGGTATAGATGAATGAGTTCACGTCGGTACAAATGGGACAGGAAGTAAGTAGCAGTCGTCTTAACAAGCTATGTTTCCCTTTGACAAACGATTTGCTCAAACAATTTGGCTACAAGGAGACTGGAACACAGATCGTGTATATCCGAGCCCACTGCCGTTACTATTGAAAAACTTTGCTCGATCAGTAATGCTGATCATGAATTTGTAACTTTACTCCCTCACGATGATCATGGTAGTAGGAAGTATATTAAAAATATTTTCCACGTTTAGGACGAGCGGCTGGCCAGTATTAGCGTAGTACTATATCGGAATAAACGCTTAGTATCATTTCAGGTGGAGCACCATCATTACTGGATTAGTGGTTTTTGGAGAAAGCAAAGTAAGCTATTTGGAGTTAATGTTACCAATTTATAATGCTTATAAAATAGTTTGTGAAATAAAAAATTGGTAACGTTCTGTTTTCGTTGTCAGTATGGGTTACTATCTCTCAAAACATTTTTATTGAAGTTTTGTCGATATTTCTTTGTAGGCAGAAATTCGTTAGTGCCATAATACAATATAATTATTAAACGTAATATTATAGTCAAAAACCAGTAAATGATCTCCATGGCGACTCGTCGCACGGATGATTATTGACTGAACAGTATGAAATCAGTGTTCTAAATGTAATACCTTACACCCTGCATGTTTTATCAGGATAATAGTAATACGTAGTGTGCATCTGGAATTTGATAGTGCTTTAGAGTGTTCTTATTTGTAACTTGAGTGACTGAAATGCAATTTCCGAGCCTTCTGAAAAGAATGACAGCCTGGTGATTACATTTTCGTGTTTGTAAGCAGCTCTCTTCAGCAGCTTGAAAAGTCACAAGTAGACTCCTTTCCAGACTGTTAGCTTAAGACAAATAGTTACTTGATCGACCACAAGCGATTTGAGAGCGAGAATTGGTAGGATGCACAAACACACGATTCTCCCTTCACGCTGTTTGTAGAACCGTTCCAATTACCCTGCCTACTACGCTGATCCGAATCGTGGAAGTAGAAGAACATAGTTAACTTCTCCGGAACGCGACACACAGGAAATTCCGGCGGTGGAAACTTTCTAAACATCCGTAACATCAGGTCCATTGAGCGTTCTAAATCCGAACAATTTCCCTTATCTGCGAGGGTAGTTGAACAAGTAAAGTAGCAAAAGCTCACACTAGGTAATACGTACCTCGTGGAAATTTAATTCCATTAGTAGGCAGAGGAGACGAACTAAGCTACCAAATGCTGCCGGTAGGTATCTGTGCCGCTGGAGGCGTTAACCGATGGATGGTCAACCGTTGAAGTGTGAAGTCTCGTAACTAGACAGCGGACATTTAGGTTAGAACATATTCTTTCCCTAGTTGCAAATAAACTTGTACTTATGCGTTTCATCACTATTAAACTACAAACCGATACTCTTCTAGTAACTAAAACATACTGTCTTGAGGTTAACGCCCTTAGCTTTAAAATCCCAAAATGTTACTATTTCTTTAAGAAACATAAAATTCTTATATTTTTAAAAGATTTGTATTGCTTACAAGAATCTAAGGGGACAGGACTGAGGCGATATTTGAAAAAAATTCTGTATCTCATAGAATCCTAGCCAACTGAATGTTTCCACAAAGAAAGGTATTCGTAGGCCATGAACGGACCTCACATGGAAAAAGTAGCTACGTGTACATGGGAAGAGTTAAAGTGGTCTAACTACTGTAAAAAAAAAAAAAAAAAAACCCTCACCTCTCTGCTTGGTTATACACGATACACTGACACTTGACACTAAGACACTCAGTGCAGGAAAACGAGCTTATTGTCGAAGTTTTGTTATCGACCCGCCAAGCTCAACTGGTACGTATTATCAAGTGTAGCTTTTTCATTGTTTAAAATCCATTCTAGTATGAGTGCGAGAATATTTCAACAGAAGAAGACCAACTAGTTCAGAGTCTGACAAAATTCTATGCTGGGCGTATGAGATTGCGGCTGCTAGAGTTTCCGCACAATACGACATATGGAAAAATTACATTATGGCGAGCGTGGCAACAATTATTTTAGTTATTATACTTATATGCTTCTTAGCTTTTACTGCCATTTCTGAATTGCGAATTTCTTCTCACACCTTCTGACACCAGAGATTTTGTGAAACATTATTATGTTAACATTGCTCAAAGCTATAATAAGAGATTCCAGGACTCAATTGTCCAATTTTATTGTAAGTCTTACATTTCAAAGTACAGATTTGATATATAGGGACAGTAAGCAATGCGAAAATGTCATATCGATGGGACGCAGAACAAATGTTTCTTAAATGACTCAAAAAGTTATGATATTTTTTTAAGTTCTGAGTTGTCACAAAAATCTGTACAGTGACAGGATAGTAGGAAAACTAAAACTGCTAAGCTGCATTGTACGTGTTTCTATTTTTTTTATTTTTTTATTAAAATTAATTACCGCTCTCCCCTAACATTACCAAAAACTGTTTATACGCATTTCTGTGTAGCTTCTTGTTTCTTTCTTGTATTAGGTTTAGAGTGATTATGAGGCTCATTTTACTTAGCATACAGATAGAGCGTTAGATAAGGCAAATTATGAGCGAAAACAAAATTGTAGCAAACCATTTTAAAAAAAGACATCTGATTAATCCACAAAAAAGAGAATCAATACTGCAGTGACTTATGTCATTCTATTGTGTCAGCAAACATCTCTTTTCGAAAAATAAAAAGTCCTAGTTTCAAAGGTTTTCTTGAGAATTACTGCCATCAGCCTGTTCCTGCACTGTCAACGCTGCGTAAAAATTATGAGGATTCAATTATACACTGACGCACTATATAGAATCCGAGAAGATATTTGGAAGTCTTGCATGCTCCTATGGATATTTGTTGATGAAACTGCTGACAGCCTTGGCCGGTACATCGTAAATGTGAGTGTTGGCAAGTTGGCAAGGGCTGCTAGGGTTTTTTTGCATTGATTAAAACAACTCCCAAAGAGTAACCAGCAAACAATTCCACAATTTATCAACAATTGGCTGAAGATGCTATATCTAAATGGCACGGATGGAAACAAGGTGCTCTGGTCTTCACAGATGCCGCTGCATATATGGTTGCAGTGTTTCAATTGTTTCAAATATTCTAACCTTTGACGCTGCATATTACATGTCTAGTACATGGTATGAACAGTATAGTTGAGCGAATAAGGCTAGAATTCCCTAAGGTAAACAAAACAGTCCATGACAGAGGAAGTTTTTCTTAAGGCACCACCAAGAAGACAGCCATTCAAAAAACAGCTACCAGATGTTCCATTATCAGGTGAACCTGTAGTTACCTGCTGGAACGTGGGGCTAGCAGCAGTGGAATACTACAGCAAGCATCTCCCAACAATCAGAAGATAACTGAAAATTACCGGAAGAGACTGACTCTGAGTCTTCAACAAAACAATTACTCAAAGATCCCTCAATCCCAAGGGAATTGACTTATACAGTACCAGACCCAATTACACATTTATGGAAAGAATTATTTCCGAATCAGAAGACTCAGGAAGACCTACCTAAGAAAACATTTGTTTACTGGAGGAAGATGCACAGAAAACTGATGAATCGGCAGGTAAAGTAAGAAAACGGCGCCAAAAATTAAAGAAGTTTGTTGGAAGAACACTGGCATGAAGGACTTGTGGGCAGCAGCATACGTATTTAAGGGTAAATCCTCCTTGCCTGAATGCAGCATTCCTGTGTAGCATGTGCTCAAAGTAAAGTTCACCCCTGTCATATCTTTTGATACAGAACGTTCGCCGGCTGGTGTGGCCGAGCGGTTCTAAGCGTTTCAGTCTGAAACCGCGCGACTGCTACGGCCGCAGGTTCGAATCCTGTCTCGGGCATGGATATGTGTGATGTCCTTAGGTTAGTTAGGTTTAAGTAGTTCTAAGCCTAGGGGACTGATGACCTCAGATGTTAAGTCCCATAGTACTTAGAGCCATTTGAACCATTTGAACAGAACGTTCGTTTGTTTTCGGCATATAAATAAATACTGACAGACAAGCACCATACTTTTTCTCTGCAAAACCTAGAAAAGATAGGTTATTTGGCATTTATTAAATTACATATTACACGTATTTCAACACATGGCTGTATGCGTTTTATACTGTACTTTAACTCGGAAACTAAAAAGATATGGGATCAGTTTGAACATTAAAGTAGTACAGTGTTGGCTGTCTTGTGCAACTGTGCGTACTTTCATTTTCCTTGTTTTTAGTGAACATTAGTGTGCCCATATGTCAACACTATGTATTTTACATTATTTTAGCTTCCTGCGTAATAGTTTTAGGGCCGATTATGGGCTTTATACAGCCGAAATAAGGCACAGAAAGAACATATTTCAGACGCCTAAAATTTATTTCTTACAACCTAAAAATCCAGTCTAGTGATAAAGTGCTTGCATTTAGAGTAAACGTGCACAACTAGTGGAAGTTTACAAATGAGTATTGTGTCACGAAAACAGATTTGGTATTGATGCTATACGTTTGGTGTACCCAGAACTGATGTGCGAATCAAGCAAAACCAAGGACGGCGAAGCATGTTCACCTCAGATGGCGACAGGAGCCGTGTCGAAGAGTTGATTCAAATAGATCGTCGCACAACTTAAGGTTGATTTCACACGAAATCAAAAGCTCCACTAACAGTGTTCTGGATATTGCGCACAATATACTGGACTACCGAATGACGTGTCGCAGCTGGATAATGTGGCAACTCTCACAAAAAGGAAAAGGCGAAGTGAATGGGCTTCTTTTTCCATAGCTTAATGCGCTACGAGGCGGATGGTGTTCTATTCCTGCACCGTAACTTCACAGGCGCCTAAACGTGAGTGCAGCACCCAACACGAAGAAACCCCTCGTCTCCCCTCATGAGACGTTCAGAATAACGCTACACCGGAAAAAATTGTCGCCGGTTTTGTGGGACATGCAGGGAGTACTCAAAAATGGCTCAAATGGCTCTGAGCACTATGGGACTTAACTTCTAAGGTCATCAGTCCCCTAGAACGTAGAACTGCTTAAACATAACTAACCTAAGGACACCACACACATCCATTCCCGAGGCAGGATTCGAACCTGCGACCGTAGCGGTCGCGCGGGTCCTGACTGTAGCGCCCAGAACCGCTCGGCCACTCCGGCCGGCGCAGAGAGTACTGCCGGTTGATTTGCTCACTCGTGGAGAGACCTTGAGTGCTACAAGTTATTGCGTAAAGATGAAATGGTTGTGGAAGGCGATTATAAATCAACCAGGACTGCTCTCAAAACGCGTCGTTATGTTCTACGATAGCGCCGAATACACTCGGTCTCCCTAACGAATGCACTTGTTCCGACGTTTCCGAGGCACTGTATTGTAACACCCTTCATACATACCGGATCTCTCACCAAGCTATTTGAATCGCATTCATTCATTCATTCATTTGTCGTACTCCGAAAATTCTGCCAAGAAGTGGAACGTCCAGGGACGTACATCTAGTCAAGGTGCAGGTCACCATTAGACTAGAACATCGTAGAAACATTATTTATATACTGTCTCATCAATAAGATATGACTATGCTGCTTAGCTCCAGCGACACCAGTGCCATCTAAAATTAATCCAGGAATTTAGTAACAAACTACTATTTTGAATAAAAGTGTTGCCTCTTTCAGTTTTGCTATGTAGCTTCTGTCTGTCTGCTGCTAGCAGCTTGATAGTTGCTTCATTATAATGATATTTTTAAAATAAAAATATTTATAATGTATTACTACTGGTCACACAGCCTTATAACGAACACTGCTACTATTCGGGAGGACGACGGTTCACTTCCGCGTCCGGCCATACTGATTTAGGTTTTCCGTGATTTCCTTAAATCGCTTCAGGCAAATTCCGGGATGGTTCCTTTGAAATGGCACGGCCGACTCCCTTCCTCGTGCTTCCCTAATCCGATGAGACCGATGACCTCGCTGTCTGGTCTCCTCCCCCAAACAACCCAACCCCAACACTGCTACTTGCTATGTAGCTAACAGAACTTTTCAGTCCCTGAATCTAGATTTTCAGATAATTTGAAAGATATTCGGTTATCTACTTTACATAATATTCTTACAGTTCGCTTCTACTGAAAATGGTAATTATTTTAGATTTATTGGCCCAGAAGAGCAAGAAATGGAAACATGCAAAAATAAGCCAACTGTGTTTTCAACACAATGGAACATGCTTCTAAGGAATTAGTTTACCCATTTTCCGCTTTTTATGTAACTGTACCGAAAGGAATTTCGGAAAATGTGCTTCATTCGGTGTACTATCGTCAACTACTACTTCTGGTGCCAAAAGGTCATTATGCTTGTTTGGAGTTGCATAATATGAGTCTTTGAATCACTGAGACTTAATCTGTTAGCATGAACCACTCGTAGGTTTCTTCCGCCGTATCTGAGTTGAGTCTGCGAGGGCTGAGTTTGGATCCTTGTGAAAGATCCAAACCTGTCATCAGCAAACACTATAGTTTTTCAGTTGCTCTTTAGAATCATTATATGTGCTTAGAACCTCGAGTGGACCTGTTGTAATCCCTACCGATCTCTGTTATGGAGTTAAGATTCTATCCATGCTAGAGGGATTCCATTAATGATGTAATTGATATGAGTGCAGCCTATGATACTATTATCCGCAGTAGACTGATGTATAAAGCTTATCGGGTGACTAAAGATCCTAGAATTTCAAGATCTATGTAGTGCGTACTATAAAATAAGCTGTGAGGCAGTTTATAGCTGCTGTTGTCACGACTGTGGCTGCCCAAGAAAGCACCTTCTGGGAAGTGGAGGAGACATTAACTAGCAGCCTTGCAATACTGGGGGATTACTATCACCAAATCGACCTAATACTAAACCTAGCAAAGACGCAAGTCTGCAGTTTCCACCTGATGAATAAGGAAGCCAAAAGAAAACTCCATGTGAGTCGGAAAGTGCAAGAGCTTGAACACTGCTACAATCCCAAATACTTAGGCATGAAGTTACACAGAACTATGTTATTTAAACAGCAGTATTTGGACACTAAGAAAAAGGCCAACAAAAACAGGGGTGCTGATCCACACGGTCTTCGAACAATAGCCATTGCGACCCAGTTTGGCGGCAGCTGAATACGCCACACATAATTGCTGTTAAAACTATTAAAACGAAACTAAATGAAATGTCCAATGGTCAGTTATATCTGGATTTGTTCAACCCAATTATAGACACACACAACCTATTTCACAGCTTTTAAGTTGCATCTTCTGGTGCAAATATAAATGCTATGTCGTAGGTTACAGCAGGCCGCAGAATGGCAATCGGTGTGGCTCCCAAAGTTCTCAGTCGTCCTCAGTTGATAAAAAACCATCCTCAATTGGAAAAAGGCCATCGTCAGTGACGAATGTCATGTCTGTGTTCAGTCGCGGATAATAGTATCAAAGGTTGAAAGGTTGCGCTCAGATCAATTGAAAGGTGGCTACACTGAGCCACAGCGCCAGAGATTGCGCCAAAGAGTATTATTCAGCCGCCTCCACTGGCAGTTCTTGTCGTGAAGTCGTGGTGGAGAGTGCCTATCGAGATGTGGTGTTGAGTCGGTGTTGAGATGTTGTAGTAGGGAGTGCTTGTTCCATGTTTTATGCAGTTTTGATGGGCTAGACAGCAGATGTTGTTCGAATGGAGATATTGTAATGATCAGAGTGCTTTTCGTCAATATATATGAAGGTAAAAAAATTCCCTTTTCTTTTTATTATTTCAATGTCTTAAATAATGCGTCATTTCAGGTTCAGTCAACAAAGCATCTGGCTTGTGTTCTTGTATTAGAGTGTAATTCTGGTTTTCTTGCGCAATTATAGTATTTCTATTTTTTTAATTACTTCAGTATAAATGGTATTTAAAATTTCTTGTCTTATTGAAGAAGAACCGTGCCAGATGTGTACGTTGAATCACACTTCCACACACAGAACAGTTACACTTGTGCTTTGCTTTCGTACGTTTTATAGTTGCTGGGGACTTAATTAATTAATTGTGTTAACGCAAATTTCCTTTCATTCTTTGTTGTTGTTCTATGCAGTCAGATTGCGTAATAATACTAGTCAGGGCGAACCGTTTACGAGACATCGTAATCGGACAGACAGCTACTAAAAATTAAAAGTATTTGCATTCCATATCTATATAATTAAGCCCCCACGCACGTGGCGACCGCTGCTTCGGATCGTCCCTTGGAATTCTTCTGATTGTATAAATAGCAGACAGTAGTATTGTTGTAGTAATTCGTAGTTTAGTAATTGTAGTCCATATTGCATGTGTAGATTTGGCAATTGTCATTCTTCTATTGGTATTTTTTGCAGAATTTAATATTTGTTGTCTTGTATACGGGTTTGACAATTCTGTGCAGTTAGGAAGATTTCAATAGTTCGTTAATCGTGTTTGTCGGGAAGCATTTCGTGTGAATGGTATTGTTGGTGATAAAGTGTCATTGTGTGTAATTTTCGTATAGTGACGAGTTTTGTATATTTTGTAAATGATTACGCGATCAATGAAAAAGGCAAAAATGATGAATAGTGAGAATGACGAAATTGTTAACATGGCGAACTCGCCAACACAGGAGAACAGTGTGATGAATAATGAAGTTGAAAACAATTTAATAAGTCGGGAAAATAGTCCGGAAACAGTTCAAAATTTTTCACAATCGAAAAATTTTCAGAATACGTGGTTCACGACAGAAGATATGGAGCAGTTGATGAGTGCGATATTAAATTTGGGATCTGAATTAAAAACACGGTTAGACTCACTGGGATCACAAATAGGAACAATTAAAACAGAGATGGGAACTTTGGCAACACGTTTAGAAACTGATATGGGAACAATGGAAATACGGTTAGACTCACTTGGATCACAGTTAGGATCTGAATTAAAAACAGAGATAGGAACAAGTAAAACCGAGATGGAAACAATGGAAACACAGTTAGGCTCACGAACAGGGACATGTTTCAAAAACATGAAAGATGAATCAAAGAAAGAAATTAGAGAAGATGTACAACCGATTTTGAAGGCTCACAATAACAGTTTAATTTCAACAGAAATCAGACAAGAGGAACAGGATAGAGAACAGGAAGAAAGAGATCGCGTGATAGTACAAAAATTTTCAGAGTTAAATTTACAACGTGCACACGATAAGGAAGAAATACTTGAAAGAATCGAGGAATCCGTACCAAATGACAGAATAAATAACTTAACACAACAGTATGAACAGTTAACTACTAAATGTGACAATACCGAAACCCGAGTCGCGACACTTACGGAAGACGTAAATAAACAGAAAGAACAAATAGGTGACTTATCGGAAAGAGTTGAGGAGATTTCAGATAAATTGACAAAACTTAGTTTACATGGGGACAGAGATTCAGATGATACAGCACCATTGCCATTTGCAGAAACCGAAGAGTACCAGAACATAAATAAACATGTTGAAAATCAGGGAAAATTTAATGAACGCGTTAAAAGGGAATTTGAGGCATTACGAAAGCAAGTCAAACAAATTGGAGGTGAAATTGTAGGAAAAGACAGCAGAAGAAATTTAGAATCACAGATAGCAGAGGGGCTTGAAGAAAATAATTTGTTTCATTTACGAGAAGCAACAAGAGAGCGCCAGGCGCGCGAAATTGACAATAATCGACATTCGGACTGGGACAGACGCGGTAGGTCTTTGTCGACACGAGGCGAAAACTCTGACTATAAACATTTTTTGACTGTTCGGGTATTTAAGACATTTCGCAATTCTAAGAACGACATACATCCATGTTCATGGTCAGGTCAATTTGCGTACGCACCTCCGCCAAATTTGCCACTAAGTCTCAAACTGGAAATTATGTGCGGCTATTAAAGTCCTCAGGGGATTCACTACACTAAGTGAATATGTGCCGTAGACTGCATAGGGCCCCGATCTGTAGTGGTGCTATTTCCCTTTTAGTTTTCTGCGCCGCTGCCTACTCTTTTACTATTCTTTGCATCTATCAAAACAACTCTTTGACTATCAATCTATCTAGAGAATCGGTAAAAAGTAACCGGATATGACTAATTTGCCCAAAAGAGATTTCGGAAATTACCGTTTGGACTTACTGTATCTTCAGTAGCATTCATTCGTAGTTTAAACGAAATTTTACCTGTTTATCTTCGTGACAATATTACTTCATATGTTGACGACATTCTTATTGCTAAACGTTCTTGGAGTGAACACAACAAAGTTTTGGATTCATTATTACGTATTTTTTCAAGAGTTGGCATTACAGTGAACATGAAAAAATCTGAATTTGGTCGTTCTAAGGTGAAATTTCTCGGTCACATTATTTCTACAGAAGGTATTCTTCCTGATCCAGAGAAACTAGACGCTATTCGTAATTATGCTGTTCCTACCACAAAACGTGATGTTCGTAGTTTCCTTGGTGTCTGTAATTTTCTTAGATGCTTTGTTAGATTTCACGATTTGGCCACACCTCGTTTATGTGAACTATCTGAAAAGAATTCTAATTGGTGTTGGGATGAGGAAGCTCAGTCAGAATTTGAACAACTTCGAGATGCTTTAGTTGCTGCTCCACTTCTTTCACATCCGGATTTATCTAAAGATTTTTGTTTGGCGACGGACTCATCTTACAAAGGCCTAGGTGCACATTTATTTCAAGAGATAGAAGATAACGGCGTTATAGTGCAGAAAACTATTGCCGATTTGTTCTTGCCAAATGCAAATTATGTCAAAAGGCTAAGCCGCCAACTATTTCTCACAGAGCACCGTTGTTTCCTATCATTCTAGCGAAATTAAAGAACATGGCTGCAGTCGATTTGTTCAGTGCAGTGGTTCGTTCTACTAATGGTTTTGCGTATATTTTCGTAGCAGTGGAATTGACATAAAAAAATGTGTGTTTTACACCTTTACGCAAAGCAACAGCTCGTTCAGTATCTAACGCTTTCATCAAACATTTTCTTAAAGAAGTGGGTCATGTTGATAAGGTTATATCAGATAATGGATCACAGTTTCGCTCTAAAATTTGGCTTCGTACTCTACGGCGTCGTAAGATTAAACCAATTTTCATTTCACTTTCTTACCCTCAATCTAACGCTTCAGAGAGATGGATGAAGGAAATCAATAAATTGTGTCGACTTTATTGTCATCAGAATCACAGAACGTGGGATCAGTATCTTCATATTTTTCAAAACATTCTGAACGAACTCCCTAATGATTCAACTTCTTTACCGCCTATACTGATATTAAAAAACAAAGCACCGACAAATCGCATTTCTGAAATCGTTCCTTTTCCGCCTTCACGGAAACTGCGGCATTCTGAAGTTGTCAATCTGGCTCTACAAAAATTGCATCTGCGACTGCTAGAAGAGAGAAATCAGCTAAACGTCCTGGTCGTTTAAAAATCTTGTCAGTTGGTCAGAAGGTGTTAATTAAGTCTCATCGTTTGTCTCACAAAGGAAAAGGCTTGTGTCGCAAATTTTTTCTGCTTTATGATGGTCCATATAGAGTTCGCAAAATTATTCATGATAACACTTTTGAAGTAGAAACTCTCGACGCTGTAGGGAGTACATCATATATCAAACGTTAAAATTTTTGTGGAATGACATACTTTTGAGAAACTAAAAGTTGTACGTAAACACACGGAGAATACAAGGATACCGCGCTGTGTTTTGGCGGCGGCACATACTCAAAGCAACAGTCAAGTCTGCGCGCCGCACAAGGCAGTCGTTGACCGCAAAAAATCACTTCCCACGTCACGCGCCTACAGCTGATCGAGCGCTCAGTGCGAATGCACTGACAGCCGTAAACAAATACACAGTTTAATTTCTCTGATTAAATTCAGTATAAAGCTGTAGTGACTTGATGAATTATGTTATTAACATTCAGTATTTTTCAGGATACGTTTGTATAAAATATTGAAGACGTTCAGGTAAATTCTGTGTGTGTCCGACGTTAAGAGGACATGCTATCGAGAAAATTTCAGGAAAAATGTAATTTCGAAGAAGAAACTAATAAACTAAAATGGTAACTATTAATTGAGTTTATTTTTCGGGTAACATATTTCCACTTAGGTACGTACTTTAGACGTAATTTGCTGCTCGCGATAACATGATTCATACTTTGTGCTAAATTTCATGTTCTATGAATTTACTTGTGAAGCGACGTGCTTGCGTACATTAACTGATTTTGACAATGATTGATTAATGAACAGGATTGTTACTTATGTATATTATACATCGCTTGGCTGCACTGCTTTTTCACTGATGTCATATTTTTTTATTATGTGCCTGCTGTGCTTATTTATTTAAATTATAATTGTCACCTGATGAATTGCGCTGACTGTGGTTATGTATGTAAGTTATACTTTGTGATTTATCTGCTTGCGCCTTCATGTTTACTTATTAAGATGACATATGAACATTTATTTGCTTATGCTGTTATGACGCTAGTGACCTGTTTATTGTGTAAGATATATATTTGCTGCTTTGCGTATGGATTGCATATTTACACATTTCTGTTTTGTTGTCATAACTACTCTTTAATTTGGTATATAGAGATGCTGACATGCGGTGTACGAACATGGAGTTTAGGTCACACTATGGTATTAATTATAGATTGTTCGCTTGGCAGAGCCTCGTTGTAGGAATTGTGCTGCATCCACTTGTTGACATTCTGTTCTCTACTGGTATATTTACTCGCTGTTGCATGTTTTGCTTACGCTCAGTGTCTTATATTTTTAAGATAAGAAAATGAACTGCTATAATTCGACGAACGACATTAGTACAAGAAACTTCATAGAAGTCACATGAGCTGGAGGTTTTATGAAAGCTGTATAAATTTATGCTAATAGGAAGGAAGCTAACGACATGACATACCAATACTAGGTTTAGACCATTAACAATTATTACACTGCATTCTTCGTGAGCAATTGAAATAGCAAGTGACACTTGACACAAAAATACTCCACATGTTTGCTTCTGCCATGATTCTTGAAGTGGTGTACACACTGTGAAATATTATGATCATTCACACTCCGTAATCGTACTTCATTACTGACAGTTATTCGAACTAAAGGCTGTTAGAAGTCATGTATGCATTTCTTTTGTTTAATGATGGACAAGGTAACCAAAATGTATCTTATAATTCATAATGAGTAGAAGATTTGGGTCAGATGGATTACACAGAGGTTGTGTGTGGACATTGTGTCTTCGGATTGTATGGGATGATGAATTGAAGTTTGCACTAGAATTTTATCTGTACTTGTTCGAGGAGACTGACTAGAGGAAATAGTTGTTATGGAAGTGAAGTGATATTGGTGCTAAGGTTTATATGTATCAACGTATTGAAGAGGTATTATTAAGGTATTGAGATTGTGTGAAGTTGATGATTATTGGAGTTTTGGTGGACAAGAGGTAAGGTAAATGATATTGATGATAAGGTTTATATGTATCGACGTAAGAGGTATTATTGAAGTATTAAGATTATGTGATGCTGATGATTATTGGAGTTTTGGTGGATAAGAGGTAAAGTAAGTGAGGAGCATTTTTTTTTTTTTGTTGGTTTATATGGAACAAGGAGGATGAAGATAGCAGACTAGAACACTAAAGTGTAAAGAAGATTGTCCACACACACACTTTGTTAAATCACTAAGCAGTATATACTTTTTTTTGAAGTGAGGAAGTATTTGCATATCTTGGCACACTGACAGTTGTTCAGCAACCGTACATTTGATTTGGCTTGCCAAACATTGGTCTTGACATGATGACTATGACGTTGACTAACTATTATTGACTGTTATACATTGCTGCCACTACTACTTGATACACAAGTTGAACATAAAATTTTGGACAGAATTGCATTTTCACAGTTAACACTATTCAATTACACAGTAGTACTTAATGTGGATGAAAGATGAGTGAGTGTGTTTTGTGTGTTTTCCTTTCCTAATCCCAAATAATTGGTACCGAACTATCTCCTAAATATTATTTTACTTGTATGTTGCGGCTTGCACTGACGCCCATAAATATTATAGGTTTACTGATATTTGTGTATTTGTAATATTTAATATAATAATTATCTGATATCATTTGTGTGTTTCTTATAATTTGTATGTTTAGTGTATGAGCATTGATAATAATTTTGTAGAAGCAATTGTGTGTGCCTTCAAACTGTTGTTCGTGCTTGCACCTATTCAACATTGCTGGGTGCCACTTAGAAATGTTTAATTTCTTCTGATGAACTGTCTGATTAGTGATAGTGAATATTATGGACTGTTATGTGCACTTGTTCAACATTACTGGGTGCCACTGATGGACTGCTTCTACTGAGATAATGTCACTTGTTAGTGTCTGCACCTGTTCAACAATACTGGGTGCCACTGATGGACTGCTTCTACTGAAAAGATGTCACTTGTTGCTGTCTGCACCTGCTCAACATTACTGGGTGCCACTGTTGGAACTGCTCAACCAGTGATGATGATGTCACTTGTTGCTGTCTGCACCTGTTCAACATTACTGGGTGCCACTGATGGAACTGTTTCTACTAAAATGATGTCACTTGTTGGTATTTGCACCTGTTGACCATTGCTGGGTGCTACTGCTGGAACTATCAACTACTTGTTTTTTTGAATCATTGAAAGCATTTTAAAGTGAACATTTGTATAAACTGATTTTTTGTGTATTGTGTAAACTATTATGTAAAGTCACATGTATGAAAGAATTTGTATTGCTTACTGTATTTTATATATTAGGTTATTGAAAGGTCAGTGCAAAGCCAAAATTTTATCTAATTATGTAATATTTACGTATTAATATTATCTTTTATTTTTGTCTGTATTTTTGTGGACGAATTTGGTGGTATTTTCACCACCAATGCTGGCAAAAATACCATCAAATTCTGGCCCGTCGAGGAAGAGCATATGAAAGGTGGCTACACTGAGCCACAGCGCCAGAGATTGCGCCAAAGAGTATTATTCAGCCGCCTCCACTGGCAGTTCTTGTCGTGAAGTCGTGGTGGAGAGTGCTTATCGAGATGTGGTAGTAGTGAGTCGGGGTTGAGATGTTGTAGTAGGGAGTGCTTGTTCCATGTTTTATGCAGTTTTGATGGGCTAGACAGCAGATGTTGTTCGAATGGAGATATTGTAATGATCAGAGTGCTTTTCGTCAATATATATGGAGGTAAAAAAATTCCCTTTTCTTACTATTATTTCAATGTCTTAAATAATGCGTCATTACACGTTCAGTCAACAAAGCATCTGGCTTGTGTTCTTGTATTAGAGTGTAATTCTGGTTTTCTTGCGCAATTATAGTATTTCTATTTTTTTTAATTACTTCAGTATAAATGGTATTTAAAATTTCTTGTCTTATTGAAGAAGGACCGTGCCAGATGTGTACGTTGAATCACACTTCCACACACAGAACAGTTACACTTGTGCTTTATAGTTGCTGGGGACTTAATTAATTAATTGTGTTAACGCAAATTTTCTTTCATTCTTTGTTGTTGTTCTATGCAGTCAGATTGCGTAATAATACTAGTCAGGGCCAACTGTCTACGAGACTTCGTAATCGGACAGACGGCTACTAAAAATTAAAAGTATTTGCATTCCATATCTATACAATTAAGCCCCCATGCACAATTACATCGTTAATGGAATCCCTCTGTTTTCTTGACACACTTTCCGATTGTAATAGGCTATTTCAAGCGACAGAATGCCCCTTATATACGTTATTCAGCGACGTACTGGGCCCTGCAGTGACAAAAGCGGACATTCCCACGTATATTTGCCACCAACATGGCAGCTGATGACATAAACTACTAGAGTCCCGTATGTCGTCGAAGCGTGTGCTGTGGCTGCCGTCTGGGTATAAACATTTTGGCTGTGGTTGCCCCAGTTTTAAAATTATCTGAATGTGCCTCACTTGTGTGAAGGAATTCGGCCCACATGAAACACACTGATATGGCGGTAAATGAATCATCCCGCACCATATTAGGATGTTTGAGGGCCACGCCAACAGAGAAGATCTACACTCTCACAGGCATAGCTCCCCCCCCCCCCCCCCCATCCCAAGAATACGGCGGCAAGTAGCTACCGAACTGGACGGGAAGAAACAGATGACAGATTATCGTCACCCCATGTATGGCCACCAGCAAGAGTCTTCGAGCAGAGAAAGCTACAGGCCGGCTGGCGTGGCCGAGCGGTTCTAGGCGCTTAAATCTGGAACCGCGAGACCGCTACGGTCTCAGATTCGAATCCTGCCTCGGGCACGGATGTATGTGATGTCCTTAGGTTAGTTAGGTTTAAGTAGTTCTAAGTTCTAGGGGACTGATGACCACAGATGTTAAGTCCCACAGTGCTCAGAGCCATTTGAGAAAGCTACAGCTTTTGAAGCAGGCAACTCTAAATCCTATCCTGGAGCTGAGGGAACAACTTGCAGCTGGGAGTAACAAATCTTTTACAACCTGAAAGGCTCTTAACCGGCTAAGAACCAGGGACTCAAACTGCATGTAAAAACTTGCTCGATTGGGATACTTCGATGGGGAACCACTATGTGACTGTGTCCAAATGGACGACCACCTACTGACGTGCCCAAACGTCAACAGAAGCTGTATCCCGCTAGTTAATGACAAGGCCATCTGAGTAACTGATTGTAGGGCAAAACATATTGAAACTTTCAATCTTATTATAGTTGATTTGTACTAGATTTTAATGTGTGGTGTCTTGGACACGGAAAATAAGTAAATCAATGTAAGACTTCAGTTCGATAAGTAGAATTTTGTGATCCACACAATCAATCGGTTTGGCAAGATCACGGAGTATAACAACGGGATAATATTCCTCGTTTAGCTCTCCGTTAAAGAAGAAGCTGACCGCCCACGACTTCAGAACCAAAGTAGACGTTCATCATGCTGCAATTGGTGGCTCCTACACGTGGACCGGGATTTTGTTTAATGCCGGATTCAGCAGTCGGCGTATCGATAGAATAGAAGATTCGACAACCATTATGACTATGTCGAAAAGTATATCAGAGCCTTAGTGATTCAGTGTATCTCTTTCATTTACTGGGTAAACTTACTCTTGCTGAGTGCATTTCGTCATTCTTCTTAAAATACAGATATTTATACCTTGATTTCTAGTGTTCGATGCACTGGAGGACTTTTTCCTGCGCTATTTCCAGCGAATTTCTTCTTTCCTACATTACAACCCCATTGACGAGTTGATAAAAATGTGTATAAACGATGTGTCTGGGATTCGTAACAGAATAACATGCCACAGGTATCTAGGATTAAAAAGAAAAATTTAGCGAAGGGTAATCTGCAGGTAAATTCACAGCTACACCAAGAAACTCAGAATGAAGTGTGCGGAAGACGACGTTTGTCAATTAAGCATATGTTAAGGTTACTTATCGCTCTATTCACGAAAGGAGCATGGGAAAAATGACTGTTTATAGGCCGCTGTGCTGGTAGCTGTTTTCATGATTTTGTCTACACGGTGTTCATGGGATATATACGTTGGAGTATGAAGCATAACTACAGTTTCTTTCCTGAAAGACGATTCTTTCTCCAATCAGGTTCCTGCTGAGACACATGGCGTTTGTCATCGAATGTACGCGTATGCGATTCAAGATGTTCTGACATCCCTTTCTTTGTCTCTTACCAGACGAATATGCCTGTGGCTGTCTGAGGAGCCCTTGCCTCTCCACGATCCATGATTGCCGAGTATGTGTGGCTCAAAGGAGGCACACATACTTAGGCAGTATTGGAGTACGGATAGTACAATTAATTGATTTTATCCAATCTAGTTTGTAAACAAACGGCAGTTTCCCTCTAGACTACGAATGACTCGTAGACAGAGCTAAGACTAGTGCTATTAACAGACTTACTTTGGTTATTATCAAATACTTTATTGTTTAAGACTTAAAAGGATAACAACGAAGTGTGATGGTAGCGTGCAAGTTCACTGTCACAGACTGTAAACTGCTGGATCACTATTGACTTACAATATTGGGAGTCAAGCTGCCTTCCACATATTTGGAAGTACTTACTCGACACAGCAACAATTATGTACATGCTGCTTCACGAATCCTCGTCAAACCTCACTAGACAAAGTTGTACTGAATTTATCGAACGAATCTGTTGCAGTTACAAGGCCTTGAACCAATGGTATACGGTGGCGCGGAACCAAAAGCGTTTCCTCTTACGATTGAAGCTGCAGCATACCGTCGTAGTAGAAGTGAAATATTGCAATCGACGTGAAGGACGCTACAGAAGTGAAGGTGATCTCGCAGAAGGTGTTGTTCTTCATCAAGTCAGATTCTTCTTATGGCTTCGTCGGCTGCGGTCTGCAATGAAAAAGATCACAACTGAGCAGCTACTTTTCCCAACAACTACCTGTGATATCTGATTTGATATTGTGACTTATCGAAGTGCATAGAGTAGTGGATTCATTAATTACCGTAATTATTTTAACAGTGTAATTACCTTCAATTATTGTTTCCTTTCCATTACACAGCCCAACGAAAATGTTTTTTTCAAAAACATTTTTACTTTAATAGCTGATCATTGTAGATTTTTATGAGCTAAATCCAAATCCAGCCTTAGTTTATTTGTATCACCCATAGTTTCCGAGCAATATGTTTTTTTTATATAGTATAAAAGTCCTATGCTATACGGTAAACAAGGAAATTAATGAAACGCCTTGTTACAACATAAACATGGTTTGTATTTACAGTAAACTACTTAAAACAATGATATGTGTTATAGAGGTTTCACTTATCAGCTGGAATTGCTTTGTATTTTCTTTTTCTTTTCTCTTTGAAGCTTCTTGTGTAGCTTTTTCTACAGTTAGTCGCTTGCTGATCTTCTCTGTGAAGTGACCAACAGTAGTCCCCCATCATGTTGGTGTTCTAGAGGCCTTGGTAGCGTTTTTACATCACTTTGATGTCCTAGTGAAAACGCTCTGCTTGCTGCTCACTAACATATCGCGTATTCTCCGGGAAGTAACCAAGGTGACTGTTCAAAAAGTAAACTTTCAGGCTCATTAAACATTCTAAAGTTTTAAACTTCTTTAATAGCGTAGCTATAATAGAAACATATTCTGGGTCTTCTTCATTTCCTAAGAACTTTGTCATGAATTTCTCATTTAAGGTCATTGTGGATTCAGAGTTAACATCAAACATCAATTTCCTAATGTAAGGTCCGACAAAGACGCCTTCTTTTAGTTTAGTATTAAAGGTGTGGAAACTTTTGGCAGAGAGCTTAATACATGGTCCATCTTTAGGCAAAGCCTTTACAAACTGTTTCATTAGACCTATCCCTATCTCTACTGTACCATTCACACAAGAAACATGGAAGTTTGGTAAAGCCACCTTGCTTACCAAGGAGCATGCATGTTACTTTAGATCGTCACATACCATCCAACCATGAGCAGAATAACCTATTTTATTTAGGTTTTCGTAGCTTTCCTTCATATGTACGGAATGTCCAATACGTATAGATTGATACATGTTACCATTGTGTAATAAAACAGCCTTTAAACTAGTTTTGTATTCACTACCAAACTAATTTATCAGGCCGGGAATGTCTGAGCAGTACACCAAATCACATTCTTGTTGAAAAAGCTTGGAAAATTGCTGCTCTCTCTTTCTGTACATGTATATGCTGGTTCCAACTACCAATAAGTTCTTTTATTTTAATCTAGAGCCAAGAAATTCAGCTTTTTCTTCCGTTAAGCCCAGATCCCTAACCAAATCGTTAAGTTCGGTCTGAGTAAACAATTTGAGCTCTAGACTTTCTGTATTACAATCGAATTCTTCATCATCTGGTTATTCTAAATCAGATTGTAAATCAGAAAATACTTCTGCTGGAATAGAAATCATCTGGTGGTTCAGGAATTAGCAAATCTACACGATGCCCTACTGGTCGGATGGTGGACGGAAGATTAGGGTAGCTTATTACCTCCTTGTTTTTCGAATTATGACCAGTAATATCAACACTGCAAAAATAGTAATCATCGGAATGGTTTCTTGGCTCCCTCCATACATAGGAACAGCACATCTAAGGCTTTTTTCTCCTCATTGGACCCTTTTCTCAGATCTTCAGCACTCACACATAACAATGTGGCGCTCATGATTTATCTTGATCACCAAATTTAGATCCAAAGTATGATAGTTAAACCTTTTCCAAAAAGTCTGTAATGTTTCTTTGATGTTTTTTAAACACAAATTCACCACAAATATAACAAAAACTATCAGCAGAGTTTTTTCAACCCCTTTTAGACATTGTACAGGAAACGGAAAAGTGAGGTTTGGTTGACAGTAAACAAAACACCATCTGTTAACACAGAAATAGAATCGACCTTTTTTTTCCAGCAAATGTTTTTCAGCAGTGCTACCAATGTCGTCTACATTCATTGCACCTCCTTTTGCTATATAAAAGCTGTTAAATTCTTTAAAAAATCGCTTAATTTAATAAATTTAACTCTAAAATATGAAGAAAGGGTGATACAGTTTTTTAAGTATCATATTTTGATTTCCCACCCCAAATAACATAAGAATAAGGTATTTTCAGCAAAAAAGTTTTTCCACCGTTGGCCTGTGTTGTCTTTTGTATCACTGTACATCTGCATCTACGTATGTACTCTTCAGTCGTAATACATTGCTCGGCGGTATATATTAGATACTCTATGTTTGCTTCACTTGCACATAACTCAGAATCCGCATTAATGTTTTGAATGTCACTCCCAGGGTCTCAACTCCATATGCCGGCACGGCAGCTCAGCGTGTTCGGTCAGTGTGCTGTTCGCTCTCTGTAATAAAAAAACTGATTAAAGGAATCAACGATCAACTTGAACGGATGTCTTTTGACGTCTACCCAGACCGAGCGCAACGAACAATACCAAACAAAATAAAAAAAAAAGTGGTCAGTGCGACAGAACGTCATCCTAAGGACCCGGATTCGATTCCCGACAGGGTCGGAGATTTTATTTTCTCCGCTCAGGGACTGGGTGTTGTGTTGTCCTAATCATCATAATTTCCTCCCCATCGACGCACAAGTCGCCGGAGTGGCGTCAATCGAAAGACTTGCACCCGATGATCGGTCTATCCAACGGGAAGCCCTAGGCACACGACATTTTTACTGAAAGTAAAACACAGTCTATGAAGTGAAATATTTTCCCCTCAAGAAATTCGTTTCGTTTGCATATAAATGTCCACTTTGGCAACAGTATTGAGAGGGAAAAACGCAGGCTGTCGGTTATTCACATTTAGAGACCAAGGACATCTCCATTACAGTTCGGTACAGGCTATGTCTACTTGTTATAAGGCGCTACCAATGTACAATTTTGATTTATTCTGTAATGACACGAGCAGGAAGGGAGAGGTAAGGTGCCAAGCCACTTTACAAACATACCTTAAAAACAGATTTATTGTTAGTCTCTTCCAAACTTTAAACACTTAAACACAGGTGGTCAATTCAGAAAACTTTAAATAAACTCTGATATCCATGATTAAAGAACAACTCTGATGGTCGACAGTAAAATAATATGGACAATAAATACTATGTAGAGAGAATTCCAGGAATCGTCAAGGATGAGATTTTCTCCTTAAAACAAATAATTGCAACTCAATTTCAGAGACGGCTGACTCGAGAAATCATTCAAGACAATCAATTAAATAGCAGAGACAATCCTTGCAAATCCATTGAGAACCAAGGAATAAACAGCAGTACTTATCTTGTGGGGGGGGGGGGGGAGCAGGGGTTATGCGCCACAATATTTGTGTTAGTTTCACAAATAGTAGGTCATTTAGTGCACCTCCTGGCCTTTCTCTTTACAATAGTCGACGCCTTGGCCCTTCTGGTTAGAATAACTTAAGATACTGTAACATAAACCTGTTGGCCCCAGGCATAGACAAGAAGTCACAGCGCTTAATTAAGATGTTTAACAATGGAAACAAACATATGGAACCCCATGCACAAAAAAGAAATTCAATGAAAAGCAATTAGAATTATTTAAATCGTCCCTTGGCATTAAACCCTACAAACTCATTTAATTTTAACCTTTTAATTTAGCCATCAATGAATTAAGCTATTAGATGATAGCTCCTTTTCATACCAACTTAATAAATCATTAGTTTGAATCCATACACTTCAACCAAGAAGTAACTATTTGAACAATGCAAACAAGAGTACTTGACTTAATGAAACAATTCCGGATCAACACGAGTGCGAACAGTTTAAGCCGTTACTCGTATTCGACACGCGCTGAGCAAGTCAACAGCTAGTTCACAAACACCTCCTAGGTTTTAGTAGTAGTAGCTTTATTCATCTGTAGATCTCTTTTTACAAGGATATACGACATGTCAAAATATTTACAAATTTAGATCAATTTAAAGTAAGCTAATTCGTATACACATATATTTACAGATTTCTAGTTAGAGACAATCATTAGACTTACTCCTGGTAAACAATACCTCTTTTTACAAATAACTTATTAAATAATGTAATGCCAAGTTGTTCACTCATATCTCACTATCAGTCACTGCACACACTATACATACATTGTTTCATAACACTTCACTCACTACACATACACACACACTCTTTAGAGTGTAAAATATATGAAGTACGGTAAAACAACAGCACATGATAGTCCCTTAAACATGCACATCATACTAAATTACAGCAGACTTAAGATATTTCCTAACGGGTGATAAGAGTCTTGGACAGTACAACGTGGGCAAACTACCAATATATCAAATCAGTTAGACCTACAAGCTGCCGGCCAGGGTGGCCGAGCGGTTCTAGGTGCTACAGTCTGGAACCGCACGACCACTACCGTCACAGGTTCGAATCGTGCCTCGGGCATGGATGTGTGTGATGTTCGCAGATTAGTTGGGTTTAAGTAGGTCTAAGTTCTAGGGGACTGATGACCTCTCTTCTTGTCCAAACTATTTATCGTCCATGTTTCACTTCCATACATGGCTAAACTCCGTACAAATACTTTCAGGAACGACTTCCTGACATGTAAATCTATACTCCATGTTAACAAATTTCTCTTCTTCAGAAACGCTTTCCTTGCCATTGCCAGTCTACATTTTATATCCTCCCTTCTTCGACACTCATCAGTAATTTTTCTCCCCAAATAGCAAACCTCTTTTACTACTTTAAGTGTCTCATTACCTAATCTAATTCCCTCAGCATCACCCGACTTAATTCGACTACATTCCATTATCCTTGTTTTGCTTTTGTTGATGTTCATCTTATATCCTCCTTTCAAGACACTGTCCATTCCGTTCAACTGCTCTTCCAAGTCCTTTGCTGTCTCTGACAGGATTACAATGTCATCGGCGAACCTCAACGTTTTTATTTCTCCTCCGTGGATTTTAATATCTACTCCGAATTTTTCTTTTGTTTCCTTTACTGCATGCTCAATATACAGATTGAATAACATCAGGGAGAGGCTACATCCCTGTCTCACTCCCTTCCCGACCGCTGCTTCCCTTTCATGCCCCTCGTCTCTTACAACTGCCATCTGGTTTCTGTACAAATTGTAAATAGCCTTTCGCTCCCTGTATTTTGCCCCTGTCACCCTCAGAATTTGAAAGAGAGTATTCCAGTCAACATTGTCGAAAGCTTTCTCTAAGTCTACAAATGCCAAAAACGTAGGTTTGCCTTTCCTTAATCTATTTTCTAAGATAAGACGTAGGGTCAGTATTGCCTCACGTGTTCCAATATTTCTACGGAATCCAAACTGATCTTCCCAGAGGTCGGCTTCTACCACTTTTTCCATTCGTCTGTAAAGAATTCGAGTTAGTATTTTGCAGATGTGACTTATTAAACTGATAGTTCGGTAATTTTCACTTCTGTAAACACCTGCTTTCTTTGGGATTGGAATTATTATATTCTTCTTGAAGTCCGAGGGTATTTTGCCTGCCCCATCTTGCTCACCTGATGGTAGAGTTTTGTCAGGACTGGCTCTCCTAAGGCCGTCAGTAGTTCTAATGGAATATTGTCTACTCCCGGGGCCTTGTTTCGACTCAGGTCTTGCAGTGCTCTGTCAAACTCTTCATGCAGTATCGTATCTCCCATTTCATTTTCATCTACATCCTCTTCCTTTTCCATACTATTGTCCTCAACTACATCGCCCTTGCATAGACCCTCTATATACTCCTTCCACCTTTCTGCTTTCCCTTCTTTGCTTAGAACTGGGTTTCCATCTGAGCTCTTGATATTCATACAAGTAGTTCTCTTTTCTCCAAAGGTCTCTTTAATTTTCCTGTAGGCAGTATTTATCTTACCCCTAGTGAGGTAAGCCTCTACATCCTTACATTTTTCCTCTAGCCATCCCTGATTAGCAGTTTTGCACATCCTGTCGATCTTATTTTTGAGACGTTTGTATTCGTTTTTGCCTGCTTCGTTTACAGCATTTTTATATTTTCTCCTTTCATCAATTAAATTCAAAATTTCTTCTGTTACCCAAGGATTTCTACTAGTCCTCGTCTTTTTACCTACTCGATCCTCTGCTGCCTTCACTACTTCATGCCTCAGAGCTACCCATTCTTCTTCTACTGTGTTTCTTTCCCCCATTCATGATAATTGTTCCCTTACGATCTCCCTGAAACTCTGTACAACCTCTGGTTTATTCAGTTTATCCAGGTCCCATCTCCTTAAATTCCCACCTTTTCGCAGTTTCTTCAGTTTTAATCTACAGTTCATAACCAATAGATTGTGGTCAGAGTCCACATCTGCCCCTGGAAATGTCTTACAATTTAATACCTGGTTCCTAAATCTCTGTCTTACCATTGTATAATATGATACCTTCTTTTAGAAATCAGTCTCAGCAAGTCCAAACACATTTTAATTGATAGAAGAGCACAGGCCCAACCCACAGGTCGAGTGTAGGAGCTAGAACGTGTGCACTCTTGCTCTACCTTGGATCAATCATCTGCGACATGAGAAACGTCGAACTCGACTCGAACTCGGGACCTTTGCCTTTCGTCGGCAAGTGTTCTACCATCTGAGCTACCCAAGCACGACTCACGCCCCGTCCTCATAGCTTCACTTCTGCCAGTACCTCGTCTCCTACCTTCCAAACTTTACAGACGCTCTCCTGCGAACCTTGCAGAACTGGCACTGCTGAAAGAAAGGATATTGCGGAGACATGACTTCATATCAGCGGACACTCCACTGCAGAGTGAAAATCTCATTCCAAGTGCGTTTGTTTTCGTGTTATCAACATTTTCATATTATCTAAATTTTGGCCATATTGTGAGACGAGATGGAGAAAAATCTAGAGAAAATAATCATGGAAGGTAATATCTAGGGCACGAGACCGAGAGGAAGCCCAGAGAACAGGTGGATACATCAAATCAAGAAGATCTTCAGTCAGTCTCTTCATCAGGCTCTTAGAGCAGCTGGTAACAGTATGGGATGAACACCCTTGGTTTATAGGGTCAGAACTTGTGATGATGATGATGATGACGATGACGTTGTAGAAAATAATATGAAGTACTGTGCCGTTACTTGTTCCTTAGAGAAATTTGAAAGAAGGACTGAAGATTAGGGTTTAACGTTCTGAGGAGGACGAGGTCATTAGAGACGGGGCACAATCTGCGATGCGGGAATAATGAGGAAAGAAATGTGAACACAACCATTCCAGCATGTGCGTTAAGCGACTTCCGACTTCCCGAATAAGAGTCAAGTGTGTCACCACTGCGCCGCCTCGCTCGGTGCGAGTTAGGGCAGTCCTGCCGGCTGGCCGTGCGAGGCGCGGTGACGGCTGTCCTGACTGTACTCGGCTTCGCGCCAGCCGCTCCCTCCGCGGACTGCGGCGAGTGACGTTGATCTAGGGGGCGTCTGGATGAGCTGCGCGGGGCGGCGCGGCGGCACCAGCGGGCGGCCGGAAGGGTCTGTCAAGGAAGGGCGCCGGCGAGGGCAGGCCGGCAGGCGGACCGCTATCGATCCAGGACTCCAGCTCCGGCCTGTCCACCGGACGAGCTGCGAGCCGCTGCCCGTGTCCACCTGCAAGCTCTCTCCCTCCTGCCGCCGTTAGTGCCCCGTCAGTGTCAGGCGTCGACTAACTCTGGTGTGTCCCGGAGACATTACGTAGGGTCGCTGTGAGACTAGTGTAAAATATACAGTGATCCTCTCGAAGCAGCTGTCATATATGAGATTTTATTGAGATTTTATACTCGATTTACATAACTATTTTTTTAAGGGCTAATCTACATGTACATCTACATTTGTACTCCGCAAGCCATCCAACGGTGTGTGGCGGAGGGCACTTTACGTGCCATTGCCATTACCTCCCTTTCCAGTTCCAGTCGCGTATGATTCGCGGGAAGAACGACTGCCGGAAAGCCTCCGTGCGCGCTCGAATCTCTCTAATTTTATATTCGTGATCATCTCGGGGGGTATAAGTAGGGGGAAGCAATATATTCGATACCTCATCCAGAAACGCACCCTCTCGAAACCTGGACAGCAAGCTACACCGTGATGCAGAGCGCCTCTCTTGCAGAGTCTGCCACTTGAGTTTGCTAAACATCGCATTAACGCTATCACGCTTACCAAATAACCCTGTGACGAAACGCGCCGCTCTTCTTTGGATCTTCTCTGTCTCCTCTGTCAACCCGATCTGGCACTGATCGCACACTGGTGAGCAGTACTCAAGTATAGGTCGAACGAGTGTTTTGTAAGCCACCTCCTTTGTTAATGGACTACATTTTCTAAGGACTCTCCCAATGAATCTCAACCTGGCACCCGCCTTACCAACAATTAATTTTATATGATCATTCCACTTCAAATCGTTCCGTACACATACTCCTAGATATTTTACAGAAGTAACTGCTACAAGTGTTTGTTCCGCTATCATATAATCATACAATAAAAAATCCTTCTTTCTATGTATTCGCAATACATTACATTTGTCTATGTTAAGGGTCAGTTGCGACTCCCTACACCATGTGCCTATCCGCTGCAGATATTCCTGCATTTCACTGCAATTTTCTAATGCTGCAACTTCTCTGTATACTACAGCACTATAGTTAAAAAAATTCTTTTTTATTGGCTTAAAAATGCTTTGAACCTTCTAAAATGTGAGACAAAAGGTGTTAATTACTGAAAAAAAAATTGTTCTGTGGAATTCCGAGCGCCACTTCTAGCGCCTCGGATGACACTAAACGGCCTACGAGCGCCACTCCATATTCCCTGTAGTATCTGGGTATATTTATGAGCGTTTCGAAACAATAATTTGTTGCCTTGGCGTCAGCAATCGTCAGTATGTATACGGAGAGGACAATTATTTCTCTTTGAATCTCGATTTTTGTGTGCAGTATTCACATCTAATACTTTTTGTCCTTATAGTATACAGTTTTGTGTTTAAAGTAAGAATGAGTGGTGAGAAAGTATTCTCGGACAGAAGAAGTACAAAAGTAACATTACTAGTAGTATGTCATCAAAGCGTCCAAAGAATAGATATGAGGCTCAGAGCAGTTCGGAAGGAGCCAATGCCTTTGCTAAGAAACCGAAAGACAATTACCAGGATATTTGTATGAATTACGGATTCAGCTGTAGGATTATACATTTTCTTGTCATTTTCGCTGTTGCTTCTTATCACGTCAAATATAGACATCACGTTGACAGAACGAAATCCTTGATTATCTAAAATGCCAGTAAGTTGCTACACTAAATAGTAAATTTATACGGAACGCATATGAAATCAATCATCGAATCGTCCTAGCAATGCACCTATTTGGAGTAGAGGTAAACGGAGTTGTAAAGGTTTGTGCGTTCATAGAATTGCCGGGAATGATATTTCAGTCGTTTACGATAAGCAAGTGAATATGATTTCGATCGCAATGGCCACGGTACGATATTAGAGTTCTGGAATAGCAGATTAATAGTAAGAGTTTTATAAAAGTAGAATTTTTTCAACTGTTCATGTCTATAACACTTTTCGCAATTTCAAAAGCGTTTTCTCCGGAGTATGATTTTTCAAATCGTCTCGCAGAATAACTCCAGCATTTTCAGTCCTTTTCTCTGAAAATTTAGGCACGTCGCGGATTTTCGAGTTGTTAATATAAACAATATTTACTATTGAATGATTGTACTTTTATGATGAATATGAACGACTTTAATGAGACACTCGCCTGTTAAGCAAAAATCTATATTTTTGAATGCCCCCGCTCGGATCACGAACTATACTCATATAGATTACACATATTTTTTGGTTTTATTTTTCCAGATTCAAATTGGCGCCAGTTGCAGTGCTTGCCACAGATCACCCCAAATTGAGCATGCCTTATGAGAATTGCTGCAGGGTGACCATTTTGAAATATTTTTCGACAAAAATGTTTTGTAATATACTTAAATATATGCTTAATAACAATCCCAAGTATTACTTCTCTATCATTTTTCATCGGCCAAAAAGGAAGTTGTCAAGGAAACGCTTTTTTTAGATCATTGTTGTGATGTTATCCCTTAAGTCGAAAACTTTTTCGCCTGCTTCGATGCTATGCTCGACATTTACCCCTCTTGCTCTAATCTTTTCATCTGCGTAACTATTAATCCAACATTCGTTATAGGAACAGTTAAACAATAGGTAGCGTCGGTGGTTCCATCGAAGGATTTACATCCTGCACCGTGAAACAAAAGGACGTATCAGTTCAGTATCATCTTCAAGAAATAGGAAAATTGAAGTTGATGTCGACTAGTAGCAGTGGACCCATTCCTAAATTGAACGAAATCTCAAAAGTATCCCAGCATTCACCGCGCAACTAACATGAACTGCTCACTCCCGGCTCAGACTCTGGGTACTCACCTGGGGGTTGGGTAACATTATCCACTCTGCATTGTTCAATACTCCCTCGACAAATTGCTGCATGCACTGGCTCCAGGGACGTAGGTACGCTGATGAGTAGTTTCGGGGCTAGTATACAATGTAGTTCCCTCCCCCTCCAACATGTCTGCCCCGCGCCACCCCATTCACAACTCAATAAAACCTCGGCCACACATCGTCTCTCACAGCCAGCTCCCTCTACCTTTATCGACATACACACACACACACACACACACACATACACATACACACACACACACATACACAAACATGCATGCCCGCATCTCGTGGTCGTGCGGTAGCGTTCTCGCTTCCCACGCCCGGGTTCCCGGGTTCGATTCCCGGCGGGGTCAGGGATTTTCTCTGTCTCGTGATGGCTGGGTGTTGTGTGATGTCCTTAGGTTAGTTAGGTTTAAGTAGTTCTAAGTTCTAGGGGACTGATGACCATAGATGTTAAGTCCCATAGTGCTCAGAGCCATTTGAACCATTTGAACAAACACGCATGCGCGGGAGCGCGCACGTGCAAGCATGCAAACATAGACACATGCTTAAAATGGAAACAATTCCCCGGGTGCCCTCCTCCCATTTAAGTCAAAAAATTAAATGAGTAAAGTAAACATATAAAACAAATCATTTTACTTTAAAAACTTTGGGTAATGAAACGAAATATAGTCCAAACATGGAACACTTATTCATTAATACAGCGAATTGTTTTAACAAATACAAGGAGGTTGTAATTAAAGTTTCATTATTTGATAGTGCCCGTTAAAAAGAAGTTATTGTAGGACCATAAAACTTTTTAGGCACATTTACAAGGACATACGGAAGAGAAATAACGAATAAACCACTGAAAAATGACACTTTTAATTTCCAAATGAAGGATTAACATTTGCTAACTGCATACAATATTTATATTCTAGATTACAAACGTTACTTAATGTGACGTCCATCTGCATCATGGAACCTTACGAGAGATTGTTCGTAGCACTTTTCGGACGATACACGATGGAATGTTATGCTGTCGTGACACAGCTCGTGCACTGGCGGAAAGTAGCACGCCATGTCCAGCATTCTCAGCCATGGCAACATTAACTACTTGAAGAACGTGTGCCGCAGTTCATTGTGCATTCGAACGTCGATGTTGAGCGTGCCGAGGCCACCTTGCTGCTGAACGTTCAGAAAAGATGCGGCTTCTGCAACGATACTTGTGCGTCAACATGGGATAAGCCATTGCAGATTGCAGCGCATTCCAGCGGCAGTTGTCCGCCGTACCTGGCTCGCAAATCCTGCTCTTTACGAAACTACGTGCGCAGAATTCATACATTAGTTCTCTTAAAACGTACATTTCCTCCCGTATCATGCTGTTCTGTCGGTAGTACGTTTAAAAAAACTCCATTAGCCATGAATATGTTACAAGACAAAAAGGAAAGTACCACGTCCAGACAATAAGGAAAGCGGCATACAAAACTTTCGTTTCAAATAATGCGACACAAATTTACAAATCTTCTCCACATAGTATAAAATTTGTTTCACCACTCTCAATTTTTTGTAGGACTCTAAGATCATTCTTACATTATCACTGTTCCTGAAAGCCAGTATGGCTTCTCCTCACTCAGTACTGAAGACAGATGGTGTTAGGTGACGTAGGTGACGTTCTTCCATCTCACTGGTCTACATTCGTCGTCGCGTTAAGTATATTTGACGTGCTACATATTGCTCAGCACATTTAGAAAGACTTCCCAACGTGCTTTACGCAACGCTATGAAGTCAGAAACACAACACACTCAACGTTGACACTGGAAAGCGCGTAGTCCCTGCGCCGACTGACTTTGGTTACGACACTCTCCTTCAGGTAGCAAGTTATCTGTCCTCGAACCAGGTTGTAACAGACGCACACGCGAGGGTTATGGTTGGAGTTGTGCACAGCCGTTATAACTCGCAAGGTTTCTCTAGGCGACTCCTGCCTGATATGTTCTAGAGCTGTACCTCTCGCAGCAGATGATGGCACCAGGTTGTCGCCTCGTTAAGCTGCTGTAGTGCTATTAACTTAAAATTGTGGGAAAGGGGGAAGCTAATCTGCAGTAAAGAACACTTCACGTTAGTTAAGGTATACCATGTTTTACTACGGTCTGTAGTTATTGCCAGAGCACTGTTTTCAAACAACATCGCATCGGCACTCTTTAATTACAGTCACACGTATCACTTGCTGTTACATTAATCCAATATTGCCTAATCACACTTTGTAATAAAATGGTCGTCCTTGGCGAGACATTACTCAAAACTTATTGTGAGCAGCGAAGTTTAGTTTCGGCCGTCACATTCGCGTCCGATCACGACACGTTCCATGACGTTTTTTCCATCTATCTGTTCCGATCACAGACGCTATCTTTTACTTTGTCCGTCACCCCGATATTAACTTTAATAAATAATTAATACTGATTCACCACAGTTGTCATTTTCTACGCCGTGGCCACCCGTCCTCGGCCGATCGCTATGGCTGCCTCCACTACCAGCAGTTTCTATCGATACAAAGGAGCTTCTCTATTGAGCGCTTTAGCGAAACACAGTAAAGGAAACTTCGTGCTATTACTTCTTTATATAGTGTAGCCTTATTTAGCCAACTTGCAAACAAGCACGCTGTTACCAACTGTGTAAGGCAAAACGCCAAGTTAGAAACTTCACGTCGTCCTTCCGAGACTGTACATTTTGATGCAAACTGCATCATATAACGAATTTTCGGTGCCCATTTTAACGTAAATGTTACAAGATGCCTTGCTGAAACAACGTTTCTAATTTGAGCAATAGCTGTCATGTGATCTGCGATGATGGTTCGTCTGATCTAGTGGTTCTGTATGCTTTCACCTCCCTCAACAAGAACGTCGGATGTGTCAGCGATCGGCACCTATGATAATGCATACTTGACAATCCCGTTAAACATATCCTAGTGGAGGACCATTAGCCTCTCATGCGATCATTGTACAGTTACGGCGAAATTCAATTAATTACTTGAACACCGTCCTTTATGTCTAAAAAGTGTACATTTGAATCTATAAACAACAGAATATTGTTTCAGAAAGTCAAAAGCAGCTACTGTTATTTCGGCGTGTTTATGCTAAGATGCTCCTACATCGTCCCAACATTTTCAGTTGTGTCATTGACTTCACTGCCCTCTGTTGGTGTCACATCCAATTTCGGTATTTCTGCGTCACATCTTCAGATGTGCTTATTACTGTTTCCCGCATTATATTAGTAATTTAACGAACAAGGCGAACACATACTTTTGGATGTGGTAGAATTATACTTTAATGTCTTCAAGGCATTGAGTCACTATGGGATATACTGCCAGCTCTTCTGGAAAAAGGCTGAATGGAAATGGCTGCGTTCTTCTAGAAGAAGCGTCCTAGCATTTGCCTGAAATGACTTACGTAAACCAAAGAAAAATTAATCTGGTTGAGCAGACGGAGATTTGTACCCAGTACCACATGCAAAAAAGTTTAAGGTCTCTACAACTGCCTCAGCTCACTCGATATAAAATACATAACTGTAATAATTCGGAATCAAGTTTAAGTAAACAGAGGCATAACCTTTTAAGTCTGGCGTAATCTCTGCGAACGACGATGTATTATGTGTTTATTACAGGGAAGTACAATGTGCGTTCAGTTCTTGATAAAGAAGTGAGTGGTTAAAATCGTATCAAGGTTATAATCAAAACGCACTGATACAACACTAATTGAACGTTTCATCCTATATTACATCAGTGTGCTGATTCGACACCAGTTCACACTTAAAGATGGCGTTGAACAGATAAGATCAATTCACTATTCACGGTAATCTAGTTTAAAAACTACAAACAGTGTCAAGCCTTTATTATTACATGAACATGAGAGCATCTCTACTCTCTATTATAACTTAATTAATTTTTCGGCACAAAACTGTGGATACTCTGCAATTATCTCAAATTTCTGATTTTTCAAAAAACCCAGATATAGAAGAAGCTTCATTGCAGCACTACAGAGATGTTACTGACAAACAACGCATTGAGATCTCACAGCACGGTAGGACCAATGATTTAAAATTCTCAAAAAACATAACATGCATATATTTTTATGATTTGTAGAACGGAAGAAGCGGAATTTTCACTTTGTACCATAGTGATTAAGTAGTACGGAACTCCATTTTAATTTGACACAAACACTTTTTAATACTTTTATTAGGTCTATGCTCGGTTATCAGTGTAGTAATACGTAACAGAATAACATTACCCTAAGCCACTCTGCTAAATCGGTACCATAGACCTCTAAAAGTTGCCGTAATATTACATGCTGCTGTGTTTGCGCATTAATTACGAGCATTGAACTGGAGTTTACAGTACATTACCTCTAATTAATCTCATATTTCATGCAAAGCCTAATTCACTGGACGTCTGAAACTGTTGAAGCAGCCCTGGCAAAAAGTTTGCCACTTTTGTTCGCTCATTTGTAAATGTTCCTAGTATTGTCAGGAACTCAATAACCCAAGAAGAATAACTCTCACTGCACTTAATTTCTTCTTGACTGGAAAGGAGTGGGAAAACCATTGTCATAATTAGTACTGCTCTATTACTCGAGAGCAAATCGAGTCTAATAGCACTTTTTCTACCCAGATTTTATTTTTAATTAGTTTTCCCTAAAATTCCGCAGCTAGTGCTGGAGTTGTGTCAACAACAAGGCGACAATGAGCGTTGCCTCACATCATTGTCATTATGAAGCAAACTTTTTCATGTCACTATCAACATAAAATCCTAACAAACAGACTAGAAAAATTTATGTACTTGATGTCCTGAGCTGGTAACTGAAGGAAATTCATACTTCAGTACCGCCAGGAGCTGCAGATAAATAAATCCTTTGCGAACTTGCAGCATGCTGCAGGTAAAAAAGAGGTCCGGAACTTGTCTTGTAATTGAAACAAATGGTTGTAGCTTCGTCATAAGTTGCATTGAGGAAAACCTGTTTTTCATTTCTTGGTGGGGACTGGTTTCGGACACCTGGGTCCATTATCAAACAAGGTTGTTAAGTCGGCCGTATACCGCTCTGCGTAATACAGGGACTGTTTCTGTGCATGGGCTATCGCCTGTATTTGACACACTTACAGCAACTGGACACAGGTGTCCAAAGCTAGTAACCATCAAGAAAGAAACAGATACTTCTAAATGCAACTTATGACGAATCTAAAACCATTTATTTTAGATAAATCCCTATAAACTACCCATCATCTTCACATATCATAAAACTGGTTGCAACAACTTGTATGGCAAAGTTCTTACAGTGGCATCAAATGAAATAAAAGCATCTGTCTCTGTGGTCCGACTCAAAATGCATATAAATAGTATGTTAATTTTCTTACACCGTCATAGTTATGTTCCTTCTTCCTGCGTGGAGTGAACGCTTCAAACTGACAACTGCATACTGGAAGCAGAATGCACTCGTCACAGAAAAAAGGAACCTGACTATGACGATATAAGAAGATTAATAAACTACGTCAGCGCATTATGCTATTAACGGAGGTTACGCAGGATTTCTTCTACTTTGTTTGACGTTACTGTAACAATGTTACAGCTGTTGAAAATAGCTGTATGGTACCCGAAGATGATCAGATGATCGAAATCGTTAGTCGATAAAGATTTCGCTATCAACAGCTCTTGGTGAATATGAAATGTGACTTTTCTTCAAACCATTACTAGATTTGTGGCAGCAACTGCAAGAGGAAATACTGATTTTAATTTATTTATTAAGATTTTATGCATGAAATGAAGGCAATAACTCGGCTGCAAACTCAGAAGTGCACCATAAATTAATCATGTCGAGAAAAGCTGAGAGATGTTGAGAGAATATCCACTTGAGTAATGAACAGGTCAGTCATTAGGTATTTCATTAGCATAGAACGAGTCTTAGATGATACCTGAACAGTGTACTATGAATCTTCCCTTGCTGCAGGTATGTCACCAACGTGTCTGCAGCGTAAGCAGCTTTTGAAGTGGAACAAACCTCTGATAAGTATAACCTCACAATACTGTCGTGTTTGAAACTGGGTATATCGAGGATTTACATAAATCTTGATTCTTTTCAAGCATCGTACAGGGTGTAAAACGTGCAGAAATCACCTTTGCGTGCAAGCAGTGAATGACGGAGGACGCTAATTATTTGCGGAACGACTATGGAAAACTAGGGCGTTGACCAGATAGGATTGGGCGACTATCCGACGGACTCCGAAAGAGCCAAAAGGATTACGGACAGGATATAACCCCTGATTATGTTAGCCGTGGCTGAGAATCACAAATTCAATCAGAGAAGTCTTCGCCTATTGTAGCAGTGATACGGTTAGATAAACCAAATTACTAGAGGGTAGTTTGCAAAGGCGTCTCTGTATAGGGCAGCACAAGAGGCAGTGCAAGGCTCTAGAGCGTACGCAGCCTCATTGGTCAGTGAAGGACGGTTGTGCTATGCTGGATATCTATACGAACTCTGTACTATCCTTGTTCGATCATTTCTGTACTCATGTATCAAGTCAGAACAACTGATGGATGCAGGATGTAAAATATTAAGGAAAAATAGCGGTTCTAGGCGCTTCAGTCCGGAACCACGCGGCTGTTACGGTCGCAGGTTCGAAACCTGCCTCGGGCATGGATGTGTGTGGTATCCTTAGGTTAGTTAGGTTTAAGTAGTTCTAAGTCTAGGGGACTGATGACCTCAGATGTTAAGTCTCATAGTGCTTACAGCCATTTGAACCAAAGAAAAATATATAACGATGAAAACTGTTAGTGTATACAGTCAGCGTTGCAATTGACAACTTGTGTGCTATAGATTTTTTCGGTATGAATATGGCTTGACTGTGTTCATGCACACACCTTAATACTAAGGCGAACTTCAACTTTTGCTTCACTGATAGCACAAGGATTTGGATCTGCCCATTGGTAGTTATTATGGCAGTTTATCATCCCACTCTGAATGAATACCGTCTCATACCCCATCTCAACATGAAAACGATAGGTGCGGAATGGTTGATACTGGGGACAATAGGTAAGTGCTAGGACCACTTTTTCCAAACGCTGTAATTATGTACCATTTCGTCACACACGTTTGAAATCTTACTCAAGGGTGCCTACAATCTTCCTCTGAAATGGTGAGAAAACCTGGCGATGCTTCAAACAGCAAGGTATCGACACATGCGAAAGAAACGCCAGAGCTCAAAAGATCATGTGAGCTGTAAGGTTGCTTAATGATGTGAAATTGACACTAAATTTGACCACAATTATGGCTAGCGACACCGTGGACGTGTCATACAGCAAATTTCAAATCTTATTTTGATGCCTCTACAATGGAGGTCAGAACAGCGTCGCCAAGAGTTGAAAGCACAAGGTTTCCTTAAAGGTGGCAGAGGAAACATTTCAGACTCACCGACGCACACAGTCGACACGAGATGGCCTTATGGGTTTCAATAAATGCCGTCAATGAAGCAATCCCTTCCTTGGGGCCTTCATTCTCACACATTTCGTCGGCGAAAACAGCAGTTCGCAATGCGATCAGTCGTGTTCTTGACAACCTTGGACAGTGCTGACACCACTCGGACGATTCAACCCTGTTCTATCGTGGGTCAGCAATCCGACTGAACGTGACTTCACACCTTGAGACTACATTACTATTGCTGTTTCCGCGCTTGTATACAGAGAGGAACCACCAGGGATGTCCCAAAACCATTCGACGATATTTGAACGCTATGCGAAGCGGCAAAGGATGCATATACTTTTTCAGTTCTCTTGTTTCGCGCCCTCCTGCGGCATCACAACAGAGGGGTGCGACATTCAAACAGCAAAGGAGCTTTTTAAGTCCCTATCCACCCGCCTTTGTTGAGCACGTTCAGAACGTAGCTGGACGCAGACAAATTGTGACGAAGTCATAGGCCCTTGCAGATAGCCCACTCCTTCAGTATTCCTCCGATTCCGGATGCCCAGAAAGCAGGTGCAAGAGCAGAAATGCAGCCTTCCCACAGTCGCCTAGAACTCTCGTCACGAGTTCGGTCTGCACAGTTGCATTGTTTCAGGCGCTCAAGAAAGCTAGCGGGTGAGACCATGGGTGATGCTGAACTGAGTGGTTTAGAAGGATCTTTGCCGTTTTATTCAAGCATGTATCAATGTCGAATTTATCTGTGACCACGAGACAAGGAGTGCGCAAAATATAATGGATAAAAAGGATAAATATCCTTTGCTGCTTCGGATCGCGTTCAAATTTCTTCTAGTGTATTTGAACGGACCCTCGCGGTTCTACACACCAGAGCAAAAACCGCGGTCACACTGTACTCCAAACGGATGCGATAATGTTCAGTGAGGTTGCTGGCACACGATGTCCTTAGAATATGATTAAACCGTACAGGAGTGTCAACAGTATCCAAGGTTTTAAAGAACGTCGTCCTTTAACTCACCGAACTAGGAACTGTCGTTCCTGACTGCGAAATGTCTGGGAATAAGCGCCCCAAGAAATGGATGGTATCACTGACATCCTTTCAGCCACGCACTAAGGCTTCTCCGTGTCGATTCTGAGCAGCTTGGTGCCTGAATTGTTTGACGCTGCTACCCATAAGGATATCGCGTGATTTCGACCCTGGGAGTGGGAGTTCTCACTTCCATCGCAGAGACGTCAAAAGAAGAGTTGAAATGTACTATAAGAAAGATTGTGACAACATTTCCGTCGTGTGACACCACTATGGCGTAGGGCAAGATTGTGGTGAAATTTAGAGGCACTGTAAAGTCATTAACCTATCTTACATCTCACATGAACTTTTGAGCTCTAGGGTGACCCCTCTGGCTACCACAACTCTTGACCGTTAGAGAGGGGCACCTTTGAGCCAAATTACAAACTTTTGCGTCCCGATGGAAGTGAAGTACGAGGTTTCGAAGAAGTTCTCCTTTAATTGTGTTATGAGCTGCAGTATCTGCAGCCGGCCGCGGTGGCCGAGTGGTTCTAGGCCCTTCATTCTGGAACCGCGCGTTCGCTACGGTCGCAGGTTCCAATCCTACCTTGGGCATGGATGTGTGTGATGTCCTTAGGTTAGTTAGGTTTAAGTAGTTCTACGTTATAGGGGCCTCATGACCTCAGATGTTAAGTCCCATAGTGCTCAGAGCCATTTGAACCATTTGCAGTATCTGCTATAAAAATATGGGACGCTTTAATAGATAACTTTGGTAGACTGTTTGTATATCTTAGTGCGCAGGGAGCTACCTTGCAAGAGAGGGCGCTGAGTAAAAATCTGCGAGAAAGAAAAGAATGAAAGAAAGTTAATGTTTAGTGTCTCGTCGACATTAGAGACGAAGCAAAATCTCACACCCATTACTGACGGGTCCGACGGCCACACAATTATGTTCCCGTAACTTTATTAGGTGTAACGTACCTGCAACAAATAAAGCCCATGTTCGTCTGTGAAAATCGACTCATTAAGCAAATTGAGCTATCAGTGCTCGGAATCTAACCCGCATAACACTGTGTGCGTGTTTGTTTGAGCGTCAGTTTCACTGTCATGTAAGCCCTCAACTGATCGTTACATGGAAAACTTAAAACTAACATTTGGATAAGCTATCTGACTGCGTATTTGAATATGAAAAACTATAGGAACAAATGAACCTGTAACAATGAACACCTAAGCTATCTGACTGCGTATTTGAATAAGAATTTACAGGTGATATAGAATCTAGATTGTGCAACGGAATTTACTGGATTAGAGTATATGACACATTGTGGTGTGTCTGTGTCTCTGTTTTGGTCCTAAGTCTTGCACTCACCTCTGTAGATGAGTGCCTTCTTCCAAGTGGTTTACAGCAATACGCAGCAGCATGCAGCAGCAGCGGCTAAAGCTTATTGTTAATAAGAATGAATTCAATAAAAATGAGTTTACTTGGGTCCTGTTAACTACTAAATAACTTGTAAGAAGGGATTTCATAAATTAAGTCTATTTAAAAACTTCAGAAATCATCATGACCAATAATAGTTTGACAAGTATTAGTAACGGTGAAATGTCTGACAATGACCTTGTAAGTATCAATAACGGCTGAGTGGTGTCAGATTGATAAATTATTTCAATATCAAAGTTACATTAATATTTAATAATCACAGCATATTTATAAATTATATGTGGAGAATAATAATTATTATTTGGAGGATAACGAGGTTTCTTGAACAGACAAGAAAAACTTGGGATTATTGCAAACTCGAACTAACAGTCACGAGCCTAACCCTGCAATTGCGCTTTACGCTATGCTTGCGAATTTTTACCTTGCATTCCATCTTCATGCGCAGTTAGTCCATCGAAATCTCTCCTGGCCATACAGTGAAATCAGGCCTTGAGAGTGGTAAGATCTGCCGTCACCGACGTGAGGGCAGCGTGACACGTCTTCTGGCTCCGAGCTCTCGACCAACACTGCTGAAATTTTACTCTCGCAGACAGATCTAGTCTCACAACAATGCTTAGAATCGCGCTCCCATGTTTCGCCCACAGATTGTTACTATCGAAAACACAGTGCTTATTTATTTCCATAGAGAACCGCAGAATCCTACACAGTGCAAAGAATAACCTTAAGTTGGCTATATTGTTTTCAATACTCAATGTAATATTTAATCAATGTGTTGGAGAGTTCTGACACACTCCTTACATTGGTGGCACCTGAAGATGAAGCCTTACGCTTCGAAGCCGCGAAGCTGCTAGTGGAATAAATCAAGAAATTACTGCTAAATAAAGTGGATTTTTATTCTGTAAATGACGCTGGATTGGCGATGACAGATGGGGACCGCTTTTCTCCCGAATGCGAGTCCGTGTTCTAACCAATGCCCAGCCCCGCTCGGTGACTCCGCTTGCCCTCGCTTGGCAGAATAAAGACCCGTTGTTTGACCACACCGGTTAGCCTGTTCGTTGCAGTTTTCCACCCCCGTTTAGGCAAATAACGGGCTGGTGCTAAATTTCCGCCCCACAAAATACGATACACAATAAATTAAAAACTACAACACAAAGAGAGAAAGGGCACCCTAGTTCCCTTCCTCAGACTGACGACTGTGGAGAAAGGAAGGGCAACCGGCCATAAAGACAGAATAAAAGTATCATGAAATCAAATGGAGCCATACGACAAGTGAAAAGGTAGACTTGATGACCCTTCAACCAGAGACCCTGTCTGATTTCTTTCAAATACGTATTTGATTTACTTGATAATCGATTTTTTTTGGTTTCTCATTCTTTCTTTTCCATAAGAAATCGCAATCATTTCAGAAAGGATCTATAACAGCTAACTTGATTTAGCTGTCTCTGTTTCGAGTTCGAAATTTTCGGTGTGCTTTTCGTGGCACGCGTAGCCGACGTGTCACCGTGGGACTTGCTGTTTGTGTGTGCGACCTGTCCGTGTGCCGAACGGTCGTCAAGCAGCGCGGGGGAGGGGGGGGGGGGGGGAAGGGGGGGATGGCGTGTCGTGGCTCGCGGCCTGCCGGCGGTAACAGCCAGATAAACGACTGTAATGGGGCTGCGTTTCAATTGATCGCACCTGGCCGTTCCGCCAAATGTCCCCGCAGTCTCCCTGACAACGGGCGACCACCCTCCCGTTGCCATGGCTACGGATACGACTACCCACACGACCTCCGGCAAGGTTTGTTGTTCCAGACCGCATCACCGCATCGCCGAGTCGCGGGACTCCGTGATCCCTCCCCCCCTCCCCCTCCTCCTCACACGCATAGTCACCTCCACCCTCTCAAATTAGCATGGAGCGGGTAGCTTACTGCTCTTATACTCCACCCTGATGTTATTTAATTTATGCACATGACAGTGAAGGGAAATCAGAACGTAGAAAAACTTAGGAGAGGTAGTGAATTTCAGTGAAATCGCGAAGGCATTTTAAGTTACATTGCTTAGTAATCGTGGGCGTCAAGGCTCCGAGCTATCATACAATGCAAAATTTAGGTTAGCTCAGGCGGCAAGCGCATTTGCGTTTGAAACATTTGCTAACGGTTGCAAAGATTTGTTTCCCGGGAGTGTGTGTGTTTGTCGGGAGGGAGAGGGAGGGAATCCGCCTCTGTGTCCTCTCTTCGTCTCTTATTGACTCAGGTGACGCAGCTGTAAGACAATGGGTTCGTAGCCGGGTAGCCGGTAAGATTCCTGTTTGACCTTCCAAATTCAGGTTTATCGTAATTTTCCTAAATCACGTAACGCGAAAGCGAATGGCTGATGCCCTTTCCCATTCTTGTACTCTGCCTCAGTTGACCTCGTTGTCGATGGAATGGTAAACGCTAATCAGCCTTCTTTTTCACTATGTCTTAACCTCAACTCAGAACAGGACTTGCACCTAATCTAGGAAACGTGCTGCGTAACAAGATGGACAAATCGGATTTATGATTTGATGTTAGACGTTGAGGCACAGAGACATAATATAAGCTGGATGTTAATTATTTTTTACTTTTTCGTAAATTCGGTGTTGCAGCTTTCAGAGGATATTGTAAATTACCGCTTGTGATTGGTATGGCCATTGGGTTAGAAAAACGAATTAGCGCACAGTGAGATTCTCACTTGCAAGGTAGGTTTTCCTCATTCGCAGACGTTTTGAGCAATGATTCGTGGTCACATTCTAGAAGTGAAGAGCTTCTGCAAACGTTGTTTCCGTACGACTGTTAGTAACCTCATTTCTCCATCTTCATAGAAAGTGAAGATGTCTTTTTTAGTGCAGTGCGAATGTTTTCTTTTGCAAAACACTTTTTGTTCACAGAAAGTGGACAGTGAATACGGACTCTGTGACTGAGTCAGAGATGGCATCAAATCACCAACAGTTTCGAATGCAATGGTACTGAAATTTTCGATGAAAGTTTATAATCCAAAAGAAATTGATTACAAAACATTAAAGTGTGAATCACAGACACGTTGAAACTGTCTGACAGATTAAAATTGTGTGCCGGACCAAGACTCGAACTTGGGACGCCCGAATGCGAATCTTGGTCCGGCACACAGTTTTAATCTGATAGGAATTTTCCTATCAGCACATATTTCGCTGCAGAGCTAAAATCTCATCCTGCAACAGACACGCTGCCCGTAAATCTTACGGAGCGTTACTAACTCTGCACCAGTTGCACTCGTTAACTTTCGGATGCAGTTTATTTATCGATGTATCACAAACGAAATAAAATGCCGGGAAAGTTTCGTTCAGTCAAGTTTCCCCGCCCAAGTGGCCTCCCAGAAAAATGAATGAATGAATCAATAAAATAAAAAAGTTAGACCCCTTGAACAACTTTACGCATAGGTGAAATTTATGGCCGTTGAGCAGGGGGGTGTAGTTTTGACTAGAAAAGCCAAAGACGGAAATAGAATCCAAGCGTAGCAGACTACATTTTTGGGCGACTTAAGGGATATATGCGGCTAGAGTGCATCGTAACAGTCCTAAGAGAACCTAAGATCTGTGTACTAAGTTAGAAACTGAAGGGTTTAGTTATGAGAAACCTGAGAGACAGTTAATAGTCAAGATAAACGGAACGACACAAGCTCCGCTAACGGAATCGAGAAAAGTATTCGAACTCACACCGCACACTCCTACTGTACCCAGAATACCCAATGTACATGTCGGTGGTATAAATGTGCCCATTAGTCCCTTCGAAAATTTAACTCAGGACCTACGGCATTTGGTATGACACACAGAGTCATACGTCAGTGAGCCTGCACACTTCGTTGCACTACTAAAAGACAAAAGTAGCTCGACTATGGACCTCAGAGTCAGCTTCAACGGCACGTCCTCATTCATAAACAGATTGTAAATATTCTGAATGAACACATAGAATATGAAGTATATTAGCTCATGCATCACTGTACTACGACCACTTGAATCAGGTGGAAAGATAAGTTTCACAAACAGATAGGTGTTGTACCTATCGGATCGCTGCACTGGCCTCTTGGTTTTCGATTAAATCAGAATCCTAGGGTGAGCATGAGAGCCCGTTTGCCTTTAAATCGTCGTGCCCAATAGCAAACTTTTCCATATTCATATGATGTGCCAATTTATAAAGCGAAACAGTCCTTAAGTTTTGCATAATTTACATATTTTGAGGTGTCAAAGATTTCAGCAATCGCTACTTAAAAGAAAACCAGATGTGTGTGAATTCCTAAGGGAACAAACGGCTGAGGTCATCGGTCCCTAGACTTACACACTACGTAAACTAACTTAAACTAACTTATGCTGAGAACAACACACACGCCCATGACCGAGGGAGGACTCGAACCTCCGGCGGGAGGCGCCGCACAATCCGTGGCATGGCGCCTCAAACAACGTGGTCACTCCGCGCTTAGCAGTTTAGGTTGTCTCGAGAATTGCTTTTATCTCAGAATTGGAAAATTATTATCCCTGGTTTCGGCTATATACGCGTGATTAAAATATGCAAGTTTGTGTTGTGGGTTCTGCGTCTTTTTCATCTTGCACCAACGCGGTCTGTATGCTGATGATGTCTTTTTGGAATTAAGGCCAGAATCCGCCTTAAAATTATGGCGTTGAATTGATATCGAGCCTGACGACCTAAAAATACCGATCACACTTTTATAGTAATTAATTTTAGTAGGCAGGATATTTAGCTAAGAATTAATAGTGAGTGAAACAAATCTCGCTTCGTGGGGTTGGATAGAATATAAAAATTATTAGCCAGCTGACATGAAAATAACTGACCTTTTCCGCAGTGTCTTCATATATGTTTCAAGTACCTTCAAATTTATAATTATCGAAAACCGTGGCATTTTATGATGTGGTGGGAAGCATGAATATATTTTGAAAAGGTCGCTATATCTTCCATCTAGACTGTCTGCCAACCTAAAATATTTCATGGATTTTACACCCAAGAGGCTTACTCTAAGTCAGCACAAAGCCGCTTGCCTGTTTCGCAGGTCACCGGTAACTCTTTTGTTTGCGTCCTAATTGTTAGATTCGTCTTTCCGGCGCTTTCTGCTTCTTATGCAGCAATTCCACATGTCATTTACTAATGAAAAATGTTTGACGTCAGTGTTTTACAAACCCATAAAGTGGCCTTTTGCATACCTATTTATTTTAATGTGTATTACATGCCTATGTTTGATTAATTTATTTGCAAAAAAACCTGCATTCTCGCAACGCGCAAAAATTCAAAGGAAATTTCGTGGTGGTTTTTTTTGCACAAAGAGTTTTATTTAGTTATATGGTTATTTCCTTTAGTCTTTTATTTAGATACTAAAATGGATGGAATCTTGCACATGAATATGTTTTTTCGACTGTGACATAAAATTTCAGTGTATAAGTGTATCTCAGTGTGTAAAATAAGTGTAACACCAACGTAGATCAGTGAGAACCTTCACGAAAAATGTTAAAATTAAGAAAAGAGAACTCTTCATCGACGCCGCGGTCTTCCAAATTACAGAACCACTATGCTAGCCCCGGAGGGAGCATACCTGGCAGGATCTGTTTTAAAGTACAGTCCACTTACATATTGTAATTATTACTATTGTTAACACATATAATCGAATATAACGTAAAATATAAATAAACTGAAAGGTCCGAGACGGTAAGTAGTTAAGGTGTTATTGTGACGTCTCCTATTACCTTCATTAGCTAACAAATAGCTTCCCTCATGCGGAATGCGAATAATCTGGTAAGGTCCGTCGTAAAGATGTTGCCATTTCTTGTTTAATCTGTTAAGAGCCGATGACTTAGACTGTTTTCTTAATAAGACCTAATCGCCTATGGTATATGTCACAGTTCTACTTAATTTTACGAACGAATTTGTCCTTCCTTAGTCGCGCAGCATGCTTTAGTGATTCACCCTCAAACAATGACTTCCTGTCTTTGTTTGATTCAACCAAGATCAGCAAAGGCTAAATCCACTCATTAGATTCGGGTGTGTTGTATATTATATGCGCTGGAGTATGAGTGGTGGATGAGTGCGGCATGTTATTGTGAATTTCTTCAAAGACCGACACGTACACTATCGACTTATATTGTTGCGTTGCGGCGTAAGTGAGAATAAATCAGTTGAAGTCTCTAAATATACGTTCAACTGGTGACACTGCTGCGTGATATCGTGAGGTCAAGGTATGCTTTATGTCTAATTTTAACATACACTCCTTCCACGCCTTGCTGGTATAACACGGAATGGAGTAAGAGGCTTTACAATAAGTTTGATGTGCATAGACGTCCATCTTATAAGGATAATCCTTGATCATATCAGGTTTCTGAAAGAAGACTTTCAAATGTTCCTTGAAGAAGGTAGCTAATTCATTCCAATGTACTTAAGTATTCACATTCGACTACTTTATTCTGGAGAACATTTTCAACGTCCGGTGAGTTGTCCGTTGGTAAACCACTTAGCCCACGATTGTCATTTAAATACTGTACATTAGTACCTAAATAATTAATCTTTATTCTCTGACAGAATCTACCATGCAATTCCAGTTTCCTCACCAGGTACGAGACAATAATTCTCCCGTCGTTTGCTAAGGTGCATATGCCTTTTAAGAGATCAGTTACTGCATTTTTGTCCCTCAGAAAATCCCAACCCCAGATGCACGGATAAGACAGTGTAGGAGCTACCAAGAAGGTGCTTAATAATCTCTCTCGTTGACCAACCACTTCCACCTGCACCTGAGACTTCACAAGAACAGAATGGGCACTCAACGCACCTGACATCGTACAGTTTTTGGTTACTATTCAATTGTTTAAACAGACAAATGCTCACCACAGTAAAAGTCGCACCAGTATTGAACAGGATATTTACAAGTGCGTTATTTATTAAAACTTCGACCATTGCCTGTACCATTTCAGTACGTTTTACTCTACGTCCACTCGGCTTATCTAGTAATTCTTCTAAAATGTCCATCCCATCGTTGTTGCTCAGTATTCTTACTTCTAATAATGTTTCGCCATCCTCTTTAAGACCAGCAGATTCCAGAAGGTGTACAGATGCTGGTCCTAGTTTGTTGATTCAGTTGTTCTGTCATTATTTCCTTCCTCTACAGCTACCACTCGAACTTCATGGTTCTGAGCCGCCCATTCATGGTCTTGATTACACGGCCTATTTTCCGTTTCGTTTATCATTTGAGGTGGCATGTATTTCCAGATGTCTCTACTATGTTTGCAGACGATATCCATGGAAGGGCCGATTGGTTACACCATTGAACGTGTCTCATGTTATTATTCTCCGATGGCATGATATGATCGTTACATTTTCACTTCCGTGTGTAGCTGAATGAGCTGCTGTTGGTAACGTTTGGTCTCTATCCACGATGCCTATTATTATTATTGTGCATTGCACCGTTATTATTATTCCCGTTACCCAGCTAATGATAATATTAACTGGACTTTCTATTCCCGAACGATAGCCAACATACTGATTATTATTATTGTAATTTCGATTATTCGTATTACCGCTACGATACTGCGATTTTCTGTTGCGACGGTTTTCATTGCAAGAATTACCGTGGTATACATTTGTAACTAGGCTGTTTATGTTTTCTTATTGGCAACGTTACGTAACGCTCTGTATGAAAATCACTGGCTGTGCTGTGTGCAGTCTGTGGCTAGTTTGCATTGTTGTCTGCCATTGTAGTGTTGGGCAGCTGGATGTGAACAGCGCGTAGCGTTGCACAGTTGGAGGTGAGCCGCCAGCAGTGGTGGATGTGGGGAGAGAAATGGCGGAGTTTTGAAATTTGTAAGACTGGATGTCATGAACTGCTATATATATTATGATTATTAAGGTAAATACATTGTTTGTTCTCTATTAAAATCTTTCATTTGCTAACAATGCCTATCAGAAGTTAGTGCCTTCAGTAGTTTGAATCTTTTATTTAGCTGGCAGTAGTGGCACTCGCTGTGTTGCAGTAGCTTCAGTAACGAAGATTTTTGTGAGGTAAGTGATTTTGAATGGTATAGATTAATGTTAGTCAGGGCCATTATTTTGTAGGGATTTTTGAAAGTCAGACTGCATTGCGCTAAAAAAAAATATTGTGTATCAGTTTAAGCTAGTCATGTATAATTTTTCTAAGGGGATGTTACATATGGCGACCCTGCCAGGATACCTCACTGGAATCTTCTGATTTTTTTTGTGGTTTGTGTAATTTGTGTAGCCTTTGTTTATTGCTAGTGCATAATTATAGAGAGAATTTCCTTTGTAATTGTAGTTTTTCATTGTTGTACAGTAAAACACTTGCGGCATGCATGTAGATTTGCAGCAAGTATTTCGCAGCTGCGCTTGCAGTTAACTAGACATTATTTTCAGCGCTATGTTAATGTGTTCCCTTGTTTTTGCTCTTTAAATTGTGCTTTTCTGTGTTATCGTGTGAAATATTATGACAATTATGGCGTGTGAAAATCGTAATACTAGTCTCCAAAGTAAACTGCGAAATGACAGTGAAGACGAAAGCAGTGTGTTAGCGCCACCGTGTAATGAATTAAAACTAATGTTCAACATAGTAATTTGGTAATTGTGCATAGGGAAATGGAGCGGGCGGCAAACAATGGCGTAGGCAGTGAAACAATTAGTGAACAGGGAAACATTATCGATCGATCGCTTGGCAACAGCTCGCCTCAGGAATCTGAAGTGACAGGACACAATTTTGCAAATACTGTAGATTCAGGTTTTGCGTCCTCACCGTTTTCACAAATAAGTCAAGACACATTTTCTGCTTGTCAAAATGTGAATGTTGTCGGTGCAAATGCACTGCCGAAAAGCGTAGAGGAACAGATTCCAGACACTAATGCATTGTTATTACAGCTAATGCAACAAATGGAACAAAATCAGAGACAAACACAGCAGAAGCTTCAAAAGTTAGACACAATGGAACACCAGAGACAAACACAGCAACAGTTAGACGCAATGGAACAAAATCTTCACACCACACTTGAACAAACATGTGAAGATTTAACTACTGAGTTACATAAAATAGAATCGAAATGACAAAAAGTCTGTAATGACGTAAAAATACAAATTTGTGAGCATTTCCAACCGATTTTTTTGCGGCATGAAAATGCATTACAGAATCACGAAGCAGCCATAAATGAACTGCAAACTATTGTTCATGAAAATCATAAGACCTTGCAAGCTAAAATTGACTCAGTTGCATCTACCAATTCAGTTACGCAACTTGCAAAAACTCAGGAAAACCTAAAGGACACAGTAGATACTCCGAAACTTGGTTCAGAAAAACACACTGAGGAAATAAGTACACTATCGGAGAAAGTAGCCGAACTTTCAGATCAGTTCACTAACTTATCTACAAAGGTAGATGATGTTCTGAATGACACAAGACCTGTAGCCATCACTGACACAGAAGAGTATGAACAAATTAAGAAATTCAAACAAAATCAGAGTCAAATTAATACGCAACACAAAAGAGAAATCCGGGAAGTACAAGATCAGTTGGCACAAGTAATACAAAAATTACCTATTCCAGACGACACTCGCGCTCCAACATGGGAAGAGGGACTTAGAAATACGGAACAACCACAAAATAATAACACAGGACACTTCGGAAATTATGAAAGAAATTGGCAAGGCACACCGAATTTTGAGATGGAACCGCCGAAACGACGTAACAATGACCGACATGCGACTCGCCGACATAATGATTTTGACTATAAGCTGTTCATTACTACACGTAAATTCAAAACATTTAAGAATTCTAGCAACGACATTCATCCACAAGCATGGCTCCATCAATCTCTCATTGTTTTCCTCCCAACTGGTCGTTAGAACACAGATTAGAATTAATGTGTGGCTACTTAGAGAATGAACGAGCTGTAAGAACGCGATCGGTCATTCACAATTGTCACAGTGAAGGAGAATTTTATCATGCCTTACTCTCAGCATATTGGTCTCAAGCTACACAAGACTGAGTAAAACATAGCATCATAATGTTGAAACATTTCGAACAATCTGAATTTTCCAGTCTTGTGAAATATTGTGAAGCCATTTTGCACAAGAATCAGTACCTGTCAAAACCATACAGCCCCTCAGAACTCATCCGCATTTGCTTAATCAAATTACCTGAACATTTACGACATATTATTTTGGCAGGACGTTGCAAAGACGACATTGAAGCTTTTCAGGGACTCTTACAAGAATTAGAAATTGACACTGACAATCGCCGAACGCGAAAACAGGAACACAACAATTACAGGTCACATCCGTCACAATTCCGCGATGAAAGAAATAATAACTGGACACGACAAGGCTATTCTCAGAACACAAATCGTGACCAAAACAGACACCACCCGTATGACAACCATTGGCAGAGTAGTAATAAATACAGGGAAAGATCACCTCTCCACGGTAGTGACTATCACAGAGACAATCAGAGAAACAGACAATTTGGGAACCAAAATAATTATTATCAAGGGCGACACAATAACTTTAGACGCAATGATCCAGCACGCAGTTATGATTCAGGGAGAAATTCTCCACCACGTGACTGACAAGAAAGAAACTATGTAAACTACTGACAAAACGACAGACCTGAATTCCATCAGAACTGGCGGGATTAAACAGAGCAGGACACTCTCGACAAGGTGAAGTTGTAGAAGTTAGGTCTCCTAATCCCAATAACGATGCGCGCCAACAAGGGAACAGACAATGACTCGCACCGCAGGCAGCCGCATGCGCCAGCTGGCTCAGAGAAAAATAACATAGACGCTAACCTTGAGAAAAATTCCAGTATTCCTTACCGACGTATACCGCATGATAATTCCGTTCAAGTTTAACATCTGTGTACTAGGAAGAGTAAAGGATTGCACCACATTTCACATGTAAAACCGTTTATTGAGAGAGAATCTGCTTTTTAACTTTGTCTTTGCCATAAAACTTTTCACTTCACGCTACTAGTACAATTTGTCACACTGAGAAACTGTTAACATGCAACAATGTTTTGAAGTTAACTATCCAGCCTAGAACCTAGGGACCATTTTTAAACAGAAATTACGAATGCATTGTTATGGTGAACAGACGACACAGTGTTGTTATTTGTACATTCTTGCTTGTTAGTTGCACGATCACGTAACGACTATAAGGCTCACATACTTAGAACATACACCGGCACTGCTAATGAAATTTTCATGCAACATTTTGGTTTACTTGAAAAGACATTCTTTATTTGAAGTACTTTCTGTGGGATTAAAGATGATTTAGCATTTGGTTTCTTTGACAGCTACACAATTATATTATGACGCTACTAATGTGTGACACAATTTACATTGTTGCTTTTGTGCTGTATCTGCTTTATATCTGCACAGTTTTTCTGAATTCTTCTGGAAAGTAAAACATGTTTAATAGTAACTTTGTGGTATAGCTACAATAAGACAGCCTTTTTTTTGTTTTGTAGCACAACAATACGTTACAGTGTAGTACTTTCTTGATCACGGTACTGTACGTAATAACTACGATGTCTATACGCAAAGCATTTCACTTTTGTTTATCATGAGGTAAATACATTGGCTTCTGCAGAACTTAGCTTTCGGAGGAAAATAACTACGACACTTCCACAGAGATTATCTTACAGCAAGACGCACATTTAGCGCTACAGGACATGTATTTGAGTGATTAATTTTGCACTAAATCATTTATTTTTAAAGATATTTGAAGTACAATGATACAAAGGTTTTCTGTGATACATTTTATTCCATTGCTGTAATCTGTAACACCTGAGGGTATAATTACATTAATCCTCAGGGGGGTATACGCTTACTTTGTGTACCATGTGTTTGGGAAGCACAAGGAGCCCTAGCTAATATGGTATTTGCTTACACAACTTTACACATCGGTACCATATTTCTCTAACACACAAATTACACAGCTATCTGATCATTTAACTGAGGGATAAACATTTTTTTACTACATCAGTGACACATGTTTACGCAGTTACACAGTTGGGTAACTTCACATTTATGAAATTGTATTTTGTCTGTACTTTGTGAACTGTTCATATTTTTTTGGAACCATTGTGATACTATGAGAGCATTGAATGATGTATTTGGTAAGGGAGCATGATTTTAAAGTACGTTTGAGGTAGATGACACTCTTAAATGAGCAGAGAATTTTCTTTAGGTTTTGATATTATTGGAGGAAGCTACGACGTTTTTGAGATTTGACTGAGGTGTTATGATGTTATTTTTATGACGATGATGTGTTTTATGCTGCTGAGGTATGTTTATGATCAATAAGCTGATGCTATATGAGGAATTTGATTATGCTACGTATTTGTTATGATGAAATATTGAAGAAGTGTCGACGAATATGTGTATGTGTAATAAGGTAAGGAATAATGAGTAGTGGTTAGGGACTCTGGTTTGTGAAAAAGGATGTTGGAAACCAAGAATCGTACTTTAAGAATTATGAAATGTGTGTAAATGCGTGAATATCTTACAATGCCGACGAAAATTTTTTGGACACTGTTATATCAATAGGATTTTGTTTCTACATATCTGTAACGCAAATTCTCAATCTGTGAATTTTTTGATATGAGACTGCCACTGTAGCGGAAACTGCTGTTGTAAATATTTCAGTAAGAAAGGTAAGTGACCTTGATGTAATGCGTTTGAGGTGCCCAGCTGAGAGGTAGTCGTCTGACAAAAGAAAGCTATTAGGTGTAAAAAGAAAGAGGCCATTATCCTCGCTACTGACATTTCTTTGTCGAAAGCATCACAAATACGACACGCTCAGACTTGAAAACATATGATAACACTGTGGCGCTCTTAATTTATTATATTTACTGAAATGTCAAATGAAATGACGAGAAATATTTTATGTCTATTCACCTGATTATGACTACTGTCTTTCTAGTTGAGAGATTTTTTTTACTACCTTATGAAATGCCATATGGCTAATGAATGATGTTTCATGCCTTCCTTTGTTCGTACTTGCTCATTTTCTTTAATATCTAGTTGCTAGCTGCACTGCAGCATTGGTTATTATAAAATTTAATAGATGTACTAATATCACTATTTTCTGTCTACAGACCCAGTAAAGAATACGTTTCTCATATACTTTCTTAGAAAAGAGAGCACAAATAGACATTCTCCTTCACAGAAATTGCATAAATAATTTTTTAATGACTTGGTAACTATCTTGCAGAGTAAGTTTTTGTGATGCATCACTCTAGTGTTAAGATGTGACATAGGTATTAGACATGGCCACTTTTAGTGCAATATTTTTTTCTGCTTGAGCTATGTTTAGATATAAGTTATTGCATTTGCTGCTGCTGTTTGCCAGGCATAGTGCTACCAAATTTCACTTTACATTACTCTGTTAAGCCAGTTTTACTACGAATTTATTTTTCTTGTTTGCTGCACATTGCCTTATATTAATTGTAATATTGCATTTGCTTTGCTAATTTATGCTGCTTGCTTTGCCATTTGTATTTTTTATCATTGCTGTTTGTGTTAATTGTTTTGTGCTGCTGCATTGCCTCGTTCCTTAGTTTAGCATCTGAGCTCAGTAGATTTAAGTTAGCTTAAGATGCGGTAGGCTATATAAGAGAACGAGTTGTGATGAACTGGAAGAAATGCATTGAGAAGTTATAAGAAAATGGTTTGGCCAAAAAAGTATTTTGAAAGAGGATATGAACCAAAAAAGTAGGGTTTAGGGACAACAGGTTTAGGTAGGATTTTCTTGGAAATAAATGATGACGTAAGATCATGGAAAATAAATAATGAGGTAAGGAATGTGTGAACATATAAATACAGAAAGCATGCTTGGATAGAATTTTTTTGGTGGAAACAAATGTTGAAATAAGAGGAAAGATATATGGAATGAAGTTTTGGGGTGGACTGCAGTACCAAATGTCACACTGAAACAAGCCCTGTCCTGTATTTCTGTGTTATTACACTATGTGAATTTGTGTTTTTCCTGTCTTAATGTGTTTAGCTAATAAGAGTTATGTTGTAGAATTTTTCTGATAATAAGTTATTTTCTTTGTAAAGATGTTTAGACATTATTTATTCTGTTTTATTTTAATGCTCACGTGTGAAATTAATATTTCGAAAACTATTCTCATTATTTTATATATTCACTTATGTCATAATTCCTGTAACACTGAGGTATCTGTTTATTTCGATTCTTTTGTAAAGCCTGTACTACAAATGTTATCTGAACTGTTATGTTCTTTAATGATGTATTTTGTACCTTTGTAATTGTATTCTTATGTTATAAAATTGTAATTGACACCAGTTCATCATATTATTAACTTGTAAGTTCCATTTCACTGCACACGTTGCTGTTGGTCATGGTATATGGACAATATGTGAGAAGTAGGGACCGTTAGTGTTTGCACGTGTGTTAATAATTCAGCAAGGGACTGGATAACAGCATTGCTGGTTCTAAGGACAGTTCCAAAAACTTTGTGAGTGCACAAGTGGTGGTTATGGACTTGCTATATTATCCGCAAGGCTCTTCAAAGGTGATTGTGCACCTGCACAGTCACAACAGATGGCTGCTGGCCATCTCTACAAGGACTACAGTGGGTCTGTATCTTTGCTGACTCACCAATACCATTATTTCTGGAAGGACTACAATGGGTCTACACCTTTGCTGACTCACCAATACCATTATTTCAACAAGGACTGCAGTGGGTCTGCACCTCTGGTGGCCCACCAATACCGTAATCTCTACCAGGACTACAGTGGGTATACTCTGTGATGACCTACCTACCAATAGTCTTCAAAACTTCGAATGACTCTGTTGTGGGTTTGCTCTGTTGTAGCCCATTACCTGTTGCATGTCGGGAGTCAGCACTGTCTTTCCGTTGGAAGGACAACACCACTTCTTCAGGACTGCATGGAAATCCACTACTTCCGTGTGCATTTTCTTTTACTGCTCAGACTTTGAGAAAAACACTGCAATTTTACTGTGATGAATGATCAAGACTGTCTTTATGGACTGTGAGAAAATTTTAGCGTTTGACCAACATTGTATCAATAAGTGCGTGCATTTGACTTCTTTGTTATTGTAGTTACGAAAAATTTTTTTCAAACCTGTATTGGCCAGTGCCCAAAACAATTTGCAAAATTTTTTGTGTGAAGCATGGGGGCTATGTAAGTAGGCTGTTTATGTTTTCTTATTGGCAACGTTACGTAGTGCTCTCTATGAAAATCACTAGCTGTGCTGTGTGCAGTCTGTGGCTAGTTTGCATTGTTGTCTGCCATTGTAGTGTTGGGCAGCTGGATGTGAACAGTGCGTAGCGTTGCACAGTTGGAGGTGAGCCGCCAGCAGTGGTGGATGTGGGGAGAGAAATGGCGGAGTTTTGAAATTTGTAAGACTGGATGTTATGAACTGCTATACATATTATGACTATTAAGGTAAATACATTGTTTGTTCTCTATTAAAGTCTTTCATTTGCTAACTATGCCTATCAGTAGTTAGTGCCTTCAGTAGTTTGAATCTTTTATTTAGCTGGCAGTAGTGGCGCTCGCTGTATTGCAGTAGCTTCAGTAACAAAGATTTTTGTGAGGTAAGTGATTTGTGAAAGGTATAGGTTAATGTTAGTCAGGGCCATTATTTTGTAGGGATTTTTGAAAGTCAGATTGCGTTGCGCTAAAAAAAAAAAAATATTGTTTGTCAGTTTAAGCACAGTCATGTATAATTTTTCTAAGGGGACGTTACACATTGTACGGATTTGCATTATATGTCCGATTCCCGAACTGCCTAGTAGGTACATTAATTAGTTTCTCTCGTAAGTGAAGTGGTAAGTTCCTTTTCAAAATTCTTAAAACCTCCCAATGGTCGATGCGTTTATCCCAGTATCGGATCTTATTTATGTACATTTCGAAATACTTCCGAAGTCAGCCCTTTTTCGGGTTGTAAAATTCTGGAATGTAAATCTCGTTTACAAGTCTATTTTGTTTACTCACATTCTAGTATTTCGCAATAAATAATTTTTCAAACTCACAGCATGATGGACAAGTCTCAGCTTCCTCAGATGCCCATAGCGAGACTTCACCATTTGTTTTCGACACTATAAACTGAATTTCGTCCTGCTCATTCAAAGATTTAGGAAGCACATTTCGAAAACGTTTTATGAACACCAAAAGGTGGACACAATTTTTCTCTGTTGAAAACGTATGGAGTTCCCTGGCTTTAAATATACTATTTTCGACTTTTGACGACGAAGTTGCACATCGACGGTCAAAATGTCGATTCCCATAATCTGAATCTTCGTTACTGCTGACCGATTTCTCCCGCAGTCGTTCCTTCTCCTTTTCTCTATCTTTGGATTGTTCAGTGAACACTGATCGGACAATCTGTTCAGCGATTCTAACGCGATTGGCTGGACTTTTATACGCAATAATCGATTATTCAGTTGTCTATACAAGTGGAAATTTCTGACTTGTCTTTAATATTCTGAAGCTCGGCTTTAAATTGATATATAATTTCGGTTCATCCGGATATCGATGCTCCCTTCTTGATCGATTTACTGATTGACTAGTACTTGAGATCGTATCTCCTCTGATTTGGTCTCTATCCACTCTGACATTTCTTCCTAAATCTTTTTCGTCTGACTCATTAAATAATCGTCAGTACACTCTTGGCTTGTTAAATGGAGGTTTTTTTACTTTGATCGACAGATCATCTATTCTATCCGACACGGTAGACAGCTCTTTACATTTGTCTTTCACATCCTTCTCCAAAGTATTTATCTATCCCCGTAACGTACCATGTTTACTACTTGATTACTTTAAGTACAGTCTCAACTTCTCGAGTTTCTTAGCCAACCTATCGTCTCTTTCCTTATTTTGAGCTACTAACGATTTAATCACCTGTTTGATTTATTATTTAAATTCTCAATCCTTTAGAACCCGTTCTTGATCAGCATGTAATATTTGCTCTTTTAATTCTCGATCCTTTAGATTCAGTTCTTGAGTTGTCTGTAATGCTCCCTTTTTGAATTTAATTAAAAAGTCAAGCGAAATATCCACCCCCACTTGATTCGTATTTTACCCATTCTGCTAGGTCATACAGTGAAATCACTGTCGGGTATCGACACTCCGACAGCGTTACTTTCGATCGTGTCGTCCCAAACAAAGAGTCTATTCCGTCGCATTCCATTATTCTAATTGTCCTGCCCTATTCATCTGTTCAGAGAATACGTTTTCTATCCTATTATCATCCATCTCTTTTCCATCCTCCTTAGTCAGGTCTTCGTTCACGTCCTCAACATTACATCTCAACCTCTAGAACTTCTTTGACGTGGTCAAATACTACAAGTACAAATTAGTACCAGTCAACACTAACACAACTACAGATACACAACACACTAATATTGTCTAAGCTACAATATCAGTTCAACAACGCGAGAAACTTGCCATAGTCATCCACTAAGTGTTACAATGTATTTAATTGAAGCGCAATGAGCCATGACTCAAACTTTAAATATCTAGTATTACGGCAAGCTCGTTGTGTCAATTATTTCGATACGTACTTGGTTTTTGTGTCTTGTATAACATCTGTATATGTGCCTCCTTCAGGCGCGACGTCTATCGTTTTCATGTCGTTGTAGTACTTCCATCCTGTTGTTCTGGACGTAGTTTCTCGAAGACAGTGAACATGTGATAGGAGCAAGTTTACAGCAATGGTTATTTAGTTCGCATACAGTCGCTAAATAATTCACAAAATCAAGTGTATAATTTGTATATCGTTCATTTGTTACCTTCGAGCCTCACGATGCAGCGCCGCTGCTGACACCTCCCCTATTGCTCCCTACTGGCACTACAACCATCAGCGAAAGAGTATGTCATTTTCTCTGCGCCCAGCCAGCATTCTTCACCTCTTCGAGATACGTGAAAGGGGTCTAGTGAAGCAGGGGATACAACCCGTCGGCTTTGAACAATGACGTCATTCCTTAGTCATAGATAGTAATGTCTTCACTTCGAGGCATAGATAATAAAGCAGTTCTGTGTTCTAATAAGCGCTATCATTAAAATAATTGAATGTGAATCTAAAAGCGATCGCTTGATATTCGCTAAATCATTAAACGTGTGATTTAATTAAGTTAATTGTTTGTTTCTTATTCAGACGGTACTTAATATTTTTCGTAATGATATTGAGGTAATGTGGATTATTAGTTTTTATTATAGAACAATTTGTAGTGTCTTATTTTCGTTTATAGGAATGGATTTGTCTATCCCAATGAATTTGGACGATTTAAGGAAAGTTATGGGCCAAGATATGTTGACAACAATTTGCTTCCTGCAAATGTGTGGTCTCATTGCTGAATACGTTCAATGTCGTGAGTGCGGCGAACATATGCGCCTTACGTTTGTATCAAGTCGCCGTACTCACGACTTATTCGTATGGCGCTGCGGCAAAGATCGGTTGTGGCGGTCCATTAGACGAGGGACGTGGTTCGAGAAATCTAAGCTCGCCCTGAGAGACACAATGAAAATCACATATTGTTGGTGTTTAAGATATCCTGTATGGCTGTGTGTGCATGAGTGTCGTGTCAGTAAGCGTACCGTAGTAGACTGGTACTCGTTTTGTAGGGAGGTTTGTGGGGAATATATGAAATATAGGGGGCCGTTGGGGGGCCGGACGTTATGGTCGAAATTGATGAATCTCATTTTGGGAAAAGGAAATACAATAGGGGGGCAGTAATTTCATGTCAGCATTGTGATCATGTAGTGTTTAGAGTAGTACCAAATAGAAGTAAGGAAGTTTTGGTTAGGTTAATTGACGATCAGGTTGCAGAGGGATCTATTGTTATTTCAGACGGGTTTTCTTCTTATAGGAATTTAGGGGATAGGGGTTACCAACATCTTGTAGTAAACCATAACATTGAATTTAGATCTCTATCGACAGTCGCCTGCACTAACAGCATAGAGGGGTACTGGTCAGCTGTAAAATCTCTCATAGGGAAAGGGAAACGCCAGATTTCGACTCTTCAAAGCCATCTAGATGAGTATTCTTGGAGACAAAGCATTCCGCGGACATATTGTCCGTTTAAATGTTTCATTAAACATGTGGGCAAAATGTACCGTCCCAAACATCTCAGTTAATTTCAGGGGGGGGGGGGAGGGAAGGGAAGTTGGTGAATGTGTGTGTGTGTGTGTGTGTGTGTGTGTGTGTGTGTGTGTGTGTGTGTATGGGAGAGAGAGAGAGAGAGAGAGACAGAGAGAGAGAGAGAGAGAGAGAGAGATTTCGTAATGTGTTTGTTGTGAGTGTGGGTATGTGATTTTCATTACTGTCTGTTTAAGCGAGCTTCCGTTATTCGTCGATATTTCCGTGTGGTAAGTTCTCTTTCCCATTTGCTTCTTTATCTATATTTCACTATTTTGCCATATTTCACTTTCTTATTCCACCAATGTGCTTCAGTAGCTGATAAGTGTTTTTTGGCTTTTTAAAAAAAATCTCACGAGATAGAATAAACTGATCCTAAGATACAGATGCTTCAGTAGCTGATAAGTGTTTTTTGGCTTTTAAAAAAAAATCTCACGAGATAGAATAAACTGATCCTACTTTATTAAGCAATCAATAAAAAAACTAAACTAAAACATAACAGCAAAAGCGAAAATGGTAAACTGAAAATAGAATAGATTACGAAGACTTCGTGATCTATTCTATTTTCAGTTTACCATTTTCGCTTTTGCTGTTATGTTTTAGTTTAGTTTTTTTATTGATTGCTTAATGAAGTAGGATCAGTTTATTCTATCTCGTGAGACTTTTTTTTAAAAAAAGCCAAAAAACACTTATCAGTTACTGAAGGGAGCTACAACACTAAGAAGAATCGCTTCTCGGCTTTTGACAAGATCAATGTGTAGTTCCCTTTCAACAAGTGAAACACAAAGGTTAAATAAACAATCAAAACATATAAAATGAAACAGGTTGGAAATGTAACTTACGTGTATTTCCACCTATTCGTTACCAGTGTACATATATCGAGGTCAATGGAAGTCTGGTATACATATATTACATACGTAGGTCCTTCTGTCATCAGTAATACTGATATGTACGTAAGAAAAGACTGCCGGCCGAAGTGGCCGTGCGGTTAAAGGCGCTGCAGTCTGGAACCGCAAGACCGCTACGGTCGCAGGTTCGAATCCTGCCTCGGGCATGGATGTTTGTGATGTCCTTAGGTTAGTTAGGTTTAACTAGTTCTAAGTTCTAGGGGACTAATGACCTCAGCAGTTGAGTCCCATAGTGCTCAGAGCCATTTGAACCATTTTTTAAGAAAAGACTGTTAGTAATAGCGGAGACGAAATAAACAGCACATCTACAATTTGTATCCCGTGTTCCACTTAGGGTTTACTGAAGCGGAGGAAACATCGTTCAGGTGAAGAACAGGACAGTAATGCTAGTGAAAACGAAGAAATCGCTTTACGACAAACTCGTATTCCGGACTGTACTTAAGCAACACACTTCGAATGAGCTTTTAATTTGTATCGGGTGTTTCATTTGCTGTTTAGTGAAGCAGGGGATACATAGTTCAAGTGAACTACAGGACAGCAATGCTAGTTGAAACTAAGAAATCGACTACGCTGAACTCGTATCCCGTACTGCGCTTAAGCAATACAGTTCGAAAGACTTTCGAGATACAACTGACATACATGTAACTTGATGTATTCTTTGTTAGTAATTCCATTCATTTCTTTCCATTGTATTTTGCGGAGAAATACTAAGATACAAACACGCGATATCGTTAACGTGAAAATATTACTGGCCCTTACATATGTGAAATAAAGTTTATCTCTCTCGCATTCCTATGTTTCTCAACATTCTCCTCAGCTCTTTCATCTTTGTAATACATGCTCTCTGGCGACTTGTGACGTCATTGTTCAAAGCCGATGGGTTGTATCCCCTGCTAAACTAGACCCCGTGAAAGCAAGGCGACACAACACTATCTGTTATTGCAGTAACTAGTTGTTGATTAATAAGTTTAAATTCAAATTATTACCACCGGCTAGCTGCGTTGTTTAGCAGTTGCCGCCAAAGATGCTCATTAACAGAGGCCGATTCGCGTATCAAAATGAATCCATACCTTTGATCTGCGTAGCACGTGTACACCGAATTAATTTCTTCAAAGGTCACAGGATTCATTTAACACAGAACGAAGTTTTTCCGTTGATAGTTATTCCATTGAATATTAATATGGATAAACTATTATTATTATTATTATTATTGTCCAGAGATAATACAATACATGGTTCACTTCTATGTTACTTTGTTCGAAATCGTAGGAGCCTATAGTTTTTCCTTAACTCGCTTTTCACTAACACAGTTTCTCTGATATGATTTACTACTATCAGTAGTCACACTTAAGCCCAGTAATAAATGTCCGAACAGGATCTACAATCGAAAGTCAAGTTGTGACGCGATGTTTGAATAGTAGCTTTAGCAACAACTCAAGTTCTGAAATTGGAATTAATAACATCAATCTTTTATCGATTGAGATTTTTGCAGGAAGTTAACATCTTATCTCAGTTCTATCACTTTTCGTATTTTTGACAATAAATTAAACGAACCAAATTTTTTTTACCTATTCCGGCTACCAACGAAGTTAACTATTTCAAGCAGTGGCGTATGAACTTAAGACACGCGAATATTCAGGAATTAAACGCTCAAAGCTCGGACACTAAAATCTCAAACGCCAGACACCAAAAGTACTCAGGCGCTAAAAACTCTCAGGCGCTAAAGACGTTAGCAATACGTACGTTGAATTTATGCACTAGTTGTGACGCAAAAGAGGCGTTCATTAGGAACTTTTTGAATAAATCCCCTTGCTACTTCGCATATAATACTATATTCCATTGACTCTTATTATCCTTTTATTTAATTTTTTCTGCTTTAAAACTGAAATTCGTGATTTTATATGAAATATGGGAATTGTTCATGGCCCTTTCGAATAACAATTAGTTTCAATGTAGACCAGATATGTAGCGAGGGTTTACAGTAAACCTCTAAATTTACATAGGAAGTAGTGTTTTCATAGTAATTAGGGTGCTGAGTTGCAAATGCCACTTGTCTCAAATTACAGAAAACAATTCTACTAAACAATGAAAAGTTATCGTCTGTTACTATTTCTGGGTACCAGACCTGTACGAGTACGTGTTAGCTCGATTAGGAAATAAATAAAAGAGCGGCGCATTACAGAAGGTACTTTGTACCAATAGTGGTCATTTCCTTTCCTGTTCCATTCTCAAACTGAACAAGGGAAAAATTATTGACAGTACTCCACTGTATGAGCCTTAGTTTTCCCTCTTTTCCTCATATGAGGCGAAATAGAAAAGATCCTGAAATATATTAATTAAAATTATTATGTCCTACCAAGATCTTATTCTGCTCCGACACCTACAAATTAGGTCCCTTGGGAAGGAATACACCGATCACAACGTTTCTGCCTTTAAATGTCATGTTTTTATTCAACAATTCCTCAATGGTGTAGACTGTGTGGGTAGTGTATTGTCATTCCGAAGTATCTGTTCGTTCGTATACCACTACTGTTGGCATCTCGTTCACATGACCTGTGTCAGAAGTCTAAGAACAAAGTGACAGAGCACTTTGTTGACAGTCTGACGAGGAGGGACCTCTCCTTATGACCAATCGTGCAAGAAGAACTTGATGTCAGTCGTGACTAGTCGAACATGTTTGAGCCGAGGTGAAATAGTATAACTGTTATACTCATCTACAGCTTGAAGCTCATTCTTGTGTCCGTTCATGCTTACAAATAAAATGTTTGTGGATAGATTCCACCTTGAGCAGCAGCAATTCTTTATTGTTCTCTAGTATGTGGTTGGTGAAAGCAAAACCTGCCCAAATACAAGAGTTCTTATGTTGTGACGGAGGTCTTGGCCATAAAATCAACTTTCGTCGGCAGTAACAATCTATGTAACGTAGTGTGTATCGTCTTTCAGCAGTTGTTCACATTTAATGCAGATGTATTCCTTCTTTTCACTGTATTAAGAAATTGTGGCATAAACTTGACATCTACCTTTCTCGTGTGTGACAGAAGACGTCACGCGCACCATGAATTATTACCGAGATTTTGCAGAGTTTTTGGATAGTATGTCTAGATCTTTGAAAGTCATATCCCTCACTTTCTGAAGAGTTTATGGCGTGGCTGAGAGTCCACCTGAATGGTCGTCATAATCAGGCGATCATCTCCCACTTGCAAATGCTTCTACCAGTCTGTGACTTAGAGCGTTCACTGTGAAGATTTGCTTCAACATTGCAGCTGTTTTCCCAAGTTTGAAACAAACATTTTTTAGAGACACACTGCTCAGTTATGTCATCCATATCAAAACCGTAAACTCATGGAAACAAGACAGTGGGAATATATATTCTCAAGCAGCTTACTAAACCACATATCTTGCAGCCAATTGCCATGCTAATTCAAGAAGGATGTGTTGGAAAATACGTGGCCGTATTTCAGTATCCACTACAAGGTTTCTTCTCACATTCTGGACTTTGCAGCTTCTGGTCTCGTGGTTCGCATCGCTGTTTCTAGGTTTGAATGCCCTGGGTTCCATTCCAGGCCACATCAAAGATTTTTTTCGCTCGAGTTCTGCGTGTTTCACCTTATCTTCATAAACGTGCAGGTCACCGAAATGGCGACAAATACACTGACCAAAAAAATTAGTACACGTTTTAGAGGTTTCCATTTCACTCAAGATTTATTGTTGCAACGGTGCATATGAGGTACCTGAAATCATTCCATTTTATATCTATATGATGTAACAGAGACTGACCCATGCTATAACACCCAGATTAATATGTTTCGAGCCGGCCGCTGTGGCCGAGCGGTTCTAGGCGTCCGGAACAGCGCTGCTGCTATAGTCGCAGTTTAGAATCCTGCTTCGGGCATGGATGTGTATGACGTCCTTAGGTTAGTTAGGTTTGAGTAGTTCTAAGTCTAGGGGACTGATGACCTCAGATGTTAAGTCCCATAGTGCTCAGAGCCATTTGAACCATTTTTGAATATGTGTCGTAACCTCCACGGGCGGCAACACAGGTGCAGACTCTGGCACCCAGTCGATCGTACAGATGGCGAATACTGTCCTGGGTTACATTATACCACGCCTGCTCGACCTCTTCATGTACTTTTAGAGTTGTTGGTTGGCAGTCCCACGAGTCACTTCTCGTTCCATCGTATCTCATACGTGCTCGATTGGAGACAGGTCCGGAGGTTGTGCTGACCAGGGAAGTTCCTACACGTTGCACAGTACGTTGAGTTTCACGGGCAGTGCGTTATCCTGTTGGAACAGCACATCAACTTTCATTTGCACGATCGGCAAATGAATGAGTCTAACAACATTCTGCATGTACCGAGCGCTGGTTAGTGTCCCCTCCAGAAACAGAAACACCAAAGGTGAACAAAAATTGTAGCTTACTATACCACAGACCATAAGGCCTGGGGTGAAGCTACTGTGTATTAGACGAATGCACTCACCGAGACAGCGTCCACCAGGCCTACGTCGCCGGTGCAAACGATCATCTCTTTCACGCAGGCAGAATCTGCTTTCGTAGCTGAAGACCAGGTTGCGCCATTCCATCTTTGAAGTGATCCTTTGACGGCACCAGCCGAGCAGTGAACATCGATGCAGTGACGCTGTGATGTGGTTGCCTGTAGTCCCACTGCTAATAACCGGTTCGCAACAGTTGACAGACCTGTAGCTGTATGAACGTCCAGCTGTCTGTATGGACGTCCAGAACCTCGTCTACGGGTGACGGAATGTTCACGTGACCATTAGTACCAGCATCGTTGCACAACTGTCGCAGGACGTCCAACTTGTGTGGCAATTCACCGAAAGAACCAGCCCACATCCCGGAAGGCCACAATTTGACCACTTTCAAACTCGCCCAGTTGACTGTACAAAATACGAGGGATCCTCCATGGCACCATTGCCTGCTTGGTCCACACGTTTGCACGGCAATGAACCTTCCGTCTCTGATCGTTCCCCATTAACTGGTAGACACAGATGGCGCTCTGGTAGCTACGACTACACTATCTCTTGGCGGATGACGTTGAAATCATTATCAGTAGGTCTACTAACCCCCAGGTGGCATATACTATGAGCGGATCAAAGTCGACGTCGTCTTTCCTGGTGCACTATATTTTTTTATTTTTGGTATTTTTGGTAGTGTAAAAACACTTGCACCAGGCGGCCGATCAACTCCAGACAGAGCCTCGCAGCCAGTAATGCTGAACGGTCATTTCATTTTTCTGTTCCTGGATATTAAATTCATTCAGTGTTCAATTATAACTGCGTTTTATACCGAAATAAATGCTCTGTTGCAACGTTAAGAGATATTTGATAACAGGACGCACAACACATATTACTTATCTCATTCATCATGGATCATTGATATTCGTGAAAGATCATTGTATGTATTCCACTACAGTACTGGATTCATATTCATTTTTGTATGCTGTAAGTAAAATCCGATGAACGGGTTTCAGGTCCCTTCTGAACATGACAAACCTCTTGCGCAACATACACTCGCTTGCCCTGTTTCACAGGAATTGTCTCGTATTAGAAAATCTGGACAGTCACAGAGAGTGGGAGCTCCAACGTTAGGTGCCCAATGGAACCCTTAAGGGATGTGGCTGCCAAGGAGGGGAATAAAACTAGTGTACACTGTATAGATACGGGGAGGAGTCATCCTAGATGTTGAAAATGTGCTTCCGGGTGCCATGAAGAGTACAGGGTGCAGCCAACTGCAAGAGATACTGCTTTCCAGTGGCTAGTTGAAGTAAGAGAATGCCATTCATGGTTGCGAGATGAAGGCAGAGCTCACGATATACCCCATCATACAATTACAGTTGATGAAGACTTCAACCTACCACTGAGCTTGGTCTTTTGGTAGTGATCTGAGACTAGGGTACGAATAAGAGGCTCAGACGGTTCTGCAACCGTGTATGTCGCAGGTTCCTCGACTTTTGCCATAGAGTGGTGGAGTTTCAGATTCCGCTTAATAGGTTAAGGATCCACTAAGCATGCAGCTTTACTGTATGGTTAAATGATTATGGCGTCCTCTTGGGTAAAATATTCCGGAGGTAAAATAGTCCCCCATTCGGATCTGCGGACCTACTCAAGAGGACGTCGTTATCAGGAGAAAGAAAACTGGCATTCTACGGATCGGAGGGTGGAATGTTGGATCCCTTAATCGGGCAGGTAGGTTAGAAAATTTAAAAAGGGAAATGGATAGGTTAAAGTTAGATATAGTGGGAATTAGAGAAGTTCGGTGGCAAGAGGAACAAGACTTCTGGTCAGGTGAATAAAGGGTTATGAATGCAAAATCGAATAGGGGTAATGCAGGAGTAGGTTTAATAATGAATAAAAAAAACTGGAGTGCGGGTAAGCTACTACAAACAGCATAGTGAACGCATTATTGCGGCCAAGATAGACACGAAGCCCACGCCTACTACAGTAGTACAAGTTTATATGCCGACTAGCTCTGCAGATGATGAAGAAATTTATGAAATGTATGATGAGATAAAAGAAATTATTCAGATAGTGAAGGGAGACGAAAATTTAATAGTCATGGGTGACTGGTATTCGAGAGTAGGAAAAGGGAGAGATGGAAACATAGTAGGTGAATATGGATTGGGGATAAGAAATGAAAGAGGAAGCCGTCTGGTAGAATTTTGCACAGAGCATAACTAAATCATAGCAGACACTTGGTTCAAGAGTCATAAAAGAAGGTTGTATGCATGGAAGAATCCTGGAGATACTAGAAGGTATCAGACAGATTATATAATGGTAAGACGGAGATTAAGGAACCAGGTTTTAATTTGTAAGACATTTCCAGGGGCAGATGTGGACTCTGACCACAATCTATTGGTTATGAACTGTAGATTAAAACTGAAGAAACTGCAAAAAGGTCGGATTTTAAGGAGATGGGAACTAGATAAACTGACTAAACCAGAGGTTGTACAGAGTTTCAAGGGGAGCATAAGGGAACAATTGACAGAAATGGGACAAAAGAAGTACAGTAAACGAAGAATGGGTACCTTTGAGGGACGAAGTTGTGAAGGCAGCAGAGGATCAAATAAGTAAAGAGACGAGAACTAGTAGAGATCTTTGGGTAACAGAAGAAATATTGAATTTAATTGAAGACAGGAGAAAATATAAAAATGCAGTAAATGAAACAGGCAAAATGGAATACAAACGTCTCAAAAATGAAATCGACAGGAATTGCAAAATGGCAAAGCAGGCATGGCTAGAGGACAAGTGTAAAGATGTAGAGGCTTACCTCACTAGGGGTAAGACAGATACTGCCTACAGGAAAATTAAAGAGACCTTTGGAGAAACGAGAACCACTTGTAAGAATATCAAGAGCTCAGATGGAAACCCAGTTCCAAACAAAGAAGGGAAAGCAGATAGGTGGAAAGAGTATATAGAAGGTCTATACAAGGGCGATGTGCTTGAGGACAATATTATGGAAATGGAACAGGGTGTAGATGAAGATGAAATGGGAGACACGATACTGCGTGAAGAGTTTGACAGAGCACTGAAAGACCTGAGTCGAAACAAGGCCCCGGAAGTAGACAACATTCCATTAGAACTACTGACGGCCTTGGGAGAGCCAGTCCTGACAAAACCCTACCATCTGGTGAGCAAGATGTATGAGACAGGCGAAATGCCCTCAGACTTCAAAAAGAATATTATAATTCCAATCCTTAAGGAAGCAGATGCTGACAGATGTGAAAATTACCGAACTATCAGTTTAATAAGTCACAGCTGCCAAATACTAACACGAATTCTTTACAGATGAATGGAAAAACTGGTAGAAGCCGACCTCGGGGAAGATCAGTTTGGATTCCGTAGAAATATTGGAACACATGAGGAAATACTGACCTTACGACTTATCTTAGAAGAAAGATTAAGGAAAGGCAAACCTACGTTTCTAGCATTTGTAGACTTAGAGAAAGCTTTTGACAATGTTGACTGGAACACTCTCATATTGTAAAGGTGGTAGGGAAGGGAGTGAGACAGGGTTGTAGCCTCTCCCAGATATTATTCAATCTGTATATTGAGCAAGCAATAAAGTAAACAAAAGACAAATTCGGAGTAGGTATTAAAATCCATGGAGAAGAAATAAAAACTTTGAGGTTCGCCGATGACATTGTAATTCTGTCAGAGACAGCAAAGGACTTGGAAGAGCAGTTGAATGGAATGGATAGTGTGTTGAAAGGAGGATATAAGAAGAACATCAACAAAAGCAAAACGAGGATAATGTAATGTAGTCGAATGAAGTCGGGTGATGCTGAGGGAATTAGATTAGGAAATGAGACACATAAAGTAGTGAAGGAGTTTTGCTATTAGGGGAGCAAAATAACTGATGATGGTCGAAGTAGAGAAGATATAAAACGTAGACTGGCAATAGCAAGGAAAGCGTTTCTGAAGAAGAGAAATTTGTTAACATCGAGTATAGATCTAAGTGTCACGAAGTCGTTTCTGAAAGTATTGTATGGAGTGTAGCTATCCATGTATGGAAGTGAAGCATGGACGATAAATAGTTTGGACAAGAAGAGAAAAGAAGCTTTTGAAATGTGGTGCTACAGAAAAATGCTGAAGATTAGATGGGTAGATTACATGAATAATGAGGATGTATTGAATAGAATTGGGGAGAAGAGGAGTTTGTGGCACAACTTGACAAGAAGAAGGGGCCGGTTGGTAGGGCATGTTCTGAGGCATCATGGGATCACAAATTTAGCATTGGAGGGCAGCCTGGAGGTTAAAAATCGTAGAGGGAGACCAAGAGATGAATACACTAAACAGATACAGAAGGATGTAGGTTGCATTAGGTACTGGGAGGTGAAGAAGCTCGCACAGGATAGAGTAACATGGAGAGGTGCATCAAGCCAGTCTCTGGACTGAGGACCACAACAACAACAACAAGCGTAAGAAACGGTTACATGGGTAGCAGCGGCTGTGTGGATGGGACAGGGCGGCTTTTTAGGATAGAGGTTTGTGGGGGACTATAGAAAGGGCATCACTCTAAAAGCGTGCGAGGAGAGTAGACTTAGCAACAATCCTTATTGTTGTTGGAAACTGTCGTTGCTGTGTTGCGAACCAAACAGAGTTCCAAGAGCTATTCGAAAGCACTGTAGCCCAAATCGTTACAGATTGTGAAAATTGGGTATAGCCGAAGATAAGTTTGCACTTAATTTTTACAAAGTACCTTACCATGTTCAGAAATAATAGATTAAATACATTTGGTTGTGGAGAGTTTACTGTTGTCAGAAGTGGTTTGCGTATGTTATAGTGAAAGGTAGTTTCCGTAAGTAAATATGGGCAATTGAAAACTTAGATGATACAGTTGCTAAACAGTTCGAAGAAAACTTGCGTCTCATTTCAAATAGGTACCCCCTCGTACAATTTCCGTCGATGATGACTTCAACTTACCCTCGATACGTTGGCGAAAATACTTGTTTAAAGTTGGGAATAAGCAAAAACGTTATCCGAAATATCCAAAATTGTAGTGAATGCTTTCCCCGAAAATTATTTTGAGAAACTAGTTCAAGAGCCCTCTTGAAGTGTAAAAGGTTGCGAAAACTTACGTAACCTCTTAGCCACAAATAATACGAATAAACTAGGGAGCATCATGACGTATAGAGAGACTAGTGTGTACGATATCGTTGAAACTAGACAAAATACCGTAACATCCAAATCCACTAAAAAGAGGCACTAAATATAACTATTTAAAAAAACAGAAAAAAATTTCCTTGACACCTTGCTAAGAGGCAGTCTCCAACCCTTCGAATCTGGCTAAGCGTAGACCAGATTGGTGTACATTCAAAGAAATGGTATAGGCGGCAGTTGAGAGACATATAACAAGTAAATTAACAGAAGATGGTACTGATCCGCATGGTACACAAAACAGGTAAGAACACTGCATCCCAAATTTAGAAGGACGAAATATCTGCTATGTTGACATTATTTTACTGAAGCTCGAAACGTAGGGCGGAATGCAATATGAGATGCTTTTAATAGTTTCCACAACGAAACTCTGTCTCGAATTATGGTAGAAAATCTAAATATGTTCTCATCGTATTTTATGTACAACAGAAGCAATACACTATCAATAGCTTCATTGTGGAACAGCAACGGTAATGTTACTGATGGGAGTGCCACCTAAGCAGAGCTACTAAGCACTGTTTTCCGAAATTCCTTCACCAAAGATGACGAAGTAAATATTCCAAAGTTCGAATCAAGAACAACTGTCTACGTGAGTAACTTAGAAGTAGATATCATCAGTGTGGCGAAGCAGCTTAAAACGCTTAATAAAAGTAAGGCTTCCAGTCCAGATCGTATAAGAATTAGGTTCATTTCAGGTGATGCTGATGCAATAGCTCCATAGTTAGCAGTCAAATACAATAAACCTCTTGATGAAAGATCCGTAACTAAAGACTGGAAAGTTGAGCAGGTCACACGAATATTCAAGATAGGAATTGCAGCAGGATTTTGGAACATATACTGTGTTCGAACATTGTGAATTACCACGAAGATAAAAATTAATTGAAAAATAGGCAGCATGGAATCACAAAATGTCGTTCTTGTCAAGTGAAACTAGCTCTTTCTTCACATTAAGTAATAATTCGTATTGACAGATAGTCTGAAACTGATGCCATAATTTTAGGTTTCAAGAAAGCTTTTGACACAGTTCCCCATAAGAGACTTCTAATCAAACTGTGTGCCTATGACGTATCATCTCAGTTGTGCGACCCGATTGTCTTCCAGAAAGGTCACAGCTCGTAGTGACTGACCGAGTAAAGTGAAAGTGGTATGTCATAGGCCATCTTGTGTTCTTGATCTATGTGAACGCCGCAGGAGAGAATTTGAATAGCCCTCTTAGACTTTGTGGATGATGCTGTCATTTACCATCTTATAAAGTCATCAGATGGCCAAACCAATTGCAAAATGTGCGACAAGTGGCAATTGAATCTAAATGAAAATGTGAAGTTATCCACATTAGTACTAAAAAGAATCCACTAAATTTTGGTTGCACGATAAATCACATAAATCTAAAGGCCTTAAATAGAAATAAATACTTAGGGATTACAATGATTCATAACTTAAATAGGAGCAATCACTAAGACAATGTTGTGAGGAAGGCAAATCAAAGCCTATGTTAATTGGCTGAACACTTAGAAGAAGCATATATTATGTTTGTCCGACCTCTTATGGGGTATTTCTGCATGGTATGAGATCCGCATGAGATAGGATTGTGGAAGACATCGAAAACTTTCAAAGAAGGGTAGCTCGCTTTGTATTATCGTGAAACGGGGTAGAAACTGCCAGGGATATGATACAACAGTTGTGGTGGCAATCATTAAAATAGAGGACTGTTTCGTTACGGCAGGACCTTATCATGAAATATCAGTCCCAAACTTTCTCCTCCGAATGCGAAAATGTATTGTTGGCGCCCACCTACAGAGTGACAAATGTTCACTGTAATAAAATAAGAGATATCTGACCTCACACTGAAAGATTCGGATGCTCGTTTTTGTCGCGCTCTAATCGAGATTGGAACGGCGGAGAAATAAATTGAAGGTGGTTCGATGAAACCTCTGCGAGGCACTGAATTGTGAATTACCGAGAAGTCGTGTAGATGTAGATAGAACTGGTGATTCTGTTTTTTTTTATGAATTAGTGGCACACGCTAATTTATTTAACTTTAGTTATAAATGTTCCTTTGGTCACAGTATAACATGGGCAGTCTCCAGTTGTTAATTTTGCAACTGAGCTGATACCGTGCGCCAAAGACAAAGACAGAGCTCTAATTAGAGGCAGTTGTATAATTCAAAGATTTTAAATCGGGAATGAAATCAAGTATCCCTAAATGCAACACTATCTTTTTTTTTTTTTTGACTCATCAGTTTTCTGACTGGCGTGATGCGGTCTGCCACGAATTCCTCTCCTGTACCAACCATTTCACCACAGAGTACGAGTTCCAACCTACGTGCTGGACGTATTTCAATCTCTGTCTTCCTCTACAGTGTTTACCCTCTACTGCTCCCTGCGGTATCATGGGAAATTATTCATTGATGTCTTCACAGATGTCCTGTCTTCCTGTCCCTTTTTCTTGTTAGTGTTTTCCACATATTCCATTCCTTAGTCCCGCGGGGTAGTCGCGCGGTCGGGCCGCGCGGACCGGAAAGCCTTGTGACGGTTCGCGCGGCTGCCCCCTTCAGAGGTTCCAGTTTTCTCTCGGGCATGGGTGTTTGTGTTGTCCTTAATGTAAGTTACTTTAAATTAGATTAAGAAGTGTGTAAGCTCAGGGACCGATGACCTCAGCAGTTAGGTCCCATAGAACTTACCACAAATTTCCAATTTTTTTTTCCATTCTATGCCGATTTTGTGGAGAACATCATTCCTTACCTTATCAGTCTACCTAATTTTCAACGTTCTTCTAAAGCAACACATCTCAAATCCTTCAGTTTTCTTCTGTTCCGTTTTCCCCCCGGGCCATGTCTCACTGTCAGACAGTGCTGTGCGGCAAACGTACATTCTGAGAAATTTTTTTCTCAGATTAAGAGCTCCGTTTGATATTAGCAGACTTCTGTTGGCCAGGAATTCCCTATCTGCCAGTGCTAGTCTACTTCTTATGTCCTCCTTGCTCCGTCCGTCATGGGTTATTTTGCTGCCTAGGCAGCAGAATTTAAATTCATCTTCTATGTGATCACCATTTCTGATGTTTACTCTCGATTTTCTCATTTTTGCTACTTCTCATTTTTTTCTTTCTCCGATTTACCCTCAATCCACATTTCGTACGCAATAGACTGTTTCTTCCATTCAAAATATCCTGTAATTCGTTTCCACTTTCACCGTGGATAGCAGCATCATCAGGGAATCAACATTTATATCCTTTCAACTGAATTTTAATTCCACTCTTAAACCTTTCTTTTATTTGCGTCATTTCTTCTGCGACTTACAGACTCAGCAGCGGTGTCTAAAAACTGCGCTCCTGCCGTACACCCTTTTCAATCCGTGCACTTTGTTCTTTGTCTTTCATCTATATTCTTCCTTCTTGGTTCTTGTACATTTGTATAAAAAAATGGCTCCAAGCACTATGGGACTTAACATCTGAGATCATCAGTCCCCTACACTTAGAACTGCTTAAACCAAACTAACCTAAGGACAAAACACACATCCATGCCCGAGGCAGGATTCGAACTTAATACCGTAGCAGCAGCGCGGTTCTGGACTGAAGCGCCTAGATGTGTATGTTACCCAACCTTCCCTATAGCGTATCCTTAATTTTCTCAGGATTCCGAACGTCTTGCACCATTTTTCATTGTTGAACACGTTCTCCAGGTTGTCTTGATTTTTCTTCAGTTTCGCTTCCATTATCAACCGCAACGTAAGAATTGCCTCTCTGGTGCCTTCTGCCTTTCCTAAACTCAAAAGCAACAACATTTACGCACAAAATTCAAATTTCATGGGTTTCTGAATACTACCCAGAGTGGCATTAAATATTCAGTTGAGTGGACCATCGATGATGTAGGATGACCTGTTAAAGCGGGACTACATTAGAGACACTCTGCGCCGCCCCCGGCGATCGCCCGTTATGACAGGTATTATGGTAGCCCCAAACAGCGCTCTCGCTCCTGAGATGCTGGAAGCTACGGCGCATACCACAGACGGAGAGGCTCTCGGCGCCGGTGTGGGCGTGTCCCGTCGCTTCGCGGCACCACTACTCAGGCTGCAGAGCAGACAGCGTCCCCAGCGTAATTTGGCGGCTGAATGAGACAGATGATTTACTCTGCGCCGACTGGCGGTCTGTAGCATAATTCATTAGTGCCGGCAACAGCCCGCCCGCTCCGTAATATAATCCCGCCCCCCGCGGCCCAGATAGCAGACAGGGGCATTCATCCCGGCGCACACCCGGAATTATGTCGGCACCGCCACACTGCTCTCGCAGTCTCCCATTCCGGCGTCCCTCTTGTTTTGCGAGCTCTTATATAGTCTCTTCTCAACTGCGCAATAAACTCCTTAACGTTCACATGATTGTCCTAATTCCTTTACTCAACAACCTCAGAACCAAGAGCCCGTTATGAAGTATAATTGGGAAATTTTTTCGCAATATTTAATTAGTGGAGTGATTCTAGCATTCATAGGTGTTTTAGCAGTTCGAGAATTTGTGATTTTCTACACTGCCGTGACGTAATAGCCCATTTCCTCAAACCTTTTGACGCGGAGATTACGTTGTAGTTTGTGACTTGAGTCAGGCAATTATCGAATCCAACATGAGAAACCACGAGTTTCGTTTTTAAATGATTCGCTGACATAAATATCGGGTGGTTTTCTCATGCTCATCTCACAAGCATAGTGAGCCGTGGCGGCTTCCGTGAGGGCCCGCGTGTGATCCTACTGGTACCTCTTGTGCGCGCGTTCCATCAACTCTGGCTCTCGTCGTATCATCTTTGCTGGGTAATGTGTTCCCTCTTGGTCTGTATGATATCGAATGGTGTGTCGGACACGGAGCCGGACGGGTGTGTCTGAGTGCAATTGCAGCGAGTTAACACCGTTGGTCTATGGGAGCCCGCGTTTTCCTGCACCGTAGACTGTTGTTCCCGTCGAGTTGAATGGGTAAGGAACGGCTTTCGCGGCGTGCAACCTGGTGTATCAGTCCACTGTGGTGTGCTAAATACGCCGAGGTGTATGAGCAACTTGCTAGCAGTCACGAGCAGTAGGGTAGTATTATCTGGTGCCTAGCTGGTGTGGTGGTGGTGGTGGTGGTTAGTGTTTAACGTCCCATCGACAACGAGGTCATAGACGCGGAGCGCAAGCTGAGGTTAGGGAAGGATTGGGAAGGAAATCGGCCGTGCCCTTTCAAAGGAACCATCCAGGCATTTTCCTGAAACGATTTAGGGAAATCACGGAACACCTAAATCAGGATGGCCGGAGACGGGATTGAACCGTCGTCCTCCCGAATGCGACTAGCTGGTGTGATGAACCCATTTTCCTCCTTGCCATTTGTTTGAAATTATCTATGAGAAATGTTTAGTAAGTACTTAAAGACTGTTAATTCTACTTGGTGTGAGCTGGCCATTTTTGGGGCTGTGTGTAACAATCTGGAGGTTTCTGTTTGCGCTAAGCTAGCATTTGGCAATATTAATCTTGTACTTGAAATTATGGTTTGTTATTATTGAGTATTTGATACTATTGATTACAATTTCTGTTTGCTGTAGACCTCACGGCCCTTCCTGGGGCGATTTATTCGATTTGGCCTGTAACTAAAGTTGTGTGCGCTCAGCCTAAAGGCACGCACGCGTGGATGATATACATGTGCGTGATTGTACACTCCTGGAAATGGAAAAAAGAACACATTGACACCGGTGTGTCAGAACCACCATACTTGCTCCGGACACTGCGAGAGGGCTGTACAAGCAATGATCACACGCACGGCAAAGCGGACACACCAGGAACCGCGGTGTTGGCCGTCGAATGGCGCTAGCTGCGCAGCATTTGTGCACCGCCGCCGTCAGTGTCAGCCAGTTTGCCGTAGCATACGGAGCTCCATCGCAGTCTTTAACACTGGTAGCATGCCGCGACAGCGTGGACGTGAACCGTATGTGCAGTTGACGGACTTTGAGCGAGGGCGTATAGTGGGCTTGCGGGAGGCCGGGTGGACGTACCGCCGAATTGCTCAACACGTGGGGAGTGAGGTCTCCACAGTACATCGATGTTGTCGCCAGTGGTCGGCGGAAAGTGCACGTGCCCGTCGACCTGGGACCGGACCGCAGCGACGCACGGATGCACGCCAAGACCGTAGGATCCTACGCAGTGCCGTAGGGGACCGCACCGCCACTTCCCAGCAAATTAGGGACACTGTTGCTCCTGGGGTATCGGCGAGGACCATTCGCAACCGTCTCCATGAAGCTGGGCTACGGTCCCGCACACCGTTAGGCCGTCTTCCGCTCACGCCCCAACATCGTGCAGCCCGCCTCCAGTGGTGTCGCGACAAGGGTGAATGGAGGGACGAATGGAGACGTGTCGTCTTCAGCGATGAGAGTCGCTTCTGCCTTGGTGCCAATGATGGTCGTATGCGTGTTTGCCGCCGTGCAGGTGAGCGCCACAATCAGGACTGCATACGACCGAGGCACACAGGGCCAACACCCGGCATCATGGTGTGGGGAGCGATCTCCTACACTGGCCGTACACCACTGGTGATCGTCGAGGGGACACTGAATAGTGCACGGTACATCCAAACCGTCATCGAACCCATCATTCTACCATTCCTAGACCGGTAAGGGAACTTGCTGTTCCAACAGGACAATGCACGTCCGCATGTATCCCGTGCCACCCAACGTGCTGTAGAAGGTGTAAGTCAACTACCCTGGCCAGCAAGATCTCCGGATCTGTCCCCCTTTGAGCATGTTTGGGACTGGATGAAGCGTCGTCTCACGCGGTCTGCACGTCCAGCACGAACGCTGGTTCAACTGAGGCGCCAGGTGGAAATGGCATGGCAAGCCGTTCCACAGGACTACATCCAGCATCTCTACGATCGTCTCCATGGGAGAATAGCAGCCTGCATTGCTGCGAAAGGTGGATATACACTGTACTAGTGCCGACATTGTGCATGCTCTGTTGCCTGTGTCTATGTGCCTGTGGTTCTGTCAGTGTGATCATGTGATGTATCTGACCCCAGGAATGTGTCAATAAAGTTTCCCCTTCCTGGGACAATGAATTCACGGTGTTCTTATTTCAATTTCCAGGAGTGTATTTGCACATTTACTCCATGTTAAGGAGCCCTTCGGGCTATAGTTGTACAGTTTAAACGGGCATCTGCCGTTTAGTGTCTTTCCCAATTACAGTGTCTATTAGCGCCTAAGAGGCACCAGTAAGTGCATACCTTGGTTTTCTAAATGTTGTTCGAATTATTACGTAATTATTCTTTAAAATGACCTTGTATATTTCTTCTTTTTTTTTTTTTTTTTTTTTTTTTTGGGAAGGTTAACTTGCAATGCTATGATCGGGCCGCTCCCATGGCGAAGTTTTAATAGCTGAATTTTCAGTTGCCCTTTTAAGTATTACTGTGTATGTTAATTTTTATCAAATTCGTTTTGGTGTTTGTTGTTTGGTGTATGTTGACAGCCTTGAATCGACAGCGGCTGCCGCATTGTTGTTTTGCTGCTCCGTGGCAGGGGCGCGTTTCCCTTCTTCTTTGCCTCATCTTCTTTGCCTCATCGCACGAGGCCTAAGTGTTGGCAGGTCACACACTGTCTGCGCATCTCCCGTTCCAGCCTCAAGCTGAGTAGTTTGTTGTTATCCTTTTGGTATCGTACCACGGCGGGGGTGTCGCCGGATTAGGAAGTAATTTGCTCAGTATTTCTGTTATTCTAAGGCCCTTGTAGACCTGTGCTGAAAGTCTTTGGGCGAAATGAGCACTGAGCTTCTTGTTTTCTTTAAAAACTTGAGGGTTTCAAAAAAATAGTTCAAATGGCTCTGAGCACTATGGGACTTAACATTTGTGGTCATCAGTCCCCTAGAACTTAGAACCACTTAAACCTAACTAACATAAGGACATCACACACATCCATGCCCGAGGCAGGATTCGAACCTGCGACCGTAGCGGTCAAGCGGTTCCAGACTGTAGCTCCTAGAACCGCTCGGCCACACCGGCCGGCCACTTGAGGGTTTAACTGTCATTATTATTTTACTTGAGTTTTAGGGCCAGTTAGTTAATTTAAGTACTTAACGTGATTTATGTGGAACAGGCTTGTGGCTGATCAGTGAAGTACTACCGTCGCTTCGGTTTTATATGTGGATAGCCTTTGGGCAGCTTGGCCCTATGTTCTCTATACAGGAGCAGAATAATCAGCCGAGATGTATGAATTTTAGTGTTTTCTGTTTAATGTTTGTTGGACTTATATTCAAGTCCTGTTGTGCGATTAGCCCACAGTTGTGATCTAGTCGCGGGGTCAGAGTGCTGCGGCAGGTTTATTCAATTAATTAACTCTCTGTATTCGGATCACCATTGTGTTGCACAGTTGAAATTTTTGTGGACTATTTGAAATTTTATGTATAGTGCCAATGTCCTTACACATTGTAAAATTAACTTAAAGATCTTAACTCTCTGTATGTACACTCCTGGAAATTGAAATAAGAACACCGTGAATTCATTGTCCCAGGAAGGGGAAACTTTATTGACACATTCCTGGGGTCAGATACATCACATGATCACACTGACAGAACCACAGGCACATAGACACAGGCAACAGAGCATGCACAATGTCGGCACTAGTACAGTGTATATCCACCTTTCGCAGCAATGCAGGCTGCTATTCTCCCATGGAGACGATCGTAGAGATGCTGGATGTAGTCCTGTGGAACGGCTTGCCATGCCATTTCCACCTGGCGCCTCAGTTGGACCAGCGTTCGTGCTGGACGTGCAGACCGCGTGAGACGACGCTTCATCCAGTCCCAAACATGCTCAATGGGGGACAGATCCGGAGATCTTGCTGGCCAGGGTAGTTGACTTACACCTTCTAGAGCACGTTGGGTGTCACGGGATGCATGCGGACGTGCATTGTCCTGTTGGAACATCAAGTTCCCTTGCCGGTCTAGGAATGGTAGAACGATGGGTTCGATGACGGTTTGGATGTACCGTGCACTATTCAGTGTCCCCTCGACGATCACCAGTGGTGTACGGCCAGTGTAGGAGATCGCTCCCCACACCATGATGCCGGGTGTTGGCCCTGTGTGCCTCGGTCGTATGCAGTCCTGATTGTGGCGCTCACCTGCACGGCGGCAAACACGCATACGACCATCATTGGCACCAAGGCAGAAGCGACTCTCATCGCTGAAGACGACACGTCTCCATTCGTCCCTCCATTCACGCCTGTCGCGACACCACTGGAGGCGGGCTGCACGATGTTGGGGCGTGAGCGGAAGACGGCCTAACGGTGTGCGGGACCGTAGCCCAGCTTCATGGAGACGGTTGCGAATGGTCCTCGCCGATACCCCAGGAGCAACAGTATCCCTAATTTGGTGGGAAGTGGCGGTGCGGTCCCCTACGGCACTGCGTAGGATCCTACGGTCTTGGCGTGCATCCGTGCGTCGCTGCGGTCCGGTCCCAGGTCGACGGGCACGTGCACCTTCCGCCGACCACTGGCGACAACATCGATGTACTGTGGAGACCTCACGCCCCACGTGTTGAGCAATTCGGCGGTACGTCCACCCGGCCTCCCGCAAGCCCACTATACGCCCTCGCTCAAAGTCCGTCAACTTCACATACGGTTCACGTCCACGCTGTCGCGGCATGCTACCAGTGTTAAAGACTGCGATGGAGCTCCGTATGCCACAGCAAACTGGCTGACACTGACGGCGGCGGTGCACAAATGCTGCGCAGCTAGCGCCATTCGACGGCCAACACCGCGGTTCCTGGTGTGTCCGCTGTGCCGTGCGTGTGATCATTGCTTGTACAGCCCTCTCGCAGTGTCCGGAGCAAGTATGGTGGTTCTGACACACCGGTGTCAATGTGTTCTTTTTTCCATTTCCAGGAGTGTATTTCGCAAGAATTTTGGTAACTGTCAGTTGACTCATGATTAAATTATTATTAAATAAAAATATCTGTGTAGGAATGATAATGAAGAATCAAGTTGGGCCACCCTTCCACGTATTTTCCTTAAATTAATCCCGATCCTTCTTCTTGGTCTCACATTGTAATTGTCGTGTGCGACTTTGTGCATAGGTGGTAAGGAGACGTGGGTTATAGAATGGTACGGCAACTCTCATCGCAGTAAAAGTGGACAAAACCAGAAATGATTAGCGAACCATTTTTCACAACATACAGAAGATTTACTTACATTTCTCCAAACATACGAAGGCTCATTACTTAGGATGCAACAAGAAACAGAGTCCACCTGTTAACGTCACAATGAAGAAGCACTAAAGAAGGTGTTGTAGCGTAGTGGCTCCAAGATCGAGTGGAGTGAGCCGCTGCCGACAACCATCCTATGTCGCGGCGGCAGAGGGCACTCATAGTCCACAGTCACTGGAGGTCTGGCTCAGCAGATGTGCTCCATTGGGTCCACCAAATCCCGCATAACTGCTGCCGGAGTTGGATGGAAACTTGCAATTCCATTGCCAACTGTGATACGACAGTAGGTATCTTGATACCTCAGTAATCCATACAAACATTATAAATGCGAAAGTAGCTCTTGCTGATAGACTTTCACAGTTAAACTGCTCAACCGAGTTTGATGAAATTTGGTACAGAGACAGGTTGAATAAAAATCTCTTTACTCTTCGGCTTTTGAACTTTATCATATTTGTGAATACGTTCTATATAATATGATTCAACGTAATGAAAACGAAGTCTATATCATCCTTAACGTGTTTATGTTTGCTTCCATACTAATATCAGTCATAAACCCATCGCATTTTAGCCACTGGGCGTCCTGCATCTCTCACAGCTTCTGAGACTTACGAAGACTCACAATGATAGCGTCATTTAAATATTTAAATACTGTGTCAGAGATGTGGTGCATCCACGTGTAGAGCACGGGAGGCTTTTAGTGAGGCTGCATTCAATTATGATACACCAACTCGGCTGCAGGTAACAGGGAGATATGTGAGTGCAGCTAAAGTTATTGTCCACACAAAAAAATAAAAATAAAAAAATTAAAAAATTGAAAACTCCCTCCGAACATGCCTTGAAGGCCCAATGGCACCGATCGGCCGCCTTGTCATCCTCATACCTTAGGCGTCACTAGATGCGGACAGGGAGGTGCATGTGGTCAGCACGCCGCTCTCCCAGCTGTTGGCGGTTTCGTGACCGGATTTTTGTAGAGACGAATATAATAAAATTTTCGCTGAACTGAACTACAAATTATTTATTTTCTTTCTTCGTCAGATCGACTCAGTTTAACAACTGCAGAAGCCTCAAATGTTATTTTATTCGTGTCACCATTGTTGTGTCGTACTTTTGATTCAACCGAGGAAGAGGAGTTTAGTCGTCGCCACTCTCAACTATTTATAGCGTGCTGAGGGAAACACTATGAAAGGAGAATGAGGAGAACCATGAAATACTGATAATGTTTAGTGGCGAGAAAACATGCGTTTATTGACAAATACTGAACTTCGTACATATCTGCTCAGGCAGGAGATGCTGAACTTCACTAGTAATCCAGGAGCTAACGCTGGATGGTAAACAGTTATCGCCCCACTAGAATGTTCACTGAAAACGGGCTGGTGCGGACTAGCTAGAACCAGACGACGCAGTGCGAAGTATACCAGTAGAAAGCAGTCTTACCGGTAGCCGAGCTGGCTTCGAACTGCCCAATCTTCTGTGGCGCCGGAGTATATCACTTCTGGTGGCGCCACCGCTGCGACTTGTTGGTGCGGCAATCGCTAGCCTATACGCGGTCTCTGACGTGGGTTGTCGACCTATCGACGCCTGTGGTGCTGCTTGGTGGTGCGTGCTGTGCTTACGAAACTACAACCATCACAAACTACAACCACCACCCAACATAATGAAATCACTGATTTGCGTCAATAGCACATGGCCTTGCGATCCACTTGACATGTCACTTCAAGTACTCATGCCTGGCACAGAACCCGTCGCCATTTTATGTCCTGCCGTATTTTGTTTATAGCAAGCTACATGGAGGAGAGATCTCTTCACCATTTTACACTTTTTTATACTAACAAGCTTTTCCCATTTTATAGGAGATACCCACAGGCAAACTGGAGCAGAGTTTGGTGAAATGCATCAAAACTCCCTAACGTCAGACATCAAATCCACGTGGTTCGTGTAATGTCTGGGGAGGTTCCAACTAGAGTGAAGCAGCGCAATATCAGCCTAACACTAAATCTTCTCTCGGTTGGTTGGTTGGTTTGGGGAAGGAGACCAGACAGCGTGGTCATCGGTCTCATCGAATTAGGGAAGGATGGGGAAGGAAGTCGGCCGTGCCCTTTCAGAGGAACCATCCCAGCATTTGCCTGGAGCAGAAAGTATCGCCTACAGGATACCCTCACATATACATTCATTTGTTCAGATGAAAATGCAGTTAGGTAATGAACGAGGAAGTAACTGTCTTCAGTTATCAGAACCATCCCTACCGATATTGACTTGAACGCCGTTTTCGAACTGGGACCTGCGAGTGCTCCCAGGGATACAACACCGGTCATATGCTTGATGTGTAACTTATTTCGCTCTCTATACGATTAGCACCGTAGCTCCAGACCTATTAGATTACCAGTCTCATCTGCAACAGCAACATTGGATCAAGCGATAAAGGTGCGGCAGACAATATGTTGAGCGTGTCCAAAAGTTTTTAATCGTCTCTTCCTCGATTTGCATTGACGAAGTATCCACTATGGAATTCAACGAGGACCGACGACACTCTTGGAATGATAACGGTCTTATTTTGAAAAAAGTAGTTGCTTAACCCACAATGTTTTATTGGGCACACGACCGGTTTTAAGACAGAGAAGAGGACGTTACTTACAAATAAAATCACTTAATTATTTGAGGTCATCCTCATCCCAGCATTGTCTTGGACCCAAACGTTGCGTGTCAGAAGTGTGAAAGACACCTAAAGCTATCCGAAGAAACAGAGAACACGACCGGACACCAAAAGTTACCAAAATAATGGAAAACGTAAATGCAATAAGATGGGGAGGTGTGGTACGGAGAAAACACATATTGCTTGAAATTACTTTCAAAAATTCCATAGCAGCTGTTCCCCCGTGTTGCGTGGCCGAAAATATAAACAGGGAAAGTTAATACTAGTCATGAATACTGAAGCCGCAGCGCAGGCGCGGTATGAGACGGACATGAGATTGGTGAATTGTTTAAAGTGGAAAAACTGGAAGTAACAGCAGAAATTACACGGAACTACCACAACACTGAGAGAGAAGAGGACCTGTATATTTAAACAAACACGGAAAAATATTACGTGTTATGGTCACATTAATCTACCTACTTAATGGCACAATTAACTAAAATAATGTCGTGCTACGGGTCTGGTAGTTCATTAGTTGTATTGAGAGGATAGGAATGAAGACATTTTAAGATTACATTTTGTTACAGGTCATTCCGTATCCGATCTTTCTCTGCAGTGTGTAAAACAGTTCAGTTATCTCCAACGTGCAACAGCCGACGCTTGTTAACAAAGTGTCAGAGCTGACATGGAATTGACCAGGTCTTTATGTTCTTTAAAACTCGTATAAAATAGTCGGTGCACCATGAAACATTGTCGAACACGATGTTTTTGGTGATCCAAGAGCTAGGTTTTCAGGAGGCATACTGTTGTGTGGCGGTGCTGACCCCCCGAATCTCTGAACGCGGTTACAGTCACCGGTCAACGTTGTTGTGACATTGTGCTCCTTCTCCATGTGCGTCAGGCGCTTTGCTTCATTTTTATGGGTGACATTTCACGAACACATCGGAAAGAGCAGACAGAGGGGCTCTTCAATTCCCCTGAGCACGTGTGGGGTTCACTGGGGAGAAGTGTTGTAGCACGTGTGGATGCACATACGATTATCTAGTAGTTGTCAACCGCGCTGGTGGGCGAATGGAACGTGCAGCCACAAGAGCTCACCAGCTTTGTGTTACCCAGCAAGAGAACATGTTGTGGAGCATATATTGCTGTCCGTGGTGATCACGCAGCCCATTAAGAACTATGTCCTGCATTTTATCATGCCCAGGGGACAATTATAAATCGCATTGACTTAAGTGTAAATATTGTCTATGAACAAACCTGCCATTTCTGTTTGTCTCATGGCGTATTTCTTTCAGCTACCTTCTGTACTGTACTGTACTGGACTGCAGTGTACTGTAATGAACTGCACTGTTCTACACTGTAGCAGTTATTCCTACGTATGGACCAAGATTCATGGAACTGTTGAACTTGAGAATGACATGTCATATGAAAGCTACTTTCATCCTGAAGTGTTGTACACAGAGTATTTAGTAAAAAGGGGAATTTAGGAACTAGTCCTCTTCGATTTTCTCCGTATTTACAGGGCTATAATGTCAGTCACTGGACATGAGTTTCCTGAAGCAGTACAAACCAGTTCTCAAAAACTCTGTAAATCTTCAAAGAATGGAAGATTTCCGAGCTGGACTAAGTACAAAACAAATCAAAGACATCGACGTATACGCAATTTGCAGAATGTGTAAAGCAGTAGTTTTGCATGTATAAAGTCGCTGGTTCGTATCTCAGTAAAAATAAATTTTTATTCCTTATGTTAATTAAAAATGTTGAATTAATATTTTAATAACGTATTTTTTCTTTTAATTACTGATCATACGAAATATCAAACAGTTAGATAAAAAATTTAACAGTGAACAACTAAAAAATAGACGAGTCCAAAACAGGAACAGCCACCAGCGATCTAGTTCCCAAAGACGAACGAGGCTGTCAATTTCTACAAGAAACTTTGGAGCTGGAACAGAGCCCCTGTAACACTAACAGCAGAGCCCGATCTCCTTGACTACTGCCACCACAGCCCAACTACATCGTCATTAAAACCTCCCTCAGTTTTCCACCATGGCTTCTGTGAGAAGAAAGCGGTCGCCTTGGCGTGATGCCTCCGCCATTCTGGCTGCGTGTTAAAACGCTACTCCCTCCAACCTACACTCCCCCCTCCGTACCCACCAGTCTGCTGCGTGATGGGAGGGTAGTTGGTAGAGGAGGGAGGGGTAGTGCGGGTGGGGGCGGCAGTGGGGGTGTGGCGCTGTCACCAGCAAAAGGCGCGCTTGGGGCGGCGCGGCCCCTTTGATGACGCCACCTGCTAATTGCGGCCGCCTTTGGCAGTCTCCTTCCTTCCTGGATGCCGGCTTCTTCCGCTCCGGCAATTGCCAAGGGGATCTCCGAGGTTGCCTCTCTTGCATCGTCGTCTCTGAGCCGCCGAGATCAGAGCAGTGCTTTCGCCAGAAATTGGATATACGCCATCAAATACACTGTGTTACAGAAGAATTGTAAATATTTCAGCAGTCGGCTGTATGGGTAGTTTCGAGCTAGGAAGGCGCGAAGAAAGGTATTTATTTTTTCAACGGGTGCTTGCGGAAACAGTTGAAAGATAGGATCGTTAATAAGAAGGAAACCAGCTTAAGTCAAATCCTTCTAAAGTCAAGGTTTGTGCTTTTCATCTTTTCGGTCGCCAAGCCTCAAGGCAAATGACGATCCCATTGCCAAGTACAGTACTGGAGTACTGACCAAATCCCACTTACTTGAGGGATACAGTAGATCATCAGAGCCAAGAGCATCGTCAGGCTTGCACCAGGAAAATGTTACATGACTGCTCTTATTTTCTGTGTGCTTAAAGGAACTGATGTTCACTAAGGCAACATTTCTAGTTACTGTGATGATGGTAGCTGGCTCTAAATGCAGAAAAAAGAAGTTAATGTAGATGAGTACAGAAAGCAGTGTCCCAATGTTTGAATGCAGCGTTAACAGTGTGTTGTTTGACAGAGCCACATCGATTAAGTATCTAAATTGTAGTTCATTCATAAAGTAGATTTGTTACTGGTAGGTTCGATCAACACGTAGCTATTACGGTGATGCTTCGTCAGCTCAGAGAGGAATCCCTGGAGACATCTAACCATCAGAGGAACTCCCTGATGGATACAACGAGAGCTGAACCAAATGGAAATCTGTGAACCGTTATTAGACTGGTGTTCCCACATGGAACATCTGCAATTTACTTGACGTCCAGGATTTCGTCAGTGCGTTGCAACACAGGCGATTACTCACGTTTGTATTCCTATCCGCTATTCCTGTCCAGTATTCTCGGATAAAGTTTATATCAATATCGCCTGGTGGAGTTTACACGGTTCGTTTCTAGACTAAAACTGCAGAGTATTTGAACTTATGGTCCTTTATTGCTGTTTGGTTGATCGTGAAATACACTCTAAGACAAAAAACAAAAAACAAGAGAAAATTACAAAACACCACGAAGGAACTATCGGAATGGGACTGAAATCGGTAGCAGTGATGTATATGCGCAGATAGACAGATGATTACAGTTTCATCAAATTTGGATAATTTATTGAAGAGCTTCAGAGATCGAGCAAGCTCACCTCTGGCCCTTATGCAAGCAGTTATTCGGCTTTGCATTGATTGACAGAGTTGTTGGATGTCCTCCTGGGGCCTATAAAACTCTCTCCCATTTGCGCGTTACATTGTCGAAATTTCTATCTGGTTGGACGCCCTGCCCATAATGCTTCAAATATTCTCAGTTATATATACAGGTAGATCTGGCAACATTGCTTTCCGCGCTAGGTTTTGGAAAACACGAAGACCAGCAGTAGACACTCTAACTGTGTGAGGGCGGGCGGGCATTATCTTGCTGTAATGTAAGCCCAAGATGGCTTGTCATGAAGAGCAATAAACCGGTGGGGGGGGGGTAGAATAATATCGTCGACATACCGCTGTATGGCAAGGATGCGGTGGATCACCACAAAAGGGGTCCCGCAATGAAAAACAATAACACCCCAGGTGATCGCCATGTATGTCGTGCCGTATAGCGCGCGACTGTCAGGCCGGTATCCCACCGCTGTCTGGGGCGTCTCGACACACGTCTTTGTTTGTCATTGGTGCTGGTTTCGAAGTGGGACTCATCATTGAAAATAATGATACTCCAGTGGATCAGATTCCAGGCCGAAGACGTGTCGGGAGCCGCCCTGGACTGCAGCGTAATACCAACCTCCCTATCGTCCGCCATACGGCCCTGCAACCAGAGGTGATGGTCTGGGGTTCCTCTTCATAGCAGGAACTCTTTGGTTGTCATTCGCATCACCTCACAGCACAGAGATACGTTGACGATATTCTAAGCCACATTTTCTTGCCCTTCGTGGCTAATCATCCCGGGCTTACAATTCAGCAAGGTAACGTTGGCCAGAAAGGTCACCAGATCTCTCCGAATTGAGAAAATTTGAGGCATAATGGACACGGGCCTCCAGCCAGCTATGGATTCTGACGATCTAACTCGTCTGCTGGACAGAATTTGGCTCTATATCCTTCAGCAGGACAACCAACAACTCTGACAACCAATCACACACTCACTCACTGGTCACACCGGACTCGAGAGTCCGTTACCGCAGAAACGTATTTTCGCCATCTGTCCCTGTCTTGGGCTATTTCCTTCCATTCACCTTCAATACGTAGGCTCCTCAAATCAGCCTTCACATTGTCCTCCCATCTACGCTTAGGTCTCCCCACAGGACTTTTTCTCTCTAAGTGCCCTACCAGTACTCTGCGCGCTGCCCTGCCCTCACCCATTCGAGCTACGTCACCCACCCATCGCAGCCTACGTGATTGAGTAATACTGATTATGTCAGGGTTTGAACAGACTTCGTGAACCTCTTCGTTATGCAGTTTTCGCCACTCTCCGCTAATGTCATCCCTTTTTGCTCTGAAAATTTTCCTCAAAATTTTGTTTTCAAATACTCGAAACGGCTTTTCATTTTTCACAGTGAGAGACCAAGTCTCACACCGATACAGCATAACTGTTAGAATAATAGTTTTGTATATTCTGTTCTTTAAATTCGTAGACAATATCAATGATGAAAGTAATCTATTCAGTGAGAAGTAGCACGCATTTCCCTCCCGTAATCTCTTCTTCAGTTCTGATTCAATCTCATTTCTCGAAGTGATGTCCACGCCTAGATACTTAAACGTGTTCACTTTCTCTAACTGCATGTCTCCAACTCTTAACATTTCCTGATCTACTGCTGTTTGCATTCTAGCAGTAACCAGGTATTTAGTTTTGTCTTCACTTATCCTTAGACCTACATCTTCACTAGCCTTGATTAACGCATTCGCATTTGCTGTTACAGATTCTTTCCTATCGCTAATGATGTTTAGATCATCGGCATACCCTAATATCTTAATATTTCCATTTAACTCCATACCTCTGAATTATCTGCTGCTATTCGTACAATATATTCTAGGACTAAATTATAAAGTAGTGGGCCGGCCGTGGTGGCCGAGCGGTTCTAGGCGCTTCAGTCCGGAACCGCGTGACTGCTACGGTCGCAGGTTCGAATCCTGCCTCGGGCGTGGATATATGTGATGTCCTTAGGTTAGTTATGTTTAAGTAGTTTAAGTTCTAGGGGACTGATGACCACAGATGTTAAGTCCCATAGTGCTCAGAGCCATTTGAACCATTTTTATAAAGTACTGGAGACAGGGCATCTCCCTGCTTAAGTCCGTTCTTTATTACAGATTCTTCTGACTCCAATTTCCCCACGCGTACTCTACCTTTTGTGTTTTTCAAGCTTGCTTCTAAGAGTCTAACATACTTCTTTGGTATTCCAAGTTCCAAAAGAATTCTGTACAAATGTGACTGCAATACTGAATCATATGCTTTTGTAAAATCTATGAAAAGATTATGAACTGGTTTGTTGTATTCCCATTTCTTTTCCAAAATTTGACGCAGAGTGAATATTTGGTCTATAGTTTATCTGTTCCTCCGAAAGCCAGCTTGGTAATCCCCCACAATTTCATCTGCACATGGTGTAAGCCTGCTTAGCAGAATATTCGAGAAAATTTTGGAACATAATGGTAATAGCGATGTTGTTGTTGTTGTTGTGGTCTTCAGTCCTGAGACTGGTTTGATGCAGCTCTCCATGCTACTCTATCCTGTGCAAGCTTTTTCATCTCCCAGTACCTACTGCAACCTACATCCTTCTGAATCTGCTTAGTGTATTCATCTCTTGGTCTCCCTCTACGATTTTTACGCTCCACGCTGCCCTCCAATACTAAATTGGTGATCCCTTGATGCCTCAGAACATGTCCTACCAACCGATCCCTTCTTCTGGTCAAGTTGTGCCACAAACTTCTCTTCTCCCCAATCCTATTCAATACTTCCTCATTAGTTATGTGATCTACCCATCTAATCTTCAGCATTCTTCTGTAGCACCACATTTCGAAAGCTTCTATTCTCTTCTTGTCCAAACTATTTATCGTCCATGTTTCACTTCCATACATGGCTACACTCCATACGAATACTTTCAGAAATGACTTCCTGACACTTAAATCAATACTGGATGTTAACAAATTTCTCTTCTCCAGAAACGCTTTCCTTGCCATTGCCAGCCTACATTTTATATCCTCTCTACTTCGACCATCATCAGTTATTTTGCTCCCCAAATAGCAAAACTCCTTTACTACTTTAAGTGCCTCATTTCCTAATCTAAATCCCTCAGCATCACCCGACTTAATTAGACTACATTCCATTATCCTTGTTTTGCTTTTGTTGATGTTCATCTTATATCCTCCTTTCAAGACACTGTCCATTCCGTTCAACTGCTCTTCCAAGTCCTTTGCTGTCTCTGACAGAATTACAATGTCATCGGCGAACCTCAAAGTTTTTATTTCTTCTCCATGAATTTTAATACCTACCCCGAATTTTTCTTTTGTTTCCTTTACTGCTTGCTCAATATACAGATTGAACAACATCGGGGAGAGGCTACAACCCTGTCTTACTCCCTTCCCAACCACTGCTTCCCTTTCATGTCCCTCGACTCTTATAACTGCCATCTGGTTTCTGTACAAATTGTAAATAGCCTTTCGCTCCCTGTATTTTACCCCTGCCACCTTTAGAATTTGAAAGAGAGTATTCCAGTCAACATAGTCAAAAGCTTTTAAGTCTACAAATGCTAGAAACGTAGGTTTGCCTTTCCTTAATCTTTCTTCTAAGATAAGTCGTAAGGTCAGTATTGCCTCACGTGTTCCAGTGTTTCTACGGAATCCAAACTGATCTTCCCCGAGGTTGGCTTCTACTAGTTTTTCCATTCGTCTGTAAAGAATTCGTGTTAGTATTTTGCAGCTGTGACTTATTAAGCTGATAGTTCGGTAATTTTCACATCTGTCAACACCTGCTTTCTTCGGGATTGGAATTATTATATTCTTCTTGAAGTCTGAGGGTATTTCGCCTGTTTCATACATCTTGCTCACCAGATGGTAGAGTTTTGTCAGGACTGGCTCTCCCACGGCCGTCAGTAGTTCCAATGGAATATTGTCTACTCCGGGGGCCTTGTTTCGACTCAGGTCTTTCAGTGCTCTGTCAAACTCTTCACGCAGTATCGTATCTCCCATTTCATCTTCATCTACATCCTCTTCCATTTCCATAATATTGTCCTCAAGTACATCGCCCTTGTATAGACCCTCTATATACTCCTTCCACCTTTCTGCTTTCCCTTCTTTGCTTAGAACTGGGTTTCCATCTGAGCTCTTGATATTCATACAAGTCGTTCTCTGATCTCCAAAGGTCTCTATAATTACTATAATCCATTTTGTCGCCCTTTTTAAAAACTGGGATCAGAATCGACTCCTGCTGCTCTTCAGGTATTATCTCTGAGTTCCATACTTTAGTTATCACTTTGTGAACTACTTCCACCAATTTCTGTCCCCCATTTTAACTAATTCTGCAGTTATGCAATCTTATCCCGGTGCTTTATGGTTTTTCAATTTGTTGATTGCATCTCTACTTTCTTTAACGTTGGCTCAGGTATCTGGGGTTCTGCTGTATGTATTTCGTCCGCCTGCACATTTCCTGCTTCCTGGTGTACATTTAATAGTTGCTCAAAATACGCCCTCCTTTTACTTAATATAGTACTGGGCTCTGTCAGTGGTCCCCTGGCATCCCCTCGAAGTGCATTTGTCCTAGCCTTGAACCGCTTCCTATACCCATTTACGTCTAGGTAAAGCTCCCTAATATTCTTTGTTTTTCTGTTTGTTTCCATTTTTTTTTAATTTGATTGTTCAAATAATCCCTCTTCTTTGTCCGTAGCCAACGACCAACTTCCCCTCTCATGTTAAAGAACTCCTCTTGTTTTCTGTCTCCTATTCTATCCCAATCTAATCACGCTTTTCTCCTTTCCTCTACCAGTTTCTTGCATTCCTCATCAAACCACGGTTTCCTCCTGTTCTTCTTAATTGTACCTATTGTGACATTCGCTGCCTCTTTGATTTTATTCCTCACAGTGATCCATTGCTTATTGACATCCTCGTCTTGATCTTCGTGTGTCGATCTTCGTGTGTCCTGAGAGCATCAAACCTATCTGAAATTTCTATCATGTACCTTCTTCTAAAGTTTTCATCATTTAGCTTGTCAGTGTCGAACCTAACAAGTTCTGCATTGTGACACCTTGATGTTGCTGTAGATAGCCGTTGGTGAACTTTGGCAACTACAAGAAAATGATCAGAATCGCAGTGTGCTCCCCTGAAAGTCCTAACATTTTCTATACTAGTGTACCATCTCCGATCTACAAGAACATGATCAATTTGGTTTCGAGTGTGTCCATCCGGAGGGACCCAAGTTGCTTTATGAACGTCTTTCCTTTTGAAATATGTGCTCTCAACAATCATGTCTTTTGAAACAGCAAAATTAACCAACCTTGTACCATTATCATTCGAAATGTTATGCAAACTTTCTTTCCCAATTGTAGGCCGGAATGCTTCCTCCTTCCCTATCTTCGCATTAAAATCATCTATGATTAATTTTGTATCACACGAGGAGAACTCATCCCACAGTTGATCTAGTTCTTCATAAACACCGTCTTTAACGACCTCTTCAGTGTCCTTAGTTGGTGCGTGTACATTAATTACTACTAGTCTATTCCACCTGCCGGACAACGCTATAACTGATAGTCGGTCACTAATGAACCTTATATCTCTGTACTGCGAAACCTGTTCCGAAACTGTGAGCTTCCGCACCTCCATAGAAAAATGTATAGTTACCACTCTTCATGCTAGCCTCCCCTGCCACCGAGTTTCTTGAATAGCTGTAATGTCTACATCGTATCTATCTAATTCGTCTAATAATGTCTGGAACTTTCCTGGCCTGTTCAAACTTTTAACGTTCGATGTTCCCAACCTGAAAGTTCCTTTCAGCCTGAATCTCTTCGAAGTAGGTTCCGCCCGGAGATCCGAATGGGAACCTAGTTTAGTTTACCTCCGGAATATTTTACTTCAAAGGGGCACATGCCCGTTAATGTTGATGCTTCTTGATGAGTAGATTTGATAGTAAGAGAAGAAGAAACAGGGATGGTTCATCACGCCATCGCCTGCTCCCCACCGGCTGTCCGCGACTGCTTATTTTTTGTATACGCAGCTACCCTTCATATCTGAAGGCCGTATCCCCTATCCGCAACCTGGGGACGCGCTCTGCCGTGGTGGTAGGGGCCCCTGACAACCAATACCAAACTGCTTGCATAAGGACCAGAGATGCGCAAGTGCGTTATTGACTTGCGCAATATGTGAAGATTTTCTCCTGGATAAACCACCAAGTATTTTTAAAAACCCTCATCATTTGTTTGTGTATAAGTAACTACCACACACGGAGAGTAGTCGATAAAAGTGTGGACGTATGTGGACGTTTAATCGGAAATCACAATGTTCCCAAACTCGGTGGAGAAGAAACCTCAAAGCTGCTACTAATGTTCTGAAAAGTGTTCAACAATCACTCTACAGCAGCTCGTTTTCTTAATCACATTTCCTAAGTGCTGTCGCCATGGAGAACTGCAGAAGAAAAACTTCTTAACGTGTATTAAAAGGCTACGACCTACATGCTGATGCCGGCAACAGCCCTACGTGTACTCTATTCGCATTTAATCCACTTCACGTTGAAAGCTGTGCGTGTATTTTGAAAAGAAAAGAAACCTCTGTTACACTCACAAGTAGTAAGAAATAAGCCCTGATATTTTGGAGATTTGCAGAATGAAACCTGTAATACCCAAGAGATTAAAGTTAGCGATGCAGTCTGATTCGAAATGGTGTATAAAATAATCACTCGACGCACACGTTCTTAAATTCACCGCAGCAGATGGAACTGACAGCGTGCATATCTTAATAATGGATGCAGTATATTTATGAATTCCCTTATTCGAAATGCGTTATCCTTCCGCCTGCAGCGTCCAGCAGAGCAATTAGGCATTCTCTCCAGCTCTGTGCACATAAAAATGAAATGCAAGGAACTGTTGACTAACAGATCGTTTATTTAGAAACAAAGCATAATTTCCAACCAAACATATTATCACAATCCAGTGAGGCAGCGCAGTTACAAGTCTCATAACAGGTCCAACATCTCAGCACAACTTAAAAAGCGTGTATACAATTTCTGTTTATTGCTTTCGTGCCTCGACCACGACTCAGGAACCGTAAATTTAATCATCAGAGTGACTCAGGAGTTCATTTACGTGATACGGACAACCAAGCTGGCTGCTGACCAACATGATACACTCAAATGGATTGTACGCAAAGAATGGTGGGTTTCTGGAAAAAATAAAACTGTGGGGACTGTGTTTCACCATCACTGTATTTTCAGAGGCATTCCAAGTATTGAAATCACCAGCAGACGTAACATCATTCATGAAATACTTAATTACAGATCTATGAGAAAATTTAACTTAACACTTCAGGTGAGATGACCGCTTGAATTTATCATAATACACAGCGAAATACATTGTATATAATGCATGAAACAGCTTCCAAACAGTTCTCAATTAACACCTTAAATGCTTCTCACGCAACTGGACCTCACACCCATACGCATTCCCAAGCTAACACAAAATTAAAATTCGCCACAGGACACAAACTGGGTGGCTCTTATCGGATTCCTTGGAAATTGTGATTTCAGGTCAGCATCGCGAATTTCCACGAAAGAAAAATTCCCTGACAAATTCCTTCTCAACAGTGCATGGCCTACAATGTAGCTCTCCAACACACAATAGGTAACAAATCGCCTGGACGTTGTAGAAGAATAATAATGACTAACTCTCTTCGAACTAGAAAACCGTATGGCTTGCAACCAGTAAATGGTTGGTGTTCGAAGGATCGAAAACGGACATCAAAGAATTTATATTGAAAAAGTAAAATGTTTGCGAAATAGCTAGTACCGATAGTGAGAATGGTTAGAGTGGGAACTCAGATTATAATGAAATAAGTATTGCGATTCACAAAAGAAGATAAAATATACTATGAGGAAACGAAAGTGCCGAGAAACAGCCATTTTTCAATCCGTCTGGCTCATACACTGCAACGTATCGACGATGAAATCCGCTGTAGTTTCCAAGAGGTAAGCTAAGTAATTTCATCTCCCAAGAAAGTGTTTCTCAAATCCCTCATCATGAGTCGCTCTACAGAGAACTTTGAACCTAGCCTTGCCTCCCGAGTCTATCCTAACGAGGTGAGATACATGGACTGAAGGTATCGGTTTTCATAATGAACATATTTGAGCTGTGAAATCTGTGATTGATTCATTTTTTGCAGAACGTCCCAAGGGAGTAACGCATTCTTTAAACACGTTACTGTCCACATCTCACTTTCGATGAACCATCTCGACTTCACAGGTCTTTAGAAAAGCTCAAAAAAACTGTCGAAAGCCGAGATACCGGCTGCTCCTCAATTTTTTTGTAATGCTAGATAAATTCCTAATGCATTCTAACTATTGGAATGGCGTTTATCCAGGAGTATTCATCTTTAATAATTTTAGTGACACAATTATATTTTCATTTGCAAACCGGAAAAGGAGAGAGTCGATATTTTTGAGGTGTAGTTTTATACAGGAGTGATGAAAATTATCTGATAAGATAAGAAAGGAGGAGCTTAACTGCAGAAACGATGAGGAAAGGAATACGCGGAAGTAACTAATACAGGGTGACAGAACAAGTGTTAAGACAGTAGGAGAAAACGTCCATAGTGCTGGAGAGAGCCGTAGAGGGCAAAAGCTGCAGGGAAAGACACATATTCAACCGCATACGTCATATAACGGAATACGTTTAGTGGAAATGGAAATTTGGCACGGAACAGTAAGTAGTGACGAGAATCATTCAAAATACTGGAGGAAACTAAACAATTCACTATCGAATTATGTATATGTTGCTGCTGTTGTTGCAGTTTTGGTCTTCAATATGAAGGCTAGTTAAATGCATTTCTCTACACTAATAGAACCTGTGGTCTAGGGGTAGCGTCTTTGACTCATAATCAAAACGTCTTCCGACCCGGGGTCGGTCCCCGCCACTGCCTAAATTTTGATAAATAATCAGCATTGGTTGCCGAAAACTTCTGGCATAAGAAGTCAGCCTCATTCTGCCAACGGCCTTGTCAAAGAGGGCACTCTCTTGTCCTAGGGGTGGGAAATTGCCCCTAAAGGCGGAAGAATCAGCAATGATCAACGACATGAGGATGCAGAAGGCAATGGAAACCACTGCATTAAAGACACATAACGAGTATCCACAGGACATGTGGCCTGTAATTGAAGAAGTGTCATGATGATCTCTCCATTGGCAAAAGATTCCGGAATAGTCCCCCATTCGGATCTCCGGAAGGGGACTGCCAAGGGGGAGGTTACCATGAGAAGAAGATTGAATAATCAAAGAAAGGATAACGTTCTACGAGTCGGGGCGTGGAATGTCAGAAGCTTGAACGTTGTAGGGAAACTAGAAAATCTGAAAAGGGAAATGAAAAGGCTCAATCTAGGTATAGTAGGGGTCAGTGAAGTGAAGTGGAAGGAAGACAAAGATTTGTGGTCAGATGAGTATCGGGTAATATCAACAGCAGCAGAAAATGGTATAACAGGTGTAGGATTCGTTATGAATAGGAAGGTAGGGCGGAGGGTGTGTTACTGTGAACAGTTCAGTGACCGGATTGTTCTAATCAGAATCGACAGCAGACCAACACGGACAACGATAGTTCAGGTATACATGCCGACGTCGCAAGCTGAAGATGAACAGATAGAGAAAGTGTATGAGGATATTGAAAGGGTAATGCAGTATGTAAAGGAGGACGAAAATCTAATAGTCATGGGCAACTGGAATGCAGTTGTAGGGGAAGGAGTAGAAGAAAAGGTTACAAGAGAATATGGACTTGGCACAAGGAATGAAAGAGGAGAAAGACTAATTGAGTTCTGTAACAAGTTTCAGCTAGTAATTGCGAATACCCTGTTCAAGAATCACAAGAGGAGGAGGTATACTTGGAAAAGGCCGGGAGATACGGGAAGATTTCAATTAGATTACATCATGGTCAGACAGAAATTCCGAAATCAGATACTATATTGTAAGGCGTACCCAGGAGCAGATATAGACTCAGATCACAATATAGTAGTGATGAAGAGTACGCTGAAGTTCAAGACATTAGTCAGGAAGAATCAATACGCAAAGAAGTGGGATACGGAAGTACTAAGGAATGACGTGATACGTTCGAAGTTCTCTAACGCTATAGATACAGCAATAAGGAATAGCGCAGTAGGCAGTACAGTTGAAGAGGAATGGACATCTCTAAAAAGGGCCATCACAGAAGTTGGGAAGGAAAACATAGGTACAAAGAAGGCAGCTGCGAAGAAACCATGGGTAACAGAAGAAATACTTCAGTTGATTGATGAAAGGAGGAAGTACAAACATGTTCAGGGAAAATCAGGAATACAGAAATACAACTCGCTGAGGAATGAAATAAATAGGAAGTCTGATGTGATAGAAAAAGAAACAGGAGTCGATGTAGAAGAGATAGGGGATCCAGTATTAGAATCGGAATTTAAAAGAGCTTTGGAGGACTTACGGTCAAATAAGGCAGAAGGGATAGATAACATTCCATCACAATTTCTAAAATCATTGGGGGAAGTGGCAACAAAACGACTATTCACGTTGGTGTGTAGAATATATGAGTCTGGCGATATACCATCTGACTTTCGGAAAAGCATCATCCTCACAATTCCGAAGACGGCAAGAGCTGACAAGTGCGAGAATTATTGCACAATCAGCTTAACAGTTCATGCATCGAAGCTGCTTACAAGAATAATATACAGAAGAATGGAAAAGAAAATTGAGAATGCGCTAGGTGACGATCAGTTTGGCTTTAGGAAAAGTAAAGGGACGAGAGAGGCAATTCTGACGTTACGGCTAGTTATGGAAGAAAGGCTAAAGAAAAATCAAGACACTTTCATAGGATTTGCGACCTGGAAAAAGCGTTGTTCGACAATAGAAAATGGTGCAAGCTGTTCGAGATTCTGAAAAAAGTATGGGTAAGCTATAGGGAGAGACGGGTCATATACAATATGTACAACAACCAAGAGGGAATAATAAGAGTGGGCGATCAACAACGAAGTGCTCGTATTAAGAAGGGTGTAAGACAAGGCTGCAGCCTTTCGCCCCTACTCTTCAATCTGTATATCGAGCAAGCAATGATGGAAATAAAAGAAAGGTTCAGGAGTGGAATTAATATACAAGGTGATAGGATATCAATGATACGATTCGCTGATGACATTGCTATCCTGAGTGAAAGTGAAGAAGAATTAAATGATCTGCTGAACGGAATGAACAGTCTAATGAGTACACAGTATGGTTTGAGAGTAAATCGGAGAAAGACGAAGGTAATGAGAAGTAGTATAAATGAGAACAGCGAGAAACTTAACATCACGATTGATGGTCACGAAGTCAATGAAGTTAAGGAATTCTGCTACCTAGGCAGTAAAATAACCAATGACGGACGGAGCAAGGAGGACATCAAAAGCAGACTCGCTATGGAAAAAAAGGCATTTCTGGCCAAGAGAAGTCTATTAATATCAAATACCGGCCTTAATTTGAGGAAGAAATTTCTGAGGATGTACGTCTGGAGCACAGCATTGTATGGTAGTGAAACATGGACTGTGGGAAAACCGGAACAGAAGAGAATCGAAGCATTTGAGATATGGTGCTATAGACGAATGTTGAAAATTAGGTGGACTGATAAGGTAGGGAATGAGCAGGTTCTACGCAGAATCGGAGAGGAAAGAAATATGTGGAAAACACTGATAAGGAGAAGGGACAGGATGATAGGACATCTGCTAAGACATGAGGGAATGACTTCCATGGTACTAGAGGGAGCTGTAGAGGGCAAAAACTGTAGAGGAAGACAGAGATTGGAATACGTCAAGCAAATAATTGAGGACGTAGGTTGCAAGTGCTACTCTGAGATGAAGAGGTTAGCACAGGAAAGGAATTCGTGGCGGGCCGCATCAAACCAGTCAGTAGACTGATGACCAAAAACAAAAAAAAATCTAACAAGTTTGTTATCTCTACATAACTGCTCCAACCTGCTGCCATTTGGGCCTTCTTACCACATTTACATGCAACCACACTCTCAGTGTCTGAGTGACACTCTAGACAGTTAATGGCCTGAGCAGGCTTGATGGAGCCTGGTGCACGCCAAAAGCAAGAGGTATTTTGTTGTTTCTTAGTTCGCAGAAACGGCATGTTGGAAGTTGAAAGCAAGTGGCAGCGAACACATCCCTCAGTAAATCTGGCCGGACAGGCCCACAGATGTACAGGGCAGACAGAACAGCCCCTAGTCGAAACAGGTCTCCAGCAGGGCAATGCTGAGCTTTACCTGCATTGGCGCCAGCCGAATGCTGGGCTGGGGGCGATGGACTGAAGGGATGCGTCTACACAGTGGAGTCACAGACCGGGAATTGTGTGCTGTGCCATGCCTAATAAAAATTTACAAGTTTTCGCGTTCGTCGAAACTGTAAATAGGCCTGTGACCCATTTCCATCGGCCACCTCTGTCATGGAAGAAACTCTGGCACCAATTGAATAAAAAAAAATTGTCCCACGTATGTAAGCAATGGAGAAGTGAAACTCTTGCAAATAGAGTACCCACTGTACTAGTCTATCATGGATTAATTTAACTGTGAGTAGAAACTCTAATGGGCAGTGGACGGTGTTCACCCACGTCTTCCACCAAAAGCGGAAGTATCGGAATTGTTTGAATCCTCCAAACCATGGTTAACTTTTCGAGTTCAGACACCGAGTAATTCTTCTCACTTTTCGTCAGGACTCCAGTATCAAAAACTGTTGTCTTTATAGATTCGACCTGTTCTCTTCAGTGTTATGGAAGGTCATGAACCTCACTCTTTATTTTGCACTATCAGATGCCATCCAATCATTGACCAAAAGATACATATGGGACAATATTGTTGCATTCACTGGTTTGAAATTAATTATAAAACGGTTTAGATAACAAAATATGGTTATAAAAGGTGACTGGTTTTAAACACCACATGATTATCTCCAGACGAGCAACCACACTGCTTGAGGCAGTTGACTATCGTCATTCAGCGATTCCTTCTACATTCACCGCCACTGTCCATTAATATGGTTGAAGGTCTGAAGATGATCATGTGACGATAGAAACTGTTCACCTTTTAATAATGTGCCTTGTAATCTAGAGTGTTTTGTAATTAATTTCATATATTGTATTGTAATTGTTGACTTTCTCCAACAACATTTTCAAAAATAATTAATGCGTTCATTTGTGCGTTCTTCAGTGCTTGGAACTCATTTGCTGCAACCTCATCCCATACCGACAGTGTCTTATCAACGATCAGTGCACAAAGTCGTGGCGCTGCTAGTGGGTCACTCCTTATAAATATATTGTAGAAGTTAACAAGGAACCCTCTCAAGTCCTTCCTGGTCCGAGGTGTCAGAATCTGTGAAACAGCTTCTGATTTCTCTGGTGTTGGCTGTTGCTGTAAGTCCCAAAAAATCAACTTCCCGCGCACCAAAACACCACTTTTCAGGTTCCCAGTTATTCCGTACTATCTAAGTCCCCCAATCAGTATGTTCAAAACCTTGTTATGCTGTTTCCAATTCCTCTAGCAATCAATAGTTCATCACTGTAGCAGGCAATATCTTCCCTTACAACCTCATCGCAAATCACATTCAGTTCATGAGTAAATGTAGCCGAAGACGTTTAGGCCAGAGGGTAACCGATGAAACTGGTAACAGCACCTAAAATTGAGAAATTCTGAATACTTCCATGAGGATAGGTTTTCCACTATTCCCCACGAACTCAATCTAAGGGCTACTGAGGAAAACACCTTGGCCCCAAAAAGCCTCTGTCACAGTTCCTGCAGCTATCCTGGTTTGCCCATTTCTGTTCTTGTCGACGACATAACGGGCTGTTGTACATCGGCACTGCATCTTCTGTTATGTCCTCTTGAAAAAAGCGCCAAATTTCCTGTCTCACCTTTAACCTGTAGACAATTGGGATAGCTTATGGAGATACAAAGAGTTTGTGTTGTTCTTTCGCTTTGAAAGTGTACTGGAAGTTGTCGATTACACCTGTTTTCGCCAGAAACCCACAGTGATTTTCTTTTAGGAGCATGTATCTTCTGCTCCTACGTTTGTGATTTGATTAATACCTTCTTTGATGGGAAGATGTCCTTAACGTATTAATTCACTTCTCAATTGTCTAAGTACCTCCGAGGTTTTCCCTCTGACAGCACCCTCAATTCTGATTTTCCTTAATGACAGCTCTGAGCAACTATGATTCTCCTAACATCTATTGAATTTCGTTTCTGATATCGGCAAAATTTTGCTTACCCTATTCAAAATTCCTAATATTCCCAAGTACCTTTAGTACTGGATGGACGTCTCTTGTCACACTAATTTCCTTTTCGCCAAGTAAGGCTTCTGAAATGCTATTGTACTGAACAATGTTGATGAGGCTGGGTCTGATTGATGACACAGGTGTTAAATTTGCTCCCACCTCGCTTTCCGATCGACATTATGTCTGGGAGAGCTTTGTCCACACTGATGGGGTCCTGGGTTCAGTTATGAGTTTCCACGATTTCGACCTTGTTTTGGTTAAATTCGCTAACTCTTTCGTTATCTCCGACATGTTCCCCATGATGAATATTCCCTGAACACTGCCATTCGCCTCTTTGAGGTCTTTTTGTAATTCCTTTGGTTGGTCCATCCCCAATTTAGAGGTGCATGATTTTCTTCGACTCCCTTCATTCCAATCCCCAATATTTGGCCAATGATTGTTTCTGGCGCTTGCTAATCCTGATGCACTCGACGAATGGCACCTATTTTCAGAATGTCCGTTTTGTGATTGTTATATTTTTGATGATGTGGTGGTCTCTCAAAGTGTTCTTCGCAAATTTCACTGGGCTCCAGTGTTGTGCACGTGACTAGAGGAGACATCAAACGTCTCCTGAAGTTGGCGCCCATATGACAGCAGTGCGCGCTGACCGTTGTCCACGCGGATCGCCTCGCACCAAATCAGTGAGCCCCCTTGCACTTCGATTCTTGCAGACATGTTTTGTCAAGTATTGACATTCATGTCACAGCTCCATGCTAGTAATTGTTGGTGATGAGGGCTAAGGTTCGCGTAGGGGTGCCTGATTATCTTCACTGGCATGTATGGTACGTCTAGAAACTGATTTTACTTGATCAAGTTCTCTGAAAACTTTACTGGGCTCTTGAATCCCGATTCTTCGACCATCACCTCATTTTTTGTTCGTTCTTGTGCCATCCAACGCCAGTGATCTTCTGAAATGCGTCATTAAACTCTTACTAATAGCGGAACGTTGCTGAAATTTCCCGGATCTTTTCTTCAACCATTCCTTCGAAACGTCTGCAAATAAAATCGAGTTTATGCTGTAATGGACAAGATAGTGATAATTTGTTAAAGTATGAAATCCATGTTTTCTTGTGGAGCGAATTCCCCTCGTCCTTGCACTTTTGGAAATTTCTGTCACGCAGGAAATAAATGAAGTCGAATGGTACTTCTGCTGTTACGCTCGTTTAGACGCTCACCTCTACACTTTGCACACCTCCTTGCCTCTGTTTGACATCTAAGCTTCCCGTTTTGTCAATGATGATGCGGAATTCACTAACGGTCTGATCATAGCTTCTACTCAGAGGCACAAAATTGTGTGAAATGTTGAATACTTCATCCGCATTAGTCATCCTCCTATTTTATGAATGTTGTTCGATGTATTCGCTGAACTCCTCTTCTGTCTTCTGCTCCATCTCTAAATTGATGCCCCAACTCTGAATTGATTTTCTCTTGTTGCTTTTCAAACATTAGAAGCTTGCTTATTTCTTTTATTTCTGCTACTGGTGTCGGGTCTGTGATGCCCGACCCACTCCTACAAGCCACCCTTTGAGTGCAAGATCGCTAAAGGCCAATGACGTCATGGCATTCGACGCCCGCCATACTGTCAGTCGTGAAACCACAATGTTGGCAGCTAATAGCAAAAGCGGGTGGGACGCGAGGTATTCATTTGTGAGCACAGCATGAGGCAACGAAGTGTGGTTGAACTGCTGCTTCGTCGAGCAGCAACTCACAACAGTGTTACAGGGTTAGTGATGTTGATACAACGCAGAGCAATGCCAACAATAAACAAAGCAAACGTTGCATTATATCTAGAACAATAGTTGCCGAAGTTGACATTTCCTTAGAAAGGAGGCCAAGGAATTTCGTGGTGTGGGAAAGAAGTGGCAGATGAAGTATTAGCATTTCTGCAAGATAGGTCAGTGACATGTGTGGTGTCGTACAGGCTCGACAGTGCTGACAATTTACATGAGGAGTACAATGATGACGAGATGTACTTAACAAATGAAAGTGATACTGAAACAGATTTCGAGCCATGCAGTTCATCATCCTTGTACAGAGAGCCATAAATCCTGTCTCCAGCGAAACGTAGTAAAGGACAATTGTTGTCCAACAAGCGTACATGGAAGATTAGCGTCAGTACAGTAGAGAAACAATTACAAGCAGATTTCGAATAAGTTCGCAGCAATATGACCATGTAGCACATAATAAACTATTGATTTTCAAGGAATGAAAAGTCGCATTCATTACAAAAACTGGTGCACGCGCGTTTCAAGAATGCTCGATACAGTTTACAGGATGTGCATGACAGTAACCTCCTACTTCTGCACATCAAATTGCGCGTGACGTAGATTACCGTGATTTCAAAGGAAGCAGTCGATGACTGCATAACTTACGACACTGCTACAGAGTTGGAAAACGTAAGGTAACGAAATTTCAAACACGGTGCCAACATGACGATGCACAGCAAACTGTGGAATCGGTCCTACAGTTTGTAGATGAGATAAACGAACTTACCTCGTTCTTCAATAAGCAATTTGTTTTTAGCTCGGACCAAACAGGATCCGATGAAGAAACGAATGTAAAAGGTATCCTGGAAATTAGAGGTATCAACACAGTTGTATCAAGATCAACAAGCGTCAATGGTAAATATGATGGAAAATAATTTATTGTGCTGCAGAAAGTTGGACATGCTCTGCCACCTACGATTCTCACTCGTGTGCGTGATCTTTCAAGGCCTGTAGGGAATATTCACGTCACAGCAAGCAAGAGCGGGGGAACGAGCGTAAGAGAACTGCAATTATGGTATGAGCATTATTTTTGCCCAGTGCTGGTCAAAAAACTTGCTTTCGCTTGATTCCTGGTCTGTGTATCAAAATCATACGCCTTTATAATAAAATATCCCTATTCAAAAGTGTGTGGCATTACAGTTCACACTGCCTGAAACCACTGGAAAAATTCAGCCTCTGGATGTTTGTTTTTTCCGTGCCTGTAAAACATATTATCGCACTGTCTGCAGCTACGCTTTAAGGGATAGCCATTTTCAAGATAAGCACGACTACAATGTTTCGCTCTCAGTTGCAGGCCATCACATTCCATGAGTTCACATCAACCCACTACACAAATGTGATTCTATCTGGATTCTTTAAGACAGAATACGTAGCAAAATGTTCTGCACGGTTTGTAGCTTCCAAGGAGGTCGCCTTCGATCTTGATCCTCCGAAACTGCGTGGTCACTGTGGCTCACCATTTTTCATTCGGTGTTCATGATGTACGTTAAACATTTGTTTTGAACATTTCTCGAATGTCGACGATGTCCATTTTGTGAAGTGCTATACATACATATCGTAGAAGGTTGATCTCTGCACGTCCTGGACACTCATTTTCTGTCGCCCACCTGATGCGCATTGTGAGTCATTAGCAACTAACATTTTTCCTACCATAACTGTTAACACAACACTTTCAAATGAGCCTTACTGGAGCTGAATTTGTGACCTGGCACTCAAGGAGTTCCGTGTTAGTTCCTGAATCGCGCTGTTGATTTCATCCCCGGTTTCGTTCGCAAGAAGTTTCGTAGCTTCTTCTGGTGGTATCTCAATATGGTTTTCTGTGTTCTCTACTCTTTGGTGTATTTCAATGTGGCCTGACGACTACTGGTGTGAGTTTGTTTACTTGCTGTTAGCGCCTCATTTCCCACCGTTCTTGCATGTTCGGCTTTGTCTATCACCTACATAGTCTTTTTCGGAGATTCCTCTGCCACCTTGGCAAACTTATTGGTTTCTCCCCTTAAATCCCGAATTTCGTACCGAAAACATTCCTCCATTGCTTTATTTTCTTGTCTGATCTATATCCACCTCACCCTCAGTTTCTATCCTCATTTCTACATTTCCCTGTCTGAGCTTCTCCCCTATGTCCTTAATTTCTTTCCCCATGCCTTAATTTTCTTTCCTTATGTTTATACTTTTCTATCTGATCTTCTCGCCCAAGCGTTTAATTTCTTTTCTCTTTATTTTCTTTCCAAATTGCTATTAAAAAGTATATTATGTTAAATTCATTATATCCCGACCCTCTAACTTTATATGGCGACGCTGCTCTGGGATGTATTCGGTCGATCTCTCCTGCATCCTGGTTGAGTCCTTATCCCTCCTTCGAGTTATGGCTTATTACCAATGCCTCGACATGTTGTGGTCTGACCTCCACCATGTCCTCTAGAGTACTCCCGGTCGCTGGACTGATGCTGCTCGCAAATTCGCTGTTATCATCACGTTCGACACCTGTTGAGTAGATTGCTCCAACGGATAAGTTAGCTGATCCTCTTGTGGCCGTCGAGAACCCATATTCTCACACGGCTCCATAATACTGTCAAATTCAACACTATTCCAAACTAGTTAGCGCCGTGGCTTGCGCCAACATTCAACTTCTAATTAACTCAACAACTGATACATAAATTAACATACCTGTTTCACTTTTTTAAGGAAAAAGAAATGATCTTATCAGAGCCATCACTAACTGTCCTCAATGAAATACTTCCCGTCCTAAATTTCAACTTTGGTTTACAGCGCGAGAATTCGCCACATGCGGGATAGAAACCTTAAAACCATAAATTAGGAAATAATATGCAAATTACAACATTACAGAACTACAGCGATGTGACATTTTGTCAACACGTATACTGCAAGTACAAAAACTGAGATTTGCTGGTACCTACGAATCAGTATAACTCTATCGTTAATGCGTCGACTACTTCCCAGAGAATCGAATCACGGTCCTGAAGCGGGTTCGCCAAATTGTAAAAAACCCCAGACTTCGTTATATTCCCAAACCCTCAAACCTAACGTCCTGAAGACCACTCATTTATGATCTATCATCTAAATTTCAATTGTGTGCCAAGTTACGTGAATAAAGCGAAATTACGGCACTCGACATAGACCTTTGAGTGGGGAATCTGCATAAATATAAATGTGATTAATGGTATCTGACTGGAATAATTTATTTGCATATTATTTACTGCGATTGAAAGTATCTCCCCGATCACTAGTTAACTGCATAGTACTTGATACAGTGAAGGTACCAAACAGAAACACTGATCAGTTAAAGTCTCAGATTTATTCACAAACATATCAATTAACGATACATAAATTCAACTATAAAATTTTCACAATTCTGTTTCGGAACTCAGTTGTGAGTTTAAGTCGATAGCAGTGTTATTAGCCCATTTATGAATTTACTAATAACCCACTTGAGTATTTACAAAAAAATATTTACACACTATATAACGTCACGTATTCCTGACTGAAACAGTTACCGAAAGCAGGTGACAACCCATAATGTCGCCACATGCATGCACGTGTGATCAACGTGAGACAGGCTATCGTCTGGATTCCACAAGTGTGACATCTGATTGAACTCCTCTGCTCGTGCTGTGAAATATGCTCACCGTGAATGTGACGGTACTTCACCGCGATGTACGCTGCAGAAGCGCTGAACCGTCGTACAGATGAAGTCGTTAGCACCCCGTCGCACACTGATCCGTCCTCTGTAATCATCATCCACGGATTTGAACAGCACACCTCCGCAACCACAGCACAAGATGATGCGAACAAAATTACCAAACATTATTACTTCTCTCGTGGCACTCACTTACATCCTCCTAATTCCTTCCTGAATGAGATTTTCACTCTTCAGCGGAGTGTGCGGTGGCATGAAACTTCCTGGCAGATTAAAACTGTGTACCGAAACGAGAGTCGAACTCGGAACCTTTGTCTTTCGCGGGCAAGTGCTCTAGGCAGCGAAAGGCAAAGGTCCCTAGTCCGAGTCTCGGTCCAGCACACAGTTTTAATGGAATCAAACAGTCTTACTTGCCAACTCCAAAAGTAACAAGCACTGGCACCCACTTACGAGGATCCCCTCCAACAAGAGAATCTCGCCAAAATAGCTCGTCTCTTTCAGAGGACAATCACAACAAGACCATCTCCCCTAACTCCAAGAAACACTGACTTCATAGTCGCGCTCTTGTTTTCACACGCTATTACGGCAATCGCGCAGTCTCCCCCCTATGCCGTTAGTCTCACATCTCAGGCTTCGAAAAACAAAGCAAGAGCAGATTTATTTCCTGTAGTCCATGCTTTCTACAATCGGTAGATGGATATCTTCAAAGGATGTCCGCAAAACACGCAAAGGTGCCACACTGCTCTCTGACCCGACATTAGCCTGTTCAGTCGTATAGATGGACAATAGATTTCTGCACCATGGAACTGGTATTCCGGCGTCTGTTCTATGAGTTCCCATCTGGGTGGGTGGTTCTTTCGCCCCCGTCTCCCCTCCCCACTGACGCGGTGGTCCCTTCGGCCGTCTTGTGTCCTTCTCGCGTTTCATATCCAACGCACTGTTTATTCACATACGCACCAGAAACTTTCACAAACCAGTGAGCCATCACCTTGTTAATAAAAGAAAGAAATAACATTTACGTAGAACACAGTACTCCCACGCCTTGTGATTACATCTCGTCAATAAACGTCCTCATCACAGACTCCGAATTTAAAAATCACGTGCTAATTTTGATGAGAATGGCAGGCAGAATTGGCTGCTGAGTTTCAAACATTCTGTCTCGACTTCACCCCAAGGTAACCAGAATACCAACATCAAGTCCAAAAATTCTATGACTGTGCTCCTTGCAATCAGCTGAAGTCGTACCTCACCTTCGCTCCAGTGTTGTGCACGTGACTAGAGGAGACAACACCCACCTCCTGAAGTTGGTGCCCATACTACAACAGTCCGTGCTGACCGTTGTCCACACGGATCGCTTCGCACCAACTCAGTGAGGCCACTTGCACTTGGATACTTGCAGTCCAGCTTTGTCTGAGTCTCTCCAAGAACTGAATACTTCACTGACCGTCCATTCTCCCACCTGCATGATGGCGGAGATAAAAGACATTACTAAAACAAACTTATTAACACATATAAATTGTAACAGTGGTAATAAAACATCTATATGTACTCATTGGCCCGCTGCACCACATATGTCTTGTAAGAAAATTAGTTTATTAGATAAGCTGAAGCCACAAAGAAACTGGTACACCTGCCTAATATCGTGTAGGGCGCCCGCGAGCATTCAGAAGTGCCGCAACAAGACGTGGCACGGACTTGACTAATGTCTGAAGTAGTGCTGGAGGGAACTGATCTCACGACCCCTACAGTGCTGTCTGTATTTCCGTAAGAACTTGAGGAGGTGAAGACCTCTTCTGAACAGCACGTTGCAAGGCATCTTAGATATGCTCAATAATGTTCATGTGTGGGGAGGTTGGTGGTCAGCAGAAGCGTGTTAACTCAGAAGAGTGTTCCTGGAGACACACTGTAGCAATTCTGGAAGTATCGGGTGTCGCATTGTCCTGCTGGAATTACCTAAGTCCTTCGGAATGCACAATGGACATGGATGGATGCAGGTGATCAGAGAGGATGCTTACGTACGTGTCACCTGTCAGAGTCGTATCTAGACGTATCAGAGGTCCCACATCGCTCCAACTGCACACGCCCCACACTATTAGAGAGCCTCCACCAGCTAGAATAGTCCCCTGCTGGCAGGCAGATTTCATGGATTCACGAGGTTGTCTCAATACCCGTACGCGTCCATGTGCTCGACACAATTCGAAACGAGACTCGTCCGACCAGGCAACAAATTTCCAGTAATCAACAGTCCAATGTCGGTATTGATGTACTCAGGCGATGCGTAAAGCTTTGTGTCATGGAGTCATCAAGGATACACGAGTGGGCGTTCGGCTCCGAAAGCCCATATCGATTATGTTTCGATGAATGGTTCGCACGCTGACACTTGTTGATGGCCGAGCACTGAAATCTGCAGGCAACTTGCAGATGTCTCGTTGAACGATTCTCTTTAGACGTAGTTGGTACCATTCTTGCAGGATCTTTTTCCGGCCGCTTCGATATCGGAGATTTGATTTTTTACCGGATTCCTGATATTCATGGTACACTCGTGAAATGGTCGTACGGGAATTCCACATTTCATCGCTACCTCGGAGATGCTGTGTCCCTTTGCTCCTGTGCCGACTGTAACACCAAGTTGAAACTGACTTAAATCTTGATAACCTGCCATTGTAGCAGCAGTAATCGATCTAACAACTGCGCCAGACACTTGTTGTCTTACATAGGCATTGCCGACCACAGCGCCTCAGTCTGCCGTTTTACATGTCTCTGCATTTGAACACGCGTGCCTATACCAGTTTCTTTGGCACTTCAGTGTATGATGTGTTGCCTTTTTTTATTAATAATTTAATAATAAATTAATAATTTAATAATAACACATACACGCAACTCAACCCCTCCCCCCACCCACACAATCACACACACTGACTCCACTCAGTAACAGGGTGAAATTAGATTTAGTTGTGACATTTGAATATTCATACCTAATATAATTCAAGCTGCAAACATATTTGACATCGGGGAGCTTTCCACGACTCTTAGTCATTCATTCATTTCTCGGCCGAACTCTGGCTTTCGTGTTGGTCAACGATGCCGTGGTAGTTGCAGTCAGTAAGACAAACCACTGACGAACTGAGTACGGTCTGTGACTACAGATCAAGTGGGGTACCTTGGGGTCATGTAAATGATTTAGCGGAAAACGAGTGAACAAAGGGTCGCCGACACAGTCTCGCGGAGAATCCTGTAATGACACTCGGGTGACAGGCGCTGCTTGAGACAGATATCGCCGCCGCCGGCGATGTCTGGGTACCTTGTGTGATATTTTGCTTTCTCGAGACAGCGAGAATTAATTCTTTTAATTTTGCCACTACATATCTCAATTTAATGATTGGAATCAACTACATAATTTGATCATGAAACTCATACTTACTATCTCTTAAGTGTGGCTTCCTTAAAGCCTACATGGGCATCAATCCCAGTGAGTTTTAATATTACTTTGCTAGTTTATTTCATGAATGCTTTTTTGTAGTATTTTGTTTTCACAGTACACGCAAGTTTCGTAAATAAGTGTGACAAGGTGTTGGTTGGAGCTGTTGGCCATGTTTCTTTGTGGGAGTTCACACGCTGTGATTGTGGTCGCTCCGTTGCAGCATATTTCGTAATTATTTTGGAATTTGTTATGTTGAAATCTGTAATGTACTCGTAAGTTCCAGGACAGAAAATTTGAAATTTTGCGTACCGCGTGGTCGCTAGTGAACCCCAAATCAACTGTCTTATGAGACAGTGATTAAGCAGGCCACAATCCATGCGACTTTTACTACATAAGAATGCTCTCTCTTATGGTATCGGAAGTTATAGATATTTGAATGAGCTTCGACGTGTTTTTATTTTGTTAGTTGTGAGAAAGTCAGGTCTTCGTGATGACTATCTGTAGAACACGACAGAGTTCGAAGGGCCATCTCTTAAAATTATCTGTACATCATGCATCGTGTAATTACTGTTGTTAATTCGATTTTGTGAATACAGAATCTAAGAGAAAAATTCACTCCGTGGGCTTCAGTTAGAGAATTTCCTAGGTCCTCAATGGTTTCTGCGGGGGCGAACAATATGGGAGATATAATAAATCCATGTACTTTTAGTTTATAGTACTAAAAAGAAATGTTTTGCTGTGTGTTGAATAATGCACTTGTATTTTCCTTCTGTATCTTTTGATTCTGTATCTTCTGTCTGAATACGAATATATTGTGTACAGAGACTTAGTAGAAGACAATTTGCACTAGAAGACGCGAAAGTTTTGGCAACCATTTTTTCAAGACCAGGTTAGCGCACTACACGATTAGTTGTTACTGGTTACAACACAGTAGTGCACTCTTTCATCTTCTTGTTTCGGTATTTTATTTCTCCTGTAGAGGTCAACTGATGATGAACTAAAGATCTTCAATTTTCCCGAAATGTTACATGTTCCGGGAATAACTGGGTCGGTTTCCTTTTTTCGGGACCATGAAAGCTTCGAAAACCTCAAGAGCGCCAATATTACTCTCTCTAGGAAATCGAGCTTCGAAAATTTAAATAGCAAGGAGGTATGTAATAATTACTACAAATCGTAGCGATCTCAGTGAAACAGCCGTAATGGTAGCTAAAAAGACATCGCCCAAGGCGATTATTCGCCTTTATACAACAAGACTCACCTGCTTTTCCCCTGAAAACCCTGTCAGTAGTTTACCAAGAGTATTAGTGGTGGAAAATAAAAGATTGTGACAAAAAATTTGAAAAAAAAGAGAGATTATCTCACTTACAGAAACTTAAATTTATACATGCATATAAAGGTGAATAGGGAAGTAACAACTGAAGTATGTAAGACAAAAGAAGGATATTGCTTTACAAGGATAACTTACTTAACTGATTACTCCAGACTTTAGGCAGTACGACTGTATGTTTCATATAAATATGTCTTTTCTTCATCACAAGTAACACATTTATAGTGAGACTATTATATTAGGCCTAAAATAGGTTTATTAAAACAAGAAAAAAGAGAAAAACCTAAGATGTTGTTACAGTATGTAGCATGCTACGAAAAAGACGACATGTAAGAACTAGCTGTCCGCTAACTCCACAGGCCTACTAGAATTTTTAAAGTGTGTTAGGTTACAGAACACTAGAGTGGATATTATGGTGGTCTTACGCAGTCAGAAACGTTATCGTGAGCATATATTAGTTAAAAAAAATTTAATTTCACTGTGTTTATTCTTTATAGTCAGATGTATATTCACCATCAGTCAGTTGCGTTTGTCCATTCAGGTTTAGTCAGGCGCTCTGAAGTAATAAATCTATCAGGTGTGCTTTTGTAATCAGTATCAGTTAAATGAGCTTCGAGATAATCAGCCATTAGTCGGTTGTGCATAAATATCAGTCTTAATCAGTTGCAACTGCGTTCTCTGAAGCCCTTCAGTACGCACCCACCCATACACATACACACACAAACACACACACACACACACATACACACTAATGCCATGACGTTGTATACCAAATGCATATAAAAATATGATTAAACCATGTGACCCATCCTAAAGTCTTCCTTCCACAGCTGTATTGTTTTGAACATTTGGAGAAAAAGCACCAGGTTGAAGCTAACTTTTAGGGATGTTGCTATTCAGAAAGCCAAAGACGATGTTGTTCTCATCCTCTTTTTTACGTCACTGAAGCAACATGAATGTAAATTAACCCATGCGATGTAGTAGCCATGATAGAAATTGAATTTCATCACAGTTTTGATAAAGGGGGATACAAAGATGAAGTCTGTAATGAGCTTATAACGTATAATTTCTTTTTTCTTTATTGTTATTTTAAAACCTGTACAACAGGCAGGTTGTCACCAGCATTCTACGCTGTGCTTCAGCCATAGAATAGACAATGAGAAAACAACAGAAAGAATACACATAAGTTATGTAGCGGTGGGTAACAAAACAGTAGACACAGAAAGACAAACACGGAGCCGTTCACACTCGACGATAATCCACACTACAAACTGTTATCCCGACGCACTAACGCTGAAGATGGCGATGGCACAGGAAAACGATGGAGCGTGACGGTGAACACTTAATACTAAACACGACGGCACACACGAGACACGGATGGCGAAGATCTCTGGCGCGCGAATGTCCACGTAGCGTGTGCGAGTCTGGGGACCTGCCAAGAGAGGAAGAAGGGGGAGGTGGGGGAGAGGGGAGAACAAAGATGCCAATGGCTGAGGAGATGGGGCGAAGAGGAGAGGGACAGGGGAGGGGAAGCCCGGAGGAGGAGTGGGGAGAAATGGAGGAGGGAGAGAAGAGGGAGAGAAGGGTGGGAGGGTGCCCAAAGGAGCAAAAACAGGAGAGGGAGGGAGGATCAAAGTTGATAGGAGGGGTAGATGGAGGGGAGTAGGGCATCATCAGGGAGAGGGAGCAGGCGGAAGCCACCTTGGGAGAGGGTAAGGAGGGTAGAGAGATGGAGACCAGATGGGACGTGGGAATATAGGCGCAGCAGCGAGCGGGGGTGGGAGAGGATGGGTGAGACAAGCGGGTGAGGAGGATCGAGTTTGTGGGAGGTGTACAGGATCCGTATCCTTTCAAGGAAAAGGAGGAGGTGGGGGAAGGGGATGAGATCGTACAGGATCCGCGTGGGGGAAGGGAGACAGATGCGATAGGTGAGGCAGAGAGCATGGCGTTCAAGGATTTGGAGGGATTTAGAAAAGGTAGGGGGGGCGGAGATCCAGGCCGGATGGGCGTAACAAAGGATAGGGCGGATGAGGGATTTATAGGTGTGTTAGCGCTAACGCCAGAATTCCGCACAGGCGCGAAGTGGTTGGAGAAATGTGACCGCCAGAGGGCCCCTCGTACCCTGCAGCACTCCGTTGCAAGAAAAGAATGATAAAATTCCGTAAAAGTGCATGACCCATGTACGGCCGGAAAGGAGCTTGAGAAGACGGAGTCAGGAGCATGCCTTGGCTTGGATTGTCCGGAGATGGGGAGTCCAACGTATAAAAGGCACAACAGTAATAAAAAGCGATGAAACAGAACACGACAAAAATCACATTGTTAAAAAGAGGAAGAATTAAGAGAGAGTAGTTGACATATACTCTAGCGCCAATATTCTAGATAATGACATAAGTAATAAACACTTTTGAAAGTGCACAGGATAATATTAAAAATCATAAAACAAATCGCTAAAGAAGCCACAATGAAGGAAAACATAATGCTGCACATAATCAGCGCCCTCTGTTAGCGCTAACGCCAGAATTCCGCACGGGCGGGAAGTGGTTGGAGGAACGTGACCGGCAGAGGGCCCCTCGTACCCTGCGGCACTCCGTTGCAAGAAAAGAATGATAAAATTCCGTAACAGTGCATGACCCACATTATCTAGTTAATGCAGTCAATGAAAAAAAACAGAGAAGGAACAAGCAAATATTAGAGTCTTGAGTAAAACGTACTAAAACAAAGTAAATATATGAGGCACTCAGTACTAGGTGAAATTATCAACGAACTGTATATAACAGAAGCGTTCAGTGCTTGAAATAAGACATTGTGTAATAAAGAAAAGTAGGTGTGGATTTTAATATTATCCTGTGCAGTATCGAAAGTGTTTATTACTTACGTCATTATCTAGAATGTTGGCACTAGAGTATATGTCAACTGTTGTTGTTGTTGTTGTGGTCTTCAGTCCTGAGACTGGTTTGATGCAGCTCTCCATGCTACTCTATTCTGTGCAAGCTGCTTCATCTCCCAGAACGTACTGCAGCATACATCCTTCTGAATCTGCGTAGTGTATTCATCTCATGGTCTCCCTCTACGATTTTTACCCTCCACGCTGCACTCCACTACTAAATTGGTGATCCCTTGATGCCTCAGAACATGTCCTACCAACCGATCCCTTCTTCTAGTCAAGTTGTGCCATAAACTCCTCTTCTCCCCAATTCTATTCAATACCAACTCTGTAGTTGTGTGATCTACCCACGTTATCTTCATCATTTTTCTGTAGCACCACATTTCGAAAGCTTCTATTTTCTTCTTGTCCAAACTGTTTATCGTCCACGTTTCACTTCCATACATGGCTACACTCCATACAAATACGTTCAGAAACGACTTCCTGACACTTAAATCTATATTCGATGTTAACAAATTTCTCTTCTTCAGAAACGCATTCCTTTCCATTGCCAGTCTACATTTTATATCCTCTCTACTTCGAACGTCATCAGTTATTTTGCTCCCGAAATAGCAAAACTCCTTTACTACTTTAAGTGTCTCATTCCCTAATCTAACTCCCTCAGCATCACCCGACTTAATTCGACCACATTCCATTATCCTCTTTTTGCTTTTGTTGATGTTCATCTTATATCCTCCTTTCAAGACACTGTCCATTCCATTCAACTGCTCTTCCAAGTCCTTTGCTGTCTCTGATAGAATTACAATGTCATCGGCAAACCTCAAAGTTTTTATTTCTTCTCCATGGATTTTAATACCTACTCCGAATTTTTCTTTTCTTTCCTTTACTGCTTACTCAATATACAGCTTGAATAACATCGGGGAGAGGCTACAAACCCCCTTGCCAACCACTGGTTCCATTTCATGCCCCTCGACTCTTATAACTGCCATCTGGTTTCTGTACAAATTGTAAATAGCCTTTCGCTCCCTGTATTTTACCCCTGCCACCTTTAGAATTTGAAAGAGAGTATTCCAATCAACATTGTCAAAAGCTTTCTCTAAGTCTACAAATGCTAGAAACGCAGGTTTTCCTTTCCTTAAACTTTCTTCTAAGATAAGTGGTAATGTCAGTACTGCCTCACGTGTTCCAACATTTCTAGGTAATCCAAACTTATCTTCCCCGAGGTCGGCTTCTACCAGTTTTTCCATTCGTCTGTAAAGTATTCGTGTTAGTATTTTGCAGCTATGACTTATTAAACTGATAGTTCGGTAATTTACACATCTGTCAACACCTGCTTTCTTTGGGATTGGAATTATTATATTCTTCTTGAAATCTGAGGATATTTCGCCTGTCTCATACATCTTACTCACCAGATGGTAGAGTTTTGTCAGGACTGACACTCCCAAGGCCTTCAGTAGTTCTAATGGAAAGTTGTCTACTCCCGGGGCCTTGTTTCGACTCAGGTCTTTCAGTGCTCTGTCAAACTCTTCACGCAGTATCGTATCTCCTATTTCATCTTCATCTACATCCTCTTCCATTTCCATATTATTGTCCTCAAGTACATCGCCCTTGTATAGACCCTCTATATAATCCATCCACCTTTTTGCTTTCCCTTCTTTGCTTAGAACTGGGTTGCCATCTGAGCTCTTGATATTCATACAAATGGTTCTCTTTTCTCGAAAGGTCTCTTTAATTTTCCTGTAGGCAGTATCTATCTTACCCCTAGTGAGGTAAGCATCTACATCCTTACATTTTTCCTCTAACCATCCCTGCTTAGCAGTTTTGCACATCCTGTCGATCTTATTTTTGAGTCGTTTATATTCCTTTTTGCCTGCTTCATTTACTGCGTTTTTATATTTTCTCCATTCATCAATTAAATTCAATATTTCTTCTGTTACCCAAGGAGTTCTACTAGCCCACGTCTTTTTACCTACTTGATCCTCTGCTGCCTTCACTACTTCATCCCTCAGAGCTACCCATTCTTCTTCTACTGTACATCTGTCCCCCATTCCTGTCAATTGTTCCCATTTGATCTCCCTGAAACTATGTACAACCTCTGGTTCTTTCAGTTTATCCAGGTCCCATCTCCTTAAATTCCCACCTTTTTACAGTTTCTACAGTTTTAATCTACAGTACATAACCAATAGATTGTGGTCAGGGTTCACATCTGCCACTGGAAATGTCTTACAATTTAAAACCTGGTTCCTAAATCTCTGTCTTACCATTATATAATCTATCTGATATCTTCTAGTATCTCCAGGAATCTTCCATGTATACAACCTTCTTTTATGATTCTTGAACCAAGTGTTGGCTATAATTAAGTTATGCTCTGTGCAAAACTCTACCAGACGGCTTCCTCTTTCATTTCTCAGGCCCAGTCCATATTCACCTACTATGTTTCCTTCTCTCCCTTTTCCTACTCTCGAATTCCAGTCACCCATGACTATTAAATTTTCGTCTCCCCTCACTATCTGAATAATTTCTTTTATTTCACCACACATTTCTTCAATTTCTTCATCATTTGCAGAGCTAGTTGGCATATAAACTTGTAATGCTGTAGTAGGCGTGGGCTTGTGTCTATCTTGGCCACAATAATGCGTTCACTATGCTGTTTGTAGTAGCTTACCCGCAAACTTATTTTTTAATTCATTATTAAACCTACTCCTGCATTACCCCTATTTGACTTTGTATTTGTAACCCTGTATTCACCTGACCAAAAGTCTTGTTTCTCCTGCCACCGAACTACGCTAATTCCCACTATATCTAACTTTAACCTATCAATGTCCCTTTTTAAATTTTCTAATCTACCTGTCCGGTTAAGGGATCTGACGTTCCACGCTCCGATCCGTAGAATGCCCGTTTTCTTTTTCCTGATAACGACGTCCTCTTGAGTAGTCCCCGCCCGGAGATCCGAATGGGGGACTATTTTACCTCCGGAATATTTTACCCAAGAGGACACCATCATAATTTATCCATAGATTAAAGCTGCATGCCCTCGGGAGAAATTACGGCCGTAGTTTCCCCTTGCTTTCAGCCGTTCGCAGTACCAGCACAGCAAGGCCGTTTTGGTTAATGTTGGATGGCCAGCTCAGTCAATCATCCAGACTGTTGCCCCTGCAACTATTGAAAAGGCTGCTGCCCGTCTTCAGGAACCACACGTTTGTCTGGCCTCTCAACAGATACCCCTCCGTTGAGGTTGCACCTACGGTACGGCCATCTGTATTGCTGAGGCACGCAAGCCTCCCCACCAACGGCAAGGTCCATGGTTCATGGGGAAGGATATGTCAACTACTCTCTCTTAATTCTTCCTCTTTTTAACCATCTGTCTTTTGTCGTTTTCTCTTTCATCGCTTTATATTACTGTAATGCCTTTTATACGTTATAAGCTCATTACAGATTTCAACAATTGTATCCCCCTTTATTTTATGCTGTTCAATTAATTATTGAAAACTAGAGTATGCCGATGTTAGCGACATCTGGTAAACGTACAACACAAACATCTTGTGGCTACTGTACGGCAGCTTGTTTTGGACAATAGTGCTACTGAGAACATGACAAAATAATGTCATTTATATATATTTGACGATGTTGGTGCTAATTTTGCATTTAACATTTGACGATGCCACTATGGCTGCAGTACATTGGGACTTTGTTTTTGTAAAACAGGTATGCTTCTTCATACTTAAAGCGCACAAATGCATATATATTTGTCAGTAGTACTTTTCATTATGGTCTGTTTATCGTTTTTAAGCTGTAGACAGTCTGCGAGTGTATTTATATTTTTACCCATTTGTTGCTGCAGATCTGATGATGGTCATTATAGACCGAAACCGGTAATCTGTTAACAAAAAGTTTGTGACTATAGACGTAAATTAAAGGACACTTATAATTCTACGTGTCGCTTTTCTCCATCGTAAATGACTGCTTCAGTTAAAATGTGCTGAACAAGGTCAAGAGTAACTCCGTCGCTTACATTCTGTCGACAGCAGGCGAGTGCTAGATTGGCGAGAGGAGACTGGGAGACTGGGGGAGAGAGAGAGAGAGAGAGAGAGACAGAGAGACTGATGTGACAGAGTCGCGCTGTTCGTGTCGGCACTTGGCGGCTGGCCGTATAGTACATGACGGCCCTGTGGTGTGCTGTGGTGAGGTATTGATCCATTTCTCGACTGCAGAGCGTTTCCCTTTAAACGGGCAGGTTTATCCGGCGCCGGCCGCGCCGCCGCCGAGGCGCACTCCGCGTGTCGGACCCTCCTGCTGCTCGTAGACGGGGAGGCGTCTGTGACTTCCTCCGTCTGCGGTTCGCACATCCACTGTCACCACGCACACTACATGCGCCAGACTGGGGGCAAAGTTAATTCTGATACCACACCTTAATTCTGTTTCACTTGTACCAAAAATTCATATTAAAATAATTCTGAGGAGGGTTGAAAAACAGGTGGAGGATATCGTGAGTGAAGACCAGTTTGGATTCGCGGGGCTTTAGGAACACGGTTAGCGATTCTGAACCTGATGTTCTCATCGAAATGCAGTTACAGAAAAAAAAAAAAACTAACCTATGTTGCATGACTGTCCCCATACACAAGAAAGAAGGTAAATGAAACTGCAGGAATTACAGTACTCACAGCATACAAACTACTGTCACATATAATACTGAAAGACTCTCCACCTCCACCGAGGGCATAATAGGGGAGTACCAGAATGATTTTCGGAAAAATAGATCAACAAGAGACTGCATGTTCTACATGAAGACCATCAGTGAAAGAATATGGGCCGGCCGGGAAACCGAGCGATTCTAGGCGCTACAGTCTGGAACCGCGCGACCGCTACGGTCACAGGTTCGAATCCTGCCTCGGGTATGGATGTGTGTGATCTCCCTAGGTTAGTTAGGTTTAAGTAGTTCTATGTTCTAGGGGACAGATGACCTGAGAAGTTAAGTCCCATAGTGCTGAGAGTCATTTGAACCATTTGATTTGAAAGAATATGGGAATACAACAAGAGCATCCATTACCTGTTTATAGACTTCAGAAGGCCTAAGATTTGGTGCGCAGAGAAACGCTATGGGAAACAACTGCAGAATATGGAATCCCCAAGAAGGTGATCAGCCTTGTCAAAAAATGTATGGAGAAGGGAGTGAGCAGTGTGACATACTGTGACTCAGTGATGGACTGTTTCGTGAACAAAACTAGAATGAAGCAAGGTGATGCGCTATCCGCACTTATTGTCAACCTCACCATAGAAAAAGTGGTAAGAGAAACGAAACGAGCAACAAGTGGAAGCATCACAGATAAACAACCAAATTACTAGACTACGCAGATATTATAGTTTTAACCGGAAATAACTGTGATGAAATTGAAACGCTGCTCAAGAAGCTAAGTGAAACCGACAAGAAAAAGGTTTAAAAATTAATGAGGAAATCCAGAATACGTAATAATATGACTAAAGGACAAATGACGTCCGCTACCCAGAAAACTACAATTTCAAGAAAATTACCAACCTCAAATTTATTGGTGTAAATGTAAATTATTGCAATAGAAGGCAAGTCGAACACCAAATTTGACTACGGAACGCAAACGAAGTTTAGTTTTCTCTTCAAGAACTTCTATCCTTTAAACTATTGACCAGAAAAACCAAGGTGAAACTCTACAACACAATCACCAGGGCAGTATTGCCATACTGAGCCGAAGCATGGAGCACGGCCAAAAAGAAAAGGGCACCAACTCTTAGTCTCCGAAAACAAAGTTCACAAAAGAATCATCGGGCCAAAATTTGATCAAGCAACATGAAGATGGGCCAGATACGCTAGTCGAACAACCCTCGGTAGTGAACAACGCCAAAGCGAGGCGTTTGCAATGGCCAGGCCATGTTTTTAGAGTGGACCCTGGCAGAATAGTCCGTCACGTATATGACAAGAAAATGGAAGGCCCAAGACCTCTGGAAGACCAAGAAGTAGATGGCACTACGAGATGACCTCAGACTGCCGAGTGCTGGGTACCACTGAATGGGAAGTAGCGGCACAAGACAGGAAGTACTGGAGGCTGATAGTGAGAGCAGTGTCGCATCGTCACGTCGCAGGGAAGCCAACGCCGACCGTTGTGGCCGAGCGGTTCTAGGCGCTTCAGTCTGGAACCGCGCGACCGCTACGGTCGCAGGTTCGAATCCTGCCTCGGGCATGGATGTGTATGATGTCTTTAGGTTAGTTAGGTTTAAGTAGTTCTAAGTTCTAGGCGACTGATGACCTCAGATGTTAAGTCCCATAGTGCTCAGAGCCATTTGAACCATTTTTTGGAAGCCAACGGAGTGAGTGTATGTTGCCTCTGTAGACCTCGAAGATACACGGTCCAGTCAAGTCAACGTCGTGCAATAACCACTCGCAGAAGGTAAGTGGTAGCATTACCAGTTGAGGGTATACAAAGCCTGTCGGGGGGATGCGGAAAACATTGCAGTCGTTTTCGTAATGCGAAACGGAGCGATTTATCCACGTCCATCAAGGCATGGTCATTGGCTTTTGGGCCGCGTGTGGAAGCATTTTCGAAATGCCGAAGTTTGTTAACTGTTCGCGTGCCACCCTGGTTAAAGTATACTGTGCATGGTGAAATGGCGCTATATACAAATCCGGCGCTGGGGCAACTGTGATGGACCGTGAGCAATAGATGACAGGTGTTAGCAACGGCTGCAAAGATATTTACGAGCGAGATCTCCAACCGTTGGGCAGATGGCAGTCCAGGTGAACCAAGGGGCTACCGGCATTGTGCCTCGACGACCATTCAGGGTACTTTGCTGCATCTGGGCCTCTGCAGGAGGAATCTGGTCTACGCACCCGTGCCGACTGCTTCTCATCAGCGGAGAAACCTGCAATTTGCACGCCAATACTATAGCTGGATGCCCATGAGTGGCGTTTTATGCGCCACCGTACTCATGGCCGTCGGAGTACACGGCATGAAAGGTCTGAAAGCAAACACCCAACAACAGTCATCGGAAGGGTCCATACCGGAGGCAATACCTGGGTGATCTCGTCGTTCTGGAAGGCATAGTGGATCAAAACGAGTATGGATTTACGCTTGGGGATCATCTATTCCTTCCCTGGTGAGGATCGCCACACCGCATCCACTCTCATCGTACACTGAATAAAGTGCTTCGTAGCCGTAGAACTCCGGCGGCGATGTGTAACGCACTTCTTGTAGCAGTACAATATCCACGTCCGCAGCGTGTAACATATCTTTCAGCATTTGAATTTTAAGTGGTGTCCGAATGCCATTAACATTAATCGTTGCAATGCGGTACGCCTGGCGTGTATTCATCAGTTGTAGGGGGGTGTCATCAAGCGATTGTGTTGAAAACGGGACTGCTGTCGTCTATCGGCACCCCTGGCGTTTCTCACCACACTAAGTTGTTCAACCTTCCCCGGCCCCTCCCGGCATCTGGCCAGACTTTCCTCAATCGTCGCGTTCGTATCTTCATTCTGTTCCTGTTGGTCCATTTCTTGCGCCCAGTACCCAGCATATTTCCGGAACTGGCCGAAGGATGGTAGGCAACGTTGTCACCGCTCTGATGGTGGACAGTTGTCATCTCCACTTCTGCCTTCCGGTCACCAGAAGGAGAAGTCAAGTTATCGTCGCTGTGCAATTCCTGCACCGTCATCTCGGTATCTGTTGAATCTACTGGTCTCAGGTCGATACTGTCGTGGTCGTCCACTGTCCCATCGGGACTATGACTATCGTCAGCAGAAGTCAGTCGACGCTTCTTTCTTCTCTTCGGCGAACGCTGTTTCCGTTGCCTTGCTTCCGCATCGGCTGTTTGGGTTGCGTATCCTCCGTCTTGGGCCTGGCCTGTCACGCTCTCTGTGGAAGCACTGGCAGCCACCACGGATGAACCTGGAGCGGCCGTCAGCTGCGTCTCTGGTATGGTGTCCTGTGTCTGCTGTGGTGAAACCGGTGGTTGGAGTTCCAGACCGTTGGTGTCCATGTTCTCTATAGGGCGCAGCTGCTGGTGCCCATCGGAAATCTCCCTCACGTCTCCTCTCAGGGCTTCCACAAAGGCCAACGGTAATACAGTCATCTTCTTTGGCACCTGAACGTCATCCCGTGGGGTTTGCACTAAACATCGCTGGAGGCATTCCGAGCGGACGTGACCTTCTTTCCCGCACCCCGAGCAAGTGCGAGGTTGTCCATCATACATCAAAATCGCTCGACAACCTCCTATGTACAAATAAGAGGGGACGTGCTTTCGGAGTTCTATCCGTATTTGTCTCACCCCATTTAGGACGGGGTATGTGGTAAAACTCGTCCATTTTTCGGTCACATGGGATAGGACTGTACCGTATGGTCGAAAGGCGTCGGTCACAAGTTCAGACGGGACCTCAAACGGAAGCTCGAAGACCCGTATAGTGCGGATCCCCATTCCCGCGTGATCGACCGTAACCGCACCAACATTCCCGTCGGCATGACAGAAACGATACCTGTTCGGTGATCGTTGTAGAAGTCTTTCGCAAGCAGCCTCGTCAATAAGCTTTACATAGACGACGCTTGAAACGATCGATAAATGGATTCCCACGATTTCCTGTGGATCGATTTTTACCTCTTCTCTTAAAAAACGTTCAATCTCGTGTGTCTTTGGTCGTGTACAGTCGTTCGCAAAACTGAACTTCAAAGTCGTTTTTCTGTACGAGTGTGCCATCTCGTTCTAGACTCCCAACACCGCAAACGCGAAGCTGCTCCGCCGTAAAAAAACAGGCGCGTGGCCGGCAGGCAACACGGTCCGCTCTGTGTCACTGCCGAAGGCAGACTGACCACTCAGCTACCAAGGGCGGACATTGTGAGATGACGATGTGCTCTCGCTCCCTGTATGTCCAGTGGTTTCCTCCAGGGAGCTACGGACCAAGTTCGAAAAACAACTGAGCTGGGGATCAAAATTAATGGACAGATGATATTCCTATGGTCACGGAGACGAAAGAAGATTTATAGAAGGTCCTCAACACATGTAAAGGATTTTCTGTAACCAATACAGCTTGAGAATAAACACGAAGAATACAGTACTGAAGAAGAATATGAACAACTAAGGATGAGAACTGAAAGAGTGGAGTTAGAAGTGATAGAGGAATTTGTCTGTTTGGCAAACAGGAGCACAAGCGTGGCACAAGTCCGGAAAGAAGTTACGAACATAATAGATTAGGCCGAATTGCATTTAATTTGAGAAAAAATTTACACACCCGAACGCCTTCAAATAACGAAACGTATCACAGAAACTGTTGTTAGGAATGCGGTCCTACACGAGATTGAAACTTGGGCAATAGGGAAACAAGAGAGAATACCTCTAGTAACCCTGAGGCTTTGACACTACAGAATACGGATAGAAACACCGGAGATTTGGCACTACAGAAAGATGTAAAAATCAGCCGCAGAGATAGAGTAGCCAAGAAAGAGGTACTGAGAAGAACATATGAAACCAGATATATCTGGAACCACGTCGAAACAAGAAGAGGCAAAGTCGTAGGACACATTTCAAGACACAAAAACATCATTGGAACAATATCAGAAGGAGCTGCTGAGAGAAGGTATCGCCAGCTCGATGAAAGATGCAGCAGAGTGAGTAGATGGAAATTAACAGCAAGGCACACACGTGAGTGGAATAGCGTACTGCTGCAAATCAAACTCAGTGTTGAACACCACATAAGATAAAAGTTCCAGATTGTTGACTCTTTGCACTTTAATCTAGTGATTACATATGAACTTTCAATATATCCTGCTGCATCTTCTCTCACCCAGTAACACGAATTTCAGGCTCTTTTTCCTTTGTTGTTTCTATGACATTTCCATTGAAATACGTCCAATTTGGTGACAAACAGACACATTGACATAACAAAACAATTTTGAGCTTATTTTAGTTTTAACTCGTCTCAGACATAGGGAAGTTTTATATATACTAGATTCATCAAAAGTTTGGGGCCAAAACCGTCCAGATGGTAGGGGATTTCAAACTTACTCTTTCATATTGTACGTGTGGTGAAAGTTATTTCGACATGGAGACGTATCATGAAATGCCATCAAGGAATACTATTATACCTGTGCTGTCCTTTCTTTCCGACTTGTCCAAAAATGCAGACACTACATATATAATAGTAATATCTATATGCCTTGACGGCATTTTGTGATATAGCTTCAGTGTGGATGCACTCTAGGTCAGATCTCCTGCGGAAGCCATGCTAAATGCTGTTAGCAATGACGGTGGACAGGGCGGCGCTATAAAAGCAGTGTGTGACAGGTTGAGAATTTGGGCATGTCCTGAAGCGTGTTCGGATAGCCGAAACCGTTAAGGTGACTGTTCGCGTAAAGGAGGAAATACAGGTTCGAGTTCCGCTCTGGCACCAATTTTCACTTGTCACCAGTGAATTATTTTAGTGCCCTTCTGTGGATGACATTGGTCTTTCTCTCTCGTCATGTCACGTCCAAGAGAGCCGACACCACACATATAATAGTCATATCTATACGCCACGACGGCATTTCATAATATATCTTCAGTTCAGATACCCTCTAGGTCCGATCTCTTGAGGAAATAATGCTTAATGCTGCGACCAATGAGTACGGTGAACAGGGGGCAGTTCGGAAGTAGAATTTGAACAGGGCGTGAGGCGTACTCGAACAGCCGAAGCTGCAGTCTGCTTTCGGCAGTGGTGAGGCGCGCACGCCTTCTTTGCGTCTCGCCTGTTGTGCTGCTTGCGAGCGATAGCGCATTTGTTTACTTCCGTGTAGCGGCTTGTCTCAAAATCCGACTTCATCGGCCATCGTGGCGTTTTCTTACCGCCACGCTGCAATTAAATCAACTTTTCCTTTGGATCACGATAAACTGAAGGCGTATGAAGTAGAACGTGTAACACGGGATGAAATGCGTCTCACGCGACGAGATGTTCTTCGGCATTCATTTTCCGATCCTCAGTGCCACTGCGCACTTAAAGCTAGCGAGTCACGAGGTGTGCGCCGACGTTGTGCGGCGCCATGCTAACGATCTCAAGTTCCAATACTCTGACCGACATATAGGGACTGTCGTCGTTCATCACGCTGGTTTTCCCCTCCGAACTCCCGTTTGATGTACCGTCGGACGTTGAGCCTTTAAACCTTTCGGCAACGTCGTCAGTCACGTTGTTGAAACGTGGACGATGTTCGAAACGTACCGTGTCCTCAATACTGTCCGTCAAGTAAAAATTGAACTATGGAAACATGTGCCTTCCTGCTTCGTTATTGCCGGCTGCAGGGCTGTCGTCATGTACGATGTTCAGGTTGTGGCCGGGAAGGTCTTGTCCGTTCAGAAAGTCTTTGACTAAATTGGTTCAGACGACGCTCCTCCTGCGAGGTCCACTGTCTGTGACGGTGCAGCCTGATTCGCTCCCTGTGAATCAGCCGGTACAGGCATCGGCTCCTCACGACGACGCGATGGTCGTTTTGCCTCTCTCCTACACTCTTGCCGGAGGAAATACAAGTGAACGATGACCGTCAGCAGGCACAAGTCGTCTACCCCGACCCCACGGTTGTTGATCATGCAGCTGTACCGACCTCTGCTTTTCTGCCATCTGGCCACATGTCGGACGGTAGTCGCCCGCCATCCGACACGGAACAGCACGTTAGAAAACAATGGTCGCCGAGGAAATGTAAGAAACAGCGCTGTACCTCTTTTGATGATTCCCTCTATCGTATGTGTGCACAGGATGACGACCCTGCTACTGATGGTGCGCTGTCCCATGACGCCATGACACTTGACGACGCGAAGTCCTTCCCCCACTCTATCTCCATTCAGCGTCCATCTCCGGATACTGACCTTTTCGCGCCTGGGTCTGATGCGGTTGGCACCCTTCCAGTGTCTGACGCTACCTGTGGACGTACCTCTGATAGTGCTTCACTGAAGCAGCTCAGTGAGTAGTTTGTCTCCTGGGTGGACGATGTTGATGCTGAGGATGTCCGCCCCCGGTAGCTGAGTGGTCATCCCGACAGAATGTCAAAAATGGCTTTAAGCACTATGGGACTTAACTTCTGAGCTCATAAGTCCCCCAGAACTACTTAAACCTAATTAACCTAAGGACATCACACACATCCATGCCCGAGGCAGGATTCGAACCTGTGACCGTAGCGGTCGCGCGGTTCCAGACTGCAGCACGTAGAACCGCTCGGCCACCCTGGACGGCGACAGAATGTCAGTCGCCAGGGCCCGGGGTCGGAGATTTTCTTCGCTCAGGGACTGGGTGTTGCGTTGTCCTAATCATCATCATCTCATCCCCATCGACGTACAATTCGCCGACGTGGCGTCAAATCGACAGATTTACACCCGCCGAACGGTCTACCCGACGGGAGGCCCTAGTCACACGACATTTATTTATTTATGCTGAGGATAAATATTCTTGAGGTGTACAGAGCGATGGAACACCCTTGGGGGGGGGGGGGGGGGAGGGGAGGAGGGGACGGTCGGTGACGTGTCACTTCACGCAGGCCTAACGAGTTCTATGTGTTTCCCCCGTCTGAATCGCCCGTCCTCCTAACGATGGCAGCTTTCCAAACTTATGGCATAACCACAGTCAATGTCGATACCATTCACGTACGCCACAAACTGGTTTTACTCCCAGATATGCTGTATGCTGTGGACGTTGACTTTGCTCTCTATCAGGAGGTATACGTTGCAACTTTCTGTGCTCCCCATGGTTTTACAGCATATGTCTCTCATGCTTCCCCTACTGGTAGCGGGATGGCGATCCTCTTACGTGACGGAATTCTCGCTGATGTACTTGCCTATCTCCCTGGTGCCAGATGTATCGGTCTCACATTTAGTTGGGTCATGATCGTCAATGTCTATGCACCATCTGGTTCAAGTTGCCGTCGTGAACGTTCCATCTTCTTCTCAGACCCAGTCGCGCCTCTTTTCCTGAGTTGGCAGGGTGCATTGATCATGGGAGGCGATTTCAACTGCACCCAGGCACCCTATTACCGACTACCACGTCACTCTCCATGAAATTCTCCATCATCTGAGCCTTGTGGATTCTTGGGAGCATATTCGCGGTGATCGTCCAGGGTTTACACTTTTCTATAGACATTTTTCCAGCAGCCTCGATCGTGTTTACATCTCATGCAATATTGCCAGTGGGCTGCAGGCTGCTGAAGTTTGGCCCGTTGCGTTTTTGGACCATGACGCATATATCTACCCCTTCAATCTCTGTGGCGCGGCCGTGGACCATGGGAACTGAACACGATCCACCTTACTTCATCGGACTACCGGCAGCTCATCGAGACAACTTCGACAGCTTGTTGTCGACACCGTGATGCTTATCTTGGTGGGTGTAAAGCCTGCCCTCCGCAAGGCTTGATTGGTTGCGGAAGGGAGGTTGCGGCATTTCAGCGACGAACTCAGGAATCCTATTTCACAACTCTACGGGAATGTACTACGATGCCGTTTCGCCAGAGCTCCAGGTGATGGTGACTCATGCCAAGGCACAGCTCACATCCCTCTACGGTGGCCACATTGAAGGAGTCTCGGTCAGGGTGGGAACACATGATGGGTTAGTGCAGGAGCTCCCATCTATGTATCATGTCATAGCAGAACAACGCCATCGTCGAAGGTCCTCTTACGAACGCTGATGGGCGGCGTTTTGATATACAATGGGATGCAGGTTCTCCCTCCAAGCACATTATGCTGTACTCTGAACAAGGTCACAACCCTGCCACCAACATTACGACGGTCTACAGACTCTCCTTTGGTTCGGTTCCCGTGGATACGACGATGAATTTGCGTGCTGACGTCACAGAGTCAATAATGCTATTCAGGTGAGCTCTACGAACAGGTCTCCTGGCCTTAATGGTCTCTCACTGGAGTTTTATCGGACATTTTCTTGCCTTGTGGCGCCAGGATGGACGTAAATTTGTCAGGACTTCATGTTACGTTTTGTGCCTATTCCAGACGGTTTCTTTGTTGGTTTCCTCATTCCCATCCACAAGCCTCGAGGTACTTCACGGACATGCGATTACCGCCCCTTGACATAACTCAGCAGCGACACAAAGATCTTTACCCGACTGTTGGCTGCGCGGCTTAAACGGATGTCTCGGTATGTGGTCTCCCCCGATAGAACTTCTTAGGGAGGTGCCAATAACAGCCGCACTGCCCTCTATCGCTATCGAGACATAATCGCTCTTGCTCACTCTCGTCGTGTGTTTGGACTTTTGGCAGCTCCTTACTTCAGCCAGGCGTTCGATCGGGTCGATCACGACTACCTGGAAGGGGTGCTCCGCAATAAGTGGTGCCCTGATATTACCGTCAACGTCATAATGCGTCTCCTTCTTGGAGCTACGTCCCGTGTATTCTACAAGGGCCGTCTCAATCCTTCCATCTCGATCCATCGATCGGTGCGTCAAGGCTGCCCACTCTCTGCACTGTTGTATGTTTTCGCCATGAAACCGTTGCTCTGCGGCCTCCGTCAACGCTTCTCTGCGATGTCTCTCGGTAATCATGTACTCAGCTGCACTGCTCATGCAGACGATCTTGTCATCTACATCTACATCTACATCTACATTTATACTCCGCAAGCCACCCAATGGTGTGTGGCGGAGGGCACTTTACGTGCCACTATGATTACCTCCCTTTCCTGTTCCAGTCGCGTATGGTTCGCGGGAAGAACGACTGTCTGAAAGCCTCCGTGCGCGCTCTATCTCTCTAATTTTACATTCGTGATCTCCTCGGGAGGTATAAGTAGGGGGAAGCAATATATTCGATACCTCATCCAGAAACGCACCCTCTCGAAACCTGGCGAGCAAGCTACACCGCGATGCAGAGCGCCTCTCTTGCAGAGTCTGCCACTTCAGTTTATTAAACATCTCCGTATCGCTATCACGGTTACCAAATAACCCGGTGACGAAACGCGCCGCTCTTCTTTGGATCTTCACTACCTCCTCCGTCAACCCGATCTGGTACGGATCCCACACTGATGAGCAATACTCAAGTATAGGTCGAACGAGTGTTTTGTAAGCCACCTCCTTTGTTGATGGACTACATTTTCTAAGGACTCTCCCAATGAATCTCAACCTGGTACCCGCCTTACCAACAATTAATTTTATATGATCATTCCACTTCAAATCGTTCCGCACGCATACTCCCAGATATTTTACAGAAGTAACTGCTACCAGTGTTTGTTCCGCTATCATATAATCATACAATAAAGGATCCTTCTTTCTATGTATTCGCAATACATTACATTTGTCTATGTTAAGGGTCAGTTGCCACTCCCTGCACCAAGTGCCTATCCGCTGCAGATCTTCGTGCATTTCGCTTACAATTTTCTAATGCTGCAACTTCTCTGTATACTACAGCATCATCCGCGAAAAGCCGCATGGAACTTCCGACACTATCTACTAGGTCATTTATATATATTGTAAAAAGCAACGGTCCCATAACACTCCCCTGTGGCACGCCAGAGGTTACTTTAACGTCTCTCCATTGATAACAACATGCTGTGTTCTGTTTACTAAAAACTCTTCAATCCAGCCACACAGCTGGTCTGATATTCCGTAGGCTCTTACTTTGTTTATCAGGCGACAGTGTGGAACTGTATCGAACGCCTTCCGGAAGTCAAGAAAAATAGCATCTACCTGGGAGCCTGTATCTAACATTTTCTGGGTCTCATGAACAAATAAAGCGAGTTGGGTCTCACACGATCGCTGTTTCCGGAATCCATGTTGATTCCTACATAGTAGATTCTGGGTTTCCAAAAACGACATGATACTCGAGCAAAAAACATGTTCTAAAATTCTACAACAGATCGACGTCAGAGATATAGGTCTATAGTTTTGCGCATCTGCTCGACGACCCTTCTTGAAGACTGGGACTACCTGTGCTCTTTTCCAATCATTTGGAACCCTCCGTTCCTCTAGAGTCTTGCGGTACACGGCTGTTAGAAGGGGGGCAAGTTCTTTCGCGTACTCTGTTTAGAATCGAATTGGCATCCCGTCAGGTCCAGTGGACTTTCCTCTGTTGAGTGATTCCAGTTGCTTTTCTATTCCTTGGACACCTATCTCGATGTCAGCCATTTTTTCGTTTGTGCGAGGATTTAGAGAAGGAACTGCAGTGTGGTCTTCCTTTGTGAAACAGCTTTGGAAAAAGGTGTTTAGTATTTCAGCTTTACGCGTGTCATCCTCTGTTTCAATGCCATCATCATCCCGGAGCGTCTGGATATGCTGTTTCGAGCCACTTACTGATTTAACGTAAGACCAGAACTTCCTAGGATTTTCTGTCAAGTCGGTACATGGAATTTTACTTTCGAATTCACTGAACGCTTCACGCATAGCCCTCCTTACGCTAACTTTGACATCGTTTAGCTTCTGTTTGTCTGAGAGGTTTTGGCTGCGTTTAAACTTGGAGTGAAGCTCTCTTTGCTTTCGCAGTAGTTTCCTAATTTTGTTGTTGTACCACGGTGGGTTTTTCCCGTCCCTCACAGTTTTACTCGGCACGTACCTGTCTAAAACGCATTTTACGATTGCCTTGAACTTTTTCCATACACACTCAACGTTGTCAGTGTCGGAACAGAAATTTTCGTTTTGATCTGTTAGGTAGTCTGAAATCTGCTTTCTATTACTCTTGCTAAACAGATGAACCTTCCTTCCTTTTTTTATATTCCTATTAACTTCCATATTCAGGGATGCTGCAACGGCCTTATGATCACTGATTCCCTGTTCTGCACATACAGAGTCGAAAAGTTCGGGTCTGTTTGTTATCAGTAGGTCCAAGATGTTATCTCCACGAGTCATCGTTCTTCGTAGCGGTGGTGAGGTCAGGGAGTCACTAGCAAGGGCTACCACCGACGGCGAAGCTTCTGGTAGCTGCCATAATGTCCACAAACTGAGCGCCATGGCTATAGGTGCAGTGCTCCTTTCAGTGTAGATAGTACTGTCCGAGGCTTAGGACTCGATTTCGCAAGCGATCTGCGGCCTCATCAACTGCCGGCGCCTAATTTCCCTACTATGAGGTGGGATCTTAGCTCACCGTTTAAGAGCACCCCACTTTCTATTCCGCCATCCACGGCTTGCTGTTCAAGATGAGGCACGAGACCCTCACCCACCCGCCGAACAGGGGCAGTTTAGGCCTGACAGACCTTTTCGTCAGCTCTCCTACGTTCCTTATCAGGCTACCGCTCGACGCCTTCACACCACACTCTCTATCAGCACCTATCCAGCGTTCGGACGTCCCGCCGCCCTTATTTTACTTCCGCCTCTTTTCTCTCCACCTGAGCTACGTGTCCACACTGCGATAATTCCAGCGCACTTGGCATCCACGAAGGCGATCTATGGCTTTCTTCAGCAGCACAGTCCACCGAATGTGGTTGAGGGGAAGCAATACCACGTCTGCTGGCATGCCGTTTGGCGATCGGGTTGCGCCCCTTAGCTTGACATTGACGTCCAGTCTGCGTAGTACCTTACTGTCAATGGGAAGAACGTATGCCGGTCACGCCTTCACGCTACTCATCCCGCAGACAACCCGTTCTGCGTCGCCTGTAAAGCTTTGGACACAGGCGAGCATCGCCTGGTATGCGGATCGGCAAGAGGTGTCTGGTTATTGATGCGGCAGATGTTGACCGTCGTTTCCCGTACGACTCTTCATCAGATACCTACTCAACTGCTCCTTTTTCCGGTCACGGGATACTTCCCGCAAACGAAGACGTACTCTGTGAAGTGGATTTGAGGACACGTAGCTCACTGATTGTTTCATGATGTAGAGGAAAGTATACTTGATTTTTGGCACTTCCTTAATGAACGCCGCTGTGCAGTTGTCCTCAATCCAAAATACAGACAAATGTTCTCCGATTTCCTTTGCAGTGTCTACCTTAACCCAAATTACAATTTTTCTCCAATTTCCTTTGCAGTGTCTGCCTAAACCCACCCCCAGAGCTGGGATGTACCTGCCACGAAGAGTTGATCCCCGCCTCTTCCACTTTTAAAACCGATATATTCTTCGGTCATCCGAATGTTCTTCCCGGAAAAAATATACGTCAATAGTCTCAGTGAGTCTGAAGTCTTGCTGCGCCCTCCTCCTCGGAACGCCAGTTTCCTGCTATTCTCTATGGTCTTAATGTTAATTTGAAAAGATCAGAATAAATAAATAAACTATTGATGTTCATTGTACCTCTATCTCACGTTCTCTTTGCCTTCATTGGTTTCTGGAGAGTGGGAACCGGACATGGTGACCAGGCCTCGAGATGCGATCCCGTCAAATCCTCCCCCACCCCTCCCTTTAGGCACTAGGAAGACTCCTGTATTAAAAAACAAAAAATGTGGTGAAGTTTGTGCTTGGCTCTGGGGCGGGTTAAGGAAGACATTGCAAAGGAAATTGGAGAAAAATTGTCTCCATTTTGGATTGTGGACAACTGCACAATGGTGTTCATTAAGGAACTGCCAAAAATCTAGGACATTCTCTCGCAGGTTGCATGATCGAATCACGGTGGAACCACGGCAATTTGTAGTCTGCAGTTAATACAGCCTTCATTTCTCACCTCTACGACGAGACGTCAGGAAAGAAAAGTTGCTGGATTTGACGTAAAAATAAAAAGGAAGAAACAAAACGAAAAAAGCCGTTAAGAAGATTGCTCGTGTAAATCAGGAAATCCAAGTTCGAGCCTTGGTCTGGCACGAATTTTCACTTGTCACCATCGAATTATTTCAGTGAACTCATGTAGCTGACATCGGTATTTCTCTTTCATCGTGACTACTTTCACATAACAAGCTTCACCATCAAAAGTGAATATTTATTTCTTTACTAAGACGAAAAACTTACAGCCTATGGGATGAACTTAAGCTAATGGCCATTGTTCAAAGTGAACCTGGGTTCAAAATCATTTCGATCAATCACAGGTTATGTTGTTTATGTGTAGTTGTCTTTAGTCTGAAGACTTGTTTAGTGCACCTCTCAAGCCTTTATCTCTGTCTACAACTTTTACTTCTTATATTTTCCTCCATTACTGTAGTGACTGACAATTCTCAATTTTTCACAAACACAACTTTTATTTATGTACTTTTACTAGATTGATTACTGAACAACAAAAGAAAGGTAACAATAACGATGCCAGTGAAAGTCTCCTAATTGAGGTAAAGAAAAGTTCACTTTTAATTTTCCACAAAGTTTCGTGGTAACACACACACGCACACACACACACACACACACACACACACACAGACACACACTAGTAAAAGTCCAATTCAGAGACGAAGACATAAACTTCAGTGGTCGAAGTCTACGAGGTCGGCATCTGGAGTGAACTGAACTTTGGGTTTTTTATTTGTCTTGTTTTCTTTATTGTGATTTTAAACACCTTATGCAAAGGCGGGCTGTCAGCAGCACAATACGCCGCTCTTCAGCCTTGAGTTTGACAACAAGTAGTACATAAAGGTGGCACAGAGAAGGCAGTCAAAATGGCGGGCAAAAAATGTAGACACTAAAAATCTAAAATATGGAGCCGTTCACGCTGGACGAGAAACATCACTAACACTAGGTGACACGGTGCACATAACATGGATGATGGCGACGGCACGCGAACGGTGGTGGCGTGACGGCGAACAACACTGCACACAAACGAAGGGACACACACGAAACACTGATGGCGATGATCTCCGGCGCGCGAATGTTCACTGAGCGTGTGCGAGTCCAGGGACCTGCCAAGAGAGGAGGAGGAGGAAGGGGAATGGGAGAGGGAGAGGGGAGAGCAGAGATGCCATGGGCACGGGAGATAGGGGGAAGGGAGGAAGGGGGAGGGGAAGCCCGGGGGAAGAGGGGAGGAGGGAGGGGACAGGGGGAAAAGGAAAGAGAAGGGAAGGGAAGAGAAGGGAGGGAGGGTGCCTAAAGGAAAGGACACAGGAAGTGGGGGGGAGGATCAAAGTTGATAGGAGGCGTAGATGGAGGGGAGGAGGACATCATCAGGGAGGGGGAGCTGGCGGAAGCCACCTTGGGAGAGGATAAGGAGGGTGGAGAGATGGAGACAGGGTGGGACGTGGGAATACAGGCGCGGCAGCGGGCCGGGGTGGGAGAGGATTGGTGAGACAAGCAGATGAGGAGGATCGAGTTTGTGGGAGGTCTACAGGATCAATATCCTTTCAAGGAAGAGGAGGAGGTGGGGAAGGGGGTGAGATCATACAGGATACGAATGGGGGAGGGGAGACGGATGCAATAGGCGAGGTGGAGAGCATGGCATTCGGAGATCCAGGCCGGATGGGCGTAACAAATGATAGGGCAGATGAGGGATTTATAGGTGTGGAGGATGGTGGAGGGGTCAAGACCCCACGTACGGCCGGAAAGGAGCTTGAGGAGATGGAGTCGGGAGCGTGCCTTGGCTTGGATTGTCTGGAGATGGGGAGTCCAGGAGAGGCGACGGTCGAGGGTGACGCCAAGGTACTTAAGGGTGGGATTGAGGGCGATAGGATGGCCATAGATGGTGAGATAGAAATCAAGGAGGTGGAAGGAAGGGGTGGTTTTGCCTATAATGATCGCCTGGGTTTTGGAGGGATTGACCTTGAGCAACGACTGGTTGCACCAAGTGGTGAAACCGGTCAAGATGGGATTGGAGAAGGTGTTGGGAGCGCTGCAGGGTGGGGGCAATGGCAAGGAAGGCGGTTTCATCGGCAAACTGGAGGAGGTGGACGGGGGGTGACGGCGGTGGCATGTCCGCCGTATACAAAAGGTATAGAAGGGGGGAGAGGACGGAGCCTTGGGGCACACCGGCGGAGGGGAAAAAGGTGTAGGAGTCGGTGTTATGGATGGTGACGTAGGAAGGACGGTGGGAGAGAAAGAAGCCGATCAGATGGACGTAGTTAATGGGAAGGGCGAAGGTTTGGAGCTTGAAGAGGAGACCGGAAGGGCATACGCAGTCATAAGCTCGTTCAAGGTCCAGGGAGAGGAAGATTGCAGAGCGACAGGAATTAAGCTGGTCGGAAAGGAGATGAATGAGGTCAAGGAGAAGATCATCGGAAGAGAAGGACGGCTGAAAGCCACACTGGGTAACGGGAAGGAGGTGGTGCTGGCGGAGATACTGGTGGATGCGTCAGGTGAGGATAGATTCCAGGACCTTGCTGAAGACCGAGGTAAGGCTGATGGGACGGTAGGAGGAGACGGCGGACGGCGGTTTGCCAGGTTTAAGGAACATCAGGATACGGGTAGTAACCGGTGGACAGGACTACATTGTAGAGCCTGGCCAAGGTGGAGAGGAAAGAGACAGGAGCTTCATGAAGGTGACGGTAGGTGACACGATCGTGACCAGGAGCGGTGTTTTGTTTCGTGCGGAGTGTAGCAATGAGATCCTATGTAGTGATAGGGGCATTGACTTCCGTGTGTGCAATGTTGTCCAAGTACTGGAAGCCAGGAGCGAGGGAAGGGACAGAGGTGTCAGTTCGATCACGGACATCCGGGAAGAGGGGGTAATGGAACTGGGGATCATCGGTGATGGAAAAGACATCGGAGAGGTAAGAGGCAAAGTGATTGGCCTTACTAAGGGAGTCTGGGAAGGGGTGATCATCGTGGAGAAGAGGATAGTAAGGGGAGGGTTTAGTTCCGGTAAGGTGACGGAAGGTGACCAGAACTTGGACGAGTTGATAGGTAGGGTAGCATTTAAATGGGTGCATGTCTGTCGCCAGTCCCGGCGTTTCTTAGCCACGAGCAAATTACGAATGTGTCGCTGGAGTTGCCAGTGGCGTCGTAGAGTGTCCGGGTCACGCATGCGGAGGAAGGCACGGTAGAGACGGCGGGATTCACGGAGGAGGAGGGCGGCCTATGGGGGTAAGGTAGGACGGTGGGGGTGGACGGCGACAGTAGGGACGTGGGCCTCCACGGCCTCAGACAAGGTCTGCTGGAGAAAGGAGGCGGCATGGGTTACATCGTCAGGGTGGTGGTAGGTGAAGGGGTGGCTATCGACCTGGGTGGAAAGGGTATCCCGGTAGGCATTCCAGTTCGCACAGGAATAGTCATGGATGTACTTAGGGGGAGGGTCATGACGAGGGTCAGGGTGGGGGCGACGACCGTCTGAAACGGTGAGGAGGACAGGGAGATGGTCGCTACCAATAGTTTCCAGGACATCCACCGTTATGCAGCCAAGGAGGTTGTGGGAGGAAAGGATAACATCGGGAGTGGAGTTGGATTTGGGACGGGTGTGTTGGGGGATGAGGAGAGGAACCGATGCCACCACCGTAACTGGGCGGCGGAACAACTATGGATGTTGAGGTCAGCAGCGATCACGTAGGAGGAGAAGGTACAGTCAATGTGGGAGAGGAAGTCGAAGGGAATAGGGGTGGTAGGGCGGACATAGATGGTGGCACAGGTAACGGTAAGGCCGGGGAAGAAGAGACTAAGGATCAGGTGTTTGGTGGGGTCAGTAAGGAGAGGTTGGAGCCGAATGGGGATCTGGCGGTAGTGACCAATGGCAACTCCGCCACTCGCAATCAGGAGGGGATTATCGGAGCGGTGGAGGAGATAGGGCAAAGTGTGAATGGTGTGGTGGGGTTGGAGGAAGGTTTCATTGAGGAGGAATGCATCCACGCGGTGGGTGGCAAGGGTGTGCAGGAAGAGGTTCTTGTTGGTGGGAAGGGAGCGGATATTGTTGAAAAGGATATGGTGCTGTCGCGCCATATCAGGGATTTAGACAAGGGTGTCAAGATGGGAGAATGTAAAATGGGCCTGGTTGTTGGAGTAGGTGGCGTACATTTTGAGTTGGAAAATGGAAAGGGCGGCGAGGGATATCTGTTGGAGAGTGTGGGGGCGCTGAAAAGGATGAACATTCTGAAGGACAATGGTGAGGAATCTGATGATATCCTCAGCAGTAGGGGGTGGGTGAAGGGAATTGCTGGGAGGGGTGGGGGCGTCCAGAGGACGGACAGGGACGATGAGTTCAGGAGTGGTCGGAGGGGGTCGGGCTTTACACTTTTGGGAGTAGGTGGGATGGGGGAGATTGCAGGTATTGCAGGAGGGAGGGGATTGAAGGTTAGGGCACTGCCGGAGGAAGTGCGCCTGCCTACAATGCGGGCAGGTGGGGGCGTCATGGCACTCGGCTCTTGGGTGTGCGTTATAGTGCAGACACCTGTGGCAGCGCAGGGATTGAGGAGGGGAACGGGAGGGGTCAACCTTGTAGCGCTCGTTGAAGAGGAGGGCACCCTCCTTCAGGAGACAGTCAATGGAGGAGGCGTCCTCGGAGAAAACCCGCATAAGGCGGGTGGGGCCGGCCGAGTTCAAAATCCAGCGGACCGCCCGCACCTCGAGCATGGGATGCGCATTGAGCTCCGCCAACACCTCCTCCTCCGTGATCGTTGGACTAAGCCGAGTGATCACGGCGGTGAGGGTCAGCGTGCGACGCGGGGGTTGGGGTTGGCGGGTAGGGGACAGAGAAGGAGCAGGGGTGAGGGAGGCGTTGGGGCCAAAACAGGTGATGGGGAGGTGGGAGAGGATGTCAGTATGGAGGGTTGGGCTAGGGGAGGAGATGAGAACGGAATCCCGTCTGGGAGTGAGGAGTGAGATGGGGGCACCAGGGAAGTGTTGGCAGAGGAGGAGGGAGAGATTCCGAGCCTCGAGAAGGGAAGGATTGGGATGGGAGAGGAGGTATTTGTATAAAGAGGGGGGGAGGAGGAGGAGGAGGAGGAGGCGGAGGGAGCGGGGCCAGGCGGGGAGACATCCATGGCATTCTGGGCAGGGGAAGGAGGACGGGCAGGGCCTTTTTTGGAGCGGAGGAGGTGGTGGTGCCACTAGGGCGTTTAACGGCGGCAGATGGGTGGGTGGTGATATGTGGGCCGGGAGATATAGGGAGGTGACGGGAAGGGGCAGGTCCCAGCGTGGACGCAGCAGTCGGCGCCGGAGATGGTAACGGTGAAGGCGACGGCGACGGCGACGGTGGTGGCGGTGACGGCGAAGGCGATGGGGAGAGTTGGGCATGGGCAGTGGCCCGACGGACCACCACCCTAGCTGGTGCGGCAGTGACAGGCCGGGGGAGTGGGGTGAAAGGATCAGAGGGAGAGGAGTGGGAGGAAGAAGCTGGAGAGGGGGCAACAAAGAGCGAGGGCGGAGGGAGATTGAGAAGAGGCAGGATGGAAAGAGGGGGGTGTGACTGGGCACACCATGTTATGGTGGTGGTGGCGGCAGAGGGGGAAGTATAAACGATGGCTGTGGTAGTAGTGGTGGTGGGGGCGGACATGACGACAGGGAGAAACAAAACGCACAGGACGAAAAGAAAGGACAAAAACTGGGGACAGACAAAGACGGAGGAAGACGAAGATGGACGAAGACCAGAGTCCCACGCTGCTGGCGCTGACGGCGACGGCGACGGCGACGGCGACGGCGACGGCGACGGCGGGTGGCAGGTACGCCGCAGCTGCTGCTGCTGCCGCGGACGGGGCCGGCGCTGCTGCTGCTGCTGCTGCTGCTGCTGCTGGGCTGGCCGGCTGGCTGGCTGGCTGGCTGGCTGGCTGGCTGGCTGGCTGGACCACCACTGCTGCTACGCTGCTGCTGCTGCTGCAGGAGGACTGGCTGGCTGCTGCCGGCTGGACTGCTGCTGCTGGCCGGGACCGGGACCGCTGCTGCTGCTGCTGCTGCTGCTGCTCGTCTGGCTGGCTGGCTGGCTGGCTGGCTGGCTGGCTGGCTGGCTGGCTGGCTGGCTGGCACCTGAAAAACCTAGCACTTCGATTAGTGCTGGAACGGCACAATCGAAGGGCGGTAACCTTGTGGAGTACCGCCGGAGATGTGAACTTTGGGGCTTGTTCTGGCCCCTAAATAGCTGTCTCCAGCCAATCAGGTTTAGGCGTAGTGATACTTCCTACAGGCCGTGGCTCGAGCTCCCCCTGCAAGAAATAGTGCTGGGAATGTCTGTTTCCATTATTTTGTATGTAAATAGCCGGTGTTTACCATGGCGCTTCTGGTACGCCTTGGATATTGACAACCCCGTCCTCTTTGGTGTAATATGGGTTGCTGGCCCTCAGGGGTTACCTTGGCTCCGGCATAACAACTACCAAATACAGCATTTCTTGATTCCAGGTAATTTGTCTTATCGACCTGCTTCCATACTGTAAAGCTGTTTTTTCCCGATTCGATTGATTTGTTTATATTCAGAAAGGAGAGATTCCGATCTCTGCCCCATGCAGTCAATGAAGGAATGCATTGGTGGCAGATGAAAATTTGTACCATGATCGGGAGGTGAACCTGGGTCCTTCGCTTACTATTTCTTAAATTTTTCCATCCTTTGTTGGAATCCATCCCACGACCTTTGGAATTTTTATGATGACATTTTCAAAAATGTTTCAAATGGCTCTGAGCACTATGGGACTTAACATCTGAGGTCATCAGTCCCCTAGGACTTAGAACAACTTAAACCTAACTAACCCAAGGACATCACACACATCCCTGCCCGAGGCAGAATTCGAACCTGCGACCGTAGCGGTCGCGTGGTTCCCGACTGAAGTGCCTAGAACCGCTCTGCCACAGCTTCCGGCGATGACATTTTCTTGTGGACCTATCTCTTTCTCTAAGTTTACTCTAAAAAAAAAATGTTACCATAAGAGATGAAATACCCCTGCTCAAGCGTTGTCCCTAACTATTCCCAAAAATTCTCCCACGGCGGTAAGTTTCACAAGTCTGTAATTTTATTTATGTATTTATATTATTTATGTAATTACCGAATGTGTACAAGTGAAAATTCTGTAGAACAGAAAGTCACAAAAAATATTTCAAAGCATAATCTAAAATTACTAGCGCCACTACAGCTAGAAAAATCTGTCTTCTTCAGGAAATGCTGAAACTGGTGTTTCCTTGTCCACTGCCACTGGCGTTTTCTATCTCCAACAATGCCTTCTAAATTATTTACAACACGTTCATGCTGCATTTCTAATGCCTCACTGAAGCATTGTCCCATGACTCAGCCAATCTTTCTCCTTCCTCATTGCTTGCAGTTCTGCCTTTGATATGAAGCTGTGGGGAACATTATACTGAGACTGGCAGTACCTAACTACTAGGGGGGTTGCGTTACGAAGACACTGCGTAAACAGGGTTGTAAAGAGCGTGTGATACCTCGATGAGTATTCAACACCGTTGTGAGCATTTTACAGGTACCACCAGTAATCAAATTCCACTTGCTTTTCTTCAGTGTAGTCGATGGTCATTTTCTTATACCATGTAGGCGCATGATATTTTGGCGAGAGGAAGTAATATTCATCCAAACGCAGAAAGGAACGAGATTCAGTCACGTCAGATGTGACACGGAGGTGACAAGCTAACATCTACTGAGTCGGTCGTCAAACGTCGGACGACGACTCGCACAAGAAGCGATGCTCATTTCTGTAAAGGAGGTGACAGTCGGGACAAAGTGGGGAATCCGTTAATCTGATAGTATGAAGCAGAACTCTTGTCACACGTTATTTGTTAGTGACTTGATATCACATCGTGTGCACGGTGGTTGGAAGTAGGTGGTGGTGTATCGTTCTCCAACCTTGTGGCCAACTGACGGTTGAGTACTTGGTTTCTACCACGTTACGCGGAACCGCCCGAAGAAGGGTGCTGTAAGAATCTTTCGCTTTCGGCGGTCGCATTGGCCACATGGCTGTAATCCAGAATTAATGTAGATACATGGAAGAGCTGTGTCGTGGCACGCGCCACCGACACTGGCGAAACGTGAGAGACTGGCGTCAGGACCTCCAGTAGACAAGGAAGGAAGGCGGCATGTTGACTGGTCCATCGTTTCCACATATTGATCGTGTAAGGGACAGATGCCAATTCTCGGACAGCCCTCCATCGCGTACGGGAACTGTGCCACGTGACTGAGTTTTGATGCCACATAAAGGTTCAGATATTCCACACGTTGTGGCTGATTCAAGTGTTGGAGTAGGTTCTGGCGCACGATCACGCGTCCAGTCTGTGTGTAGTAACCATCGACAGTTTGCCGCAGCCGTTCCCCGCACATCCTTCGTAATCGTCCCTCACAAGTATCTCATTTCAGTAACTGGAGGGAGGTGAGCGACAACGCCCTGCCCGAGAACGCGCACGATATCCACCGCCACCGACTTGATGATGCTCAGAAGACTGCCCACAGCCTGTCCATATCGCTCGATTTAGATTAGTACACTGCGGAACAAACCGGCAATAGCAGGTCGCCGGCCTGCGCCCAACAGCGGGAAGTGGTGTCCCGGAGGGTTATGCCAGATAGTCTGTGGTTGAGACCACCGAGAAGTGAATGCGATTGCATAAATGTAGGTAGAAAGGGGGAAACCTTGACATAGAGAACTTTTGACTGGTACTCGGCCCACCGTCCGTCTGTTGACCTGGACATGAGAGCCGACTGCTGCCAGAAGACGCCGCAGGGTGCCGATGAGTCTGGAGGGAAATGCCATAATTCCATCACCTACAGGAGGAAGTTATGGTGCACACTATCGAAGGCCCTGCTGAAATCTATGGAGATGATCGCCACTCGCAGGCGGCACGCCTAGGCGATCGCTGTTAACTTCCAGAGCAGTCACCAGTGGCCATATTGGCGTCTCCTCCGGGTGCATCATAAAAATGTGATTGAGTCAAAAATAAAAAATAATACTTTACTATTAATTACGTAACTCTACTTTTTGCGTGTGATAAATAAAACTTAGACTACCCCTCATGCTTCCCACTGCACCATACCTTAAACAGTTTCTACAAATTCTTGTAACAATTCATGCTGCTTCTTCGGCAATTACTCATAAACTTCACAATCAAGTCACATTAATGTGATCATCGCCTACGTTAGACGTCAAGGAGCAATAACAGTGCAGAGTATATAAATCGCGTCGTTGGGAGAGGGAAACAGTACAGTCGTAATCGTTTCGCGGAACGGAACGATATATTTGACTTCCGAAATTTCTTTCGGACCATGGGTAGAGGAATTTCCGAAACGGCTATGTTTGTAAATTGTTTGTGTGCCGTCGTGGTTGGCAACGTGATGCTGTTCAAAACCAATCCCAGGCAACTGTGGTACACCATGGGCGATAGATGACAGGGATGAACAAAGGCTGAGGAGATGTGTACAGGTGAATGGACTTTCAACTGCTGAGCAAATAACCACTCAGATGAACCAAGGGGCTATCAATAGTGTCTCATCAGTGACAGTGCGGCGAACGTTGCTGCGTATGGGGTCTGCAGCAGGTGGCTGCTTCATGCACTCACATTTTATGCTCCATCGGACAGATGACCATTGATGTGTACGGTCTTGCAACAATCACCGGCAGAGATCAGGCCGGAGGAAGAAGCGTTATGGTCTGGGAAATATTTTGGTGGCATTGCCTAGGTGATCTCGTCATTCTGGAAACAACAACGGATCAACGCAATTATGCAACTGTTCGTGGGGATCACGCCAATCATTTCATGCAGTTTGTTTCTTCTCAGCACGTTGACATCTACTAGCAGGACAATGTCCCCACGCCCGGGTTCCCGGGTTCGATTCCCGGCGGGGTCAGGGATTTTCTCTGCCTCGTGATGGCTGGGTGTTGTGTGCTGTCCTTAGGTTAGTTCGGTTTAATTAGTTCTAAGTTCTAGGCGACTGATGACCTCAGCAGTTGAGTCGCATAGTGCTCAGAGCCATTTGAACCATTTGAACCAGGACAATGTAACATGTTACACAGCGCGTACTGTACGCGCGTGGTTCGAAGAGCACCAGAATGAGTATACGGTGCTCTTCTGACCACCAAACTCGATGGAATTAAACCCAATCGAGCATCTGTGCTACCTCCTTGATCGGGTTGCTGGCTCCATGGATCCTCACTGGAGAAACATAGCGCAGGTGGCCACGCCACTGGAGTCGGACTGGCTCCACGACCCTGTCGTTACCTTCCAGAACCTCACTGACTCCTTTCCCGCACGTCTACGCAGCAAAAGGTGGTTATTCACGCTTTTGACAGGTAGTCACATTATTCTGAGTGGAGTGTGTGTAACCAGTGGCTAACTCTACAAAGGAAACGTAGCAGACGATTTTGTATTGCTTTTTTTATGTCATGTGATCAAATTCAGTGCGAGGGACAGTTGTGTGTCATGGGACGCAGGAGGTTTTACCCTCTGTATTCCGCAGACAGCTGCAGCAGTCATCGGAGGGGATTGTAAACATCTAAAAATACACTCCTGGAAATTGAAATAAGAACACCGTGAATTCATTGTCCCAGAAAGGAGAAACTTTATTGACACATTCCCGGGGTCAGATACATCACATGATCACACTGACAGAACCACAGGCACATAGACACAGGCAACAGAGCATGCACAATGTCGGCACTAGTACAGTGTATACCCACCTTTCGCAGCAATGCAGGCTGCTATTCTCCGATGGAGACGATCGTAGAGATGCTGGATGTAGTCCTGTGGAACGGCTTGCCATGCCGTTTCCACCTGGCGCCTCAGCTGGACCAGCGTTCGTGCTGGACGTGCAGACCGCGTGAGACGACGCTTCATCCAGTCCCAAACATGCTCAATGGGGGACAGATCCGGAGATCTTGCTGGCCAGGGTAGTTGACTTACACCTTCTAGAGCACGTTGGGTGGCACGGGATACATGCGGATGTGCATTGTCCTGTTGGAACAGCAAGTTCCCTTGCCGGTCTAGGAATGGTAGAACGATGGGTTCGATGACGGTTTGGATGTACCGTGCACTATTCAGTGTCCCCTCGACGATCACCAGTGGTGTACGGCCAGTGTAGGAGATCGCTCCCCACACCATGATGCCGGGTGTTGGCCCTGTGTGCCTCGGTCGTATGCAGTCCTGATTGTGGCGCTCACCTGCACGGCGCCAAACACGCATACGACCATCATTGGCACCAAGGCAGAAGCGACTTTCATCGCTGAAGACGACATGTCTCCATTCGTCCCTCCATTCACGCCTGTCGCGACACCACTGGAGGCGGGCTGCACGATGTTGGGGCGTGAGCGGAAGACGGCCTAACGGTGTGCGGGACCGTAGCCCAGCTTCATGGAGACGGTTGCGAATGGTCCTCGCCGATACCCCAGGAGCAACAGTGTCCCTAATTTGCTGGGAAGTGGCGGTGCGGTCCCCTACGGCACTGCGTAGGATCCTACGGCCTTGGCGTGCATCCGTGCGTCGCTGCGGTCCGGTCCCAGGTCGACGGGCACGTGCACTTTCCGCCGACCACTGGCGACAACATCGATGTACTGTGGAGACCTCACGCCCCACGTGTTGAGCAATTCGGCGGTACGTCCACCCGGCCTCCCGCATGCCCACTATACGCCCTCGCTCAAAGTCCGTCAACTGCACATACGGTTCACGTCCACGCTGTCGCGGCATGCTGCCAGTGTTAAAGACTGCGATGGAGCTCCGTATGCCACGGCAAACTGGCTGACACTGACGGCGGCGGTGCACAAATGCTGCGCAGCTAGCGCCATTCGACGGCCAACACCGCGGTTCCTGGTGTGTCCGCTGTGCCGTGCGTGTGATCATTGCTTGTACAGCCCTCTCGCAGTGTCCGGAGCAAGTATGGTGGGTCTGACACACCGGTGTCAATGTGTTCTTTTTTCCATTTCCTGGAGTGTAGATTGGGACGATTATGGTTTTTTGAGAAGTGGCGTGACGAGACAGTCCGTGAAACAATACTAAATGCATTGTCAGAAAACTACTTGGAATAGTCCGAAAGCCTTCTCATAACGGAACTACATGGTAGCTAATGATAACAAATATACCTAACCTATTTGGGAATGTCCTCGTTGAATCTTGATAAATGTCTTTGACCTATTTATAGCAACGGCGATTATCAAACTATAAAGGGCAACTGAAACGAGTAGAGAGTTGTATACGTTCAACAATATAGATAAAGACACAGTAGACCCTATGTCAATCAGAAACTTGAAATATTAAGCTCTGTACAGGAGCTTATAGATGAACTGTAGCTCAAGTAAAAATATAGTTGAGCGTGCACTGCATTCGGATGTACCTTGTATGGTATAATGAGAGGGACCCTCCCTGGTATAGTGCCATTATAAAGAAACTTCTAAAAACGAAGACCGCAGCATAATAGATGTAAAACAAAGCGAAGGCCTTTAGATAAAGAGATGCTGAACGAAATGCCCTGGGGTGTCAAGAAGGAAATGCGTGAAGCCTTCAACGACTACTATAGCGGAATGCTGCCGACATATTTCACACCAAACCCAAAGGAATTCCTGTCATTTGTAAAGGGTATTATGGGCACGAAAGGTAAAGTCTAGCCGGCCGAAGTGGCCGTGCGGTTAAAGGCGCTGCAGTCTGGAACCGCAAGTCCGCTACGGTCGCAGGTTCGAATCCTGCCTCGGGCATGGATGTTTGTGATGTCCTTAGGTTAGTTAGGTTTAACTAGTTCTAAGTTCTAGGGGACTAATGACCTCAGCAGTTGGGTCCCATAGTGCTCAGAACCATTTGAACCATTTTTTTTGGTAAAGTCTAGACACTTACGTGCGATGCAGACTGAAAATGAGGGTTGCAGATCAAAGACAGCAATGATGAACTTCGTTTTCAAATGTTCTTATGCAAAAGAAAATACACGGAAATTTCCCATGTTTAATTCTTGCATCTCTGCAAAGACGTGACATTCTATTAGTGTCAGAGTTGTTGATAAACTGCTGAAATCGCTAAATTTGTACTAAGCTCCAGGGCCCGATGGAATCCCTACCAGAATGTACACGTAATTTGCGATTGAGTCATTCACTCGTTTAACCGTAATAATAAAACAGATGGGTGGTGTGGGCGAAAGGACCAAACAGCGAGGCCATCGGTCTAATCGGATTAGGGAAGGACAGGGAAGGAAGTCGGCTGTGCCCTTTCAAAGGAGCCATCCCGGCATTTGCCTGGAGCGATTTAGGGAAATCACGGAAAACCTAAATCAGGATTGCCGGACGCAGGGTTGAACCGTCGTTCTCCCGAATGCGAGTCCAGTGTGCTAACCACTGCACCACCTCTCTCGGTCTGGAAATAACACTTTCGTGGAAAGCTACATTAAGCAGATCTTAAACGGAACGAGCGAAATGACTTGTTGCCCCGTCCTGCATGAAAACTGTGGTTCGCACACAGTTGCACTCTTCCAAAGCAGGAATCGCACGCTCTACAAGGAGGTCTCGACGACGTGCAGACGTCATGGTACATCTGAGAGGCCCTATGGACGTATTATCTTCAAAGAAGGACCGAGAATAAAGGTACTTGTGAGTCCACACTGCACAATCACATCCTGTAGTGTAAAATGTCCCTCGTCTCTTCGTAGAATATTGTCCCGCCACGATTCATGAACTCCGATACACGCCAGAAACCTAGAAGGAAATTCAGAACGTTGATGGGGATTGCTGTACGATGTGGATCTTGTACGTGCACGAATGTAAAATAGACCGCAAAGATTTTTGTATTGTTGACCACGAGATGGACAATTCTCGTGTCACCTCTAGAGGACTATCACCAATCGGGACAGCATGTGCTAAACGGTCAGTTATAGCAACAGCAACATCCACAATAACTTCCACCGGGATAGGACGCCTTCCTCTTTCAGGTGTCTCACCAAGTTCACACGTGTTTTCAAATTCCATTATCAGTTTCTTTGAACAATTTAATGGCATCGGGTCTCTCCCCAGACCTTTCATTCCGCGATTCTCTCGCAATGCCGCACGGCATTTGCTGCCGTTCACATAAAACAGTTTCACTAACAGTGCGCGGCCTCTCTTCTCGAGAGCCGTACTGTTCACTCACGTCATTGCTTGTCAAGTGACAGCATGGATGTCATACCGTCATACAAACAGTGTACAGCGAGCGATTTGCACCCGGTGTCCATTTTTGGAACTAATTTGTATTCGACTGTAAATCTGTTCCGCGTTAACGCATTAGCATATCTACCAAGTTTCGTTACCATACGATACTTCCAGCCCACATTGGACCTTTGTTTGTAGCTGCACTTTAATTATAACCACACGGTACTATAGTGCCCTACGTCCCTCTCCCGCAAAGACAAGGTCAGAATCGTTGCAGAGTGCACATAGGGATTTCAGCAATCATCTTTCCCGCTGTCCTTATGTGAATGGAACGGGGAGAGGCCCTTATAAGCACATTATGAAGTATCCTCTGCTGTGCACTTCTTACTAGTTTGCAGAGTATAGATGTACGCAGATACAGATGGAGCTGTATTAGCGCTCGAGAAGCGCACCGGTAATATTGATCTGAGTTATATTTGGATACCCTTTTCGTTGCCAACCTTTAGCGCTTGCGTTTTAGACCACCACATTGAACTGTTATTACGAGAATAAATTTGAACTTAATTACGTGTAGACGTGTTTAAAGTTATTGAAAAACCATACAAACCGTTTGGCAAGAGACAAAGGATTGTGGCATGTTACTTGTCGTAAAATTATGTGAATTTCCTGAGACTGTTGAGCTCTGGTACGAACTCCAAACTCACGCTTTCCGGATAACCAGATACTAAACCGCAGAGAGGCGGCCGGACACAGATGTTGTGCCTGCTCTGGGAATGTGGTGCAGGCGTTCCGGTGACGTGGCTGAGTCGCGTTGCGTAGCAGGCTGTCAGAGCACGGCAAGTGGCTTAGCGGGCGGCAGATGGAAGCGCGCTCTAGCGGAGCGGATTTAATCGCGGGCCGGCGCTGCCGGCGCACATGCGCGTATCGCGCCACAGCCAGGAGTTAGCGCAAGCTACGGAGAGCTCAGCTAATTAATACGGTCGCGGCAGGCGAGCTAATCCAGAACACCACTGGCCGCGCGAGTTTCTTCCCAGCGCTGCTGCGACACCAAATTTCGCGAGGCAATGTCGCATCTACCAGAAGTCATAAACAAGTGACTGTGGCGTACTGCTCTGCTGAAAGGTTGATGCATATGAATGATATGAGTGTTTCATTCACAAGAATTGAGTAGCCCAGAGAAGAAAGCATCAGTAGCATACAACTAATAAGTTTAAGATTTATGAATTAACTTCGTGCCATCATGGGCCTATGGCACTTGTTTCGTCCTTATTCTACGTCTACCTACATCTACAAGATTACTCTTCAATTCACATTTAAGTGCTTGACAGAGGGTTCATCGAACCACAATCGTACTATCTCTCTACCATTCCACTCCCGAACAGCGCGCGGGTAAAACGAACACCTAAACCTTTCTGTTAGAGCTCTGATTTCTCTTATTTTATTTTGATGATCATTCCTACCTACGTAGATCGGGCTCAACAAAATATTTTCGCACTCGGAAGAGAAATTTGGTGACTGAAATTTCGTAAATAGATCTCGCCGCGACGAAAAACGTCTCTGCTTTAATGACTTACATCCCAACTCGCGTATCATATCTGCCACACTCTCTCCCCTATTACGTGATAATACAAAACGAGCTGCCCTTTTTTGCACCCTTTCGATGTCCTCCGTCAATCCCACCTGGTAAGGATCCCACACCGCGCAGCAATATTCTAACAGAGGACGAACGAGTGTAGTGTAAGCTGTCTCTTTAATGGACTTGTTGCAACTTCTAAGTGTCCTGCCAATGAAACGCAACCTTTCGCTGGCCTTCCCCACAATATTATCTGTGTGATCTTTTCAACTGAAGTTGTTCGTAATTTTAACACCCAGGTACTTAGTTGAATTGACAGCCTTGAAAATTGTACTACTTATCGAGTAATCGAATTCCAACGGATTTCTTTTGGAACTCATGTGGATCACCTCACACTTTTCGTTATTTAGCATCAACTGCCACCTGCCACACCATACAGCAATGTTTTCTAAATCGCTTTGCAACTGATACTGGTCTTCGGATGACCTTACTAGACGGTAAATTACAGCATCATCTGCGAACAACCTAAGAGAACTGCTCAGATTGTCACCCAGGTCATTTATACAGATCAGGAACAGCAGAGGTCCCAGGACGCTTCACCCCATAGACTCCAATCCATCATACAGAGGGGAGAAGGGTACATATAGTGTGAATATTATTATTCCTTCTGCTATGGGACAGAATAGTAATGGGTAGAAATTAGAAAAAATTATTAAAACTCATTCATATTCCCACAGGCAAACTCAAGTCACGCCAGAGGGAGAGGCGGAAACAGGAAGCAAGCCAGGATGTCGCAAGTGGGTCAGGTTGTCGACAAATTATGATACCGTCTGCCGAGTGAGGAAATGCATTCAGCAGAAAGAAGACTGCGACTGAATAACAAAGGAAGTGAGACAAGCACATTTGTTAGCTTGTAGGACACTATTTCTTCTACAAGGCCATGTAGCAATGAACCAGCGCAACAGCTAACAGCCGCTTCAGTCAAAAGCACTCCGTCTTCAGGCCACAAGTGGCCCATCGGGACCACCCGACCGGCGTGTCATCCTCAGCTGAGGATGCAGGTAAAAGAGGCGTGTGGTCAGCACACCGCTCTACCTGTCGTTATGATGGTTTCGTTTGACCACAGCCACTACTATTCGATTGAGTAGCTCCTCAATTGGCAACACGAGGCTGAGTGCACCACGAAAAATGGCAACAGCGCATGGTAGCCTGGATGGTCAATCATCCAAGTGCCATCTACGCCCGACAGCACTTAACTTCGGTGATCTGATGGGATCCAGTGTATCCACTGTGGCAAGGCCGTTGCCCTCTTAAGTCAACATAGTAGAATAAGGAGGACACAAGCTGTCACTATGAACCAAGCCTCATTTCACAGCCTCACACTAGCTCCATTTAAATATTTCCATCTCTCCAGTTCTCAACATGGGGATTAATGGCATTCATTGTAATAGCACAGCATTCAATGATTGCGATACTGTAGTGAATCTGCGTCCTCGATGCTCCAGCACATTCTATGAAATATCCAACGATGTACTCGAGATGAAGTTCTTCACCTGGTGAACTTCATGCTGCTTACCATTTACTGATGGAAAAACTGACTCAATCCTGACAACATTACATCACAGGGTGCTACCAGCACTTAACCTCAGTAAGAAAGCCACCAACAGGGCCTCTTGAAATTCACATTCCTGTTCAACCTGCAGTTGCTGAAAGCTACAAGATGGTAGGGTGGAGATCAGCCAACCACACGACTGCCGACACAGGTAAATCAGGGATTGGTCTTCGAAGATCACCGTATAATTAGAAATGGGATCGAGAACACTACTGTAGCCAGCGTGACGTCACTTCCCACTGGGCAATGGCTGCCCCTGCTCGCCGGCAATCCGCTGCGGCATCAGGATCGTTAACTTCTTCTACTGGCCGTGCAACCTCTGATTTAACTGGGCACATGAAGCTGAATGAGCAACAGCTGAGGCTGGCGCGGAAGAACGACTTGTAAACATCGTATGCTCTCTCTTTCCTAGCATTTATCCCGACGTGCGGGGTCTGCTGTTTAAATACTGATTTGGCATGGCTAGTAACGGGTGGCTAGATGCCCTTCCTGTCGCCACCTCATAACCCCCCCCCTCCCCCTCCCTTGGGACAGAAATAGTGTATCCCAGCTGTATGTGCCTAGTGTAAATCAGGAAATAGTGTGAATGTGATGCAAATGTCTGCGAGTCGGTTAACTGAGGCGGGACATGGGGACCATCCCAGTATTGACCTGGCAGGATGTGGATACCGCCTAAAAACCGCTTCTAGGCCGGCCGATACACTGGCCCTCGTCGTTAATCCGCCTGGCGGATTCGATCCAGGGCCGGCAAGCCTACCCAAGTCCAGGAAGCAGCGCGTTAGAGCTCTCGGCTGCCCTGGCAGGTATTGTATATACGTAATTGAACTCGGGCAATATTTTACTAGCATCAAAGAGACTTGAGAGGTTCTCAAGTGCTATCTTTACTTTATACAGACGTGTCTCTGCTCGACCTCTCTCATCTTGATATTCATTCCAGAATAAGTACAAAATGGTTCGAATGGCTCTGAGCACTATGGGACTTAACTTCTGAGGTCATCAGTCTCCTAGAACTTAGAACTACTTAAACCTAACTAACCTAAGGACACCACGCACATCCATGCCCGAGGCAGGATTCGAACCTGCGACCGTAGCGGTCGCGCGGTTCCAGACTGTAGCACCTAGAACCGCTCGGCAACTCCGGCCGGCGAATAAGTACACACGCAGCCCATCCAGTGTAGCATACAAATGAAGTGAGTGCAGTAATCATGATAGCAGCTTCTACTAACAACTGTGAACAGCAGATGTGTGGTCGACCAGTCACTTGTGAGCAGGAAGTGTTAATAGAATAACATCACTAAATCCAGTCTTCAAGGCGTTCTAGAGAATGTTTTGGAGAAGAGAAGAGAGTGTCCCTCACATCTTGACTCCCGAATAAAAACGACGAACAACACGTGAATACCAGCTGCGAACTGACTGAAATGCAAACGTGGCAGTTTTACCTGGTAGCAATCATGATGGGTAATGTGACTTGGTGTTCAACACTAAACAACCAGAAAGTGCAAAAATTTGATTGAAGAGTCAACGCTTTGACGAAATAACCGATGTTCTGGCCAATGCGACGCGCGAGTTGAACAACATCCCAAACAAGGACTTTACTGACTGATTCACATGGTTTTATGAACGTTCTGTACGTTGTTCTCCGGTTAGGGAGACTATATAGACCACCTGAAGCATTAAAACCACCACCCTAACTTTTCTCTGTTTTTATTAATCCAGTCTCGAAAGATTCTGAGCTGACGGAGTATTGGACGACTTTCTGACTTCATACCACTACAAATACTGAACAGAAATACATGTTCTAATCAGCATCTGGAAGAGAGATTTTAGTTTCGGTCTGGACTCTAAGTCTCAAGCGTAATAATTTCAAAAATGTGTGTGAAATCTTATGGAACTTACCTGCTAAGGTCATCAGTCTCTAAGCTTACACACTACTTAACCTAAATTATCCTAACGACAAACACAAACACCCATGCCCGAGGAAGGACTCGAAACTCCGCCGGGACCAGCCGCACAGGTAATAATTTCAGTGTGGCAGTTTTTCTTATTCGAGTCGTGCTGCAGGGCGTCATTTCGGCATTTTGCATGTCCTATGAGTCAAGTGCATAGTCACTGCAGGATAAAATTAATCTAGGATCTAGCAAATCTATGTTACTACCTCTGCTCTCATAACCATGCACATAAAGGGTAAAGAAATTCCTGTCAGCACTAGGGATCGGAACGACTTTCTAAATGTCGAGAGTCACCGAAGAAACATACGTTAGGGTCCCAAACTTCCTGGCAGATTAAAACTGTATGCCGGACCGAGACTCGAACTCGGGACCTTTGTCCTTCACTGGCAAGTGCTCTAATAACACTCTGCTGCAGAGTGAAAATTTCGTTCTGGATACGTTATGGTCCTTAGTTTCAGGGATCGATGGACGAACAGATATGTAGCCATAAGTTTAATACCTCGGATCCTCTCTGTCCGGTTTACTGTAAATTTGTCGATGAATCTGGTAATGTGGCTCCTCAGTTCCACCAACTTTCCTGGAAGTGAAACGATGTTAAATAAATTGGGTAAAGGCCTAGAAAAAGAACCACACACTCAGACGTCTGGCAAATAGAATGAAAATTTGTTGAACTTGTGGTCTACAGTTAATGTATTGTCAACAAACTATCGACCTAGCATTCGTCACTTAATTGTCTACAGGATGTTCACGTGGCAGTCTTATGCGGCTCAGTCTTGTAACGTGTCACTCTTTTTTTAAATAATAGAGGAACAAGATGAAGAGCAAGTGGAGCCACTCCACTCTTGAGCTTGCATAATGACCATGACAAAAAGTTCTATTGAGGAATCACAGAATATGGGTCTGCGATATTAATCGTAAGTCTGGCTGAACTCATCTATTAATATGATTCCATCTGGCATACGGTACACAGAAACATTTGAACCATAACTATTTAGGGCAGAGAGAAATCAATGCCACGGCGTGCCGCGGGAAAAGAACCCCTGCAACCGTCTGAACGTATGGTAGGGTTGTTAGTGGCAAGGGAAGTTACCGTAATTGGTGGGCACCGAGGATGTGTCCTGAGCCATCAACATGCGTATCTATCCAGTAGCATGCTAAGGCCGTAATAAGAGCATTGAATTTGACTGTAAAATCAGCCACTCAATGTGGGATTTGTTTGCGATCCGTCTGTTGTCAGGTTCTTTGTGCTATCCATTGTTTGGCTGTTTTGACTGTATAGCTGACATAGCCAGTCAGACTTGCCATGATACAGGGATTCCCAAAACTAGTGTAGTGTGTGCATTGAACTACGCATAGGTGAATAGGTGAATAGCTTTCTCACATATAGATTGTCTTTGGTCTTCTGTGCTCCATTCTATGACTGTGAGAATAATTTCCAGGGTTATTCGAATGTCTTGAGCTCCTCTACAGTAATGCAGCAGGATTCTTGGAAATCTCCACTGAGTGGCTGATTTTACAGTCAGATTCAATGCTCTTATTACGGCCTTAGTATGCTACTGGATCGACACGCATGTGTCTTTGGGCGGGTTTAGTGACATATTTGAACACTCAAAGGGATTGTGTGTGTGATACAATACCCACAGTCAACGGCTATCTTCAAGAGTTCTGGGAACAGGGGTGATGCAAAACTTTTTTTTATGTGTGTAAAAGACTGTAATTGAAAAGTGGGATGCCAGGTATCTCATTCTATGTTCCTCGGCATCTTTAAAAAATTTTGGCTTGCGAACATATTTCCGCCTTTTAATGCTGAGAGAGAAGAAGACATTGGCAGTTGCACAGAGACGGAAAAATAATAAATACTGCAACATTGTCGACAATGGTTATGGTATAGAAAGAAAGGGATGCTGTAGCAGTGGAACATAGCTGACAGTGACAGAATAGTGCTAGGAAAACAGTGAAGGAGACAGAGCCATTGGGGCATAAATAAACAGAGGCAGAAAGTTGAAAGGGTGAGAGTCAGTTATAATGAGAGACATGGCCTATCACAATGACAACGAGGGAGCGAGGAAGCGAGGATTAGTGACACAGAGAAGAAACAGTAGCTTTGGGAAGGGGCGAAAGAGGTAGTAGCTGTAAGAGATGCCAAGATGGAGACTGTGACATTGAGAGGGGAGTGTAGTACTAGGGTCCAACGAAGGAGCCTTTGGCTGTCAGACAAGGGACAGCGACAGTTAGAGTGAGACAAAGAGATAATGACAATGGGTTGGCCTGAATGAGTGACTGAGAAAGGTAACGTGGATGAGTACGAGTGACTTACAGCGATGGACTAGTGGGTGTGAGCGAGTTACGGCGAGAACCCCTCTTTTCAGTCAGTTTTTAATAAACAGTAGCGTATTCGATATCTTTGTGGCGCGATAGGAGCATTTTTCCGCTGTTTCACCATGTACACGGTATGTTGTGTGCTGTGTTATAGTGTGCCCGTTTTACACCGCTCGTCGGTAGAAGACTGTGGGTCTCCGGACGCTGCATTACCGGCAAGAAGCTCGTCCCGAAGTATGAGGCAAAGCTTCTTCTTCGCGTTGTTCCTGCGATAGCGGGGAGTGGCTGTCGTCGTCTAAGTGAGTTGGCTAAAGTTGTGGAAGGCTACGTGGATGCCGCGCGGCATGGGAAGATAAGGGAACGCGGAGCGCGGGGCCAGGCGGCGTCCCGGTGGGAACTTGGCCGTCACCATGGAGACGTGCCGTGGCTCAGATGCCTCACGTAGCCGCTAGGAGTACGCACGGCTGTATCTTAGTAGTCGCCACACGCAGCATACTGGGATATTTACTTGTGATTCACAGACCAGTTTTGTCTTATTATAAAGGTAACGTCTTTAGTATGCTGCACTTCCCTATGAACATCAGTTTCTATAAATATCACCTCAGATGCTAAAATGTTCTTCGTTTCCTCACCTGGTTTCACGACATATGTTAATTTTCAAGCGAAAGTACCTCTAGACTCTTGTTGTAACTATTAATAAAGATTCTTTAATCAGTCTTCTAACTTGTTTGATGTGACACGCTGCTATTTTCTCAATTTCCTTAATTATCTCTCCTATATAGTTGATTCACTTGAACCATGCACATTTTTACTACGGGAACACCACCAGTTTTTATTTGCAATCTCTTGTCTAGGTTTATGTCTGTCTTTACTGAAAAATGGAGTAGACAATCTTGACCAAGAATATTCATTTATTATAACTGTATGTTTCAGACACACATCTGCAAGCCAGTATTCATAACCGATATCTGATGTTTAACTAGAACGTAGTCTAAAGCTGGTTCTAAACCAGCATTTTCATTTGGAAAAGGATATCGAGAAAGCAAGGAAATCTAAACAGAGGTGCAATTTTAGAATGCTGGTTTCAAAACGCTAAAGCGAAATCTGAAAATTAATCAGTATCTATGTTATTAACGTTAGAAAATTCCAGTGAAATAGAAAACCTCAGAATTTCATAGAAATATCATACAAATGGATCAATCTGCTGCAATGTTAGGCGAGTCGGTAGAGTCGCACAAAACACAAGACAGTTTAAACACGACCAGATAGTGTGAAATCTTTGTTACTTTATGTGCTATATATGGCAAAATCAACTGACTGATCTGCGTTCACCTAAATGCATAACCGGCGACTGTGTGGCAATTAATGAACAATTTGGTAACTATAAAAAATGCTGCTCTATCCGTAACCGAAGCTTTTCATGAAGTAGAACTGCAAGAACTGAAAACAAAGTAATCATGTTAATGAGAAAATTATCGAAACATACGGAAACAAATCTTTTACAAAGTGAATGTAATAAAACACAAACATAACATCTGGATTAATTTGTATGACTTGCTACTACATATAACACCGAGACTGGTTCAGTTGTGTCACATCAATACGAAAATTATATGCAGTCAATGATCGGTTCCATTCCACGTAAACACAGTTCACACCATTATGCGGCCAACACCAGCTTGCACGGCGCTTCGTTGAAAACGTGGATCCGTGGCTTCAAGGACTCTGTGCCACGCTCAAACCCTACCACCAGCTCTTACCTATTGAAACTGGAACTCTTCTGACTAGGCGACGGTGTTCCAGTAATCTAGGGCCCAACTGACATCGTCCGTGGTGAGAAGTAATGCCTGAAATTTGATGTCCTCGGCACACTCTTAACACACTGGATATGGGAATGTTGAATTCCCTAACGATTCCCCTAATGGAATGTCCCACGCGTTTAGTTCCAACTACCATGCCGCGTTCACAGTCGGTTAATTCGCGTCGTGCGGCCATAATAAGGTCTGAGAACAAATGGCAGCTTCGCCAGTGCTCTGAACCTTTATACCGGTTGTATATTTACATGTGCATATCACTATCCCGTGTCCGTTGTCACTTCAATATACTTCCGTTCTTCTATCATGTGTTACTGCACATGTATCACTTGTGTCTATCACTCGTGTCATCGTTCGAAATTGTCTTTCGTGCGTTAACATGTATCCTTTACCCGTGCAATCGTGCACATTACGACATATTTTACGTACTGAAAAGTACACCTTGCTTTTTAGCTATTTGCATGTTACTGTGTTTTATGTGCGCACTGGGTCAGGATTGTTCATTGTTACTTACGATAACTGTAAACTTTGAAGTTTTCACGAGTTATCAGCCTAGTGACGTCGTCTTCTAGTCGCAACGTTTCAATGGATTGCGTATCCATCATCTTTGCCTGAAGATGGTGGACACACAATCCATTGAAACGTTGCGACTAGAAGACGACACCACTCGGCTGATAACCCGTGAAGATTTCATAGCTTAAATACGCCGAGAAAGCCTGCAATAGCATATAACTTTAAACTTTGTATAAACATTTCTATGACTTTCGCGTGCTATCGTGTTTCCGATACGTACAGATTTGTTTTCGTGCATTACTTTATATAGTTTTTTTCAATTTCTTGCTTGAAATGTATGTGTACAAATATTTATTTATTTTCATCACATTATGCTCTAGTAGCACACACTTGTTCGTGCCCACGACAGCCAAATAGTTTTATTACCGCAGAATAACGAACATGGATTAACACCAAAACAAATCACACAAAAATTATTGCAATATCACAACTGTCCCTGTCCCACTCGTTAAGTGTCACTGAATCCAAGATTTACCGAACAGCATCATAACCCATCCGGCTACATACATTTGAATTTGCGTTTTCATAAAAATAAAAACCCTGGAAAATAATAACGTATGAATTACGTGCAAAAATGTTCTCTCTTATTTAGATCTTTAGTTTAAGTATAGTTTTATTAATATTTTACTGTTCTTACTTAATTATGTCATGGAGATTGTTTCCTTCAGTATCCCAGTTTTTCTTATCTGGAAAATGTTCAACTGTTTTCATTAGTATTAAGTCTGTCTGTATAGTTCATTAACCTCTGACGTCTCGCTCGATAGTTAGTAGCTTTACATCACGCCACCAGTGACTCTTCATCATCATGTTCGTACATCTACACACGACAAATAAGTATTAGTTAAACTAGTTCTCCACATTCAAATCCATTGTGTGACCGTCCATATGCTGAAATGCTACAACATCTCTTACTACAAAACATAAGAAAATAGAACAAGTAGTGACTACACTATTTTGCCGGCCGCGGTGGTCTAGTGGTTCTAGGCGCTCAGTCCGGAACCGCGCGACTGCTACGGTCGCAGGTTCGAATCCTGCCTCGGGCATGGATGTGTGTGATGTCCTTAGGTTAGTTAGGTTTAAGTAGTTCTAAGTTCTAGGGGACTGATGACCACAGACGTTAAGTCCCATAGTGCTCAGAGCCATTTGAACCATTTGACTACACTATTTGTCTATTTAATAAAATTTAACACTTATTTCTAGTATTATGCACCTCTGTCTTTTAATTCGCAGCTTTTACATCAGTCTTGTTGTTGCTAATGATAATTATTATGTATTCATGTTGTCACATTTCCTTCTGCTCATCATTAGTACATAAAATTCTTGTACACAAGAGTATTGCATTTCAGACAATTTCATCTCTGATTACTGTACAACGTATCACTACAAACATATGACTTCATATTAAAAAACATAAAGAAGGGAATCATAGAAACCTTATACTACTGTACATGATTTCTCAAGTCTTCGTATGGGTATCTTCTTATATTTTATTTCTTTCTCATCGTTAGGTGCACATTTTCCTTATCTCCTTCTTTACACTTTGTTGCTTCATTCACGGGGTGGGACAAGTAAATACAGTAAATAGGCAATGGTTGTTGTGTTGAGATCCTTTACAAAACCTGGGCTCTTCGGAACAGAGATCCATGTATTTAATAAATCCGCCAGTTCTGCTTGCTGTGCTATGTTGAGGAATCGTTACTGTGCTACCATGTTTTCAACGCTACTCTTGTTGGATTCCATGGTCGTGTGATTGTTGTATGCATTTGTTTCATTAAAAGAGTTAGACTGTACATCGACAAATATACAGCATGTCGTTGTATACACTACTGGCCATTGAAGTTGCTACACCAAGAAGAAATGCAGATGATAAACGGGTATTCGTTGCACGAATATATTATACTAGAACTGACATGTGATTTCATTTTCACGCAATTTGGGTGCATAGATCTGAGAAATCAGTCCCAGAACAACCACCTCTGGCTGTAATAACGGCCTTGATACGCCTGGGCATTGAGTCAAACAGAGCTTGGATGGCGTGTACAGGTACTGCTGCCCATGCAGCTTCAACACGATACCACAGTTCATCAAGAGTAGTGACTGACGTATTGCGACGAGCCAGTTGCTCAGCCACCATTGACCAGACGTTTTCAATTGGTGTGAGATATGGAAAATGTGCTGGCCAGGGCAGCAGTCGAACATTTTCTGTATCCACAAAGGCCCGTACAGGACCTGCAACATGCGGTCGTGCATTATCCTGCTGAAATGTAGGGTTTCACAGGGACCGAATAAAGGGTAGAGCCACGGGTCGTAAAAGATCTGAAATGTAACGTCCACTGTTCAAAGTGCCGTCAATGCGAACAAGAGGTGACCGAGACGTGTAACCAATGGTACCCCATACAATCACACGGCGTGATACGCCAGTATGGCGATGATGAATACACGCTTCAAAAATGTTCAAATGTGTGTGAAATCTTATGGGACTTAACTGCTAAGGTCATCAGACCCTAAGCTTACACACTACTTAACCTAAATTATCCTAAGGACAAAGACACACACCCATGCCCGAGGTAGGACTAGATCCTTCGCCGGGACCAGCCGCACAGTCCATGACTGCAGAGCCCTAGACCGCTCGGCTGATCCCGCGCGGCAATACACGCATCCAATGTGCATTCTCCGCGATGTCGCCAAACACGGATGCGTCCATCATTATGCTGTAAACAGAACCTGGATTCATCCGAAAAAATGACGTTTTGCCATTCGTGCACCCAGTTTCGTCGTTGAGTACACCATCGCGGGTGCTCCTGTCTGTGATGCAGCGTCAAGGGTAACCGCAGACATGGTCTCCGAGCTGATAGTCCATGCTGCTGGAAACGTCGTCGAACTGTTCGTGTAGATGGATGTTGTGTTGCAAACGTTCCCATCTGTTGACTCAGGAATGGAGACGTGGCTGCACGATCCATTGCAGCCATGCGGATAAGATGCCTGTCATCTCGACTGCTAGTGATACGAGGCCGTTGGGATCCAGCACGGCGTTCCGTATTACCCTCCTGAACCCACCGATTCCATATTCTGCTAGCAGTCATTGGATCTCGACCAACGCGAGCAGCAATGTCGCGATACGATAAACCACAACCGCGATAGGCTACAATCCGACCTTTATCAAAGTCGGAACGTGATGGTACGCATTTCTCCTCCTTACACAAGGCATCACCAAAACGTTTCACCAGGCAACGCCGGTCAACTGGTGTTTGTGTATGAGAAATCGGTTGGAAACTCTCCACATGTCAGCGCGCTGTAGGCGTCGCCACCAGCACCAACCTTGTGTGAATTCTGTGTAAAGCTAATCATTTGCATATCAAAGCATCTTCTTCCTGTCGGTTAAATTTCGCGCTGTAGCACGTCATCTTCGTGGTGTAATAATTTTAATGGCCAGTAGTGTACAAACTTAACTCTGCCACATTGGCAATTTGTGCAGTACCGTGCTTTAGTTTTTAAGAAATCTACAATGACTTCGCCACTAACAGTCAAAATCGACTTGCCCCGTGAGAGTCAATGACAGTGTTCGTCTCTCGAAAAATTTCTAATCCTATTATGCAGCTCGCAGATAATCCTTTCACTATTAAGGGCGTGCATTTCATTGCTCCATTTCCTAAATTTAATTCAAGCTGCTCCTGCCATTTTAAGCTTTGTTATTTCACGCCAGTAGCTCCCGAAATCCGGCAGGTCAGCCCCGGCAAGGTGGGTATGCTTTTTGTCTCAATGAGTTGCTGGACATGGCACCTTTTAACTTTCCTTACAGAAGATGAGCTCAGCAGGCGAATAATCTACAAATTGATTTCCTATGAGACACGAGATTAACTATAATAACTGGCTTGACTTCTTATTTTCACGTCCGTGAAAAGTTGGTAACATCTAAAGTGCGCCAGTTTTATTCACACTGTGCAATCAGATTTCGTCAATTAAATGACAAGAAGATTTTAAGTAATTACTACAATTCGTAGTTATCTTGGTTAGATGGCTGCATTGGTGGCTAATCTTTACCTCCCAAGCCAGTTATTTCCGTTCATACAATAAGATTCAACCGCACATCCACTTTACAAACTGTCAATTATACACCAAGGGTATTACGGGTACAAAATAAAAGAACATTGCACTATGTCTCAACAAAAACAGGTGATTCTACTCACTTAAAGAAAGTTACATTAGTACAACCACCTAAAGAGATCGTGGCCTCGAGTAGGAAAGGCGAAGAAGGAAGTGAATAGTGAAGTACGTCACACAAAAGATGGATATTGCTTTACAAAGATAACTTACTTACTAAACCTGTTATTCCGAAGTTTAAGCATTATGAATTATAATTTGCATATATATGCCTTTGCTTCATCGCAAGTAACACACTTCATAGTCAGAATTTTCTATCTATTCTTAAAGAGAGAAAATAATTTTTTTAAAAAGAAAACAAATAAAAATTTTAGTGTTTTGTTACAACCTGTATCCACAATAGCAACAATGGGAATCCCTTCCACTATCCAATTACTATCAAATTAAGAACAGCTTGTGCTACAACTTCTGTCTGTTCCTTACATGCGTCAGTATCCTGGCATAGTTCATCACGCACGTCTAAATATTCATTATATCACAGCATATCTCCTAATATCGTGTCGAACCTCCTTTTTCCCGGCGTAGTGCTGCAACTCGACGTGGTATGGCCTCAGCAAGTCCTTGGAAGTCCCCTGAAGAAATACTGAGCCGTGCTAGCCCTGTAGCCATCGATAATTGCGAAAGTGTTGCCAGTGCAGCATTTTGATTGAACTCTCAATTATGTTCGATGGGACTCATGTCGGGCGATCTGGATGACCGAACCATTCGGTCCAATTGTCCAGAATGTTCTTAAAACCAACCACAAACAACTGTGTTCACGTGGTTAGGTTAGTGTTTTCTTTAACGTCCCGTCGACAATTAGGTCATTAGAGCACAAGCTCGGGTTAGGCAAGGATGGGGAAGGAAATCGGCCGTGCCCTTTCAAAGGAACCATCCCAGCATTTGCCTGAAATGATTTAGGGAAATCACGGAAAACCCAAATCAGGATAGCTGGAGACGGGATTGAACCGTCGTCCTCCCGAATGCGAGTCCAGTGTGCTAACCACTGCGCCACCTGGCTCGGTCTGTGTTCACGTGACATAAGGCATTGTCATCCATAAAAATTCCACCGTTGTTTGGGAACATGAAGTCCATGAATGAATGGAAATGGTCTCCGAGTAGCCGGACATAGCCATTTCCAGTTGATGATCGCTTCAGTTGGACCAGCCCACACCATTATGGAGACGCCACCAATTAGCATGCTGCCTTGTTCACAACCTGTGTTCGTGGCTTCGTGGGGACTGCACCACACTCGAACCCTAACATCAGCTTTTACCAACTGAAATCGGGGCTCATTTGACCAGGCCACACTTTTCCAGTTATCTAGGGTCCAACCCATACGGTCACGATCTCAGGAGAGGCGCTGCTCGTGACCAGAGGCTTTTGCGTCGGTCGTTTGCTGCCATAGCTTGTTAACCCCAAATCTCGCCGCATTGTCGTAACGTATCCGTTCTTCATATATCCCACATTGACTTCTGAGGTTATTTCACACAGTGTTGCTTGTCTGTTATCACTGACAACTCTACGCAGTCGCTGCTGCTCTCTGGGATTAAACTGTAATTTTTCCTCCTATCTACGTGATTATGTAGATCTCAATTCGTTCGAGCAATCAATCATTCATGATAGGAAATATAGTCATAGCTCAGTCACTCAAAATGATTCTGAAATTTTACTTGTTAGAATGAAATCAGGCGATGATTCTTCTTCTCTGCAGGCTCGTGCTTTGCGGCAGTCTGCTAATCTGTACAAATAAAATGCCTCGTAATTTTGGGAGCGTTGTATAATCAGTCGGGAAACCTCAGATCAAGCGGATATTTGGCTTTGATGAAGTTTAACCTTCCGAAGAAGCAATGGAGCTCTTGGATTATTAAGTGCATGTTCGTATCCAGTCTTTCGGAAGTCCCTTCTGATTAACAACTACGCAATATATCGATAAATATCATTAATTCTCAAATTTAAAATACACACGTTTTATTTGAAGAAGCCATATATATATATTTCCTTTTTAATCGTACAGTTTCGTCTCAGTTATCTTCTGTGATAAATCTCAATAATCAGATTACAGTTCTTCCAAACCAAGCTCAGGCTAATCGGCACGAAGACCATCTCGGAAGCTCCCTTTCTTTTTTTTCTAACAACCACCAGAGAGAGTACTACAAAGAATACTTATGCGCTCATGACATAGCTATTGTATGAACTACTTTTCGCATGGATTCTGCGAGTATGAAGATAGAAAATTAGTAAACGTCATTCAAAGGTAAAAGTGTATCTGAATAATTCATCGAATATAAAGAGATATTACAATTGCCCCTCGCAGCGAGCAAAGTTAATGATAATACACTTTGCGAGCTAACAGAAAAAATTTGTTGGATTGTTTATTCAAAAGAGGAATATTTTGAATTAGTAGAATTTTACTATAGAGAGTATGGGTAACATGTTAAGACAATAAGTTACGAGAATACCTAAGCTGTAGCTTTTACATGTACCGGGGTATACCCGCATCCCGAGTACATAACCAGGGAAGATGTAGATTGGTGTAATTACGAAAAAGGTCTACCCATTTGGGAACTGGCCTTCACAGGGAAACCCTGGAAAACCCGGAAGAATAGACCCCAGCTCAGGTATTAAAGAAGATAGGAAAGCCTAAATCCAGTAATTTTGAAATATATAGAAGCTCTATAGATTAGATCGAACGAAAAGTGCCTCATAGCCAAAAAAAAATTTACAATATTGCTCAAAAAAAATTTTTCAAAATTCTTCTTTCGACGATGTAGCCGGCAATCTCGTTGTGAAGTCGATGGAACAGGAACACTGGGTACGGACACCGGGTAGGCGACGTACAGCGTTTGGTGGACGCGGCACGGAGGACAGGCGATGGCTTATGGTACAGGATAGAAGCTGGTAACATGCCGTAGAAACAGGAAGATGATCTCAGGAACAGATGGTCAGGTACGTGAACATGAAACAGGTTTAAAGTGGAATAAGAAAAGGTTATGACTGAATAAATCCATGGAAGAGAGTGGATTAAGGCAACGAAGTCCATATTTCATCGTTGAACTCAAAATCGGAGTGGATTCTTATATTCTTCCATCTGTACTAGACTGGAATATCCATCAGTCCTGACAATCACGAATTTTTTTGTAGTCCTCAATACCAAAGTTGTTTTGCATTACAACTACTGATTGTCCAAAACATTGCCAACAAGTATGATCCAGGATTTGGTATATTTACAATAACATATGGTCCGGTATAAATAAGATTCCATTTCTTTATGTTCTTCATCAGTTTCGAGGAATAGATGTGTCGCCTCAATAAAACCTTTTCTCCAAGATGAAACGTCTGAATCCGGTGAATCCGTTTATCGTATGTCAATTTCCGTTGTATTGCCTTTTTAGTTAAACTGACAAGTGCGCGTCGAATCTTTTCCTCCCATTTTAAATTCTGGTCTTCATACTTTTCTTCCGTTGCCTCCAGGTTTAGGAACGACTAAGAGCGGAGAACAATATGGACTAGTTGATGGCTCAATCAAGTTCCATTCTAACATTCTATTTATCTCCCTTTGAACAGATTGTTTTAAACGCCAGGGGATCGGATAGTGCATGTAACAGTAAGTCTGATGTGGCTTCACTTGTAGGTGACAAATATACCCTTTAATAATTCCTGGTTTCTCATCAAAAATCTCTTCATATGCCTCTAACAAATAATGAAGCTGCTGCCTTTGTTCTCCGGTAAGCTGATTTGATTCACTAGCTTTTATCATTGTTGTTTGGTTAAAGTCCTCCTGTTGTATCAAATCCTTTGAAAATTCCTTCCAACGACCGTTTGTAGTGTCAATTAATTGAATTATGGCACCGCGACAATATTTCTCATGCACAGTTTCCTATCTATTTAAATCCAGTGCTATCTCTTCTCCATTTAATCTAAATTTAACTATTCCTTCCAAAAAATCAATCTGACACTCGTACTCCTGCATACTCCCAATACCAAGAATACAGTCCACTAATAACTTCTCCACTACAAGGAACGTGCATTTTATTGCTACATTTCCCATTTTCATCTCTAATTGTGTTTGTATTTTGACATTGGGAGAGCGTGTTCCAACAGCTCCGATGATTTTGCAGTTCTGTACTGGCAAAATTGGTACCTTCTTCTTCCTAATAATTCTCCGAAAAAGAGCGCCTGAGATGACATTGGCGGAAGCGGCGGTGTCCAATATCACATTCGTTGGAACTTCCTCTATTTCAACACATACTTCCGATACCGGAACACTCGATCTGTCATTATGACACGTTATTAAATCCTTTGTTAACTCTTCAGTCAACAGCTCACCATCATTATATCTTAACAATTGTAATTTTACTGTTTCGCCCCTAACAGATCCCCTGACCGCTCCTCTGGGGCACGATGCGGTCATGTTCAGTTTGACTGATTATTGGTCCGATTGGTGTTTATCTCTTCAGCTACTTCAGTGATTATCGGTTGTTGTGGTGAATTCGGTCTATATTGTCTTGCTTGATTTGTGTAATTATTGTTGTTGTTCTGCTGGTGTTGGTAGAACTGTCCTGTGTTGCCATACATTGGATCATATCGATTAAAATTCCTACTGTTCCTAAAATAGCCCCTCGCTGCACCATTACTAAAGTTTCCATTATGGTAATAATTATTGTTTGCATTTTGTCCATTTCTAAGTCTCCTCGGAGAGTGTAGTTGGTTATGATTATTGTTACTGCTACCATTACTGCCATTCCCATTCGAGTTGCAGCTCGGATTCGCTTCTGTTACTCTTCTTTGATATGACATTTCTCTTGCCCTTTTATTGTCCTCCTCAATTATATCAATATGATCAAGCGTAGTCATAAATGAGTCTATATCCTTATCATTTATATACAACAGCTGATTCCTTATACTGGTGGGTAGTCTGGACTTGAGTATTCTAAGTATATCCGGCAAAGGAATCGGTACATCCCAATACAAAGATTTATTAATGTATTTCTCAAAATATCTCTTTAGAGATCCTCTAGAAAATGAGAAAGGCTCAGGATATAATACTTCCTGCCTAAGTCTTTCTTGTATTCCAGCAGACCAATATTTTGCTAGAAAAGCCTGCTCAAATTCTTTGTAACATTTACACGAAGATGTTTGTTCGGATGCCCACAATGCTCCTGTTCCTTGTATATATCCAGATACAAAACTAATCTTTTGCCATTCTGTCCAAGATCGTGGAAATAGACCTCTGAAACTTCGAATAAAGACTACAGGATGAACATTCTTTTTGTCAGGGTTAAAGATTTGAAATTGTCTCTGTTTAATCATCTTCTCCTCAACGGTACTACGATTCCAAAAATCATCCTGTTCGTACTTTTCCCTGTGGCTATCCTTTATATCGAATCTAACTTGTGACGTTCCAGTTCTGTCTACATCGGATCTTGACGTGGACGGAATGTCACGCACAGATTGAGAGTTTTGTTTCCTACTTCTCGGTGTTTCTAAATCCTCCTGCGAGAGATTTAGTGATCTTTCGATATTTTCTTTCCAACGCGAGAAATCTTCGCCAAGTTGTTCTCGAACTTCCTTTAACCCTTTGTTAAAAAAATTATCCTCGGAACTCTCTGAAATTGACTGTAAAGCTACTTTCAAAGTTTCTTCTATCGTTTCCGAAGGAGAATTTTGCCGCTCTAATGTCATTTCTGAAAACTTTCCCGCAAGTACATTCATTCTATGTTCCACTATCTCCTGTTTTTCCTTCACTTCGTCAAATTGCTTCTTTAAATTATCTTGGGATTCTGTTATTTCTGGTATCATAGATACGGAACACTGTATGTCCTCTTGAGCTTGTATTACTTGAGGAAACAGTTCTACTTGTTTTTGTATCGTGTCAATTTTGACGGATACATATTCGGTTAGTTCCGCTTTTAATTTACTATTGTTTTCTTGGCATTGTCGGCGGACCTGCTCAATTCGAGCAATAAGATTCTGTTCGGTCTTTTCTGCCTGTTCTTTTATTTCCTGTGTCTGGGTATTTAATCTCTGATATAATTCGGTAAAGGTTGCTCTTAACTGATTTTGTAACTCTGTTTGATTTTCGGCTAGTTGATTTTTGAATTCATTTTGTATAACGGATAAGTCTCGTTTTACCTCTGCTTGGCCTTCGGCTAATAGAGACAACTGTTGCATAATAACAACTAATGTGTCAACAACAGTCTGATCAGCTGTTGTATGAATGTTTTTTGAACCAGCGGGATTATTTATATTGCTACCGCTAGCCACAACAGTCTCAGAATTGCTATCCGTGGCCTCTGCTTCTGTGCAAACAGCTGAAGGCTGTTGCACGTCTCGTTGCTGATTCAATGACATTTTAAATGCCGCTCTAGTCAATACCATTAAATAACTGTCAATATCAGGTTCCAGTCACTAAATACAGTTTCAAATTTACTGTCGTAGACACACTTAACTTTCAAATTACTTCACAGATGGTATAAAGTTCACTGCTCAGATACGAAAATCACACAATACACAGCTCTACAATCTAACTACTATCTGGAAAAAAGTTCTTTCTAAATTGATTTCAAACTATTTTAACTACAGGATAAAAAAATTAGATTTCTCTGGCCTTGTTCTGTAGTCTCGGTGTTGTCCAATAGTTGACATCGTTTCTTGGTATCAGCAATCTTTTACTATGGGCACCGAATCTCTCTTCAGATTAGTTACCTCTCGTTCTCGTTGGTTTTCATGAAACAAAAAATACATATATTATATAACAATCCATGAGAGTTCTGTCACGGTCGCCACTGTAATTTTTCCTCCTATCTACGTGATTATGTAGATCTCAATTCGTTCGAGCAATCAATCATTCATGATAGGAAATATAGTCATAGCTCAGTCACTCAAAATGATTCTGAAATTTTACTTGTTAGAATGAAATCAGGCGATGATTCTTCTTCTCTGCAGGCTCGTGCTTTGCGGCAGTCTGCTAATCTGTACAAATAAAATGCCTCGTAATTTTGGGAGCGTTGTATAATCAGTCGGGAAACCTCAGATCAAGCGGATATTTGGCTTTGATGAAGTTTAACCTTCCGAAGAAGCAATGGAGCTCTTGGATTATTAAGTGCATGTTCGTATCCAGTCTTTCGGAAGTCCCTTCTGATTAACAACTACGCAATATATCGATAAATATCATTAATTCTCAAATTTAAAATACACACCTTTTATTTGAAGAAGCCATATATATATATATTTCCTCTTAATCGTACAGTTCGTATCAGTTATCTTCTGTGATAAATCTCAATAATCAGATTACAGTTCTTCCAAACCAAGCTCAGGCTAATCGGCACGAAGACCATCTCGGAAGCTCCCTTTCTTTTTTTTCTAACAACCACCAGAGAGAGTACTACAAAGAATACTTATGCGCTCATGACATAGCTATTGTATGAACTACTTTTCGTATGGATTCTGCGAGTATGAAGATAGAAAATTAGTAAACGTCATTCAAAGGTAAAAGTGTATCTGAATAATTCATCGAATATAAAGAGATATTACAAAACGAAGGCTAATGCGTGGTCCGTGTTAAGAGGTAATGCCTTAAATTTGGTAATCTCGGCACACTCTTTGCACTGTGTGTGTCACAATACCGAATTTCCTAACGGTTGTCGAAATGGAGCGTCGCGTGCGTCTGGCTCCAACTACCATTTCTCGTTCAGAGTCGGTTAATTCCGATTGTGCCTCCATAATTACGTCTGAAACCAATTCACGTGAACCACTTGAGGACAAATGACAGCTCCGCCAATGCCCGCCCTTTTATTCATTGTGTACGCGATACGACCGCCACTGTATATGTGCATATCGCTATCCCATGACATTTGTCACCTCAGTGTGTCTATGCTGGTGCCACATGTACTAACCTCACGCCAGCCCACGGCACGCCCTGGAGGGCTGAGTACTATCACGCCTAGTTTGTTCACCTTTATGAGCTGATGGGTTGTGGTTACCTGACACTTCGACTATTCGAATAACACGGTTTTGAGATGGCGACCAGTTTTGGTTGGCAGGCTGAGACCAGTTCGGGTTATTTTTAGGAAAGGGCCACCACCTGTCTTCTGTGTTCGGATTGTATATAGGGGACGGTCCCGCGTTATTCACTTGGTGTTCTCTCCACGCGTCACTTAGTCTGTCTCATAGTTTCCATACACCGATTTGAATAGCCGTTTGGTTGTCACCAGATACTGCGAACTAATGTTATCCTTCCTTTCAGCCTTATTTGTTCGCAAGTTTTCCAAATCTCTATTAAACTCTCATTCTAGTACTAGAGCCCTATGATTTCCATAACGACTCCCGTTTACTCTGTATCAGGTCATCAGGCAGTTCCTTCGATATGTAGAGGAGTACAGTGTATAATCAACTTTCCAAGCTCCACGCTCTTTTCTGCGTTTAGCAGTGGTATTCGTATGTCAATTACCTCAGTTTTAGTTTCAACAAAGATTGTTTTGACTTTTTTATGAGCTAACTCGGTCCTTTAGACGATCATTTCTTAATCTGTTTCTTCACATCCACCCTGCAGAGATTTTTGCTTTGCTTCCAAGAACTTACTATTTCATTCCTATGCCTGGCCTTCCAATTTCTGTGGGTGCCCATTTTATAGAAGTATATTTCTCTGCAAATAAACTATCTATTGTGCGATTAATTATCGCAGTATCTGCATTCTTGCACAACTTCTGACATGTCTCCTTATTCCTCATTACTTCAGTATCCCATTTGTTTCAGTACTCATTCTTGGGGGCGATTCTCTTAATCTTCAATCTACTGTTAATCATTGTGATCCGAGTGTATATCTGCTCCTGGTTAATCCTTACAATCGAATATCTGATTTCGCAGTCTCTGAATATGGTGTACTTTGGCTGGAATCTTGCCGTATCTTTGGGCCTCTTTCAAATATACCTTCTGCTCTTGTGATTTGGAACTGTAGGTTAGCAATCAACAGTTAAAAACTTACTGCAGAACAGAGTTAGTTTCTGCTCGTTCATCCCAACCGCCGAGCCGGTACTTTGCCGTAGCTCTGTCTTCTGTTCCTCCCCCTATTACAGCATCGAGAGAGGTAGTGCAGATGTTGGCACACTGGACACGCGTTCGGGAGCACGGAGGGTCACATCACTGTCTGACCAGCCAGATTCACATTTTCCGTGACTTCCCTAAGATGCTCTAGGAAAGCGATGTGAAGACTCCTTTGAAAAGCGCAGGACGATTTCTGTCGCCGTCCATTCCTGTTCCGAGCTTGTGCTCCGCTTCTAATGACCTCGGTGTCGACGGTACTTCAAATTCTAATCTTCCTTCCGTCCTCCCTTCCTATTACAGCGCCCAGATCCCCATGACTGTTAGTTTATTGAACATTCCCATATATTTTCTCTATCTCAACACCTTCTTCTTGTGACATCTGCATGTGTAACTAAATATTGTTGCTGGCACCGGTTTGTTGTCGATTCAGATGAGACTAAACCTACCGCGGAGCTGTCGACTGTAATTTACTCTCTACCCTACCTTCCTATTCACTGCGAATACTATTCATGTTATAATACTTTTTGATTCGTTTTTGGTCTCCTACCAACCATCTAAATAACTACTACTTTTCCAATACGTTTTCGTTCTATCACAGTGCTGTTTGTTCTGAACTTCTGACTCCTTTGCTCCAGTCTTCTTTTTTGGTCTGAAAGAACAGAAACCATCTTCATATAGATAAGGCTTACCGGCCAATGATCTTCTTCAGTGCAGATACACTAAAATCGCTCAAACTCTTACGTGAATCGGTAGATTGTCTGCCGCGAGTAATGAGTATAGTGGGCAGGGGCACTACAAATGTAGATTGTGGACAATAAGTTGGAAATGTGGCTCTCACGCGGAGCGTGTCAGAGATACGTCCCTGCAGTCTCGTCTTTGAACGTGTATTGTAAGCAACACCCTTCCTGGCATTGTATCCAAAGTGCATTTACGGTGCCCTCGTAGTGGAATATAAAAATATGAGTGAAAAACTCTATTGCGATCACAGATGCGAATCAGAAAACGAATTAAGAGGTAAATTAAAAACTGAAAGAGTGTCTATATGGTTTAACATCAGTTTTGCGTATTGGTCTGTTGTAGTATCCCTAGAGCTCCAGCGGACATCATGTTTTGAACGAAATAAATTGCCGGCACGGTAGCTCAGCGCTTTCGGTCGCAGAGCTGGCTGGTATCTGTAATAAAAAAAAAACTGAGTGAAGGGATCAATAACGAACTTCAACGGATGTCGTATGATGTCCGCTACGATCAAATGCAATGAACTAACGAACAATAATGAAAAAAAAAGATGATAGAGCGTCTGCCATGTGAGTATGAGACCCCGGATTCGAGTCCCGGTCGGAGTGCAGATTTTCAACTGTCCCCGTTGATATTTATCAACGCCTGTAAGCAGGTAATGGTCTGCATTTCATTGTAATTTCAATGACTAATGAGGTCGCTGATATGGAGAACCTGCCAATAGGTGGCAGCACAATGCACCTAATACGAAAAACGTATGTTTTTGGGAGTGTCCGGATACATTAGATCACATGGTGTATATTGTATCGTTGCTTGTGACTAACATGCAATTTTAAAAAGACGTTCATTTACAATTCTTGCTCAAAAGATGCCGTAAATCACATTTAAGCAAACTGTGCCTCAGGTCTGCGGCTTGTATTCATGTCTGTACGTTTTAATTCCCCCCCATGAACCATGGACCTTGCCGTTGGTGGGAGGCTTCCGTGCCTCAGCGATACAGATGGCCGTACCGTAGGTGCAACCACAACGGAGGGGTATCTGTTGAGAGGCCAGACAAACATGTGGTTCCTGAAGAGGGGCAGCAGCCTTTTCAGTAGTTGCAGGGGCAACAGTCTGGATGATTGACTGATCTGGCCTTGTAACATTAACCAAAACGGCCTTGCTGTGCTGGTACTGCGTACGGCTGAAAGCAAGGGGAAACTACAGCCGTAATTTTTCCCGAGGACATGCAGCTTTACTGTATGATTAAATGATGATGGCGTCCTCTTGGGTAAAATATTCCGGAGGTATAATAGTCCCCCATTCGGATCTCCGGGCGGGAACTACTCAAGAGGACGTCGTTGTCAGGAGAAAGAAAACTGGCGTTCTACGGATCGGAGCGTGGAATGTCAGATCCCTTAATCGGGCAGGTAGGTTAGAAAATTTAAAAAGGGAAATGGATAGGTTAAAGTTAGATATAGTGGGAATTAGTGAAGTTCGATGGCAGGAGGAACAAGACTTTTGGTCAGGCGAATACAGGGTTATAAATACAAAGTCAAATAGGGGTAATGTAGGAGTAGGTTTAATAATGAATAAAAAAAATAGGAATGCCGGTAAGCTACTACCAACAGCATAGTGAATGCATTATTGTGGCCAAGATACACACGAAGCCCACGCCTACTACAGTAGTACAAGTTTATATGCCAACTAGCTCTGCAAATGACGAAGAAATTGAAGAAATGTATGACGAAATAAAAGAAATTATTCAGATAGTGAAAGGAGACGAAAATTTAATAGTCATGGGTGACTGGAATTCAGTAGTAGGAAAAGGGAGAGAAGGAAACGTAGTAGGTGAATATGGATTGGGGGTAAGGAATGAAAGAGGAAGCCGCCTGGTAGAATTTTGCACAGAGCACAACTTAATCATAGCTAACACTTGGTTCAAGAATCATAGAAGAAGGTTGCATACATGGAAGAAGCCTGGAGATACTGACATATTTCAGATAGATTATACACTCCTGGAAATGGAAAAAAGAACACATTGACACCGGTGTGTCAGACCCACCATACTTGCTCCGGACACTGCGAGAGGGCTGTACAAGCAATGATCACACGCACGGCACAGCGGACACACCAGGAACCGCGGTGTTGGCCGTCGAATGGCGCTAGCTGCGCAGCATTTGTGCACCGCCGCCGTCAGTGTCAGCCAGTTTGCCGTGGCATACGGAGCTCCATCGCAGTCTTTAACACTGGTAGCATGCCGCGACAGCGTGGACGTGAACCTTATGTGCAGTTGACGGACTTTGAGCGAGGGCGTATAGTGGGCATGCGGGAGGCCGGGTGGTCGTACCGCCGAACTGCTCAACACGTGGGGCGTGAGGTCTCCACAGTACATCGATGTTGTCGCCAGTGGTCGGCGGAAGGTGCACGTGCCCGTCGACCTGGGACCGGACCGCAGCGACGCACGGATGCACGCCAAAACCGTAGGATCCTACGCAGTGCCGTAGGGGACCGCACCGCCACTTCCCAGCAAATTAGGGACACTGTTGCTCCTGGGGTATCGGCGAGGACCATTCGCAACCGTCTCCATGAAGCTGGGCTACGGTCCCGCACACCGTTAGGCCGTCTTCCGCTCACGCCCCAACATCGTGCAGCCCGCCTTCAGTGGTGTCGCGACAGGCGTGAATGGAGGGACGAATGGAGACGTGTCGTCTTCAGCGATGAGAGTCCTTCTGCCTTGGTGCCAATGATGGTCGTATGCGTGTTTGGCGCCGTGCAGGTGAGCGCCACAATCAGGACTGCATACGACCAAGGCACACAGGGCCAACACCCGGCATCATGGTGTGGGGAGCGATCTCCTACACTGGCCGTACACCACTGGTGATCGTCGAGGGGACACGGTACATCCAAACCGTCATCGAACCCATCGTTCTACCATTCCTAGACCGGCAAGGGAACTTGCTGTTCCAACAGGACAATGCACGTCCGCATGTATCCCGTGCCACCCAACGTGCTCTAGAAGGTGTAAGTCAACTACCCTGGCCAGCAAGATCTCCGGATCTGTCCCCCATTGAGCATGTTTGGGACTGGATGAAGCGTCGTCTCACGCGGTCTGCACGTCCAGCACGAACGCTGGCCCAACTGAGGCGCCAGGTGGAAATGGCATGGCAAGACGTTCCACAGGACTACATCCAGCATCTCTACGATCGTCTCCATGGGAGAATAGCAGCCTGCATTGCTGCGAAAGGTGGATATACGCTGTACTAGTGCCGACATTGTGCATGCTCTGTTGCCTGTGTCTATGTGCCTGTGGTTCTGTCAGTGTGATCATGTGATGTATCTGACCCCAGGAATGTGTCAATAAAGTTTCCCCTTCCTGGGACAATGAATTCACGGTGTTCTTATTTCAATTTCCAGGAGTGTATAATGGTAAGACAGAGATTTAGGAACGAGGTTTTAAATCGTAAGACATTTCCAGGGGCAGATGAGGACTCTGACCACAATCTCTTGGTTATGAACTGCAGATTGAAACTGAAGAAACTGCAAATAGGTGGGAATTTAAGGAAATGGGAACTGGATAAACTGAAACAATGAGAGGTTGTAGAGAGTTTCAGGGAGAGCATAAGGGAACAATTGACAGGAATGGGGGAAAGAAATACAGTAGAAGAAGAATGGGTAGCTCTGAGGGATGAAGTAGTGAAAGCAGCAGACGATCAAGTAGGTACAAAGACAAGGGCTAATAGAAATCCTTGGGTAACAGAAGAAATATTGAATTTAATTGATGAAAGGAGAAAATATAAAAATGCAGTAAATGAAGCAGGCAAAAAGGAATACAATCGTCTTAAAAATGAGATCGACAGGAAGTGCAAAATGGTTAAGCAGGGATGGCTAGAGGACAAATGTAAGGATGTAGAGGTTTGTCTCACTAGGGGTAAGATAGATACTGCCTACAGAAAAATTAAAGAGACCTTTGGAGAGAAGAGAACCACTTGTATGAATATCAAGAGCTCAGATGGCAACCCAGTTCTAAGCAAAGAAGGGAAGGCAGAAAGGTGGAAGGAGTATATAGAGGGTTTATACAAGGGCGATGTACTTGAGGACAATATTATGGAAATGGAAGAGGATGTAGATGAAGATGAAATGGGAGATACGATACTGCGTGAAGAGTTTGACCGAACACTGAAAGTCCTGAGTCGAAACAAGGCCCCGGGAGTAGACAACATTCCATTAGAGCTACTGACGGCCTTGGGACAGCCAGTCCTGACAAAACTCTACCATCTGGTGAGCAAGATGTATGAGACAGGTGAAATACCCTCAGACTTCAAGAAGAATATAATAATTCCAATCCCAAAGAAAGCAGGTGTTGACAAATGTGAAAATTACCGAACTATCAGTTTAATAAGTCACAGCTGAAGAATACTAACGCGAATTCTTTACAGACGAATGGAAAAACTGGTAGAAGCAGACCTCGGGGAAGATCAGTTTGGATTCCGTAGAAATGTTTGAACACGTGAGGCAGTACTGACATTACGACTTATCTTAGAAGAAAGATTAAGAAAAGGCAAACCTACATTTCTAGCATTTGTAGACTTAGAGAAAGCTTTTGACAATGTTGACTGGAATACTCTCTTTCACATTCTAAAGGTGGCAGAGGGTAAAATACAGGGAGCGAAAGGCTATTTACAATTTGTACAGAAACCAGATGGCAGTTATAAGAGTCGAGGGGCATGAAACGGAAGCAGTGGTTGGGAAAGGAGTGAGACAGGGTTGTAGCCTCTCCCCGATGTTATTCAATCTGTATATTGAGCAAGCAGTAAAGGAAACAAAAGAAAAATTCGGAGCAGGTATTAAAATTCATGGAGAAGAAGTAAAAACTTTGAGGTTCGCCGATGACATTGTAATTCTGACAGAGACCGCAAAGGACTTGGAAGAGCAGTTGAACGGAATGGACAGTGTCTTGAAAGGAGGATATAAGATGAACATCAACAAAAGCAAAACGAGGATAATGGAATGTAGTCAAATTAAATCGGGTGATGCTGAGGGAATTAGATTAGGAAATGAGACACTTAAAGTAGTAAAGGAGTTTTGCTATTTAGGGAGTAAAATAACTGATGATGGTCGAAGTAGAGAGGATATAAAATGTAGACTGGCAATGGCAAGGAAATCGTTTCTGAAGAAGAGAAATTTGTTAACATCGAGTATAGATTTAAGTGTCAGGAAGTCGTTTCTGAAAGTATTTGTATGGAGTGTAGCCGTGTATGGATGTGAAACATGGACGATAACTAGTATGGACAAGAAGAGAATAGAAGCTTTCGAAATGTGGTGCTACAGAAGAATGCTGAAGATAAGGTGGGTAGATCACATTACTATTGAGGAGGTACTGAATAGGATTGGGGAGAAGATAAGTTTGTGGTACAACTTGACTAGAAGAAGGGATCGGTTGGTAGGACATGTTTTGAGGCATCAAGGGATCACAAATTTAGCATTGGAGGGCAGCGTGGAGGGTAAAAATCGTAGAGGGAGACCAAGAGATGAATACACTGAGCAGATTCAGAAGGACGTAGGTTGCAGTAGGTACTGGGAGATGAAGAAGCTTGCACAGGATAGAGTAGCATGGAGAGCTACATCAAACCAGTCTCAGGACTGAAGACCACAACAACAACAACAACGTTTTAATTTATGATACGTTAATACATGAATATCGCATCTTTATATTTGATCTATTAGACGCATAACATCACTATGGATCCTATATCGGATAGATTCTTTACACTTTATTCTTCCCGAACAATCCACTCACGAAGAGTTACGCCGGCCCTGTGGCCATGCGGTTGTAAGCGCTTCAGTTTGGAACCGCGTGACCGCTACGGTCGCAGGTTCGAATGCTGCCTCGGGCATGGATGTGTGTGATGTCCTTAGGTTAGTTAGGTTTAAATAGTTCTAAGTTCTAGGGGACTGGTGACCTCAGAAGTTAAGTCCCATAGTGCTCAGAGCCATTTGAACCATTTGAACGAAGAGTTACCGGTATCCCAATGATGAAAAAATAGTTCAACAGGTTAGTGTTCATCACGAACGTGGTTTTGCAGTCAGTGCAATGTTTACAAATGCGGAGTTGGCAGATGCCCATTTGATGTATGGATTAGCAAGGGGCAACAGCCGTGGCGCGGTACGTTTGTATCGAGACAGATTTCCAGAACGAAGGTGTCCCGACAGGAAGACTTTCGAAGCAATTGATCGGCGTCTTAGGGAGCACGGAACATTCCATCCTATGACTCGCGACTGGGGAAGACCTAGAACGTCGAGGACACCTGCAATTGACGAGGCAATTCTTCGTGCAGTTGACGTTAACCCTAATGCCAACGTCAGAGAAGTTGCTGCTGTACAAGGTAACGTTGACCACGTCACTGTATGGAGAGTGCTACGGGAGAACCAGTTGTTTCCGTACCATGTAGAGCGTGTGCAGGCACTATCAGCAGCTGATTGGCCTCCACGGGTACACTTCTGCGAATGGTTCATCCAACAATGTGTCAATCCTCATTTCAGTGCAAATGTACTCTTTACGGATGAGGCTTCATTCCAACGTGATCAAATTGTAAATTTTCACAATCAACATGTGTGGGCTGACGAGAATCCGCACGCAATTGTGCAATCACGTCATCAATACAGATTTTCTGTGAACGTTTGGGCAGGCATTGTTGGTGATGTCTTGATTTGGCCCCATGTTCTTCCACCGACGCCCAATGGAGCACGTTATCGTGATTTCATACGGGATACTCTCCTTGTGCTGCTAGAACATGTGCCTTTACAAGTACGACACAACATGTGGTTCATGCACGATGGAGCTCCTGCACATTTCAGTCGAAGTGTTCGTACGATTCTCAACAACAGATTCGGTGACCGATGGATTGGTAGAGGCGGACCAATTCCATGGCCTCCACGCTCTCCTGACCTCAGCCCTCTTAACTTTCATTTATGGGGGCATTTGAAAGCTCTTGTCTACGCAACCCCGGTACCAAATGTAGAGACTCTTCGTGCTCGTATTGTGGACGGCTGTGAGACAATACTCCATTCTCCAGAGCTGCATCAGTGCATCAGGGATTCCATGCGACGGAGGATGGATTCATGTATCCTCGCTAACGGAGGACATTTTGAACATTTCCTGTAACAAAGTGTTTGAAGTCACGCTGGTACGTTCTATTGCTGTGTGTTTCCATTCCATGATTAATGTGATTTGAAGAGAAGTAATAAAATGAGCTCTAACATGGAAAGTAAGTGTTTCCGGACACATGTCCACATAACATATTTTCATTCTTTGTGTGTGAGGAATGTTTCCTGAAAGTTTGGCCGTACCTTTTTGTAATACCTTGTATAACACCTAGAACCGCTCGGTCACCTAGGCCGGCTCCAATGATCAACGGTGGATGAACAACGAAGGAAAAAACGTTGCTTTCTGACATAGACAGAGGTTTGTACGTTATAGAGCAGCTAGTTGGTAGTCTCAGTTGATTGTCTGTGTGCTGTCCACTTTTATTTAGGGAGCTAGTATTTAAACAGCAGCTTGCACGTTTCATTTTGTAACAGTGATTATTGGTGTTGCCTTCAGGGCCATCTGAAAGACACTGCAGCTAGTTTTTGTTTTCATATTTATATTTATGTGTGTAGCGTAATTTTGGTAACGCATATTTACCCCGCGTGCAGCGCCACAATCAAGTATTTTGGATGTTCTAGGGCAGCCAATTTGTAGCCTCAGTTCATTGTCTTTCTGTGTGCCGTCCACTTCTGTTCACTGAGCTAGTACTTCTATTAGGATATAGTCAGAACACTGTAGAGCAGACTTTCGTTTATTCTCCTCGATTGTATTTTGCATCCATTCCAACCTCATTAGCGTCACAGTTGCGTAATTTTCTTTTTTGAGGGCGTTAGTTTCTACTTTCTCAGTTACTCCTGACCGCGTTGTTCGTATTTTTTGAGAGCTTATTCACTCTTTACATAGTACGATATGGTCAGAAGCTGTGCTTGTTGTGAGCGGACACAAGGGGAATTGGCTGCTGTCGATAGGCTTGTGGCTACTGCCGAAAGCAGTGGTAGCATCGGGGAAGGGTGTGGGGGGGGAGGGGGGGGGCGTGAAGAGATCTGCAACACTGCTAGTGCCATTGGAATCCCCTGGTGACCTGCTTGTCGCAGCGTCCTCCGATATGCAGCATCCACATCTCTGCAATTCACACTTAAGTGCCTAGCAGAGAGTTCATCGAACCATTTTCATACTACTTCTGTACCATTCCACTCTCGAATGGTGCGTGGGAAAAAGGAACACCTAAATCTTTCCGTTCGAGCTCCCATTTCTCTATTTTATTATGATGATCATTTCTCCTTACGTAGATTGGTGTAAAAAAAAATATTTTCGCACTCGATAGAGAAGGTTTATGATTGAAATTTCGTAAATAGATCTCGCCGCAAAGAAAAACGCCATTGTTTCAGTGACTGCCACCCCAACTCGCGTATCATATCAGTGACACTCTGACCCCTATTGCACGATAACACGAAACGAGCTGCCCTCCTTTGCACTTTTCTGATGTCCTCCGTCAATCCTACCTGGTAAGGATTCCACACTACGCAGCAATACCCCAGAAGAGGACGGTCAAGTGTAATGTAGGCTGTCTCTTTATTTAGTGGGTTTGTCGCATCTTCTATGTGTTCTGCCAACAAAGCGCAGTCTCTGTTTCGCCTTCCCCACAATATTGTCTATGTGGTCTTTCCAGTTTAAGTTGCTCGTAATTGTAATTCCCAGGTATTTAGTCGAACTGACAGCCCTTAGATTTGTGCGATTTATCGTATACCCAAAATTTATCGGATTTCATTTAGCACTCATGTGGATGACCTTGCACTTTTCTTTCTTTACTGCCAATTTCTACTTTTCGCACCATACAGAAATTCTCTCTAGATCATTCTGTAATTGGAATTGACCGTCTGATAATTTTACTAGACGGTAAATTACAGCTCATCTGCAGACAATCTAAGGGGGCTGCTCAGATTATCACCTAGATCATTTATGTAAATCAGGAACAGCAGAGGACCTATGACACTACCTTGTGGAACGCCAGATGTCACTTCTGTCCTGCTCCATGATTTACCGTCTATCACTACGAGCTGTGACCTCTCTCTGAGAGGAAATCACGAATCCACTCACACAGCTGTGCCTATACTCCATATGCACGCAATTTGATTAATAGTCTCATATGAGGAACGGTATCAAAAGCTTTCTGGAAATCTAGGAATATGGAATCGATCTGAGATCCCTTGTCGACAGCACTCACAACTTCATGGGAATACAGAGCTAGCTGTGCTGCACAAGAACGATATTTTCTGAATCCGTGTTGGTTATGTTTCAATAAGTCATTCTCTTCAAGGTGATTCATAATATTCGAGTTCAGTATATGCTACGAAATCCTACTGCAAATTGAGGGTAGTGTTATGGGTCTATAATTCAATGGGTTACTCCTATTTCCTTTCTTGAATATTGGTGCGACCTGTGCTACTTTCCAGTCTTTAGGGACAGATCTTTCGTCAAGTGAGCGATTGTATATGACTGCTAAGAAAGGCGCTACTGTGTCCGCATACTCTGAGAGAAACCTGACTGGTATACCATCTGGACCGGAAGAATTGTCTTTCTTTAGTGATTTGAGTTGTTTCGCAACATCTAAAATATCTACTTTTATGTCACTCATGCTAACAGCTGTTCTGGTTTCGAATTCTGGAATACTTATTTCGTATTCTTTCGTGAAGGAATTACTGGAAACTGTATTTAGTAACTCCGCTTTAGTGACACCATCATCGGTAACATTTCCACCGCTATCGCGCAGTGACGGTATTGACTGTTTTTTACCACTGGTGTACTTTACATACGACCAGAATCTCTTTGGGTTATCTACCATATTTTGAGACAATATTTCATTGTGGAAACTATTACAAGTATCTCACGTTGACGTCAACATTAAATTTCGAGCCTCTGTGAAACTTAGCCAGTCTTGGGGATTTTGCGTTCTTCTGAATTTGGCATGCTTTTTTCGTTGCTTCTGCAACAGTGTTCTGACATCTTTTGTGTACCATGGTGCATCAGTCCCATCTCTTATTAACTTACGCGGTATGAATCTATCTATTGCTGTCGATACTCTATCTTTGAATTTGAGTCATATCTGACATACACTTACATAATTAGCTTGGAAGGAATGGAGACTCTCTCTTAGGAAGACATCAAGCGAATTTTTATCTGTTGTTTTAAATAGATACGTTTTGTGTTTATTTTTAGTGGTTTTGGTTGATATGGTTTGGACCTCGCTACAATGACCTTGTGTTCACTAATCCCTGTATCCGTCATGACGCTACCTATTATATCAGGGTAATTTCTGGCTAGAGGTCAAGTGTGTTTTCGCAAACATTTACAACTCGTGTGGGCTCATGAACTAATTGTTCAAAGTAATTCTCAGAGAAAGGATTTAGTACAATTTCGGAAGCTGTTTCCTGTCTCCCACCGGCTTTGAACACGTATTTTCGCCAACAACTCGAGGGTAGATTGAAGTCTCCACCAATTATAACTGTATGAGTGGGTACTTCTTTGGACCGTTCAGCTATTGTATCATCTGATTCAGGGGGTCGCTAGAAGGATCCAATTATTATTTTGGTACGGCTGTTGAACATAGCCTCTACGCATAGTAATTCGCTGGAACTGTCTATTTCAACTTCACTACAAGATAAACTACTACCAACAGACACAAACACACCACCACCTACTTTATTTAATCTATCATTTCTGAACACGGTTTGTGCCTCAGTAAAAATTTAGGCAGAATTTGTCTTCGGCCTTAGGCAGGTTTTCTATCAGCACCGGTTCGTTCTCACTCGAGAGTGAGTGGCAGACAGTCGTGGGTTCGAGCGTCACTGGACGGAAGGCGAGAAAGGGGACGGGCCGCACAGCTGGCTCCTTACGCCTTAGCAACAGGTACGAGATGAGATCCAGTGTTAATAACACTTCTGAGCCAGTACGAGATGCCTCCTTTGCTGGGCCAGCGGCCGATTTTCCTATCCAGTCCGTCCTAGTGCAGCGGGTGCCTATGATAGTCATTGGGAGCTCCAGTGACTTAGGCTGGTAATGAAGTCCGTCAGGGAGGTGGAAGGCAGGGCAGGAAAGAATGCCAGCGTGTGCTCTGTGTTTACCAGGAGCTACAGTATAATCTAAGACGTGTAGGAAGCTCTGCAGGCGGCTATCGAGCGCGGTGTGCAACAAGCTGGCTGTAAATTGTGGCACATGTCAGCCGATTGACGCCTTTCGCAAGGGTTTTTGAAGCTTCCACGGTTCTTTCGGTGCATAGCTGATTTAGTGAAGACAAGTAGCATCTCACACTGAGTGGAAAATAAACTCACCATATGTAACACAGTACCCTGAGTTGATCGGGTCCCTCTGGTTTGGACTACACTACAAGGTCTAAGTAAGAGGTTCACATGATTCTGTGACCGTATTGCATGCGAATTTCTCGACGTCCGCTACCGGGTGGTGAATTGTTGGATTCCACTCTATAGGTTAGGAGTACACTACATGCAGGAAGCGACTACTAGGGTAGCGGAATCCGTATGTCCTACACAAGGTATTTTTTGTGTTAAAGGAGTCCTCCCTTAGGATCAGAGACGAACTGCCGGTCAAAATCGAAGATATATCAGCCACATTGTTTTCAGAGAATGTTTGTCTCGGAAATCGAATATCAGTAAACTGCAGGAACATCCAAGAGAAGGTCCCAGAATTAGTTTCACTTATTAAAGGTTATAATTTCCAGATAGTAATAGAAACAGAAAGTTAGTTGAAACCGCGGGTGAATTGCAGCGAAATCGTAGCTTGGGACTGGAATATTTGTCGTAAAGATAGGTTAGTCACCAGTGTGACAACGTATTTACCGCAATAAAAAATTCGATAATTTCTAGCGAGGTTATCATAGATTCAGAAGGTGGTTTAATGTAGGTGAAGTTAAGCATCAAAGTTCGGTCAAAAATGGTAATCGGAAGGTTTTATACACCGCCTGGGTAAGAAGCTGTAGTAGTAGAGCGCTTCAGAGAGAATTTGCAGAATATCCTTAATAACCTTTCTCATCATGTCATAATGGTGGGTGACTTCCATTTGTCAGATATAGATTGAGGTAATGGTGCTATCAAAACTGGTGGCAGAGACAGGGATTCATGTGACATTACTCTCAATGTCTGGTCTGAAAATTGCTTCGAGCAGATAATTAGAGGACAACTCATGAAGGTAATATCTTAAACCCACAGAAACAAACAGACTTGAACTCGTAGAATCACTTAACGCAGAGGAAAGTATCAGTGTTCATAAGCCTGTGATAGCAACCATGACAACGTGTTTTACAACGAATACTTAGGAAGAGTGACAGTATATAAATTGCAGAGTATCTGCATCAAATATTCAGTACTGAGGACGGAGAGATGCAGCAGCACTGGGGAAAAATTTAAACTAATCGTCCAATAAGCGTTAAACAAGTATCTTCCGAGCAAGATCTTAAGGGATGAGGAAGACAAACCGTGACTTAATAGCCGTGTTAGAACACTGCTACGTACAAAGAGCTTCATCGCAGAGTGAAGACAAGTCAAAACCCTGCTGACAAAAAAAAGCTCAACTTAGCGAAAATGAGCGTAAAGAGCGCAATAAGACAAGTTTTCAATGACTTTAAAAGTAAGATTTTGTCAACCGATCTGACCAAAAACCTTGAGAGATATTAATCTTACGTGAAATCAGAAAGAGATTCGAAATAATATATTCAATCGTTCAATGACCATACTAGCAGTGAAACGGAAAACAACAGAAAGAAAGTCTAAATACTGTATTCATCCTTTCGAAGTCATCTCACCACGGAAGATCTTAATACGGTCCTTCATTTTTCAGTCGTCGTACAACCGTCGAAGAGACATATATTGAAATAACCAACTGCGAAATAAAGAAGAAGCTACAATCACTTAGTACTGGAAAGGCATCAAAACCAGATGAGATGCCTGTAAAATTTTACAGTGATTATGCGAAAGAATCTTTGTAAAATCTTACAGGTATGTCATTTCCTTTTCTACCAGAAGTATATAATGTTTCGCTGGAGCAACGAAGAATACTTAGCGACTAGAAAAAAGCGCAGGTCATTCTCATTTTCAAGAAGGGTCGTAGGACAGATGCACGTAATTGTGGACCTACATCGTTGACGTCAGGCCTGTTGTGGTCTTATGGAGTATGTTTTATGGTAAATAATTATGAAGTTTTTGGAGAATGAAAATCTCCTCTATAGAAAGCAACAACAGCAAGCAGAGATCCTGCGAAACTCAGCTCGCTCTGTTCCCCCATGAGATTCATAGCAAAAGAACTTTTCTAGTATCTGACCAGATCTGCGATTGGATTCAAGACTTCCTTGCAGACAAAATTTATCTCGTCGCTTCTAACGGAATAAAATCGAGAGGTGGAAAGAAAATTTCCGAAGTCCCCTCGACCGAGTGTGATAGGACCGTATATGTTTACAACACATTTAAATAGTCCAGAAGATAGCATCGGAAACTCTTTAATACTCTTCGCAAATGATGCACTTGTCTAAAAGAAAGCAGCCACATCAGAAGATAGGATCGATTTGGAGAATTACCTACAGAGCATTGATGGATGGTACATGCTCTCGCAATTAACCGTAAAAGTAAATAAATGTAACATATTGCGCAAGGAAAAGAAATCCACTTCTCTACATCTACACTAGTGATGACAGATTGTTGGAAACAATATACACGGTATTATATCCAGAGCAACTTTAAGTGGACTGAACACATAAAACAAATTGTAGGAAAAGTAGACGCCAGATTGACATTCATAGGAGGAATCTTAAGGAAATGTAGCTCATTTACGAATGAAGTGGCGTACGAGGCGCTTTTCGGTCGATTCTTGAGTACTGTTCATCAATCCGGACGCCTTTCGTCATGGGATCATTTGGCCGGCACGAGAGCGTTACGGAGATGCTCAACAAACTCAAGTAGCAGACGTTACAAGAGAGGTGTTGTGCATCACGGAGAGGTTTACTACTGATATTTCGAGAGAATACTTTCCGGGAAGAGCCAGAAAACATATTATTTCCTCCCACATATTGCTCGTGAAGTGATCACAACGAAAAATTCGAGAAATTAGAGCTAATGCAGAGGTTTACCGATAATCATGCTACCCACGCGCCATTAGAGAGTGGAACAGGGAAAGAAGATCAATAAGTTATACCAGAATTACTTGCCGCCACGCAGGTGACTTGTGGAGTAGTCATGATCGCTTGTGATCGTCATAACGAACAGCTAGGCTTCAGTTCTCTGTGGATAAAGTCACACACTTCGGAGTGACTACTAGATGAGTAGTTCTGGATGTATGGAGCGTAACACTGCGAAGGAACTACATGTAATGGACAGTTAAAACCGGATACCTCGTATAAGGCCACGTGCTCTGCTCCATTGGGCCAAACAACACGGACACTGGATGATAACTGATTGGAGGTGTGTCATGTGATCCGATGAGTCTCAAATTTTCCTCTTTTAAAATGATGCAAGTGGCCGAATACACCGATGATTCAATGACATCTGTTTCTACATCAACGCGATTAATCTGCATCTCACAATTAAGTGCCAGAAAGTGGATTCATCGAACCACCTTTAAGCTGCTTCTCTACTGCTCCACTTTCGAAAAGCGCGTGGTGAGAAAAGCACTTAAATCTTTTCGTGCGAGCTCAGATTTCTGTTATTTTATTACAATGATCATTTCTCACTATGTAGGTGGGTGCCAACAAAATATTTCAACACGCTGAAGAGAAAGTTGGTAACTGAAATTTCATGAGCAGGTCCTGCCGCAGCGAAAAACGCCTTTGTTTTAATAAATGTCACCCCAAGTCGAGTATCACATCCTTAGCGCTATCTCCCCTTTTTCGCGATAATACGAAACGAGCTGCCCTTATTTGAAATTTTTCGATGTTTTACGTCAATCCCGTCTGATGCAGATCCCACACCGCACTACAGTACTCCAGAAGAGAGCGTAGTGTAATCAGCCTCTGTAGTAGATCTGTTATATTTTCTAAGTGTTCCACCAGACAAATAGCAGCTTTTAAGTCACTTCCTCCAGAACACTATCTATGTGATCGTTTCAATTTAAGTTATCCGTAATTGTAATCCGTAAGTATTTAGCTGAGTTTACATTCTCTAGAATTGTGTGATTTGTCGTGTACCTGTAATTTAGCGGACTCCTTACAGTGCTCATGTGGATGACGTCACACATTTCATGATTTAGAGTCAATTGACACTTTTTGCGCCATTTCTAAATCATTTTGCAATTAGTTTTGATCATCTGACGACTTTACATGACGGTAAATAACATTACGCTCTGCAAATAATCTAAGAGGACTGCTCAGATTGTCTCCTAAGTCGTTTATGTATATCAGGAACAACAGAGGACCTGTAGTACTTCCTTGGGGAACGCGAGATATTACTTCTGTTTCACTCTATGACTTTCTGTCGATTAATTATTGCCAGTTATGACCTTTCTGACACGAAATCACATTTCCAGCCACAGAACTGAGACGATATACCATGGGTATGTAATTAACAAGTCGCCTGTGAGGAACGGTGTCAAAATTCTTCTGGAAATCTAAAATCATGGTTCAAATGGCTCTGAGCACTATGAGACTTAACTGCTGAGGTCATCAGTCCCCTAGAAGTTAGAACTACTTAAACCTAACGAACCTAAGGGCACCACACACATCCATGCCCGAGGCAGGATTCTAACCTGCGACCGTAGCGGTCGTTCGGTTCCAGACTGTAGCGCCTAGAACCACTCGGCCACTAAAATTATGGAATCAATTAGATGTCCCCTGTCGATACCTCATTACTTAATGAGAGTAAAGAGCTAGCTGTGTTTCACAGGAACGATATTTTCTGCATCTGTGTTGGCTACTTGTCAATAAACCATTTTCTGCGAGGTCGTTCATAATGTTCGAACATAGTACGTGTTCCAAAATACAGCTGCAGTGACGGTATTGATATGGGCCTGTATTTCAGAAGGATTAGTCCTGTTTCCTTTCTTGGGTATTGGTGTGATTTGTACAACTTTCCAGTCCTTGAGTATGGGTCCCTCTACGAGCGAGTGTGATTGCTAGTTATGGAGCTATTGTATCAGCACATCCTGAATGGAAACTGACTGGTACAAAATCTGGACCTGAAGCCTTCCCTTTCAGAAGTGTTTTAATTTGATTGGTTACACCGAGGATATCTACTCCTACGTCACTCGAGTTGGCAATTGTTGTTGATTCGAATTCTGGAGTATTTACGTCGTCTTATTTTGTGAACGAATCTCAGAAAACCGTGTTTAGTAACGCTGATTTAGTGGCGCTGTCATCGATACATCACCATTGCTATCGGTCAGTGAAGGTATTGATTGCGTCTCGCCACTGTGTTCTTTACATACGACCAGGATCTCTTTGGGTTTTCTGTCAGATTTCGAGACAGTGTGTCATTGTGGAAACTATTAAAAGCATCTCGCACTGAAGTTCGCGCTAAATTTCGAGCTTCTGTAAAATTTCGCCGACCTCGGCGCCAATCTGAGGCATCTAACGAGCAGTGTATGGAAAATATAGATCAGAACCGAAGTGATTCTTTCACATTTTGGAGGTGTTTTTCTACATCTACATCTTCTACATCTATACTCCGCGAGCCACCTTACGGTGTGTGGCGGAGGGTACTTATTGTACCACTATCTGATCCCCCCTTCCCTGTTCCATTCACGTATCATTGAAACGTCCCCTTAGAACAATTTACACAGGACTGTGCTTAAACTGATACACAATATTTTTTTAGCGCAACGCAATCTGACTTTCAAAAATCCGTACAAAAAAAAATGGCCCTGACTAACATTAACCTATGCGTTTCACAAATCGCTTACCTCACATAAATCTTGGTTACTCGAACTACTGCAATACAGAAGCGCCACTACTGCCAGCTAAATAAAGATTCAAACTATGGAAGGCACTAACTACTGATAGGAATAGTTAGCAAATGAAAGATATTAATAGAGAACAAACAATGTATTTACCTTAATATCATCATATATATATATATAAAGCAGTTCATGACAAATTTCAAAACTCCGCCATCTCTCTCCTCACATCCACCACTGCTGGCAGCTCACCTCCAACTGCGCAATGCTACGCGCTGTTCACAGCCAGCTGCCTAACACTACAATGGCGAGTATACAACAATGCAAAGCAGCCACAGACTGCACACAGCACAGCCAGTGATTTTCATACAGAGGTGGCGTTACCAATAAAAAAACCTAAACAGCCTACTTACATAGCCCCCATGCTCCCCACAAAAAATTTTACAAATTGTTTTGGACAGTGGCCAATAATGATTTGATAAATTTTTTTTTTATAATTACAATAACAAAGATATCAAATGCACACACTTATTGATACATTGTTGTTCAAAAGCTAAAATTTTCTCACAGTCCATAAAGACAGTCCTGATCATTCATCACAGTAAGACTGCCGTTTCTTTTCTCAATGTCTGAGCAGTAAAAGAGAATGCACACAGAAGTAGTGGATTTCCATGCAGTCTTGAAGAAGTAGTGTTGTCCTTCCAATGGAAAGACAGTGCTGACTCTCGACATGCAGACAAGTAATGGGTCACAACAGAGCAAACCCACAGCAGAGTCATTCAAAGTTTTGAAGAATATTGGTAGGTAGGTCATCACAGAGCAGACCCACTGTAGTCCTGGTAGAGATTACGGTATTGAAGGGCCACCAGAGGTGCAGACCCACTGCAGTCCTTGTAGAGATGGCCAGCAGCCATCTGTTGTGACTGTGCAAGTGCACAATCTCTATTGAAGAGTCTTGCGGATAATATAGCAAGACCATTACCACCACTTGTGCACGCACAGAAAATTTTTTTTGAAATGTCCTTAGAACCAGCAATGCTGTTATCCACTCCCTTGCTGAACTATTAACACACGTGCAAACACTATCAGTCCCTACTTCTCACATATTGTCCATATACTACGACCAACAGAAACGTGTGCAGTGAAATGTAACTTAATTTGAAGAACTGGTGCCTATACAATTATAAATTTACAACATGAAAATACAATTACAAAGGTACAAAATACATCATTAAAGAACATAATAGTACAGATAACATTTGTAGTATACAGGCTTTACAAAAGAATAGAAATAACATATACATCAGTGTTACAGGAATTATGACATGAGTACATACATAAAAGATCAGAATAACTTTCGAAACATCAACTTCACACATGAGCATTAAAACAAAACAGAATAATTAATGTCTAAACATCTTTACAAAGAAAATAACATAGTATTAGAAAAATTCTACAACGTAAATCTTATTAGCTAAACACTTAAAGACAGGAAAAAGACAAATACACAATGGTACATACACACATAGCAAAATAATACAAAAGGAAAGGACAGGGTTTGTTTTACTGCAGTATTTTGCATGGAGATCTCCCTTGGTTCATCATTATTCCCAAAAGTCCTATCTATACCTGCTTTCTGTACTTTTTTTCGTATAACTTCTCAATACATTTTTTTCCTATTGTCCATAGTCAGTTTCTTATGTAGTTTACCCCCTCTTAAGCTAACTCAAATCTACTGAGCTCAGATGCTAAACTAAGGGACGAGGCAATGCAGCAGCACAAAACAATTAATACAAATAGCAATGACAAAAAAATGCAGATTTGCAAAGGAAGCAGCATTATAGGAATTAGCAAAGCAATTGCAATATTACAACTAATATAAGGCAATGTGCAGCAAACAAGAAAAATAGATCAGTAGTAAACTGGGTTAGAAGAGTAACACAAAGTCAAATTCAGTAACACTATGCCTGGCAAACAGCAGCAGAAAATGAAATTCCTAAACATGACATAGCTCAAGCAGAAAAAATAGTACACTAAAGATAACAATGCAGATAAGGGAATTGTATAATCACATCTTAATGTCTACGTAATTAAAGTGGTGCACCACAAGAAGTTATTCTACCAAAAAAATTACCAAGTAGTTGAAAAGAGAATTCCGTATGCAATTCCTGTGAAGGGAAATGTCTTTTTATGCTCCTTCGTTTTTTTTGATTAGATCATAACATTATTTACTGGATCTGTAGGCATAAAATATTTATATTAGTACATCTATTAAATTTTATTTTAACCAATGCTACAGTGCCGCTAGAAACTAGATATTAAAGAAAATCAGCAAATATGTACAAAGGAAGGCATGAAACATCATTCATTAGCCATATGGCATTTCATAAGGTAGTACAGAAAATATCTCAACTAGAAAGACAGTAGTCATAATCAGGTGTATAGACATAAAAATATTTCTCATCATTTCATTAGGCAATTTAGTAAATATCATAAATTAAGAGCTCCACAGTGTAATCATATGTTATCAGTTCGACCGTGTCGTTTTTCCGATGCTTTCTACAAAGGAACGTCAATAGCGAGGATAATGGCCTCCCTTCTTTTTTTTCACCTGTGCCTCTGGAAGGCACACGCTAATGGCTTTTTTCAAGGCGACTATCGCCCAGCTGGGTGCCCACGACGCATTAGGTGCCGGTGGTCACTTAACTTTCTTACCGAAATATTTACGACACCAGTTTCTGCTACAGTGACAGTCTCATATAAAAAATTTCACCGGTCGAGAATTTGTGTTGCAAATGTGTAGAAACAAAATCCTATGAATATAACAGTGTTCAAAACGTTTTCGTCGGCATTGTGATACATTCATGCATTTACACATATTTCATAACTCTTAAAGTACGATTCTTGGTTTCCAACAACCTTTTTCACAAGTCAGAGTCCCTAACCACTACTCATTATTTCTTACCTTATTCGTTGACACTTCTTCAATATTTCATCATTACAGATATGTAGCATAATCAAATAACTCATTAGCATCAGCTTACTGATCATAAACATACCGCAATAGTATAATACACATAGTCATCGTAATAATAACATCATAACACCTCAGTCAACTCTCAAAATCGTCGTAGCTTCCTCCAATAATTTCAAAACCTAAAAAAAATTCTCTGCTCATGTCAAAAGTGTCATATGCCTCAAACGTACTTTAAAAATCATGATCTCATACCACATACATCAACCAAAGCTCTCATAGTATCACAATGGTTCTGAAAAAATATGAACAGTTTATAAAGTACAGACAAAATACAGTTTCATAAGTGTGAAGTTATCCAACTGTGTAATTGCGTAAACATGTGTCACTGATGTAGTAAAAAAAAAAATGTTTATCTCTCAGTTAAATGATCAGATAGCTGTGTAATTCAGTCTTAGAGAAATATGGTACCGATGTGTAAAGTTGTATAAGCAAATACCATATTAGCTAGGGCTCCTTGTGCTTGCCAAACACATGGTACACAAAGAAAGCTTGTACCCCCCTGAGGATTAATGTAATTATACCCTCAGGTGTTACAAATTACAGCAATGGAATGAAATGTATCACGGAAAACCTTTGTATCATTGTACTTCAAATATCTTTAAAAAAATAAATGTTTTAAGTACAAAATTAATCACTCAAATACGTGTACTGTAGCGCTAAACTGTGCGTCTTGTTGTAATATAATCTCTGTGAAAGTGTCGTAGTTATTGTCCTCCGAAAGCTAAGTTCTGCAGAAGCCAATGTACGTACCTCATGATACACCAAATTTCAAGTAAACCAAAATGTTGCATTAAAATCTCATTAGCAGTACTGGTAAATGTTCTAAGTATGTGAGCCTTATAGTCGTTACGTAATCGTGCAACTAACAAGCAAGAATGTACAAATAACAACACTGTGTCGTCTGTTCACTATAACAACACATTCGTAATTTCTGTTTAAATAAGTTCTCTTGGTTCTTGACTGGATATTTAACTTCAAACATTGTTGCATATTAACAGATTCGAAGTCTGACAATGCATACTAGAAATGTGAAGTTAAGAGTTTTATGGCAAAGACAAAGTTAAAAAGCAGATTATCTCTCAATAAGCGGTTTTACATGTGAAGTGTGGTGCAATCCTTTACTCTTCATAGTACTCAGAGTTTGAACTTGAATGCAATTGTCAGGCGCTATACGTCGGTAAAGAATACTGGAATTTTTCTCAGGGTTAGCGTCTATGTTATTTTTCTCTGAGCCACCTGGCGCACGTGGCTGCCTGCTGTGCGAGTCATTGTCTGTCTCTTTGTTGGCGCGCGTCGTTATTGGGATTAGGAGACCTAACTTCTACAAATTCGCCTTGCCGAGAGGGCCCAGCCGTGTTAGAATCCCGCCAGTTCTGATGAAATTGACGTCTGTCGTTACGAATATATCGTCTGTCGTCATGTCGGTAGATTCCGTAGTTTCTTCCTTGTCCGTCACGTGGTGGAGAATTTCTCCCTGAATCGTAACTGTGCGCCAAACTGTTGCGTCTGAAGTTATTCTGCCTCCCTTGATAATAATTGTTTTGGTTCCCATATTGTCTGTTTCTCTGATTGTCTCTGTGATAGTCATTACTACGGAAATGCGATCTTTCTCTGTAACTATTATTACTCTGCCAGAGGTTGTCATATGGGTGGTGTCTGTTTTGGTCACGATTTGCGGTGTAAGAATAGCCTTGTCGTGTCCAGTTATTGTTTCTGTCGTCACGGAATTGTGACAGATGTGACCTATAATTGTTGTACTCCTGTTTTCGCGTTCCGCGAATGTCAGTGTCAATTTCCAGTTCTTGTAAGAGCCCCTGAAAAGCTTCAATGTCGTCTTTGAAACGTCCTGCTAAAATAATATGTCGTAAATGGTCAGGCAGTTTGATTAAGCAAATGCGGATGAGTTCTGAGGGGCTGTATGGGTTTGACAGGCACTGATTCTTGTGCAACATGTCTTCAAAATATTTCACAAGACTGGAAAATTCAGATTGTTCGAAATGTTTCATCATTATGATGCCATGTTTTACTCAGTCTTGTGTGGCTTGAGACCAATATGCTGAGAGGAAGGCATGGTAAAACTCTCCTTCACTGTGGCAATCGTGAATGACCGATCGCATTCTTACAGCTGGTTCATTCTCTAAGTAGCCACACATAAATTCTAATCTGTGCTCTAATGACCAGTTAGGAGGAAAACAATGAGAGAATTGATGGAGCCATGCTTGTGAATGAATGTCGTTGCCAGAATTCTTAGATGTTTTGAATTTACGTGTAGTAATGAACAGCTTATAGTCAAAATCATCATGTCGGCGAGTCGCATATCGGTCATTGTTAGGTCGTGTCGGCCGTTCCATTTCAAAATTCGGTGCACATTGCCAATTTCTTTCATAACTTCCGAAATGCTCTGTGTTATTATTTTGCAGCTTTTCCGTATTTCTAAGTCCCTCTTCCCGTGTTGGAGCGCGAGTGTCCTCTGAAATACGTAATTCTTGTATTACCTGTGTCAGCTGATCTTGTACTTCCCCGATTTCTCTTTGGTGTTGCGTATTAATTTGATTCAGATTTTGTTTCAGTTTCCTATTTTGTTCGCTCTCTTCTGTGTCATTAAAGACTGCCGGTTTTGTGTCATTCAGATTATCATCTACCTTCATAGATAAATTAGTGAATTGATCCGAAAGTTCGGCTACTTTCTCTGATAGTGTACTTATTTCCTCAGTGTGTTTTTCTGAACCACGTTTCAGAGTATCTACTGTGTCCTTTAAGTTTTCCTGAGTTTTTGCAAGTTGCGTAACCGAATTGGTAGATGCAACTGAGTCAAATTTAGCTTGCAAGGTCTCATGATTTTCATGAACAATAGTTTGCAGTTCTTTTATGGCTGCTTTGTGATTCTGTAATGCATTTTCATGCCGCGAAGAAATAGTTTGAAAATGCTCACAAATTTGAGTTTTTACATCATTACAGACTTTTTGACATTTCGATTCAATGTTATGTAACTCAGTAGTTAAATCTTCACGTGTTTGTTCAAGAGTTTGTTCCAATGAGTCTAACTTTTGAAGATTTTGTTCCATTGTGTCTAACTTTTTAAGATTTTGTTCCACTGTGTCTAACTTTTTGAGATTTTGTTCCACTGTGTCTAACTGTTGCTGTGTTTGTTTCTGGTGTTGTTCCATTGTGTCTAACTTTTCAAGCTTTTGTCCCATTTGTTGCATTAATTGTAATAACAATGCACTGGTGTCTGAATCATGTTCCTCAGCGCTTTTCGGCAGTGAAGTTGCACCGGCAACATTCACATTTTGACAAGCAGAAAATGTTTCTTGACTCATTTGAGAAAACGGTGAAAACCCAAAACCTGAGTCTACAGTTTTTGCAATATTGTGTTCCGTCATTCCCGATTCCTGAGGCGAGCTGTTGCCGATCGATCGATCGATAATGCTTCCCTGCTCACTAATTGTTTCACTGCCTACGCCATTGTTTGCCGCCCGCTCCATTTCCCTATGCACAGTTACCAAATTACTACTGTGAATGTCTGTTACTTCATTACACAGTGGTGCTGATAAGCTACGCTTGTCGTCACTATTATTTCCCAGTTTACTATGGAGCCTAGTGTTACGTTTTTCACACGCCATTATTGTCACAATATTTCACACGATAACACAGAAAAGCACAATTTGAAGAGCAAAATAAGATAACACATTAACATAGAAATGGAAATAATGTCTACTTAAATACTTGGTGCAAATCTACATGCATGTCACAACTGTTTTACTGTACAACAGTGAAAGACTGCAACTACAAAGGAGATTCTCTCTACAATTACGCGCTAGCAATAAACAAAATCTACGCTAATTACACAAACTACAAGGAAAAAATCAGAAGATTCCAGTGAGGTATCCTCGGCTAAGGGTCGACATATGAAACGTCCCCTTAGAAAAATTTGTACAGGACTGTGCTTAAACTGATACACAATATTTTTTTAGAGCAACGCGACTTTCAAAAATCCCTACAAAAAAATGGCCCTGACTAACATTAACCTATGCGTTTCACAAATCGCTTTCCTCACAAAAATCTTGGTTACTCGAACTACTGCAATACAGCAAGCGCCACTACTGCCAGCTAAATAAAGATTCAAACTATGGAAGGCACTAACTACTGATAGGAATAGTTAGCAAATGAAAGATATTAATAGAGAACAAACAATGTATTTACCTTAATATCATATATATATATATATATATATATATATATATATATATATATATATATATATATATAAAGCAGTTCATGACAAATTTCAAAACTCCGCCATCTCTCTCCTCACATCCACCACTGCTGGCAGCTCACCTCCAACTGCGCAATGCTACGCACTGTTCACAGCCAGCTGCCTAACACTACAATGGCGAGTATTACAACAATGCAAAGCAGCCACAGACTGCACACAGCACAGCCAGTGATTTTCATACAGAGGTGGCGTTACCAATAAAAAAACCTAAACAGCCTACTTACATCATAAATTGTGACCACTCATTCAGGTTTCCGTGAAAATTAACTGGGGTGTTTATTTCAAAGTTTTCGGTGATCCAGAGTTCTCTTCCACGTCGATTTGATGAGTGTTCTGCGGACACTTTCGTCTTCGAAGATGGCAACAACCGTGTTCACAGATTTGCATGCGTACGTTCCTGGTCGGACGAACACACAGACGTCACATCACACCTCGATTCCTCTTCTGAGACTAACAGGAAATGTCTGGTACTATTCGATACAGCGGGTGAAAAATCGCAGTCGGTATCCCCGAAATTGACTCTTTAGGGAGATATAGCGATCAATGACCTATATTTCTCACCGAAATGAGGTCTTTATTACTACTAGAGGCGGCGTTGCACAGTATTAGTTTGATGCCTCTTTGAGGAGAGTATTATTTTATCCGGTGTGCTTATGTCTAAGATTATTGAAACCACCTATTTAATGGCGTGTTGGTCCACATTTGAATAGCAGTATAGTAGCGATTCTGCCTGGCAATGATTCTAAGGTCTGTTGTGCTCTGAAGCAAGAGATGCTAGACGAAGAACTTGAGGAATATCTTCATTACTAACTATATACATTCCGTTAGCTAAAACTTTAATATTGATAGTAACATTAGTTCGATTTAGTACCTCTTCATTACTTATCTAATTTTTGGCATTGTTACGTTTCAAAACTTCTAATCATATTTTGTACGATTTATTTCCTACATTTACGCAAGGACAAGGCTACACTGCTGACAAATATCTTCAGGAAGCATTGTTAAAACATTTTGTTTTCGATGTTATCAAAATCCCCTTTTTCAGTAACGCTTTTCTTTTTTTTGTAAGTCCGTACTTGATGTCCTCTTAAACTTGATTATCATTTATTTTGTTAGACCTGAGTTTCTCCTGGCGTATACAGCTTTCAAATAACTTCCGGGAATTCAGCCAGGTAACACTTTCAGCGACCGCCGATATTTCGGCGGGAGAACACCCCGCCATTTTCAAGGCAAACTGCAACGGACAGGCGGCGTACATGCAAATTTAATACCTCGGTTCTCGGACCCAAGCAGGAAAGATAACACACACACACTGAACACTAGTGCCACCAAAGATGGCCAAAGTCAGAGCTATCGATAGTGAGACTATGAATTCGCAGGTGAGGTAGCATTGAGTCTGTCCCTCTGTTTCTTGACAAGGGAGAGAGCCGGATTCCAAACAGAGTTTAAAAAGAAACCTCCATCCCTGTTAACAAGGTTGCTCGCTAATTTAATCTCAACTGCCTCCCGAATCACACTGTCCCAATAGCTGGACGTGCATGCCAATATCTCGGTGTTATTATATAACATGGGGTGACCAGTATCCAAGCAATGTTCGGCAATAGCAGATCTATTTGGCTGCTGTAATCGTGTGTGCCGTTTATGCTCAGTACATCTGTCCTCCACGGTCCTGATAGTTTGACCAATATATGCCATGCCGCAGCTACAAGGGACACGATATACACCCGCCTTACGCAGTCCAAGATCATCCTTAACGGAGCTCAAAAGTGCTCTAATTTTAGATGGAGGTCGGAAAACACATTTCACATCGTATTTCCGTAAAATACGACCGATCTTATTGGACGTGTTTCCTACGTAAGGCAAGAAGGCAGTAGACTTAGGTGTTGACTCAGAATTATCATCAATCACCTGATGTACAGTTGGTCGATAGCGCAACGCACGTTCAATCTGTCTATCACTGTAACCATTTTGACGAAATGTAACTTCAAGATGGGACAGCTCAGCTGGCAAAGTCTCGCCGTCAGAAACGATATGTGCCCTGTGTACCAAGGTACGAAGTACCCCTTCACGCTGAGCCGAATGGTGACAACTATTAGCTTGTAAGTACAAGTCGGTGTGAGTACGTTTCCTGTAGACTGCATGTCCCAATGATCCATCATCCTTCCTCCTAACCAACACGTCGAGAAAGGGAAGGCAACCATCCTTTTCCACCTCCATCGTAAAACGAATGTTCGGGTGGATCGAGTTCAGATGTTCTAGAAAGACATTCAAATTCTCCCTACCGTGAGGCCAAACAACGAAGGTATCGTCAACGTATCTATAGAAACAGGCGGGTTTTAAAGGCGCCGACTCCAATGCACGTTCCTCGAAGTCTTCCATAAACAAATTTGCTATCACAGGAGACAACGGACTACCCATCGCAACTCCATCTGTCTGCTCGTAATACTGGTCATTAAATAAAAAGTAAGTGGATGTCAACACATGCCTAAAGAGATTAGTTAAATCAGCACCAAACCTGGCTTCAATTAACCGCAACGAATCAGACAGAGGAACACGAGTGAAGAGAGAGACCACATCGAAACTCACTAAAATATCAGAGTCATTCAGTCTCAGTCCCTCCAAATGAAGTAAAAAATCAGCTGAGTTCCTGATATGATGTTCACACCGTCCTACTTGTGGACTCAACAGAGAAGCAAGATGCTTGGATACACATTATGTCGGGGCGCCGATGTTACTCGCTATAGGACGGAAAGGAACCCCTTCCTTACGAACCTTTGGAAGGCCATATCACCTAGGGCGAACCGCACTATAGGTGTTAAGCCTCTTGATTGTGTCCTGCGACAAACCACTTTTCTCCAGGAGGCTGTTGGTCTTTCTCTCAACACTTTTCGTGGGGTCAGCATCGATTCTGCGATACGTTGAATCAGATAGTAAACGTTGCATCTTTTGTACATAATCACGTTTATTTAAAACAACGGTGGCATTGCCCTTGTCAGCAGGTAAAATAACAACACTGGGATCAACTTTGAGAGAGCGTAAAGCAGCCCTCTCTGCTGCTGTTACATTACTCTTGGGTGGACGAGCCCTAGTCAAAACACGGCATGCCTCCCTCCTAACTTCCTCTGCAGCGTCAGGAGGTAGTTTGCAAACTGCCTGTTCAATTGAACTAATAAAATCAACTACCGGCAAATTCTTCGGAGTGGGTGCAAAATTTAATCCCTTCCCTAGCACGGATAAGGTTGCGTCGTCAAAAGATTTCTCTGTGAGATTTATCACAGAATGTCGAGATATAACATCCGACTCCGCGCGATGAAAACGTTCAAACTTTGCCAAATGCCGGGCAGTAACGGAGCTGTACTCCCAGTCAGCTTGGGTCCATGAGGCACCGTCCAACCAATCCCAAGTGAAATCAGACACTTCAGATGCAACCATTAAATGAAAACGATACAATTCTTTGGAAACAGAATCCAAACGTCGACGAGTAAAACGAATCCTTTCGCGAACAAGAGCCAAGCCAGCACGTTGCTTAATTCGATTGGCGGCAGGAGAATTAATATGGTGCACAACCTTAGCAAATGTTGGGTTGCCTTCCCTTTCTCGACGTGTTGGTTAGGAGGAAGGATGATGGATCATTGGGACATGCAGTCTACAGGAAACGTACTCACACCGACTTGTACTTACAAGCTAATAGTTGTCACCATTCGGCTCAGCGTGAAGGGGTACTTCGTACCTTGGTACACAGGGCACATATCGTTTCTGACGCTGAGACTCTGCCAGCTGAGCTGTCCCATCTTGAAGTTACATTTCGTCAAAATGGTTACAGTGATAGACAGATTGAACGTGCGTTGCGCTATCGACCAACTGTACGTCAGGTGATTGATGATAATTCTGAGTCAACACCTAAGTCTACTGCCTTCTTGCCTTACGTAGGAAACACGTCCAATAAGATCGGTCGTATTTTACGGAAATACGATGTGAAATGTGTTTTCCGACCTCCATCTAAAATTAGAGCACTTTTGAGCTCCGTTAAGGATGATCTTGGACTGCGTAAGGCGGGTGTATATCGTGTCCCTTGTAGCTGCGGCATGGCATATATTGGTCAAACTATCAGGACCGTGGAGGACAGATGTACTGAGCATAAACGGCACACACGATTACAGCAGCCAAATAGATCTGCTATTGCCGAACATTGCTTGGATACTGGTCACCCCATGTTATATAATAACACCGAGATATTGGCATGCACGTCCAGCTATTGGGACAGTGTGATTCGGGAGGCAGTTGAGATTAAATTAGCGAGCAACCTTGTTAACAGGGATGGAAGTTTCTGTTTAAACTCTGTTTGGAATCCGGCTCTCTCCCTTGTCAAGAAACAGAGGGACAGACTCAATGCTACCTCACCTGCGAATTCATAGTCTCACTATCGATAGCTCTGACTTTGGCCATCTTTGGTGGCACTAGTGTTCAGTGTGTGTGTGTTATCTTTCCTGCTTGGGTCCGAGAACCGAGGTATTAAATTTGCATGTACGCCGCCTGTCCGTTGCAGTTTGCCTTGAAAATGGCGGGGTGTTCTCCCGCCGAAATATCGGCGGTCGCTGAAAGTGTTACCTGGCTGAATTCCCGGAAGTTATTTGAAATTTATTTTGTTGCCCCACTATCGAATCTCGTCTGCTACTTCCAGCGTCTCATTTCTGAACCTAATTTGCTCAGCAACACGTGATATAATTCCACTACATCCCGTTACCATTGTTTTACGCATGTTGATATTGGTCTTACAACATTTTGAACACTATCCATTCCATGCAGCTGTTCCTCCAAGTCGTTTTACATCTCCGACAGAACTACGTTACTGGAAACTCCTTACTGCCGAAATATAATTTTTCCCAACTTTGTTCTTGGTTTACTTCACATAGTGCCCAATGTATAATTTGAATAGTATCGGGGATAGGCTACAACCCCCTCTCACTCCCTTCTCAACAACTGTGTTCTTTCTTGAAACGATATTCTGGTTTCTGTACAATTTGTAGATAACGTTTGTCTCCGTTATTTTATTCCTGACACCTTGCTAATTTCAAAAAGTATAGTCCAATAACAATTTGGAAACCATTTTATAAACATACAAATGATAAAAACGTAGATTAGGCTTACTTCAAGTTGTCTTACAAGGTAAGTCTTCTTGTCAAACTGCCTCGAGTGTTACCATGTTTATTTGGAACCCAAACTGATCTCTTCTGACGTTGTCTTCTGCCAGTCTTTCGAATCTTTTATAAATAACATTCGTCATTATTTTGGTGCCACAATTTATTGAACTGATGGTTTTGTAGCATTTATACATATTAGCGCCTGCTTTCTACATTTACATACATACTGCACAAGCTACCGTACGATTCGTCGTGGATGGTACCCTGTAATATTGGTAGTTGTTTTCTTTCCTGTCCAAACACAGACAAACCGAGGGAAAGCGACTGTCTATATGCCTCCCTATGAGCTCTAATTTGTCTTATCTTATCTTCGTGGACCTTATGGAAAATAGATGTTGGCGGCAGTAGGGTCGTTCTGCAGTCAGCTTCAAATGCCGGTTCTCTAAATTTTCTCAATACTGTTTCTCGAAAAGAACGTCGCCATACCTGCAGAAATTTCCATTTGATTTCCCGTAACAGGTACGAGTTGCTCGAATCTACCGGTAACAAATCTAGCAGGCTGCTTTTGAATTGCTTCGATGTCTTCTCTTAATTCGACCTGGTGTGGATCCTAAACACTCAAGCAGGTCTCGAAATTAGGGCACATTGTCCTGTATGCGGTCTCCTTTACAGATGAACCACACTTTCCCAGAATTCTCCCAATAAAAAACCGAAGTTCATCATTTGCCTTCCTAATCACAATCCCTACATGCTCGCTCCATTTCATATCGCCTTGCAAATTAACGCTCAGCTATTTAAACGACGTGACTGTGTCAAGCAGGACAGTTTTAATGGCGCATCATTTGTTTTTCCTACTCCTCCGTATTAACTTACATTTTTCTACATTTATAGCTAGCTGCCATTCATCTATACCAGCTAGAAATTTTGTCTTTGTCGTCTTACATCATCCTACAGTCATTCATCATCGACACCTCACCGCACGCCACATCGGTAAACAGCCGCAGATTGCTGCCCACCCTGTCTGCCCCATCATTCATGTACGCAGAAAATAATAGCGGACCTATTACACACTTCCCTGTGGCACTCCTGACGATACCCTTGTCTCTGATGAACACTTTCCATTGAGGACAACATACTGAGTTCTGTTACCTACGAAGTCTACGAACCACCCACATCTCTGGAAACTTATATCTTATGATCGTTTGTTAGGAAATGGAATTAGTAAATTCTTCGTGAAGTCATATTTCACCGTGTCATATATCTTGCATAGTACGTGCAACGATAAGTGTGATAAGAAGGAAAACACGAGGCTGAGTCAAATGAAAACCTTAAATATTATGTATTGTGCAGAAGTGGTACAAAGCTTTATCGCTTTTCAACGCAATCTCCCCCACGCTCAATGCAAGTCCTCCAGCGCTTACAAAGTGCATAAATTCCTTTAGGAAAAAATTCTTTTGGTAGCACCCCGTGGCGTACCTCCTCATCTTTTTTTTTTTTTTGGTCATCAGTCTACTGACTGGTTTGATGCGGCCCGCCACGAATTCCTTTCCTGTGCTAACCTCTTCATCTCAGAGTAGCACTTGCAACCTACGTCCTCAATTATTTGCTTGACGTATTCCAATCTCTGTCTTCCTCTACAGTTTTTGCCCTCTACAGCTCCCTCTAGTACCATGGAAGCCATTCCCTAATGTCTTAGCAGATGTCCTATCATCCTGTCCCTTCTCCTTATCAGTGTTTTCCACATATTCCTTTCCTCTCCGATTCTGCGTAAAACCTCCTCATTCCTTACCTTATCAGTCCACCTAATTTTCAACATTCGTCTATAGCATCACATCTCAAATGCTTCGATTCTCTTCTGTTCCGGTTTTCCCACAGTCCATGTTTCACTACCATACAATGCTGTACTCCAGACGTACATCCTCAGAAATTTCTTACTCAAATTAAGGCCGGTATTTGATATTAGTAGACTTCTCTTGGCCAGAAATGCCTTTTTTGCCATAGCGAGTCTGCTTTTGATGTCCTCCTTGCTCCGTCCGTCATTGGTTATTTTACTGCCTAGGTAGCAGCATTCCTTAACTTCATTGACTTCGTGACCATCAATCCTGATGTTAAGTTTCTCGCTGTTCTCATTTCTACCACTTCAAATCCAATGAAAGTGTCTTGATTTTTCTTTAGCCTTGTTTCCATTATTAGCCGTAACGTCAGAATTGCCTCTCTCGTCCCTTTACTTTTCCTAAAGCCAAACTGATCGTCACCTAGCGCATTCTCAATTTTCTTTTCCATTCTTCTGTTTATTATTCTTGTAAGCAGCTTCGATGCATGAGCTGTTAAGCTAATTGTGCGATAATTCTCGCACTTGTCAGCTCTTGCCGTCTTCGGAATTGTGTGGATGATGCTTTTCCGAAAGTCAGATGGTATATCGCCAGACTCATATATTCTACACACCAACGTGAATAGTCGTTTTGTTGCCACTTCCACCAATGATTTTAGAAATTCTGATGGAATGTTATCTATCCCTTCTTCCTTATTTGACCGTAAGTCCTCCAAAGTTCTTTTAAATTCCGATTCTAATACTTGATCCCCTATCTCTTCTAAATCGACTCCTGTTTCTTCTTCTATCACATCAGACAAATCTTCACCCTCATAGAGGCTTTCAATGTATTCTTTCCTCCTATCTGCTCTCTCCTCTGCATTTAACAGTGGAATTCCCGTGGCACTCTTAATGTTACCACCGTTGCTTTTAATGTCACCAAAGGTTGTTTTGACCTTCCTGTATACTGAGCCGGCCGCGGTGGTCTCGCGGTTCTAGGCGCGCAGTCCGGAACCGCGCGACTGCTACGGTCGCAGGTTCGAATCCTGCCTCGGGCATGGATGTGTGTGATGTTCTTAGGTTAGTTAGGTTTAAGTAGTTCTAAGTTCTAGGGGACTGATGACCACAGCAGTTGAGTCCCATAGTGCTCAGAGCCATTTGAACCATTTTTTTGTATACTGAGTCTGTCCTTCCGACAATCATATCTTTTTCGATGTCTTCACATTTTTCCTGCAGCCATTTCGTCTTAGCTTCCCTGCACTTCCTATTTATTTCATTCCTCAGCGACTTGTATTTCTGTATTCCTGATTTTCCCGGAACATGTTTGTACTTCCTCCTTTCATCAATCAACTGAGATATTTCTTCTGTTAGCCATGGTTTCCTCGCAGCTATCTTCTTTGTACCTATGTTTTCCTTCCCAACTTCCGTGATGGCCCTTTTTAGAGATGTCCATTCCTCTTCAACTGTACTGCCTACTGCGCTATTCCTTATTGCTGTATCTATAGCGTTAGAGAACTTCGAACGTATCACGTCATTCCTTAGTACTTCCGTATCCCACTTCTTTGCGTATTGATTCTTCCTGACTAATGTCTTGAACTTCAGCGTACTCTTCATCACTACTATATTGTGATCTGAGTCTATATCTGCTCCTGGGTACGGCTTACAATCCAGTATCTGATTTCGGAATCTCTGTCTGACCTTGATGTAATCTAATTGAAATCTTCCCGTATCTCCCGGCCTTTTCCAAGTATACCTTCTCCTCTTGTGATTCTTGAACAGGGTATTCGCTATTACTAGCTGAAACTTGTTACAGAATTCAATTAGTCTTTCTCCTCTTTCATTCCTTGTCCCAAGTCCGTATTCTCCTGTAACCTTTTCTTCTACTCCTTCCCCTACAACTGCATTCCAGTCGCCCATGACTATTAGATTTTCGTCCCCCTTTACATACTGCATTACCCTTTCAATATCCTCATACACTTTCTCTATCCGTTCATCTTCAGCTTCCGACGTCGGCATGTCTACCTGAACTATCGATGTCGGTGTTGGTCTGCTGTCGATTCTGATTAGAACAACCCGGTCCCTGAACTGTTCACAGTAACACACGTTCTGCCCTACCTTCCTATTCATAACGAATCCTACACCTGTTATACCATTTTCTGCTGCTGTTGATATTACCCGATACTCTTCTAACCATAAATCCTTGTCTTCCTTCCAGTTCACTTCACTGATCCCTACTATATCTAGATTGAGCCTTTGCATTTCCCTTTTCAGATTTTCTAGTTTCCCTACCACGTTCAAGCTTCTGACATTCCACGCCCCGACTCGTAGAACGTTATCCTTTCGTTGATAATTCAATCTTTTTCTCGTGGTAACCTCCCCCTTGGCAGTCGCCTTCCGGAGATCCGAATGGGGGACTATTCCGGAATCTTTTGCCAATGGAGAGATCATCATGACACTTCTTCAAATACAGGCCACAAGTCCTGTGGATACATGTTACGTGTCTTTAATGCAGTGGTTTCCATTGCCTTCTGCATCCTCATGTCGTTGATCATTGCTGATTCTTCCACCTTTAGGGGCAATTTCCCACCCCTAGGACAAGAGAGTGCCCTGAACCTCTATCCGCTCCTCCGCCCTCTTTGACAAGGCCGTTGGCAGAATGAGGCTGACTTCTTATGCCGGAAGTCTTTGGCCGCCAATGCTGATTATTTATCAAAATTTAGCCAGTGGCGGGGATCGAACCCGGGACCGAAGACGTTTTTTTGATTATGAATCAAAGACGCTATCCCTAGACCACGGGTCAGATTCTCTTCATCATAACGGAACTTATTTTCTCCCATTGCGTCTTTGAGTGGTCCAAACATATGGAAATCACTTGGGGCAAGGTCTAGTGAGTATGATGGTCTGCATTGTTGCAACTGTCATTGTTGCAACTGTTGTACGGGCCGTGTGCGGCCTTGCATTGTCATGTTGCAAAAGTACACCTGCTGACAGCAATTCACGTCGCTTTGATTTGATTGCAGGCCGCAGATGATTTTTTAGGAGATCTGTTTATCATGCACTGGTGACAGTGGTCCCTCTAGGCATGTAATGCTCCAAAATGACGCCTTTTCGTCTCAAAAGACAGTCAGCATAATCTTCCCTGCTGATGGTTCTGTTCGAAACTTCTTTGGTTTTGGTGATGAGGAATGGCGCCATTCCTTGCTCGCTCTCTTCGTTTCCGGTTGGTGGAAGTGAACCTAGGTTTCGTCCCCAGTAGCGATTCTTGCAAGGAAGCCATCACCTTCTCGTTCAAAGCGCCGAAGAAGTTCTTCACAAACATCAACACGTCGTTCTCTCACTTCAGGAGTCAGCTGCAGTGACACCCATCTTGCTGACTGAAATGTGTTTTCTTATAGGACAACTATCCAAGGAGTTCCACCCAATAATATCCAAACAGCAGACTCTGTACACAATTTATTAAATGGTCAATACGAAACCCTAAAATAACAACAAATTCATATAACTTACAGAACTTAACAAATGGTTAAAATCGTGAGCTTTAAAAACAATAACGGCGGCTTGCCACCATAAAATCAAAGAACTACCTAAAAATCCAATAATAAGAACTTGGCATTACAATTTAAAATGATTTATATAAGAAAAAACTTTGAGAAGGATAATGGTACTTGGCACCATAAAATGAAAGAAGCGCAACACACAAACAATAAATATAATAACAAAATAATAATTTGATGCAACCAAAGGGCGAGGGCAACTCCCAACGCCATCACAGACGAGCGAGCTCTCAACACTTCGGAGCCTTCCCTCTAGAAACGGTCCCCGAAATAATCCGCTGTGATCTCCCCGACACGCCTTCCACAACTGCCCGTCACTTACGCACCTTGGTTATGTTCTGTAACACACGACAGATAATATCAACACCAGATAAAATTCAAAAATACAGTATAACACCCCGACAGCACATGATAACCACGGCGCCGTTAACTCGGGTGCTCTTAATAAGTGCCGGAAGCCAACACACAAAAATCTCAATAAACCATTCTCGCTTCTTAAAACGAAACAATAAAAGCCAAGGGCACATGAATAGTCAAACCACAGTCTTAGAAGTGCCTTAACGACACCAAATGCGACTATTCCACCAAGTTAATAATAACACAGTGAGAAAAATACAGAACATACCGCTAAATGCTGTTACACAACCAAATTGACGCGATCGTGTTGTTCAGGTCCCAGAAGACCACATATACCTCCTTATGTATACACTGTACAAAACCGCCCTTCTTAGGCAGACTTTACCGAACACATCGAATGCCAAATATACCATACATGAACGCAACTCTGGGCAGGACATCAGTTGAGCAAATAAATTGGTACCAACAAATATCGTAACGAGCCACACACACACACACACACACACACACACACACACACACACACAGCAAAAAGTCCCAACCACGCCGTCCCACATCAGTATGAAGTTCAGAAACCGCTGCTGGAGCTTCCAGGGGAAAATCTGACGAGCCAACCGAGCCCACACCCTAACCAGGCAGACGACTCCAAAATTCAGCAACTAGTTGTCTCCGGGCCAGAGTATCACAGGACCCCACCGGACCTCCACATGAGACAGGCAGGAAGAACAATTAAGCCGACTCCAATTAATCACCACCGCATGGCCAGCACAGCGGCGAGTCGCCTCCGCCCCAGACCACTCTGCTCATATTGCGAGGCACAACAACCTTGACGCTAGTCACCAGCAGGTCAGGCAGAGAGAGAACTTCACGTTCCGTGCAGTACCCGGAAACCAACTACTCTCTTACTTTCCGCCGGTCACCGCAAACTCATGCCAGCGACGTCATAGCAAATCGCCACTGGAGCGCCACCCGCACCAGGACAGCGAACTACAATCGATTACAGTGCGCGCTCTGAACAAGATCACAGGATAGCGGCGCGCACCATATCACAGAGACTTTGTGAAACTGGAGCATATCATGCACAATGTGGTGTGCTGACCCATGACTAATCTGTAAACATGCTGCAATGTCATTCAGTGTCATTCGGCGGTTTTCCTTCACTATGGCTTCAACTGCTGCAATGTTCTGTGGAGTCACAAATCGACGTGCCTGACCTGGACTGAAGTCACGCCACTTCTGGTGCAAGTCGCAAGTGGGGTGGCCATCTTTATACTGATACTGCGACGGTATTTGTGCATCTGGACTATGCTGCCACTTACAGGCCATTCTGCAAGCTGTTTGTAGCACACTTACCAACTTACAGGATAACGGTGCGAAATTTCGATTTCTTATTACATATTTAAGGTTTTCAATTGACTCACCATCGTAATTGTCGCTGTATGAATGATGTTGCACAATACGAATGGAAACATTCTGAGTTAATGTACCAAATAAATCTCATATTGTGTTGTGTACATAGCTCCGCGTAGTCACCGTGTACACAACTTTCCCACTAGAGCGCACCTCACTAAGCACAGCAGCGCAGGCACAGCGCTCGTCTGTCTCCACACTAAGAGATGGCGCTGCCATAGAGACGGACCAAATTCTGCTTCCGCCGATCCGCGTATCAATATGTAACGCAGCCAATGAGATTGCTGCTAATGTAGAATCTTTTCTCCTCGCGGATCACATTCGCGCAGTGATAGATGAACGCGCGAGGTATTATAACAAGTGTACAGACCTCCGATTAGTCAGTCTGCATTTGTCTGCACCGGTCTGTACAATACTAACGGAAACATTCTGAATTAATGCACCAAAGAAATCTCATACTGTGTTGTGTACATAGTTCCGTGAAGTCACCGCGTACACAACTTTCCCACTAGAGCGCACCTCGCTAAGTACAACAGCGCAGGCGCAGCGCTCGTCCATCTCCGCACTATGAGATGGCGCTGCCATAGAGACGGACCAAATTCTGCTTCCGCCAATCCGCGTGTTAATATGTAATGCAGCCAATGAGATTGCTGCTAATGTAGAATCTTTTCTCCTCACGGATCACACTCATGCAGTGATAGATGAACGCGCGAAGTATTATAACAAGTGTACACACCTCCAATTAGTCAGTCTGCATTTGTCTGCACTGGTCTGTACCAATCTGCATTAGTCTGTACCAGTCCGCATTAGTCTGTACCAGTCTGTACGAGTTCTACATTTGTCTGTAACAGTCTATAGTCAGGTTTCAGTCTGTGCCTAATAAGATTACTGTATTCCTGTACATAGCCATGAAGATAAATGTATAGACACTTTTGTCAAGTATCAGAGATATATATGTGAGAATAAGATTAACGTACCAATACCAAAGGAACTTCAGATTGTCAATTGTAAATGGCATCCAGAACCAAGTTAAGTTATTTTTATGCTTCTTATTATTTTAATATTTGTGTGTGAAAATTAATCAAGTTCTTTTTAAAGTTTATCACCGTCAATCTGCTACTCTAAGCGTGCAAGTGGCATTTCTATTGTCCGACCTAACGGCAGAAGATAAACACGCCACGATAAGACCACGAGACATATTGCCGACACTCGCCTACTTCGTTAGAGCGATAAGTCGAATAATCTGATGGTGTGTGTACTGAAGGTCTTACAGTACGCACACCACATACTGCATGGCATTTATAGCTAATGGTGACTTCCCTCTTAATCGTACGTAAGATGCTGATGGAGTTGGGCACAGGAGTTACACTTGTGTGCCAAGTCTAGCGTCAGTTAATGGGATTTAGTCTGGGTATCCGCCGACAGACCGCGCTGGCATCCGGCTGCCGCTGTTCCCTCTGCCGAGGTAGGAGACACAACAGCGGCAGCACAATGGAGTGGCTGCGAGAGCAGCGCAGGCAGTGCGCCTGGCGAGCCGCCTAAATATGGGCCATTAGCCGGGCACGGCGACACGGCCGGGACTGAGAGGAAAGGAGAGGAGCGGAGCACAGCACAGCGCGGGCTAGACGGGTTATTTCCGGGAGCGCCGCGCAGGGCTTCATTTTAAGCCGATCGGCGGCCTGCGCCGGCGGGCCGCCTCCTCTTCCGCATCGCGCGCAGCTCTCGTCGGCTTCTGCTACGAGAGTTGGGACAGAGGTACAAATTTGTTGAGTTTCTGTGGCAGCAGCTCCATACGATACGCACGTAAGACACTCAAATTTAGTTATCGTAATGATGGGGTTTACTCTTATAACAGTTGCATCTTTCAGCTGCAATTTGTTCTTGTAGGGGCAGTATTTAGTGTAGAGTTTCCGTATAATTCAGTTGTGAGCATTTACACGTCACAGGGTAAAAAATTCGTCTTATCTTCCCGTACCATGTTCATTTCTCACGTGATCATACCGGTCTACATAGCGGCTGGCCTTTACCATATTATATTCAAAAGTTCCTTGTTCTTGTAGTGTACTATACTGGCAACTTTATATGGTGATGGAATTATTTATGTCACGCTGCTTGGATAGTGAATGTACATTCGTTGCATTTTGTATTTGCGAAGAGGGCACTTAAGTGAAACACTTTGCAGTAGTTAAAGTAATGCACTTGACTGAGCATTGGCAGATAGTATAATTAGTGCAGTGGTTTTAATCTTGTTGTTAACGCAATCCCCTTCCAAACAAAAATATTCTGGCGACCTCCAGAACCATAAGAAAAATATGTCAGCGATTTCAAAGGCAACGTTTCGCATAATGAGTGTTGCACAATGCATGTACACTATTGGCCATTAAAATCTGTTAACTCAGGGATCGAGACGTGGCTTGCACGATCCGTTACAGCCAGGAGATAAGACGCCCCTCATCTCGACTGCTAATGATACGAGGCCGTTGGGATCCAGTACAGCGTTCCGTATTACCCTCCTGAACCCACCGATTCCACATTCTGCTAACAGTCATTGGATCTCAACCAGCGCGAGCAGCAATGTCGCGTTACGATAAAACGCAACGGCGTTAGGCTACAATCCGACCTTAATCAAAGATGGAAACGTCATGGTACGCATTTCTCCTCCTTACAAGAGGCATCACAACAACGTTTCACCGGGCAACGCCGGTCAACTGCTGTTTGTGTATGAGAAATTGGTTGGAAACTTTCCACATGTCAGCACGTTGTAGGTGTCGCCACCGGCGCCAACCTTGTGTGAATGCTCTGAAAAGCTAATCATTTGCATATCACAGCATCTTCTTCCTCTCGGTTAAATTTCGCGACTCTAGCACGTCAACTTTGTGGTGTATGAATTTTAATGGTCAGTAGTGTAAGACTCAGGCACCACTGTATAGTCAATTTGTAAACAAGAAAATCTTTTTCGAATTTCTCACAGTTACTTATTGCATCTTCTTCATCTAGTTATCAATCGGTTCCCGAAAACAGTTTTCCATGTTTGTCTTTATTTATCGTTAACACTGTGTATTTATTATAAAGCAATCTATGTTATGCTCAATTCAGAATTAATGTTAAACAAGGAATTACGCAATTTTAATAAAAAGTAAAAACCTTTTTCCATAGGCCTATATTATTTTTGTATTACAAAACCACAAGTTTTGAGACATGTAGCAGGATGGTTATCTCATTTACTTTCATTCAGTTTCAAAACAAGACAACATTTCTTTTTAATTAACTGCTGGAATATGTAGTATATATTTTCACAAATGACGGTACTAGTTTTTTGTAAGATATTTTTCAACTCTTTTACGATGCTGATGTCCCATACTCCGAGGAGCGTAGGGGACGCTACTGGAGACCCACACCGACGTACTAGACAAGATCCTAGTGGAGGTGATTTGCCATTGCCTTCCTCCGATCGTAATGGGAATGAATTATGATGATGAAGAGGACACAACAACACTCAGCCATCTTGAAGCAGGAAAAATCCCTGGCCCCGCCGGGAACCGAACCCGGCACACCGTGCGCGGGAAGCGAGAACGCTACCGCAAGACCACGAGCTGCGGACCAACTATTTTATAAAGCAGTATAAAAATGCTCACGGCAATCACCACAATTAACTACACGAAAGAAATGAGAAAGTAACCAGGTGACCAGCAACGATGATTTGGTGGGAATCGCGATGAAGCCACAGAACTACGAAAATACTCGTAGAAAAAACGTCAACATGCAGTGTGTGAATTAAAGTCAGAGTTGAGCTCAGGTATCCTATATCCGCTAGGTAGAAATTGTTGTACCTCGTGCCTTGTCTCACTGCTGCCAATCCTAGCGATCTATTGTTTGGTCCGAAGCTTGTTACTGAAATGCATTCTAGTAACCGTGGTGCCAAATTTGCACGTGAGCTGTGTGCGTGTTGTTGCAGTCATTTTGTATCACATTTGAACATCATTCTTTAGAAAGTTACTTCATAACTTTCTTGGAAGTGTTTAAATCAGAAAAGTAATATGCTTTCATCGTAAATTACTATCACCAAAACATACAGATTTTCGTAAACTGTCCGATTTGACCACTGCAAAACATACCTTTCCAAGCAGCTTCAATTATTTGTGCGAATTTCTTGGCAGGTTTTCAGAATGCAGTATTTTTCTGTCGGCTTGCTTCCTAGTAGGAATGCAGATTGGAATTGACTTTTAAATGAAACAGGTTTTTTACTTTTTTCACTTTTTCCAAATCCTTGGGAATTGTTTGCCTCGGGAGCTATGGAAGGAGCATTACCACTTCTCTTCCTCGTCATTGAGGAACTGTTCACCACCCGTATGTGGATTCGCCACTGAGAAGGAGCAATGGAGATACTAGTCTCAGATAGTTATCTTCCTTCTGTAGTCCATTAATTATTTGGTCGCCCTCCAGTACATTATTTATCGTTTGGGTTAGTTTTGTTAATGATGGAGACTGACAGTTAGCTGTGCCAGAGCTCTCAGTATTAAGATGTTCCGAGCAGTATCGTTTACATTTGCTTTGCCTCTCCGTACTGCCTGATTCTGTCGTCGCTGATGTTCATCTTACCATCTGCCAGAACGTATTCTAAGCTTGCATAAACGTCACCTCGTTCTCATCCGGTGAGAAAATACACTTGCAGTCCCTATACATTGTCACTGCCAATGTTTAGCCTTTGCAATTCCCTGAAGACAGATTTCAGATGTTTCCTGCTATCACTCCCATTTGCCTGCATAGAGATACGATGACGTAGCAGTAGGCGAGAAAGGTTTCCGTGGAGGTGGGATGAGATTTAATTGGTTTTCTTGACACACTTCTATATCTACATCTGCCGCTTTTTGCTTATCTTGGACCTCCTCAACGCCAGAGATACGCAGTGTTTCCGTTGTTGCCCAAAGAAATAATTCATAGAAGAGAAGTTTCAAATAATTCATGCTTGATATGTCGTGCGCCACTGCTATCAGTATATCCGTGTTGCCACATACCACCTAATTAGGTATAAATACCCGTTTCGCCCCGTCCTTAGTGTGGTACAGTGGGTGACTCACTGCTACTATATCTGGGTGAGCCGCCACATAACGGCTGGCTGGGTGCCACGTACTCTGACCGGACAACGTGATCACTTCTTCCCCAGTGTTGTGTACGGACCACAGTTAATAGGAGAGACTAAGTGTTGTTATGTTCTTTTGATTTGAGTGAATGCCTTCACATCTTACTTATTATGTGTATTCACTGCGTGCTACTTACCGCTGCAGCAGCATTTGGCTAATTCTAGGGGAGGTGCAACATGTGTAGCCGACAAATTTTGGGGGTGACAAGATACTGCCATCGAAAGAAATTTTAATGTTCATTGCAGCAGTAATCGGGCATTCGATAATTTATTGGCAAAGCGTTGATAAATATTGTGTCTGTCTTTAAACTCTTATTTTACTACTAGTCTACCTGTATAAAGACCCTCACGTAAGTGGTCATTTAGTCTCTAAAGTAAAGTAAAACCGTATGGCACGAATGTCTGGGAAACTCCGAAGGGTATGTTCAGTCGCTTAATTAGAATGTTTCCCCTATCATTCGTGCGAGCAGGCACCTTTCCTTCCGGAAGTGTGAGATCTGTGTGCGTACAAGTATCTGTCAAGTGTAGGTGACTGTAATTGGCGTGTGTGTGTGTGTGTGTGTGTGTGTGTGTGTGTGTGTGTGTGTGTGTGTATGTGTGCTAAACAGGGAACGCGCAAACTGTGCGGGCACCCACCACGGACTCTGTGGTGCAAGCTATGCTACGCTACTGCATCGTCCCGGTCAAATGCCCTAGACCGCCATTGTCTGCGCTGCGAGGCTGGCTAGGTACGATTTTCTATAAAGTCTGTGGCGGGAAAGAGGCGTAAGATGGCGGTAGATAGAGCGATCGAGTTGGTGCGTAAAATGTATCTATTCACGATATACGACACTCTTATTATAAAAATTTGTTGAAAAATGCTGTAACAAGGGAGAAAATTGACCCAAGTGTTTATCAAACATATGTTTTCATTGTTTATAAATAAATACACAGCTGCATTATGTGCTAACAGATGAATATTGAAGTGTGCAATACAGTTCAGTTGAAATAATGTACTTGCGCAAACTAGTGGTGACATTGTAGTACAATTTAAGCTACAAATACGCCTCTTTGACAACGGCTTCTGCAGTATCGATTGTAAGTCTGTAGGCCTCAAAAAGACTCATCACTCTTGAGCAAGTACACCGAAATCATTTTCGACTACCCGACGGCCCCTGCACATTTGTTTCCTGGAAACTGCTTTTGAAGGCTCTTTCGAGATCGCTCACTTGGGGAAAGGTGTCATCAGATTGGTTTGTAATTTAAACCCTTCATCACCTGTCGACACAGAAGGGACGGGCATGTTTGTGCCCAGCAATGGTTTCGTAGGCGTAATACATTTTCGTCAAATGAATTCACGGAAAAATACAGAGTTTTCAAAACTTGTGCTGTTACAGTGTCTGCCATACCTACCCTCGTCGATAACCACAGAGCTGTAATAGTGATCAATAACTGCAAGCACGACAGCTGAAAACCAGTCTTTGTAGTATGCTTCCCTTCCAAGCTACCAGTGCAATTAGGAAATTACCACTGTTCCATCAATCCCATCTCAATTTTCTTCCACATTTCCTGTGCTGGATCAAGTAAAACGTAGTGCAATCCTTGACACACACATCTGACTAACCTGGAGACAGTTGCCCTTCCCATGCGGAATTAAAAAGCGATATTGTGGTGTGAATCACCAGTGGCCACATATCTGAAGCAAAATGTACTATTTATTAGTAATAAATGCATCATGTGAAATAAAATAATTTGCACTGGCTTGACTGACAAGTCAAGCTGTCCTAGCAAAACAGAAGAATCTACGAGACTACTGCAGCAAATAACTAAAACTGATAGAGGCACAGGTTCAGCCAAGAAGGTCAGATTTGACCAAGGGCAGGCCATTTGTAATTTCTTATTCACATACTGTCGCCGCATCATACATCATCAGATGTTGAAAAGTCAGAGGAACCTTTTCTTGATGATTGGTATCGAGAGGAAAAAGCGTAATTGAGTCCGTAATGCCAGTTCATCCGGCGAAAAAGCCGAAACGAAAAGAAATAAATATAATGTACCTGCATCCACAAACTATCAACACAGCAGAGACAGTAACACGACAGAAAAGACAGAGCTCGAATATATGGCAACTTGTTTTTGAGTTGTGCACACTCAAGACATCCCCAGCTCGAACACAAACTCATGGAAAAATGCAGCTGGCACAGTATTAGGAGACATTGAACTTGCGATATTAAATGATGAAACACCACCACACAGTCCTTGCATCACCCAGCTCAGTGGTGTCATAACATAGTGCTGATACTATATCACAAAATGAAGTCAAAAATGGCTCTGAGCACTATGGGACTCAACTGCTGAGGTCATTAGTCCCCTAGAACTTAGAACTAGTTAAACCTAACTAACCTAAGGACATCACAAACATCCATGCCCGAGGCAGGATTCGAACCTGCGACCGTAGCGGTCTTGCGGTTCCAGACTGCAGCGCCTTTAACCGCACGGCCACTTCGGCCGGCAAAATGAAGTCACCATTACAATTTTGGAAGAAGGTGAATCTTCCAATGGCTTTTCTAGCACTAGAGAAACGTGTGAGAAGGCGAAAATTTGTTTCAGTTTAGACGAGATTTACCTGTAGTTCACACTTATTTGTACCCTGTGTTGATAATATTTTTCCTTTAGTATTATATTTATTTAGTTCTACATTTTGAGACAACTACTATTTTTGGATGTACATAGTTACAGAAAATAATAAAATAAAGTAAATCGTTTCTAACATAAGTAATATTCTATCATATATAATGTTCTACCAAGCAGCGACAAATGAATCAATTAACATTTAATAACGTGCTTGTGTCAAATAAACCACAAGTCGTTTGCCTTTCGCGGGCAAGTGCTCTACCATCTGAGCTACCGAAACACGCCTCACGCCCGGTACTCACAGCTTTACTTCTGCCAGTACCTGGTCTCCTACCTTCCAAACTTTACAGAAGCTCTCCTGCGAACCTTGCAGAACTAGCACTCCTGAAAGAAAGGATATTGCGGAGACATGGCTTAGCCACAGCCTGGGGGACGTTTCCAGAATGAGATTTTCACTCTGCAGCGGAGTGTGCGCTGATATGAAACTTCCTGGCAGATCAAAACTGTGTGCCCGACCGAGACTCGAACTCGGGACCTTTGCCTTTCGCGGGCAAGTACTCTACCATCTGAGCTACCGAAGCACGACTCACGCCCGGTACTCACAGCTGTACTTCTGCCAGTTCCTCGTCTCCTACCTTCCAAACTTTACAGAAGCTCTCCTGCGAACCTTGCAGAACTAGCACTCCTGAAAGAAAGGATATTGCGGAGACATGGCTTAGCCACAGCCTGGGGGATGTTTCCAGAATGAGATTTTCACTCTGCAGCGGAGTGTGCGCTGGTATGAAACAAGGTACTGGCAGAAGTAAAGCTGTGAGTACGGGGCGTGTGTCGTGCTTCGGTAGCTCAGATGGTAGAGCACTTGCCCGTGAAAGGCAAAGGTCCCGAGTTTGAGTCTCGGTCGGGCACACAGTTTTAATCTGCCAGGAAGTTTCATATCAGCGCACACTCCGCTGCAGAGTGAAAATCTCATTCTGGGAACGACAAGTCATTCCTCTGAACGTTTGGGCTTTCTCTGGTTTGTTCAGATTTTTGGCTAAATGAGTTTGTGAAACGTTACCAAACACCAGAAGATGAGAGTTCCTTTCAAAGACGGTGAAACTGCCCGCCATCTTGTCGTTTGGTGTTAATCCACTTTCTTCGTTTCCTCAGAACGAGTGGAAATAAAGACAACAGTTGATCGTCGTTAGAACTGCCAGTCCTCTTTAATGGATATTAGCTCACTTTCTTTCAACGAGCGCCATTCGACAACGGGATATCTGCGTCGTCCACACGCCCTGTTTGACCACAGCCGACCGCAACGGGAGAGAGCCCGCTCTCTGTTTGCCACAGCCTTGCTGACCTCAGTGGCCGAGCGGTTCTAGACGCTTCAGTCCGGAACCGCGCTGCTGTTACGGTCGCAGTCTCGAACCCTGCCTCGGGCATGGCTGCGTGTGATGTCCTTAGGTTAGTTAGATTTAAGCAGTTCTAAGTTCTAGGGGACTGATGACCTCAGATGTCAAGTCCCATAGTGCTCAGAGCCATTTTGAACCATTTGACACAGCCTTACTGCCCAGCTAATCAAGTAGTCTACTAGATCTTTCGTGTGTCGTGTTCATCAGTTCTTCAAGCATTCATGCTTATTTTGTCGTTGTACACAGCTCTACGTTTCACGTGGTTCTCAAATTAAAATTAAGGTATGTAATCTGAGTAGTAACTGGTCATACTTTCGTTCTGTTGTATTTGACATACTCAAAGTGCAGTGGATTCTCGACCATACAGCTCGTGACTATACCGCCTCCAGACTATCCGACATACTTAATAAATATCATAATAACACTTCTCCTTGATGAAATTAGAATTAACTTATTACAGCAGGTGCAAGCAGGAGCCCGCTACAAATGCTGCGTTGCTTTTCAAAATGTTTTGTACATTTTGTCTGCTTCTAACACATCTGGAGTCAAAATTACTCTGAAGAGTCAAAGAAACTGGTACATCTGCCTAATGTCGTGAAGGGCCCCCGCGATCACGCAGAAGTGCCGCAACACGACGTGGGTTGGGCTCGAATAATGTCAGAAATAGTGTTGGAGGGAAATGACACCATGAATCCTACAGGGCTGTACATAAATCGGTAAGAGTACGTGGGAGTGGTGATCTCTTTTCTGAAGGTATCCCAGATATGCTCAATAATGTTCACGTTTAGGGACTTTGGTGGCCAGCGGAAGTGTTTGAACTCAGAAGTGTATTGCTGGAGCCACTCTATAGCAATTCGGTACGTGTGGGGTGTCGCATTGTCCTGCTGGAATTACCCAGGTCCGTCGGAATGCACAATGAACATAAATAGATGTATGTGATGAGACAGACTGCTTGTCAGAGTCGTATCTAGACGTATCAGAGGTCTCATGTCGCTCCAACTGCATACGCCCCACACCATTACAAAGCATCCACGAGCTTGAACAGTCCCCTGCTGACATGTAGGGTCCATGGATTCATGAAGTTTTATCCATACCCGTACACGTCCATCACTCGATACAGTTTGAAACGAGACTCGTCCAACAGGCAACGTGTTTCCTGTCATCAACAGTCCAATGTCGATGTTGACGGACCCAGGCAGGGAAAAAGCTTTGTGTCGTGCAGTCACCAAGGGACACGAGTGGGCCTTTGGCTCCGAAAGCTCATATCGACGATGTTTCGTTGAATGGTTCGCACGCTGACACGTTCTGATGGCCCAGCACTGAAATGTGCAGAAATCTGTGGAAGGGTGACGCTTTTGTCACGTTGAACGATTCTCTTCAGTCGTCGTTGGTCCCTTTCTTGCAGGATCTTTTTCCGGCCGCAACGATGTCGGAGAATTTATTTTTTTTACCGGATTCCTGATATTCACGGTACACTAGTGTAATGGTCGCACGGGAAAATCCTCACTTTATCGCTACCTCGGAGATGTTGTGTCCTATCGCTGGTGCGCCGACTATAACACCACGTTCAAACTCACTTAAATCTTGATAATCTCTGCCATTGTAGCAGCACTAACAGATGTAACAACTGCGCCAGACGCTTGTTGTCTTATATAGGCGTTACCAACAGCAGCGTCGTATTCTGCCTGTTTACATATCTCTGTATTTGAATACGCATGCTTATGCCAGTTTCTTCGACGCTTCAGTGTATAACACTCAATAAATTACGGTAACCACTCTTCAGAAACCGATACTTAGAATCGCCCACAAACAACAATGGACACAAGTAGAGAGCAGCTCTCTTGGCAACCCAGTTTTATTTGTTTCTTCAGTTGCATATCGGACGGTCAAAGTGGGTGCGTTGTTAAATTGTTATTTTTGAGGTCTTTCGTGTTTTAATTCCATTCTTTGCAGAGACCACTCACACAGAGCACATGTTTGGGCTATGTGAATTATGTCGAAGACCTCTTTATATGAATAACTGACCACGATAATAATATTTACATTGGTTAATCTGAAAGCCCAAAAAACCCTAAAGCATTGATATATTTTTCGCTCTCATCACATGCCTCACATGAGTTTTACTTCATATCCACACAATGGCTTGTACTTCACATGGCTACGCTTTGCTGTTGTGGGAGGTTGGAGCAGAAAAAGGCTTCATGTTCTGGCACAGGCTTAAGGCAGATCTGGTAGGGCCTAATGAATGGTGAGGTAGTGTCAATGTGAGTCCCAAGAGGTTGAAATTTATTTACACGCATCTATTTATTTAAACAAGAAGCTATATGTACATATGGGCACTGCTTTCGCCAATTCTAATGGACTATGCGGAGATTCGTATTCACGATACGAAAAATTGAATCCCTTACAGAGAAATTACAAAAAGAAATAATTTTGGAAAATTTACCTCGGCAATATGTTTGAATTAATTCTTGTAATGAAATGCTTTGTTGGTATAAAATGAGAAACGAAGCTGTAATTCACTTAACAAAGGAATCCTCCAGAGAATACTGTTGTAAAATCGAGCTAACATCAGAAAGTATCACTCACAAGCGAATCTCGTCAGTACACAAAACAAACTGCCTTCCTTGTGAAAAGTATTATGTGAACAGAAACGGCGCAAGACCACGGGAATAAAAGAACCAGATAGAGATTGTAGCAAAAACAACTTCATCAACACATTTCACACACAAAGTACTGCTGGATCTCGACAAAGATAACCGTATACGAGATTATCTAGGTTTGAGGCCTTCCTTCTTAGACACCGGTACGGACCTTCCTTATACAGTCCCCACTTCCCCTGTGATCGTGCACAGAAGCTTCGAAAATACTAATGTCGTCGGCTCCAGAGGCGATTCAAAGAGTGCTGTACACAGTGGAGTAGACTCGGCTACAACAATCATGTCGTAGATTCCACTTGCCAGTAAATACGTGTACAAAACAGCTGTATCTTAAGACGTTAAAAGCCACGTTTCAACTTCTCATCCAAAGATTACTGTGTAGTGTGGCTCTCATTTTACTGATTTGATACTCACATATAGCGTCGTTATCGTTAAATGTGGTCCACGTGGTACCATCAGTGCTAGTTTTTCATTTTCCTACAACCATTTTTCTTTCCCCCTTTTGTTCGGCTATTATATCAATGGCGAGATCAGTCTGCGATATCTCTCACTAGCATAGACCAGTGATGCAATTACCGTGTTGACTGTGACGCCACACTTTGCGTTCACAGTTACTGATATTAATATTTATTTGTTGTTTCCACTGTATCTGATTCGACGTAGCACTCGTGAATCATTTGATACATCATACATGATATCACATGATTACATTTATGTACAATACATATTTTTTGTTGCGATTTTGGGATGTCGTATTACAACTCAAATATGGTGAAAAAATATGGAAGTTAAAATAATTAGAAATGATGCTCAGTGCAGATTATTAAGCCTTTTTATCACCTAAACGGTGGTATTCAGAGCATACGCTCAGTGCGTTGAAGCAAGACTAAAGAAAACTCAAGACGCTGTTCATAGGATCTGTCGATCTGGAAAGCGCGTTCGACAATGTCAAATGGTGCAAGATGTTTGAATATCTGAGGAAAATAGGGATAAGCTATAGGGAAAGGCGGGTAATATACAACATGTACAAGAGCCAAGAGGGAATAATAAGAGTGGAAGACCAAGTACGAATTGCTCGGATAAAAAATGTCTAAGACAAGTATGTAGTCTTTTGCTCCTATTGTTTAATCTATACATCTAAGAAGAAATAATAGAAATAAAGGGTTCAAGTGTGAAATTAAAATTTAAGGTGAAGAAGTATCAGTGATAAGATTCGTTGATGATATTGCAATCCTCAGTGAAAGTGAAGAAGAACTACAGGCCCTGCTGAATGGAATGAACAGTAATGAGTCCATGATATGGACTGAGAGTAAATCTAAGACAGACGAAAGTAATGAGAAGCTCTAGAAATGACAACAGTGAGGAACGTGACATCAGGATTAATGGTAACGAAGTAGATGAAGTTAAGTAATTCTGCCAATTGGGCAGCAAAATTATCCATGAAAGACGGAGCAAGGAGCACATCTGAGGCAGACTAAAACTGTAAAAAAGGGCATCCGTACCAAGAGACTATACTAGTATCAAACATAGGCCTTAATTTGAGGAAAAAAAATTTCTGAGAATTTACGTCTGGAGAACAGCATTGTATGGTAGTGAAACATGGACTGTGAAAAAACTGGAGCAGATGGGATCTCAAGCATTTCAGATATGGAGCTACAGACGAATGTTGAAAATTGGGTAGATTGACACGGTAAGAAATGTAGGGACTCTGCGCAGAATCGCATAAACAATTGCACAAACAATGACAAGAAAACGGACAGGCTCATAGGATATCTGTCAAGACATCACGGAATAACTTCCATGATACTGGAGGAAGGTGTAGAGGAGAAAAACCTGTAGAGAAGTACAGGGACTAGAATATATCCACCAAATGACTGAGGACGTGGTTGCAAGCGCTTCTCTGAGATGGAAGATTAGCACAGGAGAGGAATTCGTGGCGGACCGCATCAAACCAGTGACAGGACTGAGACTTAAAAAAGTAGCGGGTGGAGGGTGCCAACGAAGGCATTTTGTGTCGTGACGTGCGTACCATCCTCCGTGTCAGTGTTATGTATTAGAGCTCTGCCTCTATGTTCATTAATGACACTGCGCATCGAGGAGCGTCCGCCCGCGACTTCGTCTAACGTCCTCGCGCGGACCGCCGCCCCTTCCAGATGAGGACGCACAATAGCAATTATTTTGGCCATCCGCCTCCGGTATCTGAATGGTCAGCGCGACAAAATGTCAATCCTAAGGGTCCGGGTTCATTTCCCGGCTGGGTCGGAGATTTTCTCCGCTCACAGACTGGGTGTCGTGTTGTCCTAATCATCATCGTTCCATCCCCATCGACGCGCAAGTCGCCGAAGTGGCGTCAAATCGAAAGACTGGCGCCCGGCCAACGGTCTACCCGACGGGAGGCCCTAGTCACACTACATTTACATTTTTTTATTTTGTCCTTGGCTTCTTTTACCACCACCTGTCATTGACGGGAGACGGTGTGGTAGATACATCCTCATAGTATCGCTAAACAGAAGTTTAAACTCTGCCGAATCCTCTGAGGGTTTTCGTGCCCCAGCGCAATCAATGTCCGCCGTACCTCCGGTTTAAAACATTCCAACCACCAACGTAGTGTCGTAGGATATATTCGTCGACACTTTAGATAACTTGGTAAGATTCTGGAGCTTTAAGGTGGGCCACATTCATTTTCCATAGAAGCAGCTTCGCCACACCTGATATTCTTGGAGACGACTGTGTGGATTTATACCGTGGTGGTAGGTAAAGGCTGCTAGCCATAGTTTCGCGTCATTTAAGTCAGGTTGGAGGCAGCGCATGACGTAGATGTGATCGATGTGGCTTTCGGAGTGTATTGTAACATATGTATATCCACTTTGGTCTCCATGGATATATTCCCACGAATCTAACATCTGCAGATTTCGTCACAAGTTCTAAATTCTGGACACAAGTTATACGTGGTAACGGATCCTTCAGCGCCAGCACCAATTGAAGTCGCCAGCACGGACGTAACAAACGTGCCGTCGTAGAAAGAGCAGGAAGCATTTCTCTTTGCTTGTCCGTACCAAAAATGGTTCAAATGGCTCTGAGCACTATGGGACTCAACTGCTGTGGTTATCAGTCCCCTAGAACTTAGAACTACTTAAACCTAACTAACCTAAGGATATCACACACATCCATGCCCGAGGCAGGATTCGAACCTGCGACCGTAGCAGTCGCACGGTTCCGGACTGCGCGCCTAGAACCGCGAGACCACCGCGGCCGGCGCTTGTCCGTACCGCTGGTGCCTCACTTCAAGTACTCTGACAGCCATTCCACGTGCCAATGATAGGTAGGTGCCTTCCCTGAGGAGTATTGCTATTCCACTACGGTTTTCTGAAGCTGGTGACATCAATTTGTCGTAACCCTAGAGGAACGGAGATTCGTCGACGTATACTTCTCGTAAAAAGAGCGATATCTATATCTGCCGTATGTAACATATCTTTGAGTAAGGTCGTCCTGTTCCGTGATCGTATAGTGTTAGTTTTAATGGATGCGATGCAGAACGCCTGTTGACGTTTTGTGTGTTGTGGGGCACGCATTTTAGGCGCATGTTGTCCTTGTCGGTGCACTCTCCGTCGGTGGCGCCAGTGAGTCGGCCGTCGTCAGTTACGAGTTAGGCTCTGTGAGGGTGCCACCTCAGCCGTGCTACACACAGTTGCAAGCGGCTGGATTTCCCCATTGTCATCGGCCCACTTCTCTCGAGACGAATCCTGTAGCCAGACCTTATCAGCCCCAGCTGCTACGACCATATCTTCCTCTACTGTACCGAGTTTTGAGACTTCCCGGGCATCTGCCCGAAAGGTCTCACTGGTGTAGAGAAGGCCCTCGCATTCTACGGTATAACGTCGGTCGTAGTCGGAGACCCCAGCACTCTCTCCTGCGGGGTCGTCATCGTCTGCCTATTCTTGTCCATCTTCTCCTGTACGTTCGATGGTTTGCGACGTCTTTTCTTTCGCCTTATTGGTGACTTCTCTTTGCGCTGTCCTACATCTCTCTCCGTACACGAATGCTGTTTGGAAGCCCCGTCGTCTTGGAAGTCGGGAACAAAAGCGGCCACCCTGAGCGTAAGTGGACTTCCATGCCACAACCCGAGCAGGCCTTGGGCTACCCTTCGAAAATAATGATCTCTCAATAGCCACCAATAAGAAGATGAAATGGATCATGCCTTATAAGCTCGATTCGAATTTCCTTCACCCCATTAACAAAGGGTTATGTAGTAAAAGTGGTTCATTCTTCGGCGATATGGCTGAGTAAAAGTCTATATGGTTGCAAAGCATTGACACGACTCCGCCAGAACCTCTAAGGGAAGCTCGAAAACGCCAATGGCGCACAGTCTGAGTCCCGCGTGACCGTTTGACACAATCCCCTCACTGCTGTCAGAATGTTTGAGTTTTAGTACATTCTTATAATCACGGACTATTTTATCATACATTGCATCGTTCATCAAATTAAGGCAACGCTCGCTGTTCGTAACAAAGAAAAACCTGCAAACTGACACTGGTGGATGGGTGACGCTTCAATTTCGCGTCCCACTACACCGTGGTAACACAGTTGCAAGCGGCTGGATTTCCTCATTGTCATCGGTCCACTTCTGTCGAGACGAATCCTGTAGCCAGACTTTCTCAGCCCCAGCTGCTACGACCATATCTTCCTCTACTGTACCGAGGTCCCGTGCATCTGATCTGTTCTGATCTCTCCCTTGACGAAGCGTTCGATTTCGAAAGCTTTGGGTCACGCGAATCTAGTAGCAAAGTTGATCTTGACAGTTGACTTTCTATACAGTAAGTCATATTATGTCGATAGCGTAGCTCCTCGTGAGAAACATAGCTGCGCTGCGTGGTCGTAAACAGTCGTCACTGCAGATGCACATCAGGCTCGAACTCTTGCCTGCTGAGAATTTGTTTCTGATGGGAGGCGTTAGGGTAGTCCGTGCAAGTGTACTGGCTGCTGTATTCGGATAGCTCTGTGGCCAGAGCATCTGCCTCGTAAGTAGGGGCCCCGCGTTCGGATCCCGGCCCGGCAGAAATGTTCAACTTTTCACATTGATTTAAACCACTGCCCTCTCACAGCCAGCGTCTTTAATTCCATTGTGTGTTATTCACATTTAACATTACGTCGCTCCAAAATCAGGTAGATACAAACGGAAACGCACTACTGTTTTTTGCCCTTCTTTCACAACTAGGCCCAGTGAAGTGTGGTCTAGGCTTCCGCGAACCAAGAGTCTACCAAACTCTTGCCAGTGCGGTAAAGCACACATAGAGAAACTGTGTACGGCGGAAGAGACATGCCGTGACATAGAAGCCACACTGCATCACACCAGCCGTGGACGATCGTAGTATGAAAACTGGTCATTCTATAGACTACAACGGAACAAAGCTACTTAAGAATCTTCCTCCTTCTGGGATTGCGTGATTAAATAGGTCGCTGATATCAGAATCTGAGATGGTCTAATTAATAAAGATGGTGACCTACAACAGAGTTAGGGGTGGTACCCTGCGCAGAGCCTAAGAAGATAAAAGTGTTCCCATATAACGAGGTCCTCTCCCGACAGCGATAGGGCTGGCACTGGAGACCAGAGTTGGCAGCCGGGCGGCGATAGCCCCACCACCGTCACCATCCACAGAGGCGGCCGCACGGATGGCGTTAGAAGCGAATTAGTGGAGGGAGTAACTGCCAGCATATACAGAACACGAAGAAGACTGGAGCAGAATAGTCATCATGGACCACCTGAAGATGGCAGCGAGTCGTAATACCGTAGAGTAGTTACGACGTTACTCGGCCGGACACCCGAGAATTCTACAAGTTATAAATACACCGGGAAAAGGTCAGATCGCGTATCAGTTTTGATTCTCATGCACTCTACGTGTTTCTGAAACGCACAAGAACTCATGAAACGAAAGATGCACACAAGTGCATCCACTCACACACACACACACAAAAAAATGGCTCTGAGCACTATGGGACTTAACATCTGTGGTCATCAGTCCCCTAGAACTTAGAACTACTTAAACCTAACTAACCTAAGGACATCACACACATCCATGCCCGAGGCAGGATTCGAACCTGAGACCGTAGCAGTCGCGCGGTTCCGGACTGAGCGCCTTAACCGCGAGACCACCGCGGCCGGCATACACACACACACACACACACATACACACACAATGTGTGTGTGTGTGTGTGTGAGAGAGAGAGAGAGAGAGAGAGAGAGAGAGAAGGGATTGGGGGGGGGGGGGGGAGGTGGTCTGGAGATCCAGTATTCATTTTATACATCAGATCTTATGAGTATTAACAGACAGGATGAACTGTTTGTTGTTAATGTCGTTTATTCGTAAATAAAAACTTAGAAAGGCTGGTACAGTAGTTAATACTGGCATACTGTGAATAAACGATGAATCTTATGTTCTATGAGCTTGAAGATTTTGCAATTTGTCATAAAACTCAACGTAGCGTTTTCTTTTCTAAAGTCGACGACGTTATTCATTTATATGATACATCATTGCAGTTTCATTCCATATCTTTATTTTATGGTGGTACTGTATGTTACTTTAATAGCAACTGGTGTTGAAATAATTTGTGTTACGAAAATGTTTCCGCAGAGCGTTGAGAGAGAGGTTTGGCGGGTGTTAAAAAAGGCAGCGTGAAATATGGGTTATAAATGTGTCACTTAAGAAAGCGAAATTTCCAAGCATGGATGTTAACCGAAGTTAAAAGAAGAACAGTCACGGAAAATGTTCTCGGTTGTTGTGCAGGCGAAATCTCATTTAGCAGAAGCGCCCCCCCCCCCCCCCCCTTGTTGCTCTTGCGAATATTGGGCCATAAACAGCAAGACGCAGAAGCCGGTGCCGCTCCCTGGAGATGTGGTGCCTGTTAGGCTCGGCCAAGTCCAATTTTCTGTCACATATTTCACGCGGGCAGGTCTCGCCGCCGTCCAACCTAACTGCCTCTACGTCTTTACGGCCCACTCATAACTTGGTTCCGTCTTACATTTTTCCGTCGACTACTTGTACAGTTGGCCTGACAGCGATGGTACTTTCATTTGGAGTCACCACTTCCTCTTTCTTCTCTAATACACAGAAAGGTTTTCCACAAATACGCTTTACAGTCGACACGTTGGTGGTCCGTAAACTTGGTAAATTCAGTATGACATAGTTTATGATACTAACAGAATAGGGGACTGATGACCTTAGCTGTTTAGTCCCCCTTAAACATCCCAACAACCACCACCACCACCACTAACAGAATACGGCAGAAACTATGCGACTTACGCTCAGGTATTTCGTGACATCGTGATTTGCTTCTTAGGTATATGTCCTACCCCATTTCATATTTCAATAGTACATTTTGTCTTAGTGTTCCTACCTTAACTACAAAAGATTTTGCTAGCGCTGCCTTGGTGGAAAATGCATGTAATTGAGCCTATAATTAGTGCTTAACATTTTAGAGGTTCGTGGAAAAAAGGGACGATTTCGGTGGTGCCATGGCATTTGATTAAATGCATAAGTAGCATTCCGTGACTTCAGTCCATCCCTACTTCACCATAAATCTACAGTTACCCCGCGATATTACGTCTCTTAGGACGATAGCTGTGTCATTGCAACAAAGGCATAAACATATCACATGAGTTTGCTTGTTCAGTTTTCTTGTTTAGAGAAATGAGAAGACATGATCTGTTTTACTTGGTGAAAAATCACTTTCTAAAGCTAAGATCGCGTAAACCTTTCTTTATTTCCGACAACCGGTTTCGACAGTCTTTGCTGTCATCTTCAGGTCTTCAAATTTTCCCTATAAAACATGTTCATTGTGAGTTGGAACATCACGCCACTAACACAAGAACTTGTCGTGAGGGTCCAGCAAACAATGAATACGCTTTTTAAGAAAACTTTTGACGACATGAAGATGACAGCAAAGTCTGTCGAAAGCAGTTGCTGAAAATGAAGAAAAATTTATACGGCCTCGGCTTTAGAAGGTTTTCTCACCAAACTTGCTCGTGTGCTACAACTCACGAAAAAATTTTCCTTGCCAACACATAGCACATCACATAGTATAGAGTCGAATATTTGATTTACTTACCCTTTTCATTGCTTTTCCGTTTTTCAGAGCTACTATTCCTTAAATTGTCATTATGGTTCTCGAAGTTGTAAGAGAACCTTGGGCTCGTACTAGTCGGTGATCGCCGGTATCCTCTCCCCTGTACTGTCATATCTTGCAAAATCGGGGAACTGCCCAATAACCTCCTATCCTGGAACAACTTAAACATCAGTTTCACTTCCTGCTTGCAGGTATAATTAACTTTAGAATTTTGCTTCATCACAGTTAACATGATTGACGCTACTATCAGAAGTAACAGACAAGTGGGGTTCCTCCAACATAAGTCGTATTCAGTTTCAAGTAAAGAAATATATTTAATCCCTCGATTACATTAAAAAAGAAGTTCGCTGTTTGACAAATTTATTTGTACTGGAATAGGCAGCAAATTGTGTGTGGTTGTTCAAGACGAATAAATCCACATACCATTGTTCTGGTAATTAGGGGATTACGGAAAGTTATGAACGAAAGAGTAACGACGCGAGCGAAAGGGAGATCGCGAAATAGTGATAAAAACATCATCAGAAAATTTAGCATCATATTAGCGGCGGCAGGAGCTCTTATTCACCCGGTTTTCTCATTGTGGTTATTTCGCTTTCTCGCAGTGATTGTTTCACAAGGCGCACGTGGAAGAAAGTGATAAATCTCGCGATTGTTCCTGTAGCCTCTTCGTAATGAACAATGCCTCTCTTGATCGTATCCGTAACACACTTGCGCTTACTTAATCTTCCCATGATGATAAAGTTCCCTACACCAATTTTCTCTTTTGTCTTCGGTGTTATCTGCGTGGCGCAATCAGGACGTTAACCACAATATGGGTTTAGTTAGCTGTTTTGTCGATCTTTACAGCGGAGATGAGTTTGAGGAGCTCTCCTTGGTTAGCGTGGGCGTTCACTTATAACAGGTTGATAATTCCCGTGAAGTTGACAGGACTGATCTGCTTAAGTAGCAACTTATTGTTCTAACCAACACATTTGCTTATTAATTTGTCAGACCAAAACCACTAAGGGGGTAAAGACATCAACCGCTAGGAGAAAAGAGATGAAAACAATATTTTACATTTTTTTCTAATTTTATCAAAACTTATGCCACAGCTGCGAAAACTGGAACGCTTAGAGATAGGAGTTCAGGTATTTACCACTAGGAAAATGAAACAGTTTCAAACTGTAGTTAAGATTGTTTATTCATTAATCTTTTAAGATACTTTTAATGAAAAAATTACCATTCCATGCCGCGGTATACATTTCTGTAATACCATTCGTCAAGTTTGAATTTACTTTGCTGAGAATATGAATGACTTACAGATCTAACTTAGTTCTAGAAGTTTTTCAATTAAAACATAAATGAGTTTATGGCAGCGTTGTGAAGTTACTGTACACTGAGAATATTAATTTTAGCTGTTATAATCATGTGAAGTTCGCAAAATATTTCAACAAAACAAATAATTCTACGATTTTGGGTTCACCTTCTGACACATAACAATTGCTGAAAGATGCAGTGTGATAGGAGTATGCTTTCAGCTTTTATGTGTACCTAAAGTTATAAAAATTATTTTTCGGGTAAGTCACTTTAAAATTAAATGCAATATTCGCATACAGCTAAAACGCTCTAGGGTCATAATCTTTTGCTTCCTCTCATTCCTTTTCCTGTTTCCTCTCTAATTTACTCTTTTTGACATCCTTGCTACTTTAGATACTTGCAGAGGTCCCTTTCAGGTTTCATGTCACATTCTCGGTCGAAGGGTAGCAATGCTGAAGAGCAATTGTTTCCTGACTTTACACCCATTCCACCCAAAACAGCTTTTATGGGTTGAGCTCCAACATAACATCAACATGCATGCCAAATTTTAAAGTGTTTCCACCTAGAAGCACTGCTTTTGGCATTCTTTCCGAAATACACTGCTTGAAACTTTCATTTGAGTTCTGTATGCAACCATGCAGATACTTGGAGAGTAATGTTTCATCTTCACGGTCTCTGTATATGGGTTTTATTACATCCACCACAACTGGTGGCAAGAAATGTGTTCAGAATGAAACATTCACTCTCTAGCGGAGTGTACACTGAGATGGCAGATCTATGTGCCAGGTTGAGACTCAAATCGGAACCTTTGTCTTTCACGGACCAGTGCTCTACCGATTGAGCTACCCAAGCAAGTCTCCCGTCCTCAGAGCTTTACTTCCTGCAGTACCTTGTGTTGCTACATATGCCCTCCAGAAATCTTTCCCTGATATTTCTAAGAAGAATTTAAACCTTTCTGACACAATGGATGTATTGAGTCCTTCTGTGCTGATAACTTACGGAAGTAAGTAGCCCACACTCCGTCATTTATCTTTTTTAGATCTCCAGTATTAACTCTTGTGGCCATGCCATAATATGTCTGAAGCTTATCTATTACACTATATGTTAGCCTTCACAGGTGATGTAACTATTCAGTAGTGCCATGTCAACTTCTGATTGTATCTGTTAAATGAAGGAAGATTTACTGTAAAGGACAGCAAGGATGAATATGATGTATAACCTGGAAGGCGAAAAGCATATAAATTTTGAATAATATTATTTTTGAAGAGAAGAAGTTTGAGGTAAGACTGCAGCACTGCGCGGCTAATTTGTTATAATAATTATCGTCATCTAGTTGTCCTGCTCAGAACTGAGAGAAGCACCACCACACTTCCTTCAATCGTGCATCAATTGATTCAGCTATTTGATTTTTATAGGAATTCTCTGTTAACATTGCACCCTTTCCAAATCATTGTTCACTTTGTTAAACATAATATTGTTTAGACTAGCTTCACTGTGTCTTTTTGGATACATACTTCATTCTAAAATCGTTGTCCTAGAATATCGTTTCATAAAAACAGTTGCTCTCCCCATCCCACTGTCCAAAGAAGGTTCATCATTACGCATTAACCTGTTGCACCATACATTAAGCAACAGTTTCAAAATTGTTTGGAAATTTAATTAAAAAATAGAAATTTAGCTTAGCCTCTGCTTGCTGTTTGCTATTGTGCTTTCGAAATATCTGCAACAATGTTATCAGACGCGAGGTAAGTGGAAATTTTGTTAGGATCGGATATCTGTTTTACTTCAGTTGCGTATTTAATAAAATGAGAAGTCATAGCGAGACCAGTTAAAGTCAATTCAAATTAGGTTCTGTTTAGTGAAAGGTTAGCATACGAATTCAGAAGGATCACAGTTTGTCGGTACACTGTTTTGGTAATAGGAAGATTTTTTATAGAGTGGGAGAAAATCTGGGCTAAGTTTCATACAGAAATATATAGCGGGAAGGTTACACCATCATTACCAGAAAGGCAATCCTCTGCACCTTTTCTCATTCAATCATCAGAAGCATCTTTAAGAGCCGCTAGGATTATACCGTTACATCTACATATCTTGGCAGAGGACCTTACCAACTACCGACTATCAGGTCAACAGTGTGCAAATATTTCAATCAAACTTTCAGGCCACGAAAATAATGAAATGTGTCTTCAGAAACTAATTCTCTATAACAAATTCAAACTTTAAAAATCGTGTATTTTACCCATTTTCATGTTCTTACGCCATAACAGAATGGCTGATGCTTTCAGGGCCTTCATCAGAGACAAGTGCCTTTACTGACTCGGTCTGACCACTAGGCTTAAATCATAAATGATAAACACTCTGAAATAATTCACACTCAATCAGGGGCCACTTGGCCCATAGTACAACTACAAATCCGTAACTTGTTCCTGCTATACACTGAAATTCCTCTAACTTTATTCTTTGAGACATAGACAGTCAGACTCTGTTTAACGCTACTCCAATGAATACTAGAAATTGCTACTCAGCCAGCAGTTGCCGTGTGTCTACCAGAGGGTATCACTATCTTCTCGTAGGTGAAGTGTCTACTGCTCCATCAGGTGCTGCTTTGGAGCGTCACTGCACCCCAGCTACTCGGATTACTCGCTGAATCTCTACTCTCCTTTAAAATACCCCTCTCTGAGCCTTTATTCCATTCTATATTGATTATGGGTGCACATGGCACTCTGCAATATCTGCCAGGAATATTCTCTTAGAATATTTCCTCGGTATGTGGTCGTCTTAATGTTTCACTACCATTCTAACGTCCACTAGAAATTGTTGTATTACGTGCATCAGAAGGTTCCCTCTGACGCCTATGACGTCGACTCTCATCACCTTGCCGAACTGTCAAGAATAATCCTCAGTGGCGTGTCTGGTCAGCTTTCGTTTGCCTCGGGAATCGACATCTCATCCTTTTTGTCATACATCCCTTCCACGCACCTGAAAGTTTGTGTCCGCTTCTAGTTATGATCTAACATATAATTAAAAATATTAAAAGTTTCTACGGTCATGACAAAACATGAAATTTACACTATTTGGAGCTGCTAGTAGCTAGAGAACTTTTGTTGTTAAATCGTGTCGCCTACCGGTGTGGCCGAGCAGTTCTAGGCGGTTCAGTCTGGAACCGCGTGACCGCTACGGCCGCAGGTTCGAATCCTGCCTCGGGCATGGATGTGTGTGATGTCCTTAGGTTAGTTAGGTTTAAGTAGTTCTAAGTTCTAGGGGACTAATGACCTCAGATGTTAAGTCCCATACTGCTCAGAGCCATTTGAAACATTTTTTTTTTTTTTTTTATCGTGTCACCTCGAGATTATGATTGCGTGCGTTATGAGCCAGTAGACAGAAAATTTCTGTGTGTGAATATCTATGTGTGTGCTTGTATGTGTGTGTGTGTGTGTGTGTGTGTGTGTGTGTGTGTGTGAGTGTGTGTGAATGTGTGCGCGCTTGCTTGCAGCAACAGCGTTCTTGCCTTGAAAGGCTAACCGTGAAACAAAGGTACGTGAAAAACTTTTCTTCCTCGTGGGCACGAGAGTTCAGAACTTCTGCGGCGCCATGAGACACATTATAACAACTCAGAAGAGATTAGGCATGTGTTTGTTTTACGGCGTGGAACAAACGCTGCTCGCTTTCCGGAGATAACGGAGCCGCGTTTCCTGTGTTCCACCGCTGCCTCGTGGCCCTCGTAGCTCTCGCCGTGTGCGCCCCTAATACGTCTTAATTATCCTTCCCTGCCCCTCAACGCCCCTCGCACCGAGGCCAGGGGCAGGAGGGACCGGCAGCGGCACTTGGCGGTGCGCCGATAAGCTGACAGATAGCGCCCCCGCGCCCCGGCTGCTGCCGCGTGCCTGAGACGCGATCCGCGGACAAAGCTATTCAGTTACCCTGGCTGATAGCGCCGGGGCCGCCCTATCTGTCTTGTTTGGAATGACTAGCTGCTGCGGCAAGACGAGGCCGCCCCCACGCGGACCTATCTGCCGCGACCATCTCTATGAGCCGCGCTGGCTACTCACCGTCTTCGCCAGAAACGGTCTTCATCCGTCGCTCCTTCCGCGGCCACACGCCTGGCCGGGCCCCATAGAATGTCTGCGTGCAAGATCCGCGTGTCCTCTGTGCACTTTGCTGGAAATACGGTTCGTTAGTCCCAACAATATGGACAAAGAGATGGATGGTATCTTTCCGTGAAAAGCTTCAGAATTCACAAGCCAGATCAGAAGACGCCAACATCTATGTTTCTCACTGTCGCTAGACAACTTCCTAGTTCAAAGTACACTACGTATAACTCCTTAGTTTTACGAGCTGCGACATCATCTTGAAGAAAACAGTGACCCGTATATGTAATAAGTTTCCTTTAATTTACGTCTATGGTCACAAACTTTCTGTTAACAGATTATCGTTTTAGGTCTTTAATGACCATCATCAGGTCTGTTTCATAAAAATAAAGTCCTAATGTACTGCAGCCCTAGTGGCATCGTCAAATGTTAAATGCGGAATCAGCACTAGCGTCATGTGATATTTATATGTATTTGACGGTGCTAGTGCTGATTGCGCATTTAACATTTGACGATGCCACTATGGCTGTAGTACATTAGGACTTTCTTTTATGAAACAGGCAACGGCCTTGCCGCAGTGGATACAACGGTTCCCGTCAGGGCACCGAAGTTAAGCGCTGTCGGGCGTGGCCGGCACTTGGATGGGTGACCATCCAGCCGCCATGTGCTGTTGCCATTTTTTGGGGTGCACTCAGCCTCGTGATGCCAATTGAGGAGCTACTCGACCGAATAGTACCAGCTCCGGTCAAAGGAAGCCATCGTAACGACCGGGAGAGCGGTGTTCTGACCACACACCCCTCCTATCCGCATCCTCCACTGAGGATGACACGGCGGTCGGATGGTCCCGATGGGCCACTTGTGGCCTGAAGACGGAGAGCTTTTTATGAAACAGATCTGATGATGGTCATTAAAGATCGAAACTGGTAATATGTTAACAAAAAGTTTGTGACCATAGACGTAAACTGAAGGAAACTTATAACTCCTTACTTTCATACCCATAAAATTTTTTTTCATATACTCGTAAACACACAAAAAACGACGCATTACTAAGGAATTATATGAATAGACCGGAAATCGGTAGTTGTCATGTGCATCTACAGACAAAGAAATAATCATAATTTCAGAAAAATTGGATGATTTATTCAAGAAAAAGAGCTTCAAAAATTGAACAGGGCAATAACGTGTTGGTCCGCCTTTGGTCCTTATCCGAGTTGTTGTTTGGCTTGGCATTGAATTGACAGCGTTGTTGAATATCCTCTTGAGATATACCGAGCCAGATTCTGAGAAAAGATGTTCAAATATGTGTGAAATCTTATGGGACTTACCTGCTAACGTCCCATAAGATTTCACACACATCTCAACATTTTTTTCAGAATTCGGCTCGGTATATCTCAAGAGGATATCCAACAGCGCTGTCAATTCAGTGCCAACCCAAATTCTGACCAATTGACGCGTTCGATAGACAAAATCCCTAGGGGTTGAAGGGCTTTGCCCGTAAAGTTTCAAACGTTCTCAGCTGGGGAGAGATCTGGCAATCTTGCTGGCCGAAGTAGGTTTTGACAAGCGCCGTGACAAGCAATAGGAACTCGCGGCTTGTGCGGGCGGCCGTTATCTTGCTGTATGTTAGCTCCGGATAGTTTGTCGTGAATGGCAACAAAACGGGACACAGAATACCGTCGACTACCGCTGTACTGTAAGGGTGCGGCGGATGACATCCAAAAGGATGATGCTACGAAATAAAATGGCACCCAAGACCATAACTCGTGGTCGTCAGGCCGTCTCCAGACACTTCTTCACTGGTCATCGGGGCTCATTTCGAAGCAGGACTCATCACTAAAAACAGTTGTACTCCAGCCAATGACGTTCCGCTCCGACGGCCAACGAAGGCGTGTGTGGAGACGCCCCTGACAACGATGGAACACCAACCTGAGTGTCGCCCATCTTACGCACCGAAACATATGAGTGATGCTCTCTGATGCTATTTCATTTCATAGCAGGACTTCTTTGGCCGTCATCATCTGCACCCTTGCACCACAGTGGTAAGTCAAATATATTCTACGCCCCGTTTTTTCCCCTTCATGACAAGCCTTCCTTGGCATACATTTCAGCAAGATAATGTCCACCCGCATAGAGTTTCTGCTGCTTGTCATTGTGCTTCCTTACTTGGCCAGGAAGGTCACTGGATCTTACCCCAAATGAGTACGTTCGGAGCGTGATGGGAAGAGCCCTCCAACCAACTCGGGATCTTGATGATCTAACGCGCCAATTGTCCTCAAAAGGACATCCAGCAACTTTTTGAATCAATGCCAGGCCGAATAACTGATCGCATGAGGGCCATAGGAGGACCAACACGCAGTTGACCTGCTCAGTTTGTTAAGATCTTTCCCTTGAATAAATAATCCAGTTTTTCTGTTACATTCGAAAAATACGTTAGTGGTGCGAGAAGCTCCTAGAATGAGGAAGGGAAAATCAATGATGATGATGATGATGATTCTTGTTAGTCGGTCACTCACCGAAACGATTATCAGCGCCCATAAAAATTCCCAATCTTTTCACTGTCAAGTCTCGCCAATATCTCGAGTGATAATAAGGATAACACAGACATCTCGTCCCCGGACGGACAGAATCCCAGAGCCAGCCTTGAATCGAACCCAGGTCCCCGTGATACAGAACCAGCAACGCTAACAAATAGACCACGAGCTGCACACGGAAAAGAAATGAATTACAACCGGTGGAAATGGTACATTATATTATTGTAATGATTACGATATCGCACAAAACATACGGGAACTTGGTAGTATGAGCCCACCCCTCTCTGGTCTGCATGCATGCGTTGATTCGGTTGTGAACGGCGTCATAAGGCCTTTGTATGCTCTCCTGAGGCAGGGTGGCTGACAGCTGTTGTAACTGTCTTTGATATTCTGGGTACTGACGCTGGGATGGAGTTTACGTACGAGTTAATTCTGCACATGTCCTGTGGACGACAAATGTGAGTAACTTACTGATCACAGCAGTGCCTCAACATCAAACGTACTGTTCATACAGACACGTGCCACGTCTTTATGAGCATTGCACTGTTGAGAAATGGAGCTAAAATAGCGTCCAGTGACAGGCAACGCATCTGGACTCAGGATATCCTGGACGACCATTGTGCCATTAATGTTCTCTCAATCGCTACATTCCATGATCTGATATCATACGCGACGGCACCCCAAACCATGACGCCGAAGTAAAACAATTATACCTCTCAAAGACACTGGAAGAATGGGATCTCTACCTGTGGTTTTACAATGCACTCTGCGACGCATCTCTGAAGGACAGGCACTGCTGCGGTCGACAGCACTAAGGATTACAAGAAATATATTCGAAATAGTGAATGTGCGAAGACTCCAGCTGTACACTGTACTGGTGACAATGGAAATGTATGCCGCACCAGCATTTCGCACTCGTTTAAAATGGTGATTCCGGGTTCGAGTGCAGGTCGACCAGATATTTTCATTGTCAGCAATACATAATGCAGCTACAGTCTGTTCATATTCGTAACTGCAAATACAATATATGATCAAAAGTGTCCGGACACTGACAAAATGACTTACAAGTTCGTGGCAACCTCCATCGGTAATGCTGGAATTCAATGATGTTGGCCACCCTTAGCCTTGATGACAGCTTCCATCCACTCTCGCAGGTTTCTTGGGAAATGGCAGCCCATTCTTCACTGAGTGCTGTACTGAGGGGAGGTATCGATGTCGGTCGGTGAGGCCTGGCACGAAGTCGGCGTTCCAAAACATCCCGTCGGCGTTCCAAAGCATCCCAGAGCTGTTCTATAGGATTCAGGTCAGGACTCTGTGCAGGCCAGTCCATTACAGGGATGTTATTGTCGTGTAACCACTCCACAACAGGCCCTGCATTATGAGCAGGTGCTCGATCGTGTTGGAAGAAGCAATCGCCATCCTCGAACTGCTCTTCAACAGTGGGAAGCAAGAAGGTACTTAAAACATGGTTAGGCCTGTGCTGTGATAGCACAACAGAAAACAACAAGGGGTACAAGCCCCCTCCGTGAAAAACACGACCACACCATAACACCACCGGTTCAGAATTTTACTGTTGGTACTACACACGCTGGCAGATGACGTTCACCGGGCATTCGCCATACTCACACCCTGCCATCGGATCGCCACATTGTGTACCGTGATTCGTCACTCGACACAACATCTTTCCACTGTTCAGTCGTCAAATGTTTACGCTCCTTACACCAAGCGAGGTGTCGTTTGGCATTTACCGGCGTGATGTGTGTCTTATGAGGAGCCGCTCTACCATGAAATCCAAGTTCTCTCACCTCCCGCCTAAACTGTCATAGTACTTGCAGTGGGTCCTGATGCAGTTTGGAATTCCTGTGTGATGGTCTGGATAGATGTCTGCCTATTACACATTACGACCCTCTTCAACTGTCGGCGGTCTCTGTCTCTCAACAGACGTCAACAGACGTATTCCTTCACGTTTCCACTTCACTATCACATCGGAAACAGTGGACCTAGGGATGTTTAGGAGTGTGGAAATCTCGCGTACAGACGTATGACACAAGTGACACCCAATCACCTGACCATGTTCGAAGTCCGTGAGCTCCGCAGAGCGCCCCATTCTGCTCTCTCGCGATGTCTAATGACTACTGAGGTCTCTGACATGGAGTACCTGGCAGTAGGTGGCAGCACAATGCATCTAATATGAAAAAAGTATTTTTTGGGGGTGTCCGGATACTCCCTTACGAGGCTCATTCAGGATAGCGCAGGACCGCGATTCATCACTGAACACAAAGCGACGCCATTTGCCAGCAGTCCAGGCCTCACCGTCACGTCATCGCTCCAAAAAGGGCCGTCTGCTTCGTAGCGATAACGGCAGCCTACGCACTGGACGGTAACTCCCTGTCAGGTTGCTGCTAGTCTCTGATAAATGGTGCAGGATAATGCAGAATGTTGCTAGCAGTCCCGCGACGCAGATGCAGATACAAAGGGGATACGATGTGGTTGCTGCACAGTACTGCGGTCCTCCCTTGTGGTTGTCAGACGAGGTCGACTGGAACCTTGATCACGAGTATGCCTGATCTAATGCCCCCATGCAGTCCAACTTCGAATCACTGTCACATCCGAATGCCCCACAAACCTGGATATTACTTCATTCAAGCATCCATCAAAGTGAATATCCATAATCAGGCACCTCTGTCAGGTGCTGACAATGCTGTCTCGCACAAGTAGACAATTTTCATGTCCATCACAGCGGTTAATCAAAATTTGACGCAATCACGCTCCTTACACAGTACACCCAACAAGGCCTGGTAAGAGCACTAAACTCGAAGTACATTATAGCACTCTAATGATCGAGACCGAGTGAGGTGGCGCAGTGCTTAGCACACTGGACTCACACTAGGGGCGGACGACGGTTCAAACCTATATCCGGCCATCTTGATTCAGGTTTTCCGTGATTTCCCTGAATAGTTTCAGGCATATTACGAGATGGCTCCTTTGATAGGACACAGTCGCTTTCCCAACTCCATCCTTCCGTAATCCGAGACTGTGCTCCGTCTCTAATAACCTCGTTGTCAACGGGACGTTAAGCACTAATCTCCTCCACCTCATTCTCTGATAATCGTCCTACCTGTGATAGAGAATTGCAGCTCTGGTCATTTACATTCCGCCGATGCTATGTACGTACGTATACGAAGTTACATAGACATCCGACCCCATCCTCTGGTTGTTTGTGGCCGAGCGGTTCTAGGCGCTTGAGTCTGGAACCGTGCGACCGCTACGGTCGCAGGTTCGAATCCTGCCTCGGGCATGGATGTGTTTGATGTCGTTAGGTTAGTTAGGTTTAAGTAGTTCTAAATTCTAGGGGACTAGCCGGCCGAAGTGGCCGTGCGGTTCTAGGCGCTGCAGTCTGGAACCGCGAGGCCGCTACGGTCGCAGGTTCGAATCCTGCCTCGGGCATGGATGTGTGTGATGTCCTTAGGTTAGTTAGGTTTAACTAGTTCTCAGTTCTAGGTGACTAATGACCTCAGAAGTTGAGTCCCATAGTGCTCAGAGCCATTTGAACCATCTACGGGACTGATGACCTGAGTAGTTAAGTCCCATAGTGCTCAGAGCCATTTGAACCATTTTTGAACCTCTGGTTGTTTCATTTTATTTGTCAGGCGTTGTAGTAAACCGTCTCCTCCTCTTTCACACACCTAATGCAGTCTCCTGGGTGTGGTAATTATTCTCACATTTTCATAAGTTCCTTGTGGGATATGCAGCATATACACTGAAGAGCCAAAGAAACTGGTCTGCCCCTCCCGCCGGAGGTTCGAGCCCTCCCTCGGACATCGATGTGTGTGTTGTTTTTAGTATATTTTAAGTAGTGTGGCAGTGTAGGGACTGTTGACCTCAGCAATTTGGTCCCTTAGGAATTCACACACATCTGAATATTTAAAAGAAACTGGTACACCAGCCTAATATCGTGTAGGGCCCCGGTGAGCATGCGGAAGTGCCGCATCACGACGTGGCCTGGACTCAACTAATGTCTAAAGTAGTGCTGGAGGGAAATGAAACCATGAATCCTTCAGGGCTGTCTATAAATCCGTAAGAGTACGAGGTGGTGGAGATCTCCTTTGAGCAGCACGTTACAAGGCATCCCAGATATGCTCAATAATGTTCATGTCTGGGGAGTTTGGTGGCCAGCGGAAGTGTTTAAACTCAGAAGAGTGTTCCTGGAGCCATTCTATAGCAATTCTGGACGTGTGGTGTGTCGCATTGTCCTGCTGGAATTTCCCACGTCCGCCGGAATGCACAATGGACATCAATCGATGCAGTTGATCATACAGAATGCTTACGTACATATCACCTGTTACAGTCGTATCTAGACGTACCACAGGTCCCATATCACCCCGACTGCACACGCCCCACACCATTACAGAGCCTCCACCAGCTTGAATAGTGGACCCTGCATGTCAGTAGGGTCCATAGATCCATGAGGTTGTCTCCAAACCCGTACACGGTTCTCTTCAGTCGTCGTTAGTCCCGATCTTTTTCCGGCCGCAGCAGTGTCGAAGATTTGATGTTTTACCGGATTCTTGATATTCAGGTTACACTCGTGAAATAGTCGCACGGGAAAATCGTCTCTTCATCGCTACCTCGGAGATACTGTGTGCCATCGCTCGTGCGCCGACTATAACACCACGCTCAAACTCAAATCTTGATAACCTTCCACTGTAGCGGCAGTAACCGATCTAACAACTGCTCCAGACGCTTGTCTTATATAGGCGGTGCCTACCGCAGCGCCGTATTCTGCCTGTTTACATATCTCTATATTGAATACGCGTGCCTATAGCAGTTTCTTTTGCCTTTCAGTGTGTTATGTCACAGTAGGAGATTGTGCAGAGAATTAGGAGACATTGTGCTGCTTCATACTTTATTTTTGTATAAAAGCTTATGTAGGCTTTATTGCCTTCGTTAGTACATCTGCAAAAATCGCGTTTATTAATATTTGTATTTTGTATAATATATTACAATTTATAGAATTTTCTTACACTGGATGTTGTAGTCTCGTCATGACATTGTTGAAGGACGTATGTCAACTCTGATTTAACATATTACTTGCATCCCATGAAGGCTAAAATAAGCGAAATATCAAAATCTCGCTCTTTCTTGTAGCAATCTTGAAGAGCCAACGCAAATCTAGAAGTGCGTTCGTACCTGTAACAGATCAATTAAAATAAACTGTACGTTTGTCTCACATTTTTGTTGCCTATATCGTCTAAAGGAACCAAAAATTCAATTCTATATCTGTTTAAGGCATAGTAGTAGCAGTCAGCTCAAAAGCAAGCAAATGAGTAGAAACATTATGCTATACACTGTGCCCGTCGCTATTCGGTAACACAGTAGAGGAAAGTTTCATAAGATAAATAATTTCAGTTCAATTTCAACTTCAGTACTCGTTCAGCAAGTAGAGGCTCACATAGTGTTAGAAATTTTAGCGCGAACATTTTAAACCTAAGCTACAAACGTGACAGAATTTGTAAAGAACATCTCAGAGTCAGTTAACGGACATTTGCTGAATCGAACCAAACGATGGCTATGGCACGACTTGGCTACAAGAAAGTATACGTTGACAGCACCCATCCTACAGCGTCAACGAATGGCTAGTCCAGTAATGGATGAGAATAAGAGGAAACTGTAGATGGAGGAAAAGGCTTGAATACAGTAAGGAATTCAAGTACTCAAGGCTAAACTAGCGTACAGAACTGCATCAAACCAGTCTTTGGACCGAACCTCACAACTTCCGAGTAAGACGAGGGCTAGCATCGCTGGCAGGCTCTAAATTAGGCGTCTATTCCACGTGCAGTGGTCGGAAATACCCTAAACCACTGGATAGGAACCGCAAGAAATGCAAATTACTTTTCAGTGATGAATTATTGCTCGTCAGTCTGTGATCCCTGCCAGATGGTGTTGACAGAAGAAATATAGAAGATCTAAAGAAGAGCAGCACGTTACGTTACATAATCATTTAGCAAGTACAATAGCGTCACAGAGATCTCTGCCAACTCTAGTCGCGGAAGCCACAAAAAGAGCATTCTGCACCGTAATATGGTTTAGTGTTAAAAATTCCGAGTGCGTACGTTCCTGGAAGAATCAACCGATATCTTTCTTCCTCCTACGTATATCTCGTGAAGAGACCGTGAAGATGAAAGTAGAGAGATTCGAGCTAGCACGAAGACAATCATTCTGACCGCGCACCATTCCGGACTGAAACTGGAGAGCGAGGAAGTGACGGAGGTGCACAAAGTACCACTGCCACACTGGCAGCTCTGAAATATGGATGTAGATGTAAACCTGGAACGTCAAGAGGAGTCACACCATGCTAAGTGATTACTACAGGTTTCTGTATGAAGGTCAACATCTAAGATTATTGATTATTTATCAACAGTAAACGAATATATGAACGTATGCCTGAATAGTGATGGTAGCCAAACTTCCAGACTCCCACAGAAACAATATGAGTCAGAGCACTGACTTTTGTAATTAGTTTAATTTAGAAACACATGTGGTCATTCACCAAAGGCAAAAAAGGATTGTAACGTAAGGTGTCTCCATCTGCACAAAGTATGGACAGGTACAAAAAAAAAATCATTTCTATGTAATGTCGTCGTTTATCCCTCACATACTCTACATTATTTATGAAGCGTTCTGTCTCTCTATCTTCTGACGCAGGTAATCTAAGAAAAGCATCGGATAGTCATGTTTCTACCATTCATTACATACCGACTCACAAATTATTTCACAGTCGCTATCTGCAGTTACTACATCTGGATGTGACAGGAATGTTTGCTCGAAAAAACACACCATCGCTCCCATTTTGCCGCTAATCTTTCGGTCTCAGGCAGTTTACTGTTCCTAGTCCTATGCGATCTTGTAATCTTAACCAAGAGTGATTATTTCTATAACTATTAACACGAACACTCCAGCATTTAGCTGGAAGGGACAGTCAAACGAGATGAGGTACATGTAAAAAATGAGTAAACCGTTTATTATTTCAAAAGTAATCACCGCAACTGTTAATACGTTTATCCCACTTTCAGGCTGGACGATCAATTCTTTCATGGAAAAATGTATGTAGTTGCCTGCGGAACCGTGATTGCACCCAGGCGTGTATCTCCGTCAGAAGCAAACCGACGTCGACGAAATCTATCACCTTGGTTCCAAAAATACGGAAATTGTACGGGGCGAGTTCGGGATTGTACAAGATGAACAAGTATAAAACGGAAATATGATTGCAGTAATTACACGTTTGTTGTTTGAAACCGATACACAATATTTTATTCAAGATAACCTCCATTGCTGTTTATATATTTCTCCCACCTCTCCGACTAGCTATGTATGCCACCCCAAAGAACAGTTCTTCTTTTGAAGCCAACTAGCCAGCGACGCATTATAGTACACTTTCACACGAATTGAAGCGTTGTTCAGCAAGAGCGTGTCCCAGTGATGCAAATAGGTGATGGGGCGTTATCATGGAGCAATATGACTGTGTTGCCTTCCGGTCGTTTTTCACATAATGCTCGATTTAAATCGAACATTTGCTGTTGGTAGCGATCAGGTTTTAGCAGTTCATAATAGATATCTTCTGATCCCACCAAACTCAGAGCATCGTTCAAAATGTGGTTCAAATGGCTCTGAGCACTATGGGACTTACCTTCTAAGATCATCAGTCCCCTAGAACTTAGAACTACTTAAACCTAACTAACCTAAGGACAGCACACACATCCAAGCCCGAGGCAGGATTCGAACTGCGACCGTAGCGGTCGCGCTGTTCCGGACTGTAGTGCCTAGAACCGCTCGGCCACCTCGGCCGGCCAGAGCATCGTCTTTTTTCCAAAGAGATTTGGTCTTTCAGTGGATGTCGATGGTTTGCCTGAATTCTGCCATGATTTACGACGCTTAGGTTTGTAAGAATATATCCATTTTTCGGCACCCATTACTATTCGATGAAGAAACGACTTTCTTTTGTATCTGTCGGGCGGCATTTCACAAGTGGTCTTTCGATTTGCTTGCTGTCTTTCATTCAGTTTATGCGAAACACATTTTCCCACTTTCTGCGCCTTCCCAAAGTTTTCAACTGGAGAGAAACGGCTTTCTGTGTCGTATTCAATTGTTCCGCGAGTTCCTGTTGAGTTTGAGTAACATCTTAATCCAGTAAGGCCTGCGATCGTTGTCTTCGAACTTTTTCGGTGGTTTCCCGAGCTCGTCGCTTCTCACGCCATAATCACCACTTTTGAATACTTTGAACCGTTCGAAACACTGTGTTTTCCCAAGAGCATGTTCGCCGAAAGCTTCGACAACCTTTCGATGCGATTCTGAAGCAGTTTTCTTCAAATGATCATAGAAAACTTATGCTGTAGTTCGTAGGCAAAAAAAACCATAGGTTTACGGGTTTGAAACAGATAGTGATGCATGGAACTTGGTTACCGTGCGTTGACATTCGTCGTCAGCCGTTACAGAAATCGGATGGCGCTGCAGACACGGTCTCGTGGGCCCTGCACTGACGGCTAGCACCATCTATAGGGAAATTCCGGTTTCATAGTTGTGCACCTGGTATGGAGGATGTTCAAGGGCTTCTCAGCGAAACCGTTGGAGTATAGTCCAAATAGCCCTTGCAACATGTCGGATCCACCAACATGTCGAAGAAAGACATTCGTGGCCGCCGATTTGCTTCGGAGGAAGGGGAGGCATGTCTGGGTTTAGTCATGGTTCCGTAGGCGACTGCAAATATTTTTCTCTGAAGGCACTGACCGTCTTGCCTCACAGTTCCCCGCCCGCTGCCGCGCCTGTATTCCCACGTCCCGCCCGGTCTCCATCTCTCCACCCTCCTTACTCTCTCCCAAGGTGGCTTCCGCCAGCTCCCCCTCCCTGATGATGTCCTCTTCCCCTCCATCTACCCCTCCTATCAACTTTGACCCTGCCCCACCACCCACTTCCGGTGTCCTTTCCTATAGGCACCCTCCCTCCCTCCCTTCTCTTCCCTTCCCTCCCCTTCTCTTTCCTTTTCCCCCGTCCCCTCCCTCCACTACTCTTCCCCCCCGGGCTTCCCCTCCCCCTTCCTCCCTCCCCCCTTTCTCCCCTGCCCGTGGCATCTCCGCTCTCTCCTCTCCCTCTCCCACTCCCCTTCCTCCTCCTCCTCTCTTGGCAGGTCCCCGGATTCGCACACGCATTGTGAACATTCGCGCGCCGGAGATCATCGCCGTCAGTGTCTAGTGTGTGTGCTTCGTTTTGTGTTTCGTGCAGTTACAACTCCACTGTTCACATGTGCCGTCGCAGCTCTCCGTGTTTTGTGCGCCGTGTCAACAAGTGTTAGTGTTTTTTCGTCCAACGTGAACGGCTTCTTGTTTTTTTGTTTTTTTGTAACTACTTTCTTTGCCCGCCATTTTTTGTATTTTCTGTGTCACCTATCTCATATTATTGTACCCCATACGGCTGAAGAGCGGCGTATTAAGCTGCTGCCAGCCCGCCTTGTATGAGGTGCTGAAAATTACAATAAAGGAAAAAAAAAAAGCCTCACAGTGACTAAATTTAGAACAGTTACTGTGATTACTTTTGCAATAATAAACAATTTACTTACTTTTTTCCGTCTGTCTCGTTTTCATTGGACTTCCTGTTGTACTACCACGTTAGTACTTTCTCCTTATGCCCTTCAAGGACGATTGTTCTCCTTAACATTTTTAGTCACTTCAACTTTCCTGGAGACACATGAAAAATTCGAGATGTTGTGGGATTTAAATTATTGGTATTGCCTCCTCAGTAATACAATACAAGAAAGTTATTTATCAAGCGTATTCTCTAGCTCGTAATACACATACCTAGAACGTGTATCAGACAGGGTCGATAGTTCCAGAAGTGACAGTGGAAGTTATGGAAACAGTTATACAGACGCAATGCTTAACACTAACATTGTGCTTGTTCAACACTACGAACAAAGTATATCGGATGTAATGTTATAGCAAAATGACATAAAGTATTTTAATTTGGCATGACATATTTGCAGATACAGAAAAGTGAAAGTGAAGAAGAATTAAATTATCTGCTGAACGGAATGAACAGTCTAATGAGTACACAGTATGGTTTGAGAGTAAATCGGAGAAAGACGAAGGTAATGAGAAGTAGCAGAAATGAAAACAGCGAGAAACTTAACATCAGGATTGATGGTCACGAAGTCAATGAAGTTAAGGAATTCTGCTACCTAGGATGTAAAATAACCAGTGACGGACGGAGCAAGGAGGACATCTGAAGCAGAGTCGCTATGGCAAAACGGGCATTTCTGGCCAAGAGAAGTATACTAATATCAAATACCAGCCTTAATTTGAGGAAGAAATTTCTGAGAATGTACGTCTGGAGTACAGCATTGTATGGTAGTGAAACATGGACTGTGGGAAAACCAGAACAGAAGAGAATCGAAGCATTTGAGATGTGGTGCTATAGACGAATGTTGAAAATTAGGTGGACTGATAAGGTAAGGAATGAGGAGGTTCTACGCAGAATCGGAGAGGAAAGGAATATGGGGAAAACACTGATAAGAAGAAGGGACAGGATGATAGGACATCTGCTAAGACATTAGGGAATGACTTCCGTGGTACTAGAGGGAGCTGTAGAGGGCAAAAACTGTAGAGGAAGACAGAGATTGGAATACGTCAGAAAATTATAGGTCCAGACGATGGGATTAGTAGGAAGTCAGTACGTTGAGCGCACTTGGTATTTCTTTAATGCACAACCTTTTTCACGAATTAATTTAATTAATTATGTAATATAATATATGTAATATAAACAGAAGTGAAGTTTCAAAAACAAATACGATAACAGAATTAAAATAAGCGTGAGAACTCTGTTGTAAGAACTACACATACCTACTAGGTGTTGGAGGTGTAAATTCTGATAATTTTGTTGGTGACAGAGGACAATGTACTAAACAAAACATCAGTATTTACTTAATTTGCAAACAAATAATATTAGTTATTTAGGTTGATTAGTATTCCAAGTACACGTGGCACGACCAAGCCATTAAAGCTTATTTTCCCCTAGGCAGCAGGTCAGACATTGGAATGTGGATGCGTGGACGCAAAACGGTTAGCCTATGCCTACAGATTTAGTCCACATAGTGGTGCAGTTACTAATGTGCAGAAAATATGAAGTAGTAAATTATGTGACATTTTTGGAGGAATACTGACAGAGGGGGAAAACAAAACCAACACACTGAAGTGGGTACATATTAAGGTACCAATGATGACAATATCTGGTCTTATACCTCTAACACCCTGTATATCGGAAGAGGAAATCAAATTTTGTAATAGTAAGTGTAATTCAGAGCCGTATAATTGAACGAAGCTTTATAGGTACTAATGAAATTTTATTGACTGTCCCACGTAATATGCGACCAAGAATTCAAACATAGTAAAAGTATTGGAACCATCAGAAGTAGGTTATTGGGCACACTTTATTGGTATTCCACAAGATATCTCCCAACTCTCAACACCACCACAATTTGTTCTAGTCCATACAATAATTGGACCATGGATACTTTTAGCGACACACGTTCCGCCAAAGACTTAGGCATGATGGCAATCGATAATGATGTTACACGATATGACCCAAAGAGAATAACCTCCTTCATTTAATCACGGTAAATGATAATAGCCAAACAGTTTCAGCATAAAGATTTATTAAAATTCTTGACCACGGTTTCGGTATATCTAAATATACCATCATCAGAAGTAAAATACACCTTCATTAGCAAAAAATTAGCATCGGAACTGAGAAAGAAGAAAACACTATAGTTTAGTAACTGTAAAATTACCAGAGTATTACAAGCACAAAAACTTTTGGTCACTTACTAAAATCACATCCTGCAGTGGAGATACATAAAACAATTGTGCCAAAGGCGTCGTCAGTAGTTAAAACATCATCTCCATTTATACAACATAATTATCAACAGAGGGCTGATGCGAACACAGCATAGCATTATTACCTCGCCTGTGAACTAGCGTGAAGAGGGTGTGAAATCCCTAGGGCAGACAGTTTCACCGAGAGAGGGCACTTTTGGTATACGCGAGACACTCGCGCACATTAAAACCCATGGATACAAACACATGCAAATCACAATTATTAAAAGTTGTGCTAATTCAAACCTTCTCTCTTAATAAATAAAACATATCAGAACCATTTAAAAACATCTGCGTAAATAGAAAATATGAAACCAGTTTTACCTGTGCCCTAGTGTCAAGTAGCTGAAGCTTGCGCTACGGAACACATCTAACGAGAGATGGCACTAGTGTCATCTGCGAGAATCTCGCGTAACTTAAAAGGTAAAATACATACTAGCGAAAACAACCAAATTGTTAAAGTAAACCGAAACCATCTGTAGTTGTGAATAAAGACATAACAGAGTCATTTGGCCACACATACACATCGCTTTAACTAAGCGCTGTAACGGTCATGAGTGTTAGTCAAGATGCCTTTAAGGTGACAAATATGCCATAATCAACACCACACTGAGTTTGAAGGAGATCATGTAATAGGGCTGCCAGACGCTGGATTTTCTTTTTCCAGTATTGCAGAAAGCCTTGGCAGGAATTTAGCCACTGCACATCATTGCTGGCAGGGGTGATCACGAGAACGTACGGTCACAAGAAGAACGGGCTCCGGACGGCCACATGACACTACCCAGAGGAAGACCATCGTGTTTGGCAAATAGCTCTGGCGCCTAGTGCAGCAATCTGGGCAGCACTTGGCACGACAGTGGCACAAAGAAGTGCTGCAAATCCGTTACTTCAAGGGCAGCACCGAACCATACTTACTGCAGCGTGCATTCCACTGACACCAAAATACTGCTATTTGCGACTTCAGTGGTGTCAAGCGAGAGCTCATTGGACGACAGTTTTGTGATGAATGCTGGTTCTGTCTCGGTGACAGTGATTGCCTTGTGTAGGTAAGAAGGGAAACATTTGAGGGCCTGCAACCAACCTGTCTGTGTCGTAGATTCACTGGACCTACATCTGACGACATCTCACGACGGCAGGAGTACATTCTTGGTTACCCCACACACCCTGAGTGTAAATTTGTACCTCAGCCTGGCGATTCGCCCTATTGTGCTGCCATTCACAAACAGAATTCCATTGCGTGTTTTCCAACAGGATGACCTTCGCTCAAATACCGCTGTTGTAAGCCAATATGTTCTACAGAGTGTCGACGTGTTGCCACGGTCTGCTCGATCGCCAGATATTTCTTCGATCGAGCACGTACGGGTAGTCGTCGGCGACAGCTACAGCGTTATCCACAATCAAAATTAACCTTCTCTGTATCGACCAACTAAGTGCAACAGGCATGTAACTGCAGCCTGTAAACTGACGTACGGCACGTGTACAACAGGATGCATGTACGTTCAACATTCTGGCAGCTACGCGGGTTATTAATGTACCGGAATTTCACATTTTCTATTACATTAGCCTGTAATCTTGAAATATTAATCACTTAAATATATTACCTTGTAAAACGTGTTCCAGAAATGTCATTAACCTACATTAGTTATTATTTGGTGCTGAGTATGTGATTAGTGAAATACGGATTCAAGTAAAAAGGTGGGGTGAGGGAAACAAACGAAGTGCAATTACTATGTGATGATCATGAGTGACAATGGGTCCATTATACAAAAACAGACGGAAAATAGCCCTGAATAACCACCGAAATTTTGTCAGCAATGTTCTGATTTATCCTGTATAGAAGATTCGAGAGAGAAATGAATACATAAGTAAATGTACACTATTCTCGTGTATTGACTTTAAACTAATAGATATCTAAAATTACACACGTAAGGCTTGGAATCTGATTGTCTGGAGTAGAATTGTCTTCAGTGATGAGTCTCGCATCGAAAAGCGCCCCAATAATTAGTGAAGACTCGTCTGGAGGCTCCCCAGTGAGACGTGGGCTCCCAACCCGAGAGTAGCCCGTCGTGCGGCCCGATCTGGGTGTCATTTATTTTCGAGGAGGACCCCCTTGGTTCTCATCCGCGGCTCTGTTACTGCACAACGGTACGTCAATATTCAGAGGACATCCTACAGCTGTATCAATGAATGCCATGCCGAACAACTGTTTGCGTATGGGTCAGAGATGGGCCAACACGTTAATAGCTTTCATAATTTGTGAAAATCTTTCTCTTCAATAAATTATTCTATTTTTCTATAATTGTATTCATCTTCCATTTTTTTGTCTGTACATATATAACACAGTCATATAATTCCTTCGTGATGGGTCTTTTCTTTTTGTCTTAGCGTGTATATGCATAATTTTGTATGTGTAACAGCTGAACACATTATCTGTTCACGAAATTGTTATACGAGATACATGTGTACGTATACAAATGGTATAAGTGTTATACAGGAAGATATTAAACTGTTTTGTTAAAAACAAAATATAAAACGAAAGGTTAAAGTTTTGTAATGAAACCCTAAATTGTTTACATTATTTTACAAAAAAAGTGATAACAAACTGGTTAAATAGGGTGGAGAGCACTTTATCTTCTATCGGTGCTTCATTAATGTCGTAGAAGAAAATTAGATACAGCATCAGATCAAACGTTTCCGGACACCCCTACCTAATGAGGAACCTCTTGATATCAGGAGAGGTTGACCCACAAGTATAAAAAGTGTCAGCAAGTATCTTGTTGTCAGTAGAGAAGTAGCAACAGCGTAATGGTTCTGTAAGGAGAGTCCAGTGACTTACAGCGTGCTCTGCTCACTGGATGTTGCATTAGTAACAAATCTATCGCAGACATTTCACCTCATCTATAGCTGCGCGAGTTTGCTGTTGGTCATGTGACTGAAGTGGTAGCGCGGAGGAAAAGTTATAACTACCTCTCACGAGAAACGTAAATTGTTATAATTTTACTGACATGAAATGAGTCGTGGGAGGAGTCATTATTTCACTCTGAACCCAGTTACTGTATGGAGATCTGTGTTGAAAATTTCCTTTCAGCGACAAAAAGTAACCTCGATGTACTGTTTTTATTATTATTGTTGTTATTATTACTCATTTTATTACTGTTTCGATTCAATTATTACTTTCATTACTGATTCAAGGAATTACTTCTTTAGCATTCAGTCTCTCTAAGAAAAGGGTTTAGGTCTTTGAAATGAATAAATAACCAAACAGATCTCACTAGACGACGTTGAAAGATATGAAAATATCTTACAACAATGTGTACTGTGTAAAGCAGAGGAACAGTTTGGACTGATGATTGTTTATATCAGCATGGCAATCCACCCTTTCAAAACCTTCACTTGTGAGGCAATGGCTTCTGAACAATAACATTCTTGAAAAGAACCGACCTGCCCACAGTCCCGACCTAAATGCAGTCGAAGTCCTCTGGAGTGAGTTAGAACGTCTACCTTGTTCCAGACTCCAGCATCTGTGATTATTTTCTGTAGTTCTACTCTTGAGTAACAATATGCTGCCATTCCTCCATAGACATTCAGACGCTAAGTTGAAAGTATTAGAGTCGTCATAAATGCGAAGGGTGGATACACCTCTTTTTTTCTTTTTTTGAGTCATCAGTCTTCTTACTGGAGCCACGAACTCCTCTCCAGTGCCAACCTCTTCAACTCAGAATGGCACTTGTAACGATGTCCTCAATTATTTGCTGGATGTGTTTTAGTCTCTGTCTTTCTCTACAGCTTTTTTCCCTCTACAGGTCCCTCTAGGACCATGAAACGTATTCCGCGATGTCTTAAGAAGTGTCCTACCATCCTGTCCCTTCCTATGTAGTGTTTTCCATATATTCCTTTCCTCGCTGCTTCTGCAGGGAACCTCATCCTACCTTACCTTATCAGTCCGCCTAATTTCCAAGAGTTTGCTGTAGCACCACATCTCAAATGCTTCGATTCTCTTCCGTTCTGGTTCTCTCACAGTCCATGATTCACTACTACACAATGTTGTGCTCCGAACGTACAATCTCAGAAATTTCTTCCTCAATTTAAGGCCTATATAGACGTCTCTTGGCCAGGAATGCCCTTTTTGCCAGTGCCCGTCTCCTGTTGATGTCCTTCTTCCTCCGTCCATCATGGGTTATTTCACTGCATAGGTAGCAGAATTTCTTCACTTCATCTATCCCGCTATCACCATAGTGAAGTTAAATTTTACGCTGTTCTCATTTCTGCTACTTCTCATTACTTTCCTCTTCCTTCGGTTTACTCTCAGTCCATATCCTATACCCATTAGAGTGTTCATTCCATTCAGCAGATCCTGTAATTCTTCTTCACTTTCAGTAAAGCAAAGTCAGCAGTGAATCTTATCATTGATATCCTTTCACCTTGAATTTTAACATCGCTATAGAACCATTCCCATTCTTTTATTTCCGTCATTGCTTCTTCGAAGTATTGATTGAACTAGTAGGGAGAAAGATTACATCCCCGTCTTACATCCTTTTTAATCCCAGCACTTCGTTCTTGATCTTCCCCTCTTACTGTTCCCTCTTCCTACTTGTACATATAGTATAGTACCCGTCTTTCTCTATAACTTTTCCCTACTTTTCTTAGAATTTGGAGTCGAGCATCATGCACCATTTTACAATGTTGAACGGATTTACGAGGCTGACAAACCTCGTGAACGTGTCTTGATTTTTCTTTAGTATTGCTTCCATTACCAAGCGCAACGTCAGAACTGCCTCTTTGGTGCCTTTATCATTCCTAAAGCCAGATTGATCGTTATCTAGCACATCCCCAATTTCCTTTTCCATTCTCCTGTATATAATTCTTATTAGAAACTTCGATGCATGAGATGTTAAGATGATTACGCGCAATTTTCGCACTTGTCAACACTTGCAATCTTAGGAATCCTGTGGATGATATTTTCCCAAAAGTCAAATGGTATATCGCCAGACATATATATTCTACTGACCAACGTGAACAGTCGTTTAGCCACTTCTCTGAATGGTTTTAGAAATTCTGATGGAATATTATCTACCCCTTCTTCCTTATTTGATCTTAAGTGTTCCAAACCTCTTTTACATTCTGGCTCTAATACTGGATCCCCTATCTCTTCTATATCGACTCCTGCTTCTTCTTGTACTACGTCATCATACAAGTCTTTCCCCTTAAGAGTACTCTTTCCATATATAAGCTCTCTCCTTTGCGCTTAACAGAGGATTTTCCATCGCACTCATAATGTTTCCACCTTTGCTGCACTGAAGGGTGTTTCGACTTTCCTGTATGTTGATTCAATCCTTCCGACAGTTACTTCTTTCTCGATTTCTTCACATTTTTCATCAACCATTTCGCCTTAGCTTCATGCACTTCAATATTTTCTTTCTAAGTGACTTGTATTGCTCTATTCCTTAATTTCCCTGAATATTTTTGTACTTCCGTCTTTCATCGATCAACTGAAGGACTTCTTCAATTACCCATCGTTTCTTCGCAGTTACCTTCTTTGTACGAATGGTCTTCTTTCCAACTTCTGTGATTACCGTTTCTAGAGATGTCCAAGCCTCTTTCACTGAGATGCCTACTTACAAATTCATTATCTTCAGCCTCAGAGAACTTCAAGAGTATCTTTTCATTCCTTAGTACTTCCGTATCCGACTTATTCGCTCATTGATTCTTTCAGACTAGTCTCTTACACTTAATCCTACTCTTCACCACTACTAAATTGTCGGAGTCTATATCTTCTGCCGGGTACGCGTACACAATTCAGTATCTGATTCCGGAATCCGTGCCTGATCACGATGCAATCTAACTGAGGTCTTCCCCTGTCTCCCGGCCTTTTCCAAATAAACTACCTCCTCTTGAGATACTTGAACAGAGTATTGGTTATTAGTGGCTGAAATTAATGTCCTCTAATGGGTGTTCGGATATATTCAATCAGGTAGTGTATATTTATTTACAGATAAAGGACCGCAGGTCAAGTCTCGCATCTGATAAGGGAAACTAGTTCAAATGGCTCTGAGCACTATGGGACTTAACTGCTGAGGTCATCAGTCCCCTAGAACTTAGAACTACCTAAACCTAACTAACCTAAGGACATCACACACATCCATGCCCGAGGCAGGATTCGAACCTGCGACCGAAGAGAAACTAATCAAATAAATCTAATAATACTAGACGTGTAGCGGTTTGTCCGTACATGAATTGCAACTGTCACGGTGTGTCCTGCACGTGACCTCTTTTTTGCCCTTCACTAAGAGGAATTGACTTGCTCGCGAATACCGGGTTGAATTTGGTCGCAATCGAGAAACGTAAAGTAAGAAAAAAATGAAAATGAAATGAAAGACATGGAGTGTATATTACGGCTTGACTATAACCGCAGAGTCATCAGAAGGCGAAATCCGCGAGAAGACAGTGAGTACAGTAGTCTGACGTTCGTGACGTGAAGTGGACAGCAGCAGGGACTCAGCCATCGACTGGCCACAGGTGGGCGGGCGGTAACTCGGTTACGGCTCAATCCGGGCATCAAAGGGAGCCACTCCAGTAGGCCGGCAGAGTGCCCGCGGAAAGCCTTTCCAGCATTTCCACCGCTCCCGCCGTGTCTCTTTCCGAGTCAGAGGAAGAAACAAAAGGGCAGAGATACTCGAAAGAAAAGAAGTTGTTTGAAAGTCATCTGAAGCTCTTTTCTCTGCGACTTCGAGAGCGAGTAATTTATTTAAGAATGCGGTCCAAGTTTCGCGGAGAAGCCTCCGGAAAGGTATTTAATTACTCGGGCGGCGGTAAGCCGTTCGGCGCCCCTGGGAGCGCTGCCGGAGGCCGGCCCGGATAAAGACGCGGCGAGGTGGCGCCACAGCCGCGCCGCAGTCGAACAGATGAGCCGAGCCAGGAAGCCGCTTACCTCACGCCTCGGTGGCGTAGATCGCTGTCCGGATAGCCGAAGTGCCAGAGAAACTGCCAACATTTTGTAATCGAGCAGCGAACTGCAACTTCCTCCAGATGCAAATCGAGCGGACTCTCTCCGCACCTAACGCGCTCGCTTTCCAAAAGAGCGATGCCAGGCTCCGAGCTGCATAGGATCGGAGAAAACATTATGGACTGGGCAACCACAGCTGCTACAGATGATGCTGAGATACAGAACCGCTTCATCTACAAAATCCTCTCATTCTTAGGCTGTACCAGTTTCACAGCACTTACAGCTGCATCGTCAGCTGTGTACAAGTGAAAAAGAATCATGTAGAAAAATAAATAATCCCAAACCTAGTCGGCCGCTGTGGCCGAGTGGTTCTAGGCGCTTCAGTCCGGAACCACGGGGCTGCTACTGTCGCAGGTTCGAATCCTGCCTCGGGCATGGATGTGTGTGACGTTTTTGAACCTTTTTTTTTTTAGTCACAAACCTAAGATGAGAACGTAAGAAAAACTGTACTCGCTAGAGCCATGTCATGATATACATACCATATTACGGGAAAGCACTGCGCTCATAGTCCCATGGAATAGATTATCTGCAAAAAGGGCGTTTGTAGTAAACGTAGTGGTATATCGTGGAAAACGCTCCCTTAAGGCCTATAAGAAAAAAACCTTTGTGTTCTGCCTTACGGCAGGTCTTGCAATGGGGGAAGCCTCGTCAGAGGTCCACCGCATAAGCGTCTAGGGAAGTGGTTCCAATGCTGGTTTCCCGTTGCCTTCCACTGATCATGATGAAATGATAATGAGGCGGAGAAATCCTCCGACCCAGCCGGGAATCGAACCCAGACCTCTTGGCATGAAAGACCGCCGTGCTGACCAATCTTTTTTTTTCTTTTAATTTCATTTTGTTCTATTTTGCTCGTTGAATTTATTCAGGGCGGACGTCCAATGACACCCTTTCAGTTCGTTCGTTGATCCGTTACCTCAGTTTTTTTTTATTACAAAGGGTAGCTCACCCTCTGACCGAACAGGCTGAACTACCGTGCCGGCACCACTTAGCTATCGGGGCGGACCGTAAGGTCTATAGACAAGTGTAAAATACACTGGAGAGAAACTTTATGTAATGTTAGACTAGATAATAATGAAATGCAAGAGGCACTTACCAAACATCAACACACAGAGGTGACATCCACTATCACACACGAAGCAGGTGACATTCCACGGGAAAAAAACTTTTGTTGCCATGATAGCAGTATGCCAAGGAAAAGGGACTGCAGTATAAGGGTTCCCATTATAACCTAAAATAAAAACTGAGACTATAACAAGTAGGCGTAATCCGTGATCTGAAGATTTTGCTAACAACCCAAATAACTTGCAAATGGCATGAAAATTAGACAGACCGAAAGAGAACTTACAAATATGTTCATGGCATGAGCAAGTTTTTTGGGGTGCTAGCTACAACTTCAGGTCATGGATTACGCCTGTTTGTTATAGTATCAGTTTTTATTTTTGGGTGTTAATTGGAACTCTTACACTGCAGTCCATTTTGCTTTACATACTGCTGTTATGGCGGTAACAAATTTAGGCCGGTGAACTGTCACCTAGATATCGTGTGATAGCGGGTGTTCTCCTCTACCCGTTAACGTTTGGTGAGTGCCTCTTACATCTCTTTCTCATCCATTGCGACATTACATAAAAGTCCTCTTAGTACTTTTTTAACCTTCGCCACAGGTTTTGCGGAAGTCCTCACCACAATGTATTGTTATTTCTAGGACACACGCCCTTCGTTGCGGATAATCTATCTCATGTGACTACGAACGCATGCCCTTCCAGTAATATATTATATACACTACTGCCCATTAAAATTGCTACAACAAGAAGAAATGCAGATGATAAATGGGTATTCATTGGACAAATATATTATACTAGAACTGACATGTGATTACACTTTCACGCAATTTGGGTGCATAGATCCTGAGAAATCAGTACCCACAACAACCACCTCTGACCGTAATAACGGCCTTGATACGCCTGGGCATTGAGTCAAACAGAGCTTTGATGGCGTGTACAGATACAGCTACCCATGCAGCTTCAACACGATACCACAGTTCATCAAGAGTAGTGACTGGCGTATTTTGACGAGCCAGTTGCTCGGTCACCATTGACCAAACGTTTTCAATTGGTGAGAGATCTGGAGAATGTGATGGCCAGGGCAGCAGTCGAACATTGTCTGTATCCAGAAAGGCCCGAACAGGACCTGCAACATGCAGTCGTGCATTATCCTGCTGAAATGTAGGGTTTCGCAGGGATCGAATGAAGGGAAGAGCCACGGGTCGTAACACATCTGAAATGTAACGTCCACTGTTCAAAGTGCCGTCAATGCAAACAAGAGGTGATCGGGACGTGTAACCAATGGCGCCTCATACCATCACGCCAGTATGGCGATGGCAAATACACGGTTCCAATGTGCGTTCACCGCGATGTCGCCAAACACGGATGCGACCATCATGATGCTATAAACAGAACTTGGATTCATCCAAACAAATGACGTTTTGCCATTCGTGCACCCAGGTTCGTCGTTGAGTATACCATCGCAGGCGCTCCTGTCTGTGATGCAGCATCAAGGGTAACCGCAGGCATGGTCTCCGAGCTGATAGTCCATGCTGCTGCAAACGTCGTCGAACTGTTCGTGCAGATGGTTGTTGTCTTGCAAACGTCCCCATCTGTTGACTCAGGGATCGAGACGTGGCTGCACGATACGTTACAGCCATGCGGATAAGATGCCTGTCATCTCGACTGCTAGTGATACGAGGCCGTTGGGATCGAGCACGGCGTTCCATATTACCCACCTTAACCCACCGATTCCATATTCTGCTAACAGTCATTGGATCTCGACCAATGCGAGCAGCAATGTCGCGATACGATAAACCGCAATCGTGATAGGCTACAATCCGACATTTATCAAAGTCGGAAACGTGATTGTACGCATTACTCCTCTTTACACGAGGCATCACTACAACGTTTCACCAGGCTACGCTGGTCTACTGCTGTTTGTGTATGAGAAATCGTTTCGAAACTTTCCTCATGTCAGCACGTTGTACGTGTCGCCACCGGCGCCAACCTTGTGTGAATGTTCTTAAAAGCTAATCATTTGAATATTACAGCATCTTGTTTCTGTCGGTTAAATTTCGCGTCTGTAGCATGTCATCTTCGTGGTGTAGCAATTTTAATGGCCAGTAGTGTATATCATGACTTGACTCCAGTGAGTACATTCTTCATTATAGTTTCGTTTTTTGTTAGTGATTATTTATGTTTCTGCATTATTGTTTTTCAATTTACATATACAGTTGCACATGAAGTTTAAGTTGAAAGTGATGTGAGACCGGCAGTGTCTAAGAAAAAGAGGATTTTACAGGAGGCGTGGCTGTATTTCTCAACATGTGTAGGATCGGTATGCTAGGAGACGTATCATAAACAATGCACTTATTATTCATCAGATACATAATTATCTTCCAATGCTTACTTCTATATTCTTTTGATTTATTGCTACCAGTTTCTAGCATGGCTCATCTTCAAGCAATACCTATCTGTACTCAAGCTATTATCAGTACAAAGATCCATATTCATACACGTAAAAGTGTAATTTTAGTTACAGCACAGTTTTTTACTTACGCACTAAGTCCAAGCTAATAAATTAACGACTCAAGGCGTGGACTCTGTTCTTCTGTGCAGTGACCCGAGTAACTGTGACAGACTCTCTTCCAGAGATAAAAAAACAACGGTAACTTGATGTCTGGTAGACTCACGTCCAGACAGTCAGCGTGAAGCAATACTTGACAACTGCATTAAGGCAAATTCGTTGTCACGACATTTTAGCTGGGCCGGTAAGAGTTGTCATGACCGAGAGGCCAAGACTCTTACCACTGAGGTGCGGTTTTGTGCAGTTTTTTCTACCTTTCTTTAGGTAGATACAGCTAGCTGTGAGGGACTTCTCAGCCACATAGCAACCGAGCTGACAGTGGACCAGTGAGAGTCCCAACTGGGAATACTCGAAGAAAATTTCAAGTAGATCACGTCATGATGAAAAACAATGTTTGATAGAGCCAAAATGTTCGCTGATACTTCCCGGCGACTCTAGGCGTCCTTTTACTATCGATTATGCTGCTGAGCAGCGGCAGTGCATAGTCACTCTACGGTTGTATGCAGCGTGTATTGCCCATAATCCAATCATCTGCTCTGCATGAAAGAGATTTGGCCCAGCAAAATTCAAGTTCGTGATTCACTTCTAAAATATTTATCTCTGCTTAAAGACTCTCATTCGTAAGATTTTCTATTGAAAATCGGATTATAACTTCGCTGGGGGCAGAAATAATGCAGATGCAGCACGCCTAGTTACTAGGCATAGCCACTAATGAAAAGATGGCTAGCGTTGCAGGGAAGCAAAAAAAATATATATATATGGAAATTTGTGATATGGTTTTATTGGGCCGATCTGCTGAGGTCATCGGTCCTGAAGCTTACCCACTACTTAATCCACCTAAAACTAATTTACTCTAAGAACAACACGCACACCCATGCCCGAGGGAGGACTCGAACCTCCGTCGGGGGGACCCGGCGAATCCTGGCAAGGCGCCTGAGACCACGCGGCTACCCCGCGCGGCGAATGGAAGCGTCAGCGAGTGTAATGCGTATATTACTCGGCAAGGTGTGTTCCTTATCTGGTCGAGATGACGGTACCGTCGTATTTATGTCTGGAAAGGGGGGAGGAGGAGGAGGAGTAGTAGAACAGTAATAGCAGCCTATTATGCAGAACCCTTAAAAGTAGAGTGCTGTCACACGCTACACGTTTGCGCACGTCACTCAGGTGCTCATTGCTAACAGGGTGCGCAGCGTACCTCACCTTAACTACCCATGACGCTTCACTGTAGTATCTGTAAAACTACTGTTCCGGATGGTGTCTTTATTATCAACAGCTGTCTCTGTTGATTTTTCTTCTGCAGTTTCAGTCCGGATGCCAATGTCGACAATGCTGACTCTTCGTTACAATCTATGTCAGTTGGCTTTTTAAATTTTCAAAGTTTCTGGTCTGGCAAGAAACCTCTCCTCTAATCGCAGTCACAGACTTTCTTGCCTTTCAAATCTTGTAACGTCAGAACAATAAATGCTAATACCACCCCAACCGAACAAAACTGACCGCATCGTCTAGTGGTTGGTGGTTTTGGTTAGTAAAGCCGATAGCCTGTGGCCACCTAGAACTTTTCTCTAGCGAAAAGATCTGGAGGCAGATACACGCAGGTTTTTGAGGTCAACTGAAAAGCAGCATGAATATAAAAACGTCGAAACAGACGCGTATGCCGCGGAAATATCGTTACGTCGAAAGAATGGGGCCATGCTAGGTGATACACGATGTACACTTATTAGGGGTAAAAGGATGATCCGTTACTTTTTCAGTCGCTCTGGGTAGCTGCGCGGTCTAGGCGCCTTGCCACTAATCGCGAGGCTCCCCCCGTCGGAGGTTCGAGACCTCCCTAGGGGATGGGTGTGTGTCTTGTCCTTAGCGTAAGTTAGTTTGAGTTAGATTAAGTAGTGTGTCTGGCGTGAGGTCATTCGCTTGACGGCGCGTTTCGGCGCGGGTCCGCCCGTTGCCGGCGCGCCGTAAGGCACGGAAGCTCGCACTGGGGCGTATCCCTTCCAGTCGGGCGTGCAGCGGCAGTCCTCACTCGGGGAAGTGATGTGTCTCTCATAGCCTCTCCTTCCCAAGTGGCTCTTTCCGCCTTCCCGGGGTGCCAGATGTTAAGCTCGGCATTCTGCCTTGCGACAAAAGGGAGAGCTGCGACCCAACCCGATGCGAAAGCGAAGGGTGCGTGGCACAGGGGGAGCTGTGTCAAGGGACCGGACACCAGTCCCTTTCTGTTCGCAGGGCACAGACCATCAGGTGCTCTGCATGCTGGAGACCTCGTTTGTCGGCGTGGGATCGCGGCGCGACTCGGCAAGGGTGCTTCGCCGCGCCCCTGGGTAACCGGGGCGTGTTCTGCCAAACCCAGGAGGTGGTGACATCGCCTGGGCTAGGTTAGATGGGTCCAGACCGCTGAACGACTGGGTGACCGACCCACCACCTGAGTAGGAGTGGGTCCTTGGCCGAGAGGTGGAAGCTCGGGCTAGTAAGCGGCGAAGGGCGAGAGGTGCATCCGCCTCTCTAGAGTGCGGGGTGCACTTGCCGAGGAGCATCGAGTGAAATCGACGATGACGGAGCCACTGATGGGGACCAGTGCGCTGGACACTGCGCGCTGAACCCTGCAGTTCGAGAGTGTCCTTGGCCTTGGGGCGAGGCCGGTGGGCGAGCTGCTACAGTCTCCCCCCCCCCCCCCCCCCCCCCCCGATGCCAGAGGAGCCGGTCTGGGGCAAGAGACGGGCTCCCAATCCTTTTTTCGCTTGTCGACAATATGGCTGAGACAGAGACAAGCGATTCATGTGGGCCTTCGAGGGCTTCTTTTGTTCCCTCCCCATCAGGGGGCACGGGGTAGACCGAGGAAAGCATTAGTGAGAGGCATGCCAGGATTACACAATACCTGGAAGCCAATGTGAAAAACGGTAAGATAAGCAGGCTGCGATCTTGACTTTGAAAAATGAACTCGCCTCCTGGGCTATTGCTCATGCGAAGCTCGAGGGGCGGGTTGAAGAACTACAAAATGAGAATGAAAGGCTGCGCAAGCAGCCAACAAAATCATGGGCAGGTGTAGTCGCTCAAACTGCACACAAGAGCCAAACTACAAGGGATACCATTGTTAAAGTATCACAAAGACCGGACACTGTAGTCTTTTTGAGACCATTGCCCGGTCAAGACACCAAGAAAGTGCAAGAAATTTTCACGACAATGATAAATCCGGCAAAGGACAAAATCAAAGTAAATAGAGTCAAAGCTACAAAGAACGTAGTAATAGTCGATGTGGCAACAGAAGATGACAGAAATAAAATACTAAACAATCAGAAACTGTGCAAAGCCGTAAAATGTGAACCCCCAAAAAAGAGGAATCCGCTTGTGATTATGTATTATATACGTCACATTCGATAATAATGAGCGGCATGAAACTATCCGAAATCAGAACTTTGACGATATAAGTACAGACGATTTCAAGAATGAATTCAAACTGAAATTCAAAACGGGACCAAGAGACAAAGACGTTGTGCATCATGTGGCGGAAGTCTCTGGTCAGATGTGGAAGAAACAAACCTCAATGGGTAAGATTTACATTGGCTTCCACGCCATTAATGTGCGGGACTTTTTGGTGGTACCTCGCTGCCATAATTGCGGCGATCTTGATCACGTGCATAAATACTGTGAAAGGAAGTCGGCTTGTTCCAGGTGTGTCAGGTGTGTAGAAGAAAATCACATCAGAAAGAACTGCACAAGATCTGCAATATGTATCCCCTGCACTAGGAGGGGCAAAAAGACTTGCAATGCCTCTGGTCGCAACTGCCCAACGTACAGGATGCTGGAACAGAGGTTAATATCAAGAACTGACTATGGATGAGTCTACTACGGCACCCAGGATGCCTAAAAGAAAATCCCCATGCAAGAGGAGAAGGGACGCGGCAAGAGCAGCTCAGTTCAAACTGTTCCTTGCAACACTTGCAGAAGGAAGAGATGGCAGGAGGGAAATGAAGGATGCGTGTGTCCAAACGGACCCACAAGAACAAGCGGCAGCCCCCTCTCCCTATTGCTGGGGATCGCGAACGCCAGGAAATCAGGCAACTCGAGACAGGCGTCCTGTAGCGGTGGGCCGACCAGCATTCGTTCAAGGGAGTCCTGTACTGGAACCGCCGGTGCAGGTCAACACAATTACGAGTTCCAACACAGAAACAACAAATAACACCAATGTCAGTACTGACTCGAGACAACCAACAGCTGTAGGAACAGTGGTTGATCCGGTCAGAATATATCCCAATCTTGAACATTCTCTACAACTATCCCGCCTGGAGGAGCCGGCTGTCCTGACCACCGCACTGCGACATCTAGTGCAGGTAGGACATAGGTACGGGCGTAAGGTCACCTTCTCGGCCATGGAGGCTGTTGACAGGGTACAACTAAAGACCATGAATCTTCCCACCGACTTCGGCGCCCTGCGTGACCTAGTAAAAAAGGTGTTTGAGAGAAGAAATTAAACCTTCAACCTAAACGAAATATGCAATCAGTCTGTCCTATCCAATGGGAGAATAGCTTACGACTGGACGAAAACCTTCCCAGAATCATACGTACACACATATTTCCCATGATTACAGAAATACAGATAGGGCAGCTAAACGCACATAACAGTAGGCTGGTCATGCAGGAGCTTCGGAGAGTGGTGGAGGAGAGGAGCCTTGATGTGCTCTGTTTGCAGGAGCCATACTCTCTTGCGGGGAATGTAGCCTTCGCTGCCATGAGTTGGCAAGTAGTAAGCTTCGGGGACGACCCGAAAGCCATCATCATAATAACTAATAAGGCACTGCGGGTAACAGTGCTCTCACATCTTTCGGACGACCACTGCAATGTCATTGAACTTCAGTCACCAATTGGCATCATATACCTACTAAATATGTACTTTAAGTACGGTACAGACATTGACGTGTACCTCGACCAGCTCACGCAGGTGGCAACGGTGCTGAGGGGCAGAAAGGCAGTTGTGGTGGCGGACGTGAACGCCAAATCCCCCCCCATGGCACAGTGGCACTCGAGATGAAAGAGGAGGCAAGCTAGAAGAGACTATAATGTCTCTACAACTTCTCATTGCCAACAGACCAGGAAACCCCCCCCCCCCCCAAATTAGGGGTAGGAGATGGAACCAACATTGACATTACGATGATGACAGCTAACATCGCTGCCAATGTACAAAACTGGATTGTTACTGACGGAGACACAACCAGCGATCACAACCTGATCACATTAACAATCTCAGATCGGGAGTGCCACTGGGACATAGGGTGGAAAGTACAACTAAACTACAACAGGACCAACTGGGAGCGCCTTGCAAGAGTGTTTGACCCTCCGACATGGCCAGAAGATGACGATGATATCAAAAAACACGCCGAAGATCTGGTGGGCGCTCTTACCAGGGCGGTAAAGGCTGCTGTACCAACCAGGAGGAGAGCCGTTGCGGCTTCTCCATCACCATGGTCTGCGGAGCTAGGGCAGATGCGTCAGTCTGTCAGGAGGGCGAGGAGGTATTACCAGCGAAGTGTCGTCTGGGATGAAAAACAAAGATGGCTACAAACATACAGGGAAGCCAAAGAGCTGTTTCAGAAGGAACTGCGAGCAGTCAGGTTGGAAAGTTGGAAAAAATACGTGCACAGCCAATTGGCTATGGATCCCTGGGGCACTCCTTACAAAACAGTAAGGGAAAAAATCAGGTCGCCAATGGTGCTCTCCACTATCAGGGACGGAAACCGGATGACTGGGTCTTGGCAGGAAACTGCTGAGGTCCTCCTCCACTCCCTCCTCCCTGATGATAAAGTGGAAGAGGATACAGAAGAACAACGCCTAATTAGGCAGGCTACGCAGGCAGATTACCAGAATAACACCATGGTGTACCCTTTCTCAGAAGAGGAAGTGGCAGCACACATAAAATCACTAAAGAAAGGAAAGGCCCCGGGACCAGACGGCATCATCGCAGAGGTGGTGCAATACCTCGCTCCTCAACTGGTGACACCTTTAGCAAGAATTTACAATGAGGCCCTGCGCCTCAGAACATTCCCCACAATCTGGAAACAGGTCAACGTCGTAATTATCAAAAAAGGGCAGAACAAAGACCCGAAAGAAGCCCTAACGGGCGAATTGGTAAGAAAATCACAAAGGGGTGTCCACAGGGCTCTGTCCTGGGGCCACTCTTTTGGGATATAAACATGGAGCCTCTCCTGGAGAGCTTGGAGAACAGTGTGGATGTGCTAGAGGCGATAGCTTACGCAGACAACCTCCTTCTGCTGGTCGGCGGACGGAGTCGCGAAGACCTTGAACCCAAAATCAATTCTCATACAGTGGTGCCAGAACACGAGAATGACTATTGCGCCTAACAAGTCGACATATCTATTACTGAAAGGCCAATTGGCCAGGAATCCAACGGTATGAATCGAGGGCTCACCGGTAATTCGGCGTCGTGAGGCCCGGTATCTAGGAGTGATAATTGATGAAAGGTGGAACTTTGCCAAACATATTGAAACAGCAACACAAAGATCACTAGAAGCCCTAAACAGTTTGATCATGATAGGACACAGCAGATTTCATCTTCCACCATAACTCATAAAGTTGTACCATAATACCATTCGTGTTTCCATTGTGGGTTACGGATCCGGAGTGTGGGCACACAGGCTCACGAGGGTCGTGCCCGCTATGTCTGTGAGGAGGGTGCAACGCAACATGCTTCTACGCTACATTGGAGCATACAGAACATCTCCGGGATGGGCAATACTAACACTCATGGGGGTGTGTCCCCTGGACATCGAAATCCGGGAACAGGCAGCCTGGTATTGGGTGAAAAGGGGAGATGTAGAAAAGACTGAGAGCATCTTGGGAGTGCGGGTGGGGGACAAGTGTGCAATCAAGAGGTGAGGAGAAGAGCTATTGCAAGAACTCTGGGACGCAGAGGCAACAGGCCGAAGGACTTACCAGCTGCTCCCAAACATCAAAGAACGCCTCCAACTTTCGCATTTCCAACCGAATAAGGGACTGGTGCACTTCCTCACAGGTCATGGACCGTATCCGGCATATCTTTGCCGATTCGGGAAAAGGGCTACTCCCTCGTGTGACTACGGAGCCGAACAGGGTACTCCGGATCACGTGATCTACGAGTGCCCTATCTTCGATGACGTAGCCAGTGATGTAAGAAACCAGCTACCAAACAACGACACATTCAGTTAATCAGAGACCCTACCACATTCGACATAATAAACCGCCTTGCCAGCGAGGTATCAGCAAAGGTCCTGCGAGAATATCGAATATATATGAACTACCAGACATGACACGACTTAAGGTGACCCATCCCATTCCGCCGGGGCGTGGACTGGCCAATCGCCGTGACGATAGGAATCCGCCACGCTCTGGAACAGGGGGAGGGAGCGCCAACACCCGAATATGACAACTGCGCACAGATAGTGACTTAGTAGTTATTTAATCTTTCACGTAGATAGTAGAAAGAACACCACCAAACAGAACCTGCAGCGATCTTCTAAATGGCCAGCTCAGTGCCAGGGGCATGCTCACTGGGATTAGCTCAGTGGCCACGGCCAAATAGTAGGTTTATACAACAACTGGCATGCCTGTAACGCTGCAGGAAGTAGCCCCTAGATTAGTTAGTAAAGCCTAGGCATTAGATCTTACCCATTAAGTAACTAACTCATCATTTCCTGTAGCAAGTAAGCTCACTAATACCTAGAAATAGAAGTAAAAATGCTGCTAATACTAATAAAATGTAATGTAGATTTAAGACCCACTAATGTATAAGGTGGTGGGTTACGATGTATGAAATAATTGGATAGAATAAAGAATTTAAAAAAAAAAAGTAGTGTGTAAGCCTAGAGACAGATGACCTCAGCAATTTGATCCCACAGGAACTAACAACAAATTTCCGTTATTTTGTTGGAAGAGTAGTAATCTTATTCGTTGCAAGATCCCAAACCAGTTTTGTCGGAATTAAGTCCATATGACATGGCGGCAGCACAAAAGAAACAATTCTCTTGCAAAATTTTGCCAATGGTATATAGAGGAGGAGGTCAGTGCTCCTTAATTAATGCCGAAAGTTTTGTTTTCATTGTCTCTGCCTTTGTTTTATTTTTCTGTCTATTTCTATATCATAGTTTGAAGTTTCTCTGTTATACTCATGGAGAGGAAGTGAACGCGAAACAAAATTATGCATTCAAGACAATGAAACGTTGTCTGACACTGTTATTTTACAATACACTCCGCACACTGTGACTTTAAAATATTTACTCAGTGTAATGTGCACAAATCAAAGGTTCGTCTAAATAAATCATTGGACGCTTCAATCCTGTGATTCACTTTTTCATTAAAAATCTGCTGTACTATGCTCTTTTCGCAAGTAATTTGTCTCATCTGCAAATAATAACCCATTCATTCCGGAAACCTTTACAATCAAATACCATAAATGGAATAATTTACCGCAGAGTTTCTTTGCAAGCTTGAAAGTCCAGTTTTGTGTAACAAAACCTGTGAAGTAATTTCGAATGTGGTATTTTCTTTTACTGTTCACAATATCGCAGGAATTTCTGCCTAATTCCACATTTCTCTATACCATCAGTGAAGTATTTATTGTACGCATTTCACTTATTCTGCTTTGGGGCATCGTGTCTCTTCTTCTGCAATTTACAACAACTGATATACTTAATTTTTTCTTCTCAACACTTGTTTGCAAATTCCGTAGCCTTTTCTGTCGGCGTCTATCACACCTCTCTTGTTATCACTGTCTGCAGAATGCCAGCGCAGATATTTCCTGCGATGACTTCTCATGATCACTTCTTACGCTCGCACTGCGAGATAACAGTGTGTGATACTTTTTATTGGAACGTGACTGTACCTAGCCACGTGTTCAAGGTAGTTCTCTATTTGGCTAGGCAACCACGTCCCTTTATTACTAACATGTATTTGTTTATGATTGTATAGAATAGTGAACAACTTGCCCAACATCTGAAGCGCAATTGTGTCGTAATGGAGATTGAATTGCCTCCAGTGTTCCTCAAGAATTTGATACAGCTTCTTGAAAAACGTCCATATAAAACTCCAGTGACCCCACGAAAGTACAGGCCTTTCACTAGAAAAGGTGTTTAACATTTTAAAACGTTCGGATAATAAGTTGCCGTCTCTTTATCTAAGAATTGATGATGAATGCAGCTAGCCGCTAACTTTGTGTAATGTCTTGTCTGTATAGACGTGTATCTGTTGCCTTTAAGATCACTTCACCTTCACACATAAATGTATACAATAAAGTAAGGCCCTCCCCGTTCTTGGCTGATCCGTGATAAGACAGGCGAAAAATTAGACTAATGGAGGATTATCAGTATTATCTCTATTTTCATTCGCTGTCTCTCTTTCTCTCCTTTATCTATGTACTGTTTCTAATATAATTCTTCATTACGTGAAATCAGCCAAATAGAATATTTGGTGCAGTCCTTCTTCTTGGTAATCAGCGGCTGGCTTGCTGTAAGAGATCTTTAAATTTATTATTACTGTTAAACACTACAGTCAGTTGGAAGAATCAATCGCGTGGACAATTTGTTCCTTTTACGAAAGATTGCGAATTCCAGATGTGTACGAAGTCTTTTTGGACGATTTAACACAGACTCAGTGATTGCAGGCTCTCTTCGACACAGCTGAAACTTCCCCAATAATTACAGGGCCAACATGATCATCAAATGATTCAGAAAAAACTCATTCGTTCATTCACTCCAGAACAAAAAAGTCACAAACCTTATTAATGGAGGAAATCGTGTATTAAATCCATCTCCATTACATGTCCAGATCTCCGGTGATTCCACGCCTTAATTATTTTCCTTTTACAGTCTCTTTCTCTTCAAACAAACCGCTAGCGGCACAAATTGGCTCGCTTTAGCGAAAAGAAAAGCAGAATATGTATCTCTCAGAAACACGTTAATCCCTCCACAGATATTCCAGAAGCTGTCCTAGTTACCACACTAACAACTATGGAGAATGCATATATGCATCTCTGTTATTTCAAAGAATAAATCCACTAGAAAATACTTTGGCGTCGACGAGCTGTCGCCGCATATATTACGAGAAAATCAGGTCAGATAACTTTTCCAAAGTGAATGAATGTGGATGGTTTGATTGAAAATGATTAATTGGTGCGTGGTAGAGGGTATTTTCTGTGGAGACATTACAATGCCCCTCGCAGCGAGCGAAGTTTGAGAGCCTAAATTTGATTTACCGAACACACTTCGTGAGCTATCTATTAGTGTGGGTAACCCGGGCCGGCCGGAGTGGCCGTGCGGTTCTAGGCGCTACAGTCTGGAACCGCGTGACCGCTACGGTAGCAGGTACGAATCCTGCCTCGGGCATGGATGTGTGTGATGTCCTTAGGTTAGTTAGGTTTAAGTAGTTCTAAGTTCTAGGGGATTGATGACCACAGCAGTTAAGTCCCATAGTGCTCAAAGCCATTTGAACCATTTTTGGGTAACCCGGAAGTGATGAGTGTCAGTCCTCCGACTGAAAAAAAAAATTATGTTTAAGACAGACGAAGAAAAGAAATATTGAAAACAGAAGAAATGAAGAGACAGGTACCGCGGCTGTATTGCTTTTACGTACATCAGGGTGTTATGTCTGCTGTGCACAACCAAGGAAGATGATCTTTCATGAAACTGTTATCAGGGTCTACCCATTCGGGAACTTTCTTAAGCAGGGAAACCTTGGAAAACCCCTTAAGCGTAGACCCTCAGCCTACGGTACATAGAAGATAGGAAAGCCTACAGAAGAGAAAAAATAATTTTGAAATTGATCTCCAAAGGAAAGATAGGGATCGATTTATATAACGATTTGGAGAAGAGTGATTTGTGCCTCTAGCTAAAAAAAAATTTTACAATCAATAACTCGAGTCTTTTTTTTTTTTACAATCTTGTTCCCAGGACAATATCTTGCGGTGCTGAAACTCCCCCGGATCTTGCATGTGCCCGACGTCCACATTTGTAGTCGGTCTTCTACGCAGCCCACAATGAGAAGAGTAGAACGGACAGGGATACCAGATTTCACATGCAACATTCATTCCAAAAGAATTAGCAATGACCGAAAGGGAAACTCTTCCTGTAAAAGAACTGGTTAGGTTGCACCGTCCAAGATTCTCCTTTTTGAAAACAAAATCCCTATGGCTTCATGCATCCTTTTTCTTACGATGTACTGCAAGGAATTTAGCCAATGACTTAAGGTTTCCATTTATCCACTGACTAATGCTGTTGCCGAAAACATCATAATATTTACTCTAGTTTAAATTTTCTTTTGGACTTCGCATCACCACTTGTGCTTATAAGTCCATAAATTCTGACACATTTTCTGTCAATGATTTATTCTTCGTAATTTAAAGGATTCATGCAACTTGCAGTAGCTTTTGGATTCAAATCATCGAATAATGGAAAGTGTGGTTCATTTCATACAAAGACATAATCCATCATTTCCTTGAAAAATCGTATCATTTATCTATACTCATAAAAATTTTATCCTAAATACATATATTTCTCCACTTGATTGCTGTAATGTAAAAGTTATTAGTTGTGAGGAATGTGGATTCACTTCTTTTATTTATTCTCTGATTCATCCGGCATTCATACATGCACATATATGGAAATGGATTTTCAAACAAAATTCCAAAGTGAACAAGACCCATTAAATAACTGCTAATTCTATGAATATTACTTCCTTTTGACATTCAACAATAAATCAAGAACTCTTAACGTCTAATTATGACACTTTTTTGAAGTTCAACATCAATCAGTTTCCCCTCGCGTTTGATGTGAGTTTCTTACAAAGCATTATATCGATTCTAACTCTCGCGCCGACGTCAATTGTTTTGCGCGGGAAATTATCCTTGCGGCGTTAACCGTCACTCATGATTCACTACTTAAACGCAAAACTTCACTTCACACGTTTACACATCTAAGCGTGCACTTGCAATTATATAAGAACACTCACTGGGAACCTCTTTTGATTATGCAGCGTCATTTTCGGGAAATATTTCTTTCTTCTTGAAGGTCATTCAGATCCTTTATAATTCTTGATGACATTAGCAATGCTAAAGTTCTATGTTTACCCAAACACAGGTGAAGCCTATTTCCACTATCTTCTTTGCAGCACTCGATCGTAATAGTTAGTCACTATTTCTACAATCTGTGTCACTGATTAATTATTTCAGTTTAAACTTTTCTAACACTAAACACACACAGTTTATTGTTATGTTTTTACGAGCGTTCATCTCTGTCACTCGCAACACCATTCCTCCCTATCTTCTAATCTTCATTAAATTTTTTCAAGTCGTTATGGGAAAATAACCCTTTAATTTTGTTAGATCCCGGGTAGGCTAACAGATAAGCCCCAGGGTTCGGAATTTGTAGAATGATGTATGGGCCAGTATATAATAACTCCCATTTCTTTACACTCTTCTTTATTAAGGATGATTTGGTATGTCTTTTGACTAGTACCTTCTCTCCGACGTGGTACGCCTGTACCCTCTTGATTAATTTGTCATATTGTAGTTTTCTCTGATCAGCCTTTTGGGTCATATTTATGATGGCTTGTCTTATTTTTTCTTCCCAAGGCATCTCAGTTTCCTGAGTTTTGGGCATATGTTCAGTCCAGAAGTTTTCTTCTTTTGCCTCGAACATCAATTCATGAGGTGTATATCCAGTGGAGGAGTGGGGCATGTTGTTGTATATCTGCTCAATATTTCCTTTTGAACTTGAGCCTTTAATCTCCAGGGAACAGGATAGGAAGTTCTACAATACTTTTAGTGCGGCTTAACGTAGAGATGGCATATGTATCCCTTAATAACTCCTGGCCTTTCATCAAAAATGTTTTCATACGTTAATAATAATTCATTGAGCTGCTTCTTCTGATCTTCGATAATGCAGTCCGATTCATTTAACTTATCAAACACTAATTGACCGAAATCTTCTTTGACTTGGAACTCACTAATTACGTGCTCTTTAGAATTTTGGACCGTCCTGATTACTTGCACACTGATCCCACAATTATATTTTCTCGTAAGGCTTTTTTTTTTTCAACAACCCCAACTCAATTTCTTGTTTATTAACATTCAACCAAATTTTTCCTGTTTTAAAATCTATTCTGCATCCGTATTGACGTAGGCTGTCAACTCCGATAATGCAGTCTACCACCAAATTTTTCACAACAAGGAATGTGCTTAATATTGCTACATTTCCGAATTCCACACCAAGTAGTGACTGCACCTTTACATTAGCCGATCGAGCCACAACGGCGCCTATTATTCTGCAATTTTGAACTGGAAATACTGGTACTCGTCTTATATTTCTGATCCTGTTGAATAGTGCCTCCGAAATAACATTTGTGGTTGCAGCTGTGTCTAAAACCGCCACTATAGGTACGGTCTCCATAATGACTTGCACTTCGGCTACTGCCACCTGTTCCTTATCCTCATCTTGTGGTTCTAAGTCCCCGGTCAGTTCATCTGCCAGTAATCGTCCATCATTATACGTTAGCATGGGTACACATATCCTGTTGCCCCTCAACCAATTGTTGACCGCTCCTCCGGGCACGAGTGGGTCCTTACAAGTTAGTTGGATTTTGATTTGTCTGCTGGTTGACATCATCCGTCACTTCGGTAATTACCGGTTGATTCGTAGATGTCTGTCCCCACTGATATTGGCTATTTCAATTCATTCCTCCCGGTTGATTCCAATTTCTATTATTGTTATTATTCCACGCTTGGGGTCTGAAATTTCTTTCGTTCCCCCACACGGGGTTGTATCTTTTCCCGTTCCTGTTGTTCCATGAATAGCCCCTCGCAAGACCATTGCCGGGATTACTATTGAGATTTTGAGGGGTTTCTCCATTATTTAACGATCTCTGTTCATTACTTTTAAGTGTCGATTGATCGCCATTGGTATAACCCATACTTCCACCTTGCCTACCGTTTGGCGGAGGTTCTGTCGCCCTATATTGGAATCTGTTATTATGGGCTTTCTGGTTGTTCTCTTCGATAATATCTATATGGTCTAACGTCGTGAGGAACGACTCCAAGTCTTTGTCGTTGCCGTAAATCAAATGATTCCGGATGCTCGTTGGTAGTCTTGCCTTAAGTATGTTTATTATGTCTGGCAAGGGCATAGGTCTGTCCCAGTATCTCGTTTTATTTATATATTTTTCGAAATACCTTCTAAGACTTCCTTTCGAAAAGGTGAAAGGCTCTGGGTAGAGCACCTCCTGCCTTAGTCGTACCTGTACCCCTTCTGACCAGAACTTTGCTAAAAACGCCTTCTCAAAATCGTCATATGTCGGGCAAACAGAAGTCATGTCCGAGGCCCAGATCGCCCCCGAACCTTGTATATATCCTGTAACAAAACTGATCTTCTGCCAATCCGACCAATTTCTGGGTAGCACTCCTCTGAAAATTCGAATAAAAACAATTGGTTGGACCCCCCCTGGAATTGCCGATGCTTTATAATTTTTTCTTCGGCATGGCAAAGGCTTTCGTAATCTCCGTTAAATAAGAATTCACGCGAACAACCAGCTTGTGGCAATTTCATGTTTAAATTACTTGCACAAGTCGGTATTGTGTGTGAATGGGCAGTAACTGGCTCTGTAGTCGCTACCAATTTCTGCTGCTGCCCTGTATTCATTTGTTCTGAGCTTTGTTGTGAAGCGCGCATCGACTCTTCTATCGTTTGTTTCCAATGCTCCAAATCAGCACCTAACTGCTGTCGCACCTCCTGAAGTCCTTTCGCAAACAAATTCTATTCCTGTTTGCCAGATTGGAATGCTGCCTTAACATTTTGCTCAACGTTTTCACACATTAGCCTTTTGTTTTCTAATGTGATTTCGGATAATTTACCCGTTAATACGATAATTTGGTGGTCTATAACGTCTTGACGCTCTGTCAGATGTTCAACGCTTTCCTTTAGGTTAGTCTGTGTACGTGCCAATTCAGGAAGTTGCGCAATTGCACATGACATGGCGTCTTGCTTTTGTACTAATTGAGGAACCAATTCTACTTGTTCCCGTACAGTATCAATCTTAATAGCCACATACTCTTTCATTTCGACACGTATGCGGTGAGTAGATTCCTCACATTGTGCTTTCACCAATTCTATCTGTGCAGTTAATTTTCGTTCCGTCTCTTCGACCTGATCTTTGAGTTTCTTGCTCTTCGCCTCTATCCGCTGCTCTAATTCGGAAAAACTGTCTTGTAACCGCTGCTTAATCTCAGTCTGGACTAATTTCATCTCTTCTTGAGTTTGAGTGACTGTCACTAATTGTGCTTTAATATCAGTTTTCAGATTTTCCTGCCCTTCAGTAACTGAGGCTAATTTCGTATTCAAATTATTTTGCCCTTCAGTAACCGAGGCAAATTTCGCATTAATGTCGGTTTTCAAAGTATTCATGCTCTCGGTTATCATCTGCATCTGTCTCATGATAATTACCAATGGATCTAATCCCTGCTGCGTACTTGCTGTTACACCTCAAGCCGTGTCTACAGGGCGTTCTATTGCGCTATCTACAGCCATCGGTCCTACAACACTTCTTACTGCTTCATTATTATCAGTGCTAATAGCTGAAGGCCGATGCGTGCTGCTTTGCTCTGCTTGACTCATCCTAAACATTGCCCTAGTTAAAACCATATAAATGTTCTACTGTCACTATATATATACACACTCCTGGAAATGGAAAAAAGAACACATTGACACCGGTGTGTCAGACCCACCATACTTGCTCCGGACACTGCGAGAGGGCTGTACAAGCAATGATCACACGCACGGCACAGCGGACACACCAGGAACCGCGGTGTTGGCCGTCGTATGGCGCTAGCTGTGCAGCATTTGTGCACCGCCGCCGTCAGTGTCAGCCAGTTTGCCGTGGCATACGGAGCTCCATCGCAGTCTTTAACACTGGTAGCATGCCGCGACAGCGTGGATGTGAACCGTATGTGCAGTTGACGGACTTTGAGCGAGGGCGTATAGTGGGCATGCGGGAGGCAGGGTGGACGTACCGCCGAATTGCTCAACACGTGGGGCGTGAGGTCTCCACAGTACATCGATGTTGTCGACAGTGGTCGGCGGAAGGTGCACCTGCCCGTCGACCTGGGACCGGACCGCAGCGACGCACGGATGCACGCCAAGACCGTAGGATCCTACGCAGTGCCGTAGGGGACCGCACCGCCACTTCCCAGCAAATTAGGGACACTGTTGCTCTTGGGGTATCGGCGAGGACCATTCGCAACCGTCTCCATGAAGCTGGGCTACGGTCCCGCACATCGTTAGGCCGTCTTCCGCTCACGCCTCCAGTGGTGTTGCGACAGGCGTGAATGGAGGGACGAATGGAGACGTGTCGTCTTCAGCGATGAGAGTCGCTTCTGCCTTGGTGCCAATGATGGTCGTATGCGTGTTTGGCGCCGTGCAGGTGAGCGCCACAATCAGGACTGCATACGACCGAGGCACACAGGGCCAACCCCCGGCATCATGGTATGGGGAGCGATCTCCTACACTGGCCGTACACCACTGGTGATCGTCGAGGGGACACTGAATAGTGCACGGTACATCCAAACCGTCATCGAACCCATCGTTCTACCATTCCTAGACCGGCAAGGGAACTTGCTGTTCCAACAGGACAATGCACGTCCGCATGTATCCCGTGCCACCCAACGTGCTCTAGAAGGTGTAAGTCAACTATCCTGGCCAGCAAGATCTCCGGATCTGTCCCCCATTGAGCATGTTTGGGACTGGATGAAGCGTCGTCTCACGCGATCTGCACGTCCAGCACGAACGCTGGTCCAACTGTGGCGCCAGGTGGAAATGGCATGGCAAGCCGTTCCACAGGACTACATCCAGCATCTCTACGATCGTCTCCATGGGAGAATAGCAGCCTGCATTGCTGCGAAAGGTGGATATACACTGTACTAGTGCCGACATTGTGCATGCTCTGTTGCCTGCGTCTATGTGCCTGTGGTTCTGTCAGTGTGATCATGTGATGTATCTGACCCCAGGAATGTGTCAATAAAGTTTCCCCTTCCTGGGACAATGAATTCACGGTGTTCTTATTTCAATTTCCAGGAGTATATATATATATATATATATATATATATATATATATATATATATATATATAACTCCGTTCTACTGTCACTATATGTAACTCCGATCACACAAGAGTACTTCTGCGTCTACTTTCTTAATGTACATATACAGATAAATGCAACTGGGGCAGGTCAATCAAAACACTTCCTATATCTAACATGAACACAATTAATCAATGTTCAAATATCAAATAACACTAAACAGAAAAGCGTATACTTCAACTGTACTGTTGTTGTTGTTGTTGTTGTGGTCTTCAGTCCTGAGACTGGTTTGATGCAGCTCTCCATGCTACTCTATTCCGTGCAAGCTTCTTCATCTCCCAGTACCTACTGCAACCTACATCCTTTTGAATCTACTTAGTGTACTGATCTCTTGGTCTCCCTCTACGATTTTTACCCTCCACGATGCCCTCCAATACTAATTTGGTGATCCCTTGATGCCTCAGAACATGTCCTACCAACCGATCCCTTCTTCCAGTCAAGTTGTGCCATTAACTCCTCTTCTCCCCAATCCTATTCAATACCTCCTCATTACTTATGTGATCTACCCATCTAATCTTCAGCATTCTTTTGTAACACCACATTTCGAAAGCTTCTATTCTCTTCTTGTCCAAACTAGTTATCGTCCATGTTTCACTTCCATACATGGCCACACTCCATACAAATACTTTCAGAAATGACTTCCTGACACTTAAATTTATATTTGATGTTAACAAATTTCTCTTCTTCAGAAACGCTTTCCTTGCCATTACCAGTCTACATTTTATATCCTCTCTACTTCGACCATCATCAGTTATTTTGCTCCCCAAATAGCAAAACCCCTTTACTACTTTAAGTGCCTCATTTCCTAATCTAATTCCCTCAGCATCACCTGACTTAATTCGACTACAATCCATTATCCTCGTTTTGCTTCTGTTGATGTTCATCTTATATCCTCCTTTCAAGATACTATCCATTCCGTTCAACTGCTCTTCCAAGTCCTTTGCTGTCTCTGAAAGAATTACAATGTCATCGGCAAACCTCAAAGTTTTTATTACTTCTCCATGGATTTTAATACCTGAACCGAATTTTTCTTTTGTTTCTTTCACTGCTTGCTCAATATTAAGATTGAATAACATCGGGGATAGGCTAAAACCCTGTCTCATTCCCTTCCCAATCATTGCTTCCCTTTCATGCCCCTCAACTCTTATAACTGCCATCTGGTTTCTGTACAAATTGTAAATAGCCTTTCGTTCCCTGTATTTTACCCCTGCCACCTTCAGAATTTGAAAGAGAGTATTCCACTCAACATTGTCAAACGCTTTCTCCAAGTCTACAAATGCTAGAAACGTAGGTTTGCCTTTCCTTAATCTAGCTTCTAACATAAGTCATAGGGTCAGTATTGCCTCGCGTGTTCCAACATTTCTACGGAATCGAAACTGATCTTCCCCGAGGTCGGCTTCTACCAGTTTTTCCATTGGTCTGTAAAGAATTCGCGTTAGTATTTTGCAGCTGTGACTTATTAAACTGATAAATCGGGAATTTTCACATCTGCCAACACCTGCTTTCTGTGGGATTGGAATTATTATATTCTTCTTGAAGTCTGAGGGAATTTCACCTGTCTCATACATCTTGCTCACCAGATGGTAGAGTTTTGCCAGGACTGGCTCTCCCAAGGCTGTCAGTAGTTCTAATGGAATGTTGTCTACTCCCGGGGCCTTGTTTCGACTTAGGTCTTTCAGTACTCTGTCAAACTCTTCACGCAGTATCGTATCTCCCATTTCATCTTCATCTACCACCTCTTCCATTTCCATAATATTGTCCTTAAGAACATCGCCCCTGTATAGACCCTCTATATATTCCTTCCACCTTTCTGCTTTCCCTTCTTTGCTTAGAACTGGGTTTCCATCTGAGCTCTTGATATTCATCCAAGTGGTTCTCTTTTCTCCAAAGGTCTCTTTAATTTTCCTGTATGCAGTATCTATCTTACTCCTCATGAGATAAGCCTCTACATCCTTACATTTGTCCTCTAGCCATCCCTGCTTAGCCAATTTGCACTTCCTGTCGATCTCATTTTTGAGACGCTTGTATTCCTTTTTGCCTGCTTCATTTACTGCGTTTTTATATTTTCTCCTTTCATCAATTAAATTCAGTATTTCTTCTGTTACCCAAGGAGTTCTACTAGCCCTTGTCTTTTTACCTACTTGATCCTCTGCTGCCTTCACTACTTCATCCCTCAAAGCTACCCATTCTTCTTCTACTGTATTTCTTTCCCCCACTCTCGTCAATTGTTCCCTTATACTCTCCCTGAAACACTGTACAATCTCTGGTTCTTTCAGTTTATCCAGGTCCCATCTCCTTAAATTCCCACCTTTTCGCAGTTTCTTCAGTTTTCATCCACAGTTCATAACCAATAGATTGTGGTCAGAGTCCACATCTGCCCCTGGAAATGTTTTACAATTTAGAACCTGGTTCCTAAATCTCTGTCTTACCATTATATAATCTATCTGAAACCTGTCAGAATCTCCAGGATTCTTCCATGTAAACAACCTTCTTTCATGTACTTGCAAGCTTGAATACTAAAAATATATTCCCACCTTTCTGCAGTTTCTTCAGTTTTCATCCACAGTTCATAACCAATAGATTGTGGTCAGAGTCCACATCTGCCACCGGAAATGTTTTACAATTTAGAACCTGGTTCCTAAATCTCTGTCTTACCATTATATAATCTATCTGAAACCTGTCAGAATCTCCAGGATTCTTCCATGTATACAACCTTCTTTCATGTACTTGCAAGCTTGAATACTAAAAATATAGGTGTGGCCTTTACTCCGTGTCCTGTCTTTCAGGTTTATTTGTAGATCCTATTATATCACCTGCGAGTCTTTCCTCTCTTTTCCAAGCGTCAGTTAGGTCAGTTAGGTTAGCTCGTCGTAGTTGACATGAAACAGAGAACAAAATTATTTTAGCAACGTCTAAAAACTTGTCCTGTCACGGATTGGCCATTTTAGCATTTTAAAATGTTCGGATAATAAGTTGCCGTCTCTTTATCTAACAATTGATGATGAATGCAACTATCCGCTATCACTGTGTAATGCTAGCCGCTATCTCTGTGTAATGTCTTGTCTGTATAGACGTGTATCTGTTGCCTTTAAGCTCTGCCTCGTGATGACTGAGTGTTGTGTGCTGTCCTTAGGTTAGTTAGGTTTAAATAGTTCTTAGTTCTAGGGGACTTATGTCCATAGATGTTAAGTCCCATAGTGCTCAGAGCCATTTGAACCATTTGTTGCCTTTAAGATCACTTCACCTTCACACATAAATCTATACAGTAAAGTAAGGCCCTCCCCGTTCTTGGCTGATCCGTGATAAGACAGGCGAAAAATTAGACTAATGGAGGATTATCAGTATTATCTCTATTTTCATTCGCTCTCTCTCTTTCTCTCCTTTATCTGTGTACAGTTTTTAATATAATTCTTCATTACGTGAAATCAGCCAAATAGAATCTTTGGTGGAGTCCTTCTTCTTGGTAATCAGCGGCTGGCTTGCTGTAAGAGATCTTTAAATTTATTATTACTGTTAAACACTGCAGTCAGTCGGGAGAATCAGTCGTGTGGACAATTTGTTCCTTTTACGAAAGATTGCGAATTTCAGATGTGTACGAAGCCTTTTTGGACGATTTAACACAGACTCAGTGATTACAGGCTCTCTTCGACACAGCTGAAACTTCCCCAATAATTACAGGGCCAACGTGATCATCAAATGATTCAGAAAAAACTCTTTCGTTCATTCACTCCAGAACAAAAAAGTCACAGACCTTATTAATGGAGGAAATCGTGTATTAAATCCATCTCCATTACATGTCCAGATCTCCGGTGATTCCACGCCTTAATTATTTTCCTTTTACAGTCTCTTTCTCTTCAAACAAACCACTAACGGCACAAATTGGCTCGCTTTAGCGAGAAGAAAAGCAGAATATGTATCTCTCAGAAACACGTCAATCCCTCCACAGATATTCCAGAAGCTGTCCTAGTTACCACTCTAACAACCATGGAGAATGCATATATGCATCTCTGTTATTTCAAAGAATAAACGCAATAGAAAATACTTTGGCGTCGACGAGCTGTCGCCGCATATATTACGAAAAAATCAGATCATATAACTTTTCCAAAGTGAATGAATGTGAATGGTTTGACTGAAAATGATTAATTGATGCGTGGTAGAGGGTATTTTCTGTAGGGACATTACAGGTGGTACCACGTCCTACTGACTCAGTTCGGTATTATTTCATTCAACTCGTTTATAAATATCGCCATAAGTCCCAGATAACTTTACTTTCGATAACACATGCTGACTTCACACACAATTTAAGTCCATCTCCGATGCTACTTTATGTTGGTTAATGCGAATTAAATTTCATGAATACTTCTAACTGGAATCTCTGCATGTGAAAAAGGTAAAATACACGCAGTTTATTTGTGCCATAGGGTAGAATAATTTACGGATGGGGATATCTTAGTATGGTACATCTACATTTACATTTGTACTGCACAAGCCACCTTATGGCGTTTAGCGGTGATTATTTTGCTAACCGCTTCCCTTCTATCCTGTTCCATCTGTGAGATATACACAGAAGGAATCCATATACTGATTTGTCTTGACAAGAATGTACGCTCTAGAAATTTTAGAAGTAACCCATACCGCTATGCGCAGTCCCTCTCTTGTAGTTGCTGCCATTGCGGTTAGCAGAGCTTCCTCGTGACGCTTTCGCGCTCACTAAACGAACCTATGACGAAACGCTCTGCTTTTCTTTGGATATCCTTTATGTCTTCTATCAGTACTGGCTGGAAAGGACTCCTGATCGAAGAGCTATATACTCAAACACAGGTCGAAAGAGGTATTTGTTAGTTACTTTCTTCGTGGGTGAACTACACATATTCTGGGGATTGCTCCAAGAGATGTCTGTCTGGCATCTATCTTTCCTGCTATTAGTTTCATATGTTCACTTTAAATCACTACATACACACGCTTACAGATATTAAATGTATGTGACGGGTTGTACTGACCCACAATCTAAATTGTATAATAATGTTCTTTCCGCATGTTAAAGGACCATATATTTCTCTTGTTTGCCTGAAGATTTCTCTTCATTGAGTCTGACACGCTGTACTGTATTTCCTATAAATTCTTCAACCGAGTCATAAACCTGCTGTAATATTGCATACGACTTTATTTTGTTCATTATGAGAAAACGCACAACTGCATCGTACGTCCACCGGAAGTCACGCATCAATCTGGGCTCTGATATGTGGTACATCCTGGAACTGTTAGCCGAACAGAGATGCTTGTTTTCGCACGATCGTTGTTTGAGACTTCATCTTCATTCCTTCAGAAGACGTTTTTGGTCCCTAGAAGAGTTACAATATATGAGCATAAAATACACTACTGGCCATTAAAATTGCTACGCCACGAAGATGGCGTGCTACAGACGCGAAATTTAACCGACAGGAAGAAGATGCTGTAATATTCAAATGATTTGCTTTTCAGAGCATTCACACAAGGTTGGCGCCGGTGGCGACACCTACAACGTGCTGACATGTGGAGAGTTTCCAACCGATTTCTCATACTCAAACAGCAGTTGACCGGCATTGCCTGGTGAAACGTTGTTGTGATGCCTCGTGTAAGGAGGAGAAATGCGTACCATCACGTTTCCGACTTTGATAAAGGTAGGATTGTAGCCTATCGCGATTGCGGTTTATCGTATCGCAACATTGCTGCTCGCGTTGGTCGAGATCCAATGACTCTTAACAGAATATGGAATCGGTGGGTTCAGGAGGGTAATACGGAACGCTGTGCTGGATCCCAACGGCCTCGTATCACTAGCAATCGAGATGACAGGCATCTTATCCGCATGGCTATAACGGATCGTGAGGCCACGTCTCGATCCCTGAGTCAACAGATCGGGACGTTTGCAAGACAAAAACCATCTGCACGAACTGTTCGACGTCGTTTGCAGCAGCATGGACTATCAGCTCGGAGATCATGGCTGTGGTTACCCTTGATGCTGCATCACAGACAGGAGCGCCTGCGATGGTGTGCTCAACGACGATCCAGGGTGCACGACTGGCAAAACGTTTTTTTGGATGAATCCAAGTTCTGTTTACAGCATCATGATGGTCACATCCGTGTTTGGCGACATCGCAGTGAACGCACTTTGGAAGCGTGTATTCGTCATCGCCGTACTGGCGTATCACACAGCGTGATGGTATGGGTTGCCATTGGTTACACGTCTCGGTCACCCCTTGTTCGCATTGTCCACACTTTGAATAGTGGACGTTACATTTCAGATGTGTTACGACCCGTGGCCCTACCCTTCATTCGATCCCTGCGAAATCCTACATTTCAGTAGGATAATGCACGACCGCGTGTTGCAGGTCCTGTACGGGCCTTTCTGGGTACAGCAAATGTTCGACTGCTGCCCTGGCCAGCACATTCTCCAGGTCTCTCACCAACTGAAAACGTCTGGCCAATTGTGGCCGAGCAACTGGCTCGTCACAATACGCCAGTCACTACTCTTGATGAACTGTGGTATCGTGTTGAAGCTGCATGGGCAGCTGTATCTGTACACGCCATCCAAGCTCTGACTCAATGCCCAGGAGTATCAAGGCCGTTATTACGGCCAGAGGTGGTTGTTCTGGATACTGATTTCTCAGGATCTATGCACCCAAATTGAGTGAAAATGTAATCACATGTCAGTTCTAGTTTAATATATTTGTCCAATTAATACCCGTTTATCATCTGGATTTCCTCTTGGTGTAGCAATTTTAATGGCCAGTAGTGTATTCTAAAATTCTACAGCAGGCGTATGTCACAGATATGGGTCTATAGTTGTATGCGTCTATTCAACTACCCTTCTTTGGATTGAGAATGAACGTTCCCAAACATTTGGAACGCTTCTTTTCGCCAGCGGCCTACCGTAGATTTATGTTTGAAGAGAACGAGGCGCTCCAGCTTACTGCGTAGAATCGTATAGGTATGTGATCAGGTCCTGTCTTCTTTCCTCCACTGACAGCTTTTAGTTTATTTCTTTATTCTATGTTGACGCATACCGATAGAGTAAATTTATCTTTCGTGAGACGCTGCACTGGGCAACGTCTGTTCTACTTTCAAAGCTCCCTGTCAGTAGTCTTGAACGGAGTAGGAACTGTTGACCAACAAAAGGTCCTCTTGTTCACTCTTGTTACCAAAACTATCAACAGGAGGAGTAAAGTGCTACGATTGGTATTGGTATTAATATCAGTATTGGCTTTAGAATTACTACTTGTACCACAAGTTTAAGTATTAATGGTTACTGTGGTAAAATCAGGAAGGACTTACTGATGTTTGTAATGATTCTTCTTGTTCTTGAAGTACGAGGTGGTGCTGCCATCTGGAAAGTAGGAGCAGTAGATCTTTGCATCGCTAAGTGGCGAGAACTGCATATCTGATGAGTCAGTTTGCGGAGTGGCATTCAGCTGGGAGGACGTGTTACGTGTCCACAGTGATTTCCATAACACTCTGTGTTTGGTGTGTGGCGATTTTACGATGGATCCGCGAACAGAACAGCGCGTGTGTATCAAATTCTTTGCGAATCTCGCGAAACGTGCTACCGAGACTCTTGCAATGATTCGACTGGAGCTGGATTTACGGTTATGACCCACAGACAAAGCAACAGTCGTCCCAGTGGAAGAGCCCAGGCTGTCCAAGACCCAAAAAAGCGAGACAGGTGAAGAGCATGATCATCGTTTTCTTTAGTACCAAGGGAATTGTGCACAAAGAATTCGTCCCACCCAACCAAACAGTGAATTCCGTGTACTATTGTGACGTTTTGCGACGGCTCCGTGAAAACATCTGGCGACGACGGCCCGAACTTTGGCGTCCAAGGTAACAGGCTGCTGCATCACGACAACACGACCTGTCACACGTTCTTGCTCACCAGAACCTTTTTGGTAAAAAAACAACATGGCGGTTGTACCTCACCCACCGTACTCGCCAGATTCGGCTCCTTGCGATATCGCGCTATTCCCAAAACTGAAACTCAAGTTGAAAGGCCGTCGGTTCGACGCTCTAGAGGCGATTCAAGAAGCATCGCTGGCGGTGACAAACACCCTCAAAGAACAGGACTTCCAGTAAAAGTTTGACCAGTGGCAGAAGCGCTGGGACGGTGCGTACATGCGGATGGAAACTACACTCCTGGAAATGAAAAAAAGAACTCATAGACACCGGTGTGTCAGACCCACCATACTTGCTCCGGACACTGCGAGAGGGCTGTACAAGCAATGATCACACGCACGGCACAGCGGACACACCAGGAACCGCGGTGTTGGCCGTCGAATGGCGCTAGCTGCGCAGCATTTGTGCACCGCCGCCGTCAGTGTCAGCCAGTTTGCCGTGGCATACGGAGCTCCATCGCAGTCTTTAACACTGGTAGCATGCCGCGACAGCGTGGACGTGAACCGTATGTGCAGTTGACGGACTTTGAGCGAGGGCGTATAGTGGGCATGCGGGAGGCCGGGTGGACGTACCGCCGTATTGCTCAACACGTGGGGCGTGAGTTCTCCACAGTACATCGATGTTGTCGCCAGTGGTCGGCGGAAGGTGCACGTGCCCGTCGACCTGGGACCGGACCGCAGCGACGCACGGATGCACGCCAAGACCGTAGGATCCTACGCAGTGCCGTAGGGGACCGCACCGCCACTTCCCAGCAAATTAGGGACACTGTTGCTCCTGGGGTATCGGCGAGGACCATTCGCAACCGTCTCCATGAAGCTGGGCTACGGTCCCGCACACCGTTAGGCCGTCTTCCGCTCACGCCCCAACATCGTGCAGCCCGCCTCCAGTGGTGTCGCGAAGGGCGTGAATGGAGGGACGAATGGAGACGTGTCGTCTTCAGCGATGAGAGTCGCTTCTGCCTTGGTGCCAATGATGGTCGTATGCGTGTTTGGCGCCGTGCAGGTGAGCGCCACAATCAGGACTGCATACGACCGAGGCACACAGGGCCAACACCCGGCATCATGGTGTGGGGAGCGATCTCCTACACTGGCCGTACACCACTGGTGATCGTCGAGGGGACACTGAATAGTGTACGGTACATCCAAACCGTCATCGAACCGATCGTTCTACCATTCCTAGACCGGCAAGGGAACTTGCTGTTCCAACAGGACAATGCACGTCCGCATGTATCCCGTGCCACCCAACGTGCTGTAGAAGGTGTAAGTCAACTACCCTGGCCAGCAAGATTTCCGGATCTGTCCCCCATTGAGCATGTTTGGGACTGAATGAAGCGTCGTCTCACGCGGTCTGCACGTCCAGCACGAACGTTGGTCCAACTGAGGCGCCAGGTGGAAATGGCATGGCAAGCCGTTCCACAGGACTACATCCAGCATCTGTACGATCGTCTCCATGGGAGAATAGCAGCCTACATTGCTGCGAAAGGTGGATATACACTGTACTAGTGCCGACATTGTGCATGCTCTGTTGCCTGTGTCTATGTGCCTGTGGTTCTGTCAGTGTGATCATGTGATGTATCTGACCCCAGGAATGTCTCAATAAAGTTTCCCCTTCCTGGGACAATGAATTCACGGTGTTCTTATTTCAATTTCCAGGAGTGTACTTCGAGGGTGATGGTGACCATTAGGCCAAAGGTAAGGTTTTCAACAGATGGCAGCACCAGTCCCGAAAATTTTGCATAGTACCTCGTATGTGTAGTTGTAGTCATAATTCTTACAATAGCAGCTGATGAGTCAAAAGTAAATTCCGTCCGAACAGGCCATAAAGGCCAACAGTTCCAATTGGCCGCCCTGTCATCCTCGGCCCAAAGCCGTCAGTGGAGTCAGATACAGAGGGGCATGTTATCAGCACACCGCTCTCCCAGCCATTGTCAGTTTTCGTGACCGGAGCCGCTACTTCCTAGTCAAGTAGCTCCTCTGTTGGCCACAGAAGGGCTGAGTGCACCCCGCTTGCCAACAGCACTCGGCAGACCAGACAGTCATCCATCCAAAAGCTTGCCCAGTCCAACATCGCTTAACTTCGGTAATCTGACGGGACCTGGTGTTACTACTGCAGCGAGGCCGTTGGCAGGTTGTCAGTCAAATAATAATAAAACGCGTCAAAACAGACTGAAGTAACGAAAACACATGACTCTTTACCTGTGACAGGGAAAGGTAAACTGCCTGAGGCTGGAAAATTAGGCCCTATATATTTAGGTGAAAAAATTCATGAGACAGCTCCCAGTTTAGTGTCAGACCTCCTTTTGTGCGGCGTTCTGCAGCAACTCGACGTGGCAAAGAATCAACATGTTTGAAGCCTCCTGCAGAAATACTGGGCCATGCTGCCTTTATAGCCGTCCATTATTGGAAAAGTGTAACAAGTGTAGCCAGTGCTGGATTTTGTGCACGAAATGATATCTTATTTATGTTCCATAAATGTCTGATGGGATTCATGTCGGGCGATCTTGGTGACCAGACCACTTGCATGGTTTGTTCTAAATGTTCTTCAAACAAGTCGCGAACAATTGCGACCCAGTGACACGGCGCATTGTTGCCCTAAAAGTTCTGTTGTCGTTTGGGAACTGACGTCCATGAATGCTGTAAATATCCTCCAAGTATCTGAACATCTAGAGGACCCAGTCCATTCCAATTAAATACAGCCCATGCCATTGTGGTACCACCTCCAGCCTGCATAGAGACTTGTTGACAACTTGAGCCGACGGCTTCGTGGGGTCTACGCCACACACTAACCCTACCATCAGTCCTTACCAACTGAAATCTGACAAGGCTACGGTGTTCCAGTCGTCCAGGGTCCAAACGATATGGTCACGAGCCCAGGAGAGGCGCTGCAATGTCGCGGAGTTAGCAAAGCCACCAGCGGCCGTCATCTGTTGCCATAGGACATTAACGCAAAATCTCGCAGTACTGTTCTAACAGATGCTCGTACGTACCACATTAATGTCTGCGATTATTTCCTCGGTGTTGCTTGTCTTTTAGCACCGACAATAATACGCAAACGCCGCTACTCTCGGGCATTAACCGAAAGCCTTCGGCCCTTGCGCTGTCCGTGGTGAGAGGTAATGCCTGAAATTTGGTAGTCTCGGCACACTATTGAGACAGTGGATATCGGAATATTGATTTCCCTAAAGATTTCCTAAACGAAATGTCATCTGCGTCTAGTTTCAGCTACCAATCCGCATCGAAAGTCTGTTAATTGCCGTCGTGCAGCCATAATCACGATGTAAACCCTTTCATGTGAATCACCTGAGTACAGATGACAGCTCTGCCACTGCTCTAGCCTTTTATACCTTGTGTACGCCATACTACCGCCATTTGTATATGGGCAAGTCCCTATTGCACTATTTTTGTCAGCTCAGAGTAATAGTTGCGTTTAGAGTAGCGTATTGGTACCCATCTAAATATTTTGAGAGTGATAGTGGGAGAAACAAAAATAAACACCGACAGTTAATAGGAATTGATTTTTACACATAGTCAAATATTTATACATATAATTAGTATTTAACTATGTTTAAAGATCAATTCATATTAATTGTCGGTGTTTATTTTTGGTTTTAAGAAAAGGAAATCATGAGAAAAAGTTGTGGTAGTAATTCAGGTAAATGTAATGTGATATGTAACGGTTCGTTGCTGTCACCAGGGAAGTGGACTAGAATGAATGAATAAATAAAATGAGATAGGTGTTCGGTGTTTGACTACATTCTGTAGCACTAACAAACGCTTCAAGCCTTTGAAGAGGTTGCTTTGGCCCTAATATTATAATCAAGAAACACGTTATACCTTGAGATAAGTGAAGTATTGATAACGACAATGGACAACAATTATTATACACATTGTGGAATGTTTGTCAGAATACTATTCCGTTAAGAAGTCTCTGAATTAGGTTGCAGGAATACCACAAGACTCAGTTACGAAATTTTTGCAATCGTCTTCATCCCAAAACTGGTTAGATGCAGCTCTCAGCGATAGTCTATCCCATTGTTGTGACTTAATCTTCACATAACTTAGATCCATAGGAACAGACATGATACAGAGAAGACCGATAGATATTAATGATGTAAAAGCACTGGGACGAATAAGGAAAAAAGGCAACGGCTACGGAAAGACGATCAGGCTACACAACCCATTTCATACTGGAAGAGACGAAAAGAGAAATCCTTGAGAGAGCGTATGCTCCTGTATTATGCAAAACCATCTCCAAGAATTTCTAAAGGGAAAAATGTCATTCATTATATTATAAGGGACAGTCAAATAAAAACGAGAAACACGGAAAAGAAGTAAACTGTTTATCCGAACCGTAATTGTACTCATGCATGCACCTATTCATCCGAAACAAATTCATGGAAATTAAAGCGGAAATAGCATGGAGAGATATTGGGACTGTGCGGAGGACGTGTAAGGGCTTCCCAGCGAAACCTCTGCAGAGTTGTCGAAACAGCCTTAGCAACATGTTGGCGATCATTATCCTGCAACAGAATGATGATGTCCGTCATTGTTGCTGAGCGTTTGGCCTTGATGGCGCTCTTGAGTTTTTGCGAATTGTCCACGTACCGCTGTGCGTTATTATAGTGTCGTGCTCCAAATCTCTCTCCATGCGACCGCCATATATTTTGGAGCCCTGAAGTAAGGCATTCGTGACCGTCGATTCGCTTCGGACGAAGAGCTGCACTCCTGGGTACGATCACTGTTCCGCAGGCGACCGCAAACATTTTTCCGTGAAGACACTGACCGTCTTTTGTCACAGTGGGATGAGTGTACTAAACAGTTGACTCACTTTTTTCCATCTTGCCTCGTTTTCATTTGACTGTCCGTTATAAATTGTTTTAAAGGAACATTAGAATTGGTAGTACATTAGGAAGGAGGCAAAGGGCACAGTTCATCCTGCGATGCTGGCTAGCAAGCAGTAACAGAATCGAGCTTCAGAGACTGGTTGGCCGCCGATGGTTTCGGACCCGAGTACCACCGAGGGCCGTGGCGGGCCTGCTCTATCTGGCGGTGGGGTCGCCGCGTCAGCGATTCGCCGGGACCGCCCTCTGCCGCCGGCTGCGCTATTGCTAAAAGGCGGAGCCCGGACAAGAAGGCCACGGTGTTCGCTTGCTGCGGTCTCATCACCTTAACGCCTTCCAACTTTTACGGAAGGAGCTGCCACAGAGAACGTAGTAGCACCTCTCTGAGTCCAGTACAAAAGCTATTTTGTCAGTAGACGGTTTATTGAGGATAATGCGGTTGTGTGGTAAGCTAATTTTAAAACAACTACCAAACTCTAAATTAGTGACATATTTTTAAAACACTATATTACTTCTTGCCATTATTGATTTCGGACATTTTGTTCATCGTCAGTCCACTCTATTGTGCACTAATGGAAATGGGAAGCATTACACCTTGAAACATCAGACATGTTACAGGCTTTTTCACTGTTGTGGAGTTATTTTCACAGAAGCATAGGTAACTGTAGTAACAAGCCGAAAAAACCATGATTACACTATTACTCTGTAACGAGCTATTGGCAACAACGGTACTGTTATAGTAAAATACTCAGAAAATACACATGAACAAACTCCAAAATTTTTTCAGAGGAATTAGGGTTCACCCAGCAGATCGTCATTTGAATATCTTTCCACCTAATAGAGACTAGGACGTCATCCCGCCTTGAGTACGTGGGATGCAGCTGTGAGGACCTGCGCGGCAGTCATATGGGGTAAAGAAACTCACCACTATAGGTGGTCATAATTAAATTATAGGGGCATGTAGAACTTTATAATATGGGCAACTGCAGCCTTTAAAATTCGTGGTAAACTGACCTTCAATAAATCACAAACAGCTGTTAAGTGATGATTTACTATTGACCGGTTTCGCTGCAGCATCCTCAGGTTGTTCTACATAGGAAACAAAGCATCCTTGTGCTCTATATATTAAAAAACTGATTAAGGATAGTCATTAAAACTAAACCTATATAAAACTATTTACTGTAGTGTTACATACATAACGACACGGAGACGCCTCGGTAAAGAGGGGAAGTCGTCAACAAATAATAACTGGTAGAGCATTGGGTCTAGAAGTACAACTGATGAGTCACTATGACAGAAAGAAGGGTAGTTTCCGTAATACATATGGTTAGAATGTCACACAAGAAGCGTAAATAAGATATTTCAAGGGAGCGTCTGTACCAGAAGCGTAATCCATTAAGCACCCCTGTTGCTAGAAACCTAAAAATCAAATCCCCCAGAACGATGAACTTATGCAAGATTAAAAACTGGGCAGCAAGATGTCAAGTAAGCTGTTCCTTGTGAGCGTAATACCCATGGTAAGCTCTAAAGTCGTGGGTTGAATTTATTCACAGTTTTCCACGAATCTGAAATTTTCTTAATGCAATTCAGACGGCTTGCAACAGATCAACAGAACCAGAAAGATACCGGGTAACGAAGTTTCATTGCAATAAATTCATAGCAAACGTACTCCTTCAGAGAAAAAGTGTATGTCCTTATTGCCCTATTTTGTTCCATTCTTTTTTCCTTGTCATGTAAGAGAATTCGGTGTTTCATTACAAATTAATATAAATCAGTTTCTCTTAGGGTAAGATAAGAACGAACTTACGATGTAGCTGGTATAATGAACTGTTCACTGCTGTAATTCTTTCATTAAGTAATTAATTTGTGCCGGTGTATTTCAGTACAGTAAAAATGAAATTATCTTCTATCTGCTGTACGTTGCATGATCATTGACGAAAGGACCTACTACTTTCAAGCTCAGAAAATTACTTGTGGCTGTAACTGTTGCAAATCACTAAATATGGCGCCCTGGAGCTGATAAAGCTACTCCCATTACCAAATATTTGATTAATTCACACTGGTTATTCAGCTCATGTACCTAATTAGCAGCCACTAACAGTACATTGAAACGTTTCTCGCAGTGTACACATATAGAAATTTGAATTACAGAGTTCTGCTGTTTAAGTTTCATTTCTACATTAATAACTTTAATATTTTAACGACCCCTTTACATTCATCATACAGTATTCCATACCTTTTCTGATCTGAATATGCAATGTAAATAACTTCATTTACCTTTTTTGTTGTTAAAATCAACTTCACTCAATGTCAATAACAATGTTGCAATGAATTAGGGCCATCGTAATGGTGTGGTGACTACTTCTTGTCTGTGTGAATGTTTGCAGTGGGTTCTGCTGATAACTATTTTTCTTGAGGAAAGTACGGCAGAAGATGCTATAAGAATAAAGTTACTGTGTTTGTATGCTAATAAAAACTGACAGTTGCGATGTAAGAATTAGATAAGGAGTAGGATTTCTGTTGTCCAGAAGACGGAAATATTCATTGGGGACCTGACAGGTGCCGTACACTGGTACTGTTAGGACAGGTATATTTCACAGTTTTTCTGAAAATATGTGGGAGGTGGTTAAGTTGTTCTGAAAAATGCTGTGGAATATCTGGAGGTGATTGGGAGATCTGCTGACATAGGCACAATGAAGCGATTTGGTTCTCAGGAATGGAGTATAAAATGTGATTTTTAGGAATGAACTTGTGGGAGATGTAAGAAAAGAAAGAGTCTCCCAGGAGATTTGAGTTTGTAGTGTTCCTTTTCGTTAATATTTTTTCTTAAAATTGTCAGCTAAGTGACCGTTTTTAATGAAAACAACTAACTGGGAAAATAATTCTGTATTTTTTAGTTGTGATGTAAAATGTAACGAACTTTGTATTTGTTGCTAAATAAATATATTTTCCTTAATCAGTATTACGTTCTGCTCAACAGATCCAACTAATACACGAACATGTTTTCATCATTCTTTTGTTAAGGAAACAAAAAATTTAAAAAATTTTGTTGAGAAGCACCGAGCAGTGGCTATATGACGTCCTGCAAAATTTCGGCTTACGATCTTCTTTAACCGGCATGGATGGAGTAATAGTACCAGTTCTACGAAGTGTGACAGACGAACTTCAGTGAACCCGCGCACTCGCTCGCTCCATAAAAATAAAACGGAGTTATGAAAATAGAAATTAATTAGCTTAAAATTTTATTGCATTAACTTACGAAATGTATTGACCCATGAGGATGTACTTAGTTATAACACGTAATAAAAGCTGAAATTAGCTTTGATTTCATAAACGGTAGGAGTATGAGTGTCAGGGTGAACAATTTCTGCAAGCAAGAGATAATCGCACACAAAAAGCAGAGCAGGGCGCATGTCGTTCAAGGATTCGGAAGCTCCAGTAAAGTTTGTGGGAGTTGGGGGTTCATGCTACGTTTCCGTATTTGACAATGTGTCGGATGAAGGTCTCACCTAAAACTTTCACAGCGAATATTGTAAAGTGCTATAGTTACGCGGTTTTCTCAAATGGATTGCACACTGTAAGCAAACATAACAACACCGTATGTAGCAGGCACGCAGGTTGAATGGCACAAACAAGTGTCGGTGTGGAAACTTTACAAAATCAAAATACAATATCTCGTAAACGCTGGCTCTAGAATCCCGTTACAATCACAAATGACATTGTAATTTGTTCTAATTTTAATTTGTTTATGTCAATAGGCATTGTTCCATATAAAAAAGGCATTTATGCACACGATATGTTTGACTTGTATGTCAGCCGCCTCCCCCCCCCCCTTTATTATAATTTATTAGATGGTTTGGCCAGTTTTTTACTTTCAGGAGAGGGTCTCGGAAATTTCGTGTGGTTTTTCTAGTACTCATTGCCAGAGTTTTTGTAGGATCTTATATGTACAGATGAGAATCGAAGGATGCAGTCACAAATTCGGGCAGTAAGTGATTTTTGGATTCTTTTTTAAAATGGAATGTCTTCTGGTTTTCTACTGGGAGAGGATATCAATTAAATTTATGACTGAACGTCACTCCCATTATTTTAATGTATTCGTTAGGTGCTTTGGCCACTTTTGTACATTTAGGTAAAGTTCTCGGAAATCTCGTGCGGTTTTCCGTGTAATTAGGGCCTAGGTTTTTGCAGGGTAGATCGAGACATACTTTCTGGTTACACGCAGAGGCAATATTGTTGAAATATAGCTGGAACGATCGAAGGTATGATCTGTTGATGTGACATCAAGAAAGGTAGAGGAGGTACATGGTGGGGTTTAGACCGACAAGTACGTTCAAGAGACATAGAAGTGCTGATGGGACAGGTCTCTGGGACACACCTGCAGTCAAGTGGAAAATCTGGGAAAACATACGATAAGGATGGGGAAGAATTCTGCATGTGTGTGTGGAGCTCTTGCACTCGTCCATGTCACTGTCACAAGAGTGCAACAGCAGAAAGAAAGGCGGAAACTGGTACACATATCATTTCAACGTAGTCGAACAAGAAATTTGAAAGACTGTATATGGCTTGGTTTCATATTTCGTGTTTCTCAACAACACAGATAACAAGCAAAACATATTTTCATTAGTATTTAATTGTTTTTGGCTCTCTGGAGACATAAAAAGAATTATGTCTGTTACAGACCGTCGTCAGACCAGATGCAGGTAGTTTCACAGATTTCCATCACTCACGTTGCCACGTAAGCGTGACTTATTTGATTTCATGATCGAAAAAAGCGTTTATGGCACGTATTTTGATTGAAACATTGTATCACAGTAGCAACCCCATTATGCAGACGAGGAATTTCTTCCAGCAGATAACGGCTTGGAGCTGACGGACAGTCTTAATGTATAGGGATTTGTCTTTAAAACTGGGATTACGTTGCAGATGGATCTGTTACATTTGCACATGCATAGGAGTGCTATCAACTGATACGATAAACGATCTTGAACACAGCTCAAAAACCAATATAAGATTGACAATGTCCTGAAAAATTTTAGAAAACTATTCTTGTAATTGTTATAACGCCGCAATGAATTCTTCGAAATTCACATTTTCTTTAAAGACCATGGGCTTAGCAGAGTGGACGGCGTTTATCGTCAGAAGGAATCTTTTCCACAATGCTATATTCCTTCTGAATTTATCCCCATGAAGTCAGAAATAAGTTGTTTCTAATCTTGCAATGTCTTACTATGGACTGTGTGCAGTAAAGTGTGTACAAATTCAAGGTTTTCTAACCATTCCAGAGTTGTAATTTTTGTTCCTGCTTTCGTTTTTCCTTCAGGGATTCAACAATAGCGGGTCCTAATTAGAAAAATCCTTCCACGCATACCCCTTGTCTTAACCAATGTGCTTCGCAGAAATATATACCGTCTAAAATAATCTTCATTCAATTCCATCGAAAACTGTTGAGACTGACAGTATAAAAGTGCGTGCAACTTCAAAAAATTTAATATTCGTAGCACTAATTTTCATCAATTGCTCTGTGCTTGAAAATTCAACACAAATTACTTCCTGATGTGCATAAATATACAGAAAATTAAATTCCGTCTGTCGATCATCGTAATTTTGCTGTTTCATCGTCATCTAAACGTTTACATTATTTCTGCATGGTGCCATAACGTCGTTCCATAACAAATTTGCGGTACCCTTCGATTATACTAATGCATAACAAATTTTGAGAATTATCATCCTTCTGTGATAAACATTAATTTTTAAAGGTTAGTGACGCAGAGCACCAGACTGCCTCATTTCGTGCAGACAGCCACTGGACTATAAATTTCCTTTATACCATGAACAAATAGCGAAGAATTCTTAACGCTGATATGACGATTCTGCCGAACTGAAGAAAATTATGCCGACGTAAATGCCGCAACAAATGCCGGAAGGAGTAGCGTCTCATTACACTGTTAATAGTCACCCTGCACCAAGTAGTTCCGACAGAAACCGAGAAAAGCCGAGGCGTACCGAGCAGTTCTGAGACACGCCATCACTCGAGCAGTACACTGTACACGCATACAGTTTCAAAGCCACGATCGATCCTTTCATGTATGGTGGACGAACACTCCAGAAGGCTGCATTTAGGGTATTGAAACTAACTGGAACCGAAAAACCAGGACAGTCTGAGCAGCATTCCATAATCCATAGTCTGTCGTATCCTCTTTTAATATTTAAGGACAGGTGATGGAAGGTGACACTGATCGTGCTGTTGGTATAGGAGGTAGAGTAGGTGTTGATCGTCTGCAGAATATCTGATAGTCACACTGAACATTGGAAAGAGGAATGCTTCTTTCAAGGTGTTTTGGTGTCGACCTGATGAGAAAGTGTAGTTTCATATTTCTGGCAAACAATCCAGTAACATTGTGACGATCCTAGTACAGTGGTTCCCAACCTGGGGTAATTACTCCCTGAGGGGTAACACGAGATTTTCTAAGAGGTAAAAAACCAAACGGTGTGATTCTGTTTCAGTCATGAAACTTAATTACTTTTAGAATATCATTACCATTTTCACAGTTTTGTAAGACTTTAATACTTATATAATAATTTATCAACTACCAGCATTAACGCATGACACCATGCGGAGGAGGTCACAGGCGCCTCACGAAGACCACCGATTACACACGTACTTTGCACTTGAAACTGTATATCTATGAAAGTAAAAGTAAGACATTCCTAACGAACGCTATATATCTCATGAAAATGGTTTCTACAAGTTGTAGATAGCTCCTGCTATAGACCAGAAATTGCTTCATTATTTACTTTGAAACAGAGGACATGAACTAATTGGCAGCGCGACACTGTAGCGCTGTACACAGAATACCATTATTGTTGTTATTAGAGTCGTCAGACACAAGCGTTATCAGCCTGAAGTCTTGCAAAGTCTGCCACTTCACAAGTAAGGAGTCAACCAGTCAAGTGATTTATTGATAGTAACATTTTGACCAGGTGGATATTAAATGGGGATGCACACACACACACACATCAGTTATCATTTATCATTTATCTTCTATCGTTTAAGCCGGCCGGTGTGGCCGAGCGGTTCTAGTCACTACAGTCTGGAACCGCGCGACCGCTACGGTCGCAGGTTCGAATCCTACCTCGGGCATGGATGCGAGTGATGTCCTTAGGTAAGTTACGTATAAGTAGTTCTAAGTTCTAGGGGACTGATGACCTCAGTAGTTAAGTCCCATAGTGCTCAGGGCCATTTGAACCATTTTTTTTATCGTTTAAGACCGTCAAAAATTAAAAAAAAAATAGATTTTTCTAAAATATTCCTATTTTGTAGCGCACACCTTCCTGAATAGTCTGATGTTTAAACCAAATATATTTGAGAGGTTATGAGGCACGTTATTCGGTTCTAAGTGTACCAAGATGCACGCCACACCCCTCTGCACAGCATTCTTCTGTCATACATAAGGCTCTGTAGAATTCGATTGTTCATATTTGCGCCAGAGGCTGTCGTACGTGAAACAAACGACTACTGATCTCTATATTTTCTCTGCTGCTATCGACGTGCATTGTTTCGATGGCTGATTTTGTATGTTCTCTGTTTTGAAAGCTTGCAGTGTGGTGTCGTGAATTTCGAGACGATTTTCATTTGGTTGTGTTGTTGTCTGATCGTTTGTGGCATATTATCGCAGAAGATGCCTAGAATTCGTTGCTTCAACCGTAAGTAACGTCACCAGGGCAACAGATACACAGTAAAGAATGTCACAACAAACGTCACACCAGTGGCTCAAGACTGCAACCTCTCAGAACCGGTAAACAAACCACCGAAAAGCTTTTGAAACTAATGAAAATGGAGGCTGTGAATCTGAAGGTTCGTGTAATATTGTTGTTGATGTTAACGTACTGTCACAGTTAATACTGGACAATGTTACATGCAAGCATTGCTCGGTGTGCAGTGTGTTTTTCCGGTAGAAGATGAGAGTGCCAGGAAAGGTCTTGATACGAACTATCTGTGATATGCAGCAAATGCAACGTTGGTGAATCTTGAATGACATCTAAAATCGTAAACAAAGGTTATGGTGTGAATTTCAGGGTAGCACATGACATGTGCTGTATTGGTAGCGGACAGAAAGCAGCAAAAACACCTCGTCCAGTTATGAATCTTCCACCTCCTCCAGCAAAATTTCAGAAATACTATGGCTTACTGCTTGAGGCTGTTAAAGAAGATGCAGAATCATCAATTAAAAGTCCTGCAGAAGAATATATTATCGAAAATGATGGTGACAGGGGCACAGTGGCCGCCTTTGGTGATACCTGGCAACAAAGAGGGCAGACTTCAATGAATGATGATGTTACAACATCTGTTGACACTGACAAGGTACTAGACGTTGAAGTGTTGAGAAAATTTTGAAATAGTTATGTGAAAGGGATTCCAGATCATAAATGTAATATGAACTATAAAGGCTCAAGTGGTGGTATGGAAGTGCAGGGAGTTTTCAACTTGTTTACCATATCTGTTGCGATATGTAAAGTACCTTGGTGATGGTGATAGTAAAGCTTTCCTTGAATTTCAAAAATGTGCGCCATTTGGAGCTGAGACTATTGTGCAGAAGTTAGAATGTGTGGGACATGTACAGAAAAGACTTGGTAGTAGACATAGAAGCCTGAGACAAGATTAGCCAGGTAAAAAATTTTCTGATGGGAAGGGAATAAAAGGGAGTGGGCGACTGATGGATGCAGAAATAGAAAAGCTACAGACATATTATGGCTTGGCAGTAAGTAGAAACACAGAGGACTATAAAACTATGAAGCAAACAGTTTGGGCCTTCTACTTCTACAAAATGCCCACAGATACTAACCCTATCCACAACTTGTGCCCAAAAGGAAGTGAGTCATGGTGTGGCTATCAAAAGTCAATTGCTGGTGGTGAAGAATATTATCACAGGAATTCTCTACCAACAGCTGTAATGGAAGCCATCAAACCTATATTCAGGGACCTTGCAAATGAAAACTTATTGAATAAATGTCTTCATGGTGGTACCCAAAACACAAATGAAAGTTTTAAACAAGGTGTATGGGAATGATTTCCAAAAACCATTTTTGTGAGAAGAAATGCTCTTGCTATTGGTGTTTATGATGCAGTTTCATGTTTTAATGATGGTGTGCAAATCAGGAAATATGTTTTAGATAAAATGGGGAATTAGGCCGGATGGGACTGCATCAAAGCTTTCTATGCGATAGACGGAACGCGTGTAGTGAAAGCAGATAAATCATTTTTGGAGGTGATAAAATCAAGAAGAGTACATCACAGGAAGAAAACTGAATTAGAAAATTAAAAAGAATCCTGCTTATGCTGGTGGAGAGTTCTAAAAGAAGGCCAAATATAAGAAGAAACTTTAACGGCCATTTTCCGCAAAACACAAATTTCTGAACTTAGGTTCTTGTAACATCCATAATAAATATCCTATTACTTTCAAACTCTGTATGCTTATTAATCACAATCTCCTTAAGGGGACATTGTATGTCCTATGCCGCCAATGTTAAATTATTGAATTGTGTGAACATTTATCTTGGAAACTTTTTAAGACAGCAACTTACAATTTTCCAAAATTATTGAATGCACACTGAACTAGAATTATTACTAAAATTGTATTGTGGGGCATGTTATCTTCTTTTTTGAAACACTCAATTTGTTGACAGAATTTTGTAAAGAAATGGACATAAAAACGAAACAAATCAGGATATTTTAATTATTGTAGTCCCATACGTGTTGAATCTCACACTTGGCACCCTGCGAAAATTTCATGTCTCCACCATCAGAACGTTTTTAGAAAACGAGTCTCTTATTGCAAAAAATGTAGTTCAGAGATATTGAGGTTTAAAACTTTTTTATTACAAATTCTTATACAGACTTACTTTTCTGCGTCTTTTATGCACTAGAATTGCTCTGGCCCACAGTCTGTGTCTTCGGTGTTACAACAGCCCAGTGCTTGCCTCATTCTTTCCTTTCTTGATTCTTTTGTCACTTGCTGAGCAGTTAACTCTGCTTCACGTACACGAAGCTCATTCAGTTCCTGCAGTCCTTTAGCTGTGTTCTGTACAAGTCTTACCCCTAACTTCCCCAGAACCTTAAGTCGTTCATAATTTCCACCATCAAAAGTTATTACAACATCAGACACTGCTAACTTAAGAGTCATAAGGCTAACAAATGCATTTTTTAGGCACACAGCACTACACAACATTATTGAAGTACTCATTCACATTCTGCGTCTTCCCATGTAAACACTTCTTTAGTAACTCAGGATTTATCAAATCTCTGTAAATAAGTTTGATTGCCTCCATTACTGCCAAAGGACGAGAATGCTTATGTGTAAATTAATGCAGATTTCCAGAAAATTTAGCTTGCCTATATTTACACCAAATGTTTCGTGGAGGTGGACACAAAGCATGACATGGCTTTTCATCAGTTGATATTCGATGAACGAAAGTGCTCTACACGTCTAAATTGTCACAGTTATCTCTAATTGCCTTCCCATAATATTCCTGTAATTAATCAATTACTTTGTCCGTTAGTCTTCCAGCATATTTTCCATTGGACAGTTTTGTGTTGTCCAGCTTGATTAGTTTATTCGTAACGCCAACTTCTGAGACGTAGCAGTAGGTACAAAATAAAGAAATTCACAGTCTTCTAGACTGTGTAGTTCCCAATATATGACTGCTCAATTGTGGCAGTGCATGCGTAGCTGCGAAATTTGATTGTCACATGTCAACATTCAAAATATTATTTGAATGTCTCACAATCGTCTGATTTTAATGTATTGTATACCAAAATGTTCAGGGAAGTCCAAAGTACATTATGGAGTAGAAAACAGAAAATGTCAGATTTCACCGAATTTCACATATAATGTCCCCTTAACAAAAACTCTAGGATTTTCCAAATCTATTAAAAACTGTGGTTAAAATTGAGATAGTTAACTATAAAATTTTAGTTTTTTCTAAACATGAAGTTTAAAATGTAACAGCTCATTCATTTCTTCATAAATTTAATAAATTCCAGAGTTTCATAGACCTGTATGTATTTTTTGTATGCTGTGCAAAATTCATCATAGAATTGCAAAATTCTTCGAAGAATCTCCTACATATGAAGAAAGGTGTACCAATAGCAACAAATGCAGCCAATAGTAAGTGAAAAAACTGATAAAACTTCACATGTAAAAAAATATATTTTGCTATGTTTTTGAACTTCCACTACTATGAGTATGAATCTTGAATCCTTCCTAGTCATGCTGACAAAGTTTTATTTGTAAAAGTATAGACAGTGGAAATTAAAACGTCCTATGGTGCTTCTCCTGCTCCAAGTCAGCCCGTTTCACGTCCTACCGCCCTTAAAACTAAAGTTTCCAAAGAAAATAATTTTTCATTCTAAAGTTTAGTTAGACGTTACAGTTGATTTTGACAGGAAGAAGCGGTTGAGTGGTGGGAGCGGTATAGGGGCGAGTGGGGTTCTAGATAATATTTGATTGCACTCGGGGGTAGTGGTCTAAGAAATGATGGGAACCATTGTCCTACTAGGAAGCAGTGTGGTAATTTCTCGCGGGAAAATTTCTGTAGCGACAAATTTTCTAGTGCGTATCATGTTTGGAGGTGCTGCTGGAATAGAGCTGTCGCTATGGCGATCCCTGTATCAGGACGGTGTTGTGCCGCGGTAGCGAGCAGAACGCACTCGGCGCGGACGACAAACCGCCGCCTTAGGAGCCCTCAGTAAGCGCGGAATTTATAACCCGGGGGGCACCACGCCTCGCTGGCACCAGCTGCACTGCTCTTACACTAACTTCAGAACAATAATAAATTCTTATTTCACTCCAGGAGCCGAAGCAAAACAAGAAATGTAGCTCTCAACATTAGGAATGAGTATTCTGCGTCCTACATGTTTCTCCTTGTTGCCTGCACACCACGTATTTGACACTGCAGATGAAAATAAGATATATGCAACAAAGATTTTCTTGTCGTTGCACATTGCTGTCGTTACTTCTTCAATTTACGGCAGAGTGCCTTGACATGAATATATCCTCAAAAACTGGTGTTAGCCTTGACCACTGTATTTATTTAGGCCTGTCTTATTCTGCCTTACTTGTTTTGGCCTTACGCCTTTACCCAAGGGTTAAAATGCCCATAACTCGTCCTTCGGTAAAATGAAAGTGAATTAATATAGACCTCATGTTTTGTACCCATTTTTGAAAAATTCTGTTTCGTTTTACGTAAGGATGTGTTACTGGTATTTTGAGCCTTGCTTGATGGCCTAGGCCGAAAATAAATAAAATGGACAAGACTAGTATCAATCTTCGAATGCATTAAAAAATGGCTGCAACGTCTCACAAAGTATTTGTGCATTCTGATGATGAATATACCCCACATGTAATTTATATTAGGTGATAGAACAACAGACGATACAGCTGTGCGCAAGTCTATAACGGTTTTTTAGACAGGCCTTATAACAGTTATCATTTATAAATAACCTATTGTGAAATCCATTTTCGACCAAGCAACACACGTAACGTGTGTATCCACATTCTCTAACTAGCTTTGTATTGCGCTCCAATAGATGTAAACTCTTGGTTTTTCTGTTTCTAGTAGTGACTTAATTAGGATATCTGTTCATGTAGGTCATCGTAAAGATTTACACAGAGTAACACTGATTCTGTTGTATGGGATTTATTGATCTATTTCAACTGACTGTGGTCTGCTGAACACGGAAATAATATTATTGTTGAATTGGTTCTACTTTTTGAGATATAGGCAATTCATTTATACTGGAAATTAAATTATAGAAAACAATCTCTTTTCTATACTTAAACGATACAAAGAATAATAAAATTAGTCACAACAACAACAAAATATCAATAAGAATTTGTACAGGCTTTGCTTCAGTGTTTCTGGTCCGCACAGTCTCATTGCAAGTTCCAGAAGTAATCTGCCACCATATGGCGATCTCAACGGCCTTGATATCTTTCCTCTATAACATTGTTCTTCGCTGGTATCACCCAAGTTGTCAGAAAATGTATCTAAATGTACAAAATGCAATTTGACACTCAAATTAGCTCAAGGTTTTGGAAATTCTTGAGCATTTTCTCTATTATTAAGGGATTTTCTTCAGCTTTGGGATTCCCAAAAGTTTTTTGAGAACTGGTACTTGTGCATACTTTCAATTCATCTTGAGTCATTTAGTTTTTGAAAACATCATTATTTATAAGAGTACGGATTTGTGGCCCATCAAAAATTCTTTATTTCAGCGTTGCTATACTGAGACCAGGAAAGCCGGCCGGAGTGGCCGAGCGGTTAAAGGCGCTACAGTCTGGAACCGCACGACCGCTACGATCGCAGGTTCGAATCCTGCCTCTGGCATGGATGTGTGTGATGTCCTTAGGTTAGTTAGGTTTAAGTAGTTCTAAGATCTAGGGGACTTACGACCACAGCAGTTGAGTCCCGTAGTGCTCAGAGCCATTTGAACCATTTTGAACTGAGACCAGGAAATGACTGACAAATATATTTTGAAGCAGTCACCATTCCTATCTAAAGCTTTAACGAACAGTTTTATGAGCCTAGGTTTAATATGTAGTGGTGGAAGGATAATTATTTTCCCGACTGACCAACGGTTCATGAACGATGTTCTTTTCTCCTGTAGGCAGGTTCATTCTCGACGGCCATTCTTTCCTGCTCCAACGTTCATTTTTTGCACGACTGTCCCACAGAGAAAGAAAACAGTGATATTTATAGTAGCCACTTTTCTGACCCAATAATAAATTAACGATTTTTAAAACTACTCACACTGACCACCAATGCCGATGAAATGATATTGTCTCTGGAACAAGTGTAACAATTTGATATACTTAATTAAGAGTAGTTGAATGAGCTATAGGGATCGAAGCTAATTTATTTACGTTATGCAGCAACACACATTTACAACTTTTTTGAGTTATCTAGGAAAAGTTGCCAGTCTTTTGGTTGGTGTACTAAAAAACCCATTATATTTTAAAGCCTAGAAATGTCACTACAATATACGATATCATTCGTCTCGTTAAGACGCTGGAAGAATCACAGAAATGGATGGAACCACGGGAAGGCAATCGAACTGATATCGATGCGGCGAGGCCGGCCGCGGTGGTCTAGCGGTTCTGGCGCTGCAGTCCGGAACCGCGGGACTGCTACGGTCGCAGGTTCGAGTCCTGCCTCGGGCGTGGGTGTGTGTGATGTCCTTAGGTTAGTTAGGTTTAAGTAGTTCTAAGTTCTAGGGGACTTATGACCTAAGATGTTGAGTCCCATAGTGCTCAGAGCCATTTGAACCATTTTTTGATGCGGCGAGTTTTCACCACGGAGGGCGCGCAGCGCAGCAGAATCGAACGCGCTCAAGTAACGCACACGCAACGCCAAGTGAAAGCACCACGCGTGTGACGGAGGGGCCTTAAATACCAGAGCTCTGGGACTTTTCACCTCCTTTCCCGGAGCATCCATCAGCACCTCCACCAAAACCATCTCCTCCCCGACACCTAATGTGGCTTTCGACCTTCCTTCTCTGCCGATGACCAACTCCTCCGCCTCACTCATCTCCTCTCCCTCCAGCTTAACTCCCGTCGCTCCGCCATTTTTGTCTCCCTCTACCTCGAAAAGGCCTACGACCGTGTCTGGCATCCCGGTCTCCTGTTTAAATTCCAAACCTACGCCCTTCCTGTCAACTACATCCGTATGATGGCCTCCTTCCTCTCCCGCCGCCCCTCCTATGTTACCATCCATAATGCCAATTCCTACACTTTCTACCCCTCTGCAGGTGTACTCCAGGGCTCTGTCCTCTCCCCTCTCCTCTACCTCCTGTACACGGCAGACATGCCCCAACCCCCCCCCCCCCCTCCAGTACACCTCTTGCAATATGCTCTTACCCTCCAACGGTCCCAACGCCTTCTTCAGAATCACCTTGACCTTTTTGCCGCATGGTTCAACCAGTGGCTCCTGAAAATCAATCCAAGACACAGGCAATCATCATAGGTCGTACCAGTCACTCTTTCCAGCTCCACGATTTCTCCCTCACCATCTGCGCCAGTCCTGTCCGCCTCACCCCCACCCTCACCTACCTTCGCCTCACCATTGACCGTCACCTCATCTGGATCCCTCATTTCCGGTCCATCCAATCCAAAGCCCACTACTGCCTCCGACTCCTCAAACTCCTCTCTGGCTGGATATGGGGGATGCACCCCTCTACCATCCTCCACACCTACAAATCCTTAATCCATCCCATCCTCTGTTATGCCAGTCCTGCCTGGATATCTGCCCCCCCCCCAATTCTATCAGTCCCTCCAGATCCTTGAGCATCATGCACTCTGCCTCACCTTCCGTATATGCCTCCTGTCCCCCATGTAGATCCTCTATGACCTCATTCCTTTCCCCCATCTGCTCCTATTCCTCGAACATATCCGCATACTCTACACCTCCCGCTGCCTTGATTCCCCTCACCCCCTGGTTGCTCCTCTCCTCTCCCATCCCCACCCCCTGCCATGTCTTCACTGTTGTGTCCCCCCAACCCTCCATCTCTACACCCTTCATCTCCTTTCCCAAGGTGGATTCCATTAACTTCTCCTCCCACATGATGCCCTCTCTCCCTCTATTTATCCCTCCTATCAACTCTGATCCTCACCCCCTCCTTCTTTCCTCCATCCTTTTCTTGGACTCCCTCTCGCCCCGTCCATTCTCTTTTTTCCCCACCTACCCTCTCTCTGCCCCCTTCTCTCCCCCGAGTCCTTTTCTATTTCCCCCCTTTGCCTTTTACCATTCCCCCTCGTGTCTGCCCTGCCCCCCCCCCCTTATGAGTCCTCTCCCTCCTTTGGTTCCCCCCCTTTCGTTTTTCTTCTCCTCCCCTTTGTTTTCTCCCTCATCTGTCTAGGTCGCCCCCCCCCCCATCTGCCCTTGGCTAGGGTGCGTCATCTTTGTGCTGACATTTTCGTGCAGTGTTTACAGTGAGTGTTCAGTGTTGTGTGTGTTTTCGGAAGTGTTGCGAACGGACATCATACTGTTGCTGGGTGTGATTTATATATCCCTTGCGAACAGAAACCAGACTGCCGCCATTTTTTTAATTGGCTGTCTATTATGTTATTTGTCTGATTCCTGTTTATTTTGTTAGCATTGCCAACCCTTTGCTTTGTGTTTTAACTTTCCCCAATTTTTTCGCCGTTTTACAATTTAAGTCATCGTTTTATTGACTTTTTGTTGTTTCTTATCTTCTTCCTATGTTTTAAAAAGTCTGTAGGCTGCAGAGCAGCGTAATAAGCTGCTGCCAGCCCGCCCAATTCGGAGAACTTGAAATTCAATAAAGGAAGAAAAAAAAGAGTTTTCACCAGTATCACCTAAAGATTGCCAGAAGACTCTGCGCCGAAATATTGTGGGAGGAAGTTGCAAACATCCGGCAGTTCGCCCGAAATTTTGCAGTAAAGGCTGGTTTGACAATATGATGAGTTCTCACTTAACTGAATCTTCTTAACTGTTAAACTGCCGTATCAAAATTATTGATTTCATACCTGGCGAGTCTGCTCGTTTCAAGCTATCTTTTCTTCCTCTGCATCTCATAGGTGTATGATTATTTGCAATTCGACATTGGATCAGAACAGTAACAACTTGTGAAGTTTCTGTTATGTATTTGGGTACATTAATTTCAGTTTTAAGTCTATTTTGTCCTTATCATGTCCATTTTCCCTAAGTTTTCCTATGAAGGATATTGTTAAGGACAAATACTCTCTATACAAGTCTACCACATTTTGGTCACAAACATGTTATTAGTGGATCGTTTGGGCACTTAAATTCAAAGTCATTCATTCTTCCACAAAACATATAATCAGTATAAAGAAATGTGGATTGTAAATTGCTCCTGTTAGGGCACATAGAGCTGAAATTACGAATTGTAGCAAGGTAATATTACTGTCATCAACCTATATTGGAATTACAATTTGTGAGCATGGAAACTGTGACAGTTAGACCGAAAACATCAATGAGCAACTCTCTGCACCAACTGTTTAGTGAGGAAACTCCTGAATCAACCATTCACTCTAGTACTGATTAGGTACTTTACTGTGAGACACTTCCTGAACAGAAAACCATTCACTTACATGAACGACTGCGAAAATATTCCACATGTTTCTCAGTAAAGCAACATGTAAAATACTCACCGAAAATAATCAGCAGCTCTACTTGCTTTACAGAGATGTTCCATGATCACAAATAGACTGCATGAAAATCAAAATTGTATTATTTCATCGGTAAGCAATAAAAATGAACATCAAGCAGAGTAAATGTATTTTAGATTAAGTGTTCACCATTATTGCTCTACATAGTTAACACCAGGGAGAAATAATTATAAAAACTATTTTAACTCATCTTTTTCTCTAGCTTCCAGCTTCTTGCCAAAGGTCACATTCGTTAAATCATGACTGAAAAAGGTTTCTCGCCCGTTTTGACGTTTACTTACTTCAAAACAGCCTTCCATAGCAAGTGTATTGTGTTTATCTAAGAGAAATAATAGATAGATAAAGACTCATCACAGCATGTGTACAGTACGAAAAATACTACAGACGGAGATTGCGTACATGGTGAAACAAAGCATTCACTGTGAATGTTTTAGCATGCATCACCTATATAGCTAAACTTACATTTTCCACAAGAAAGTTCTCAAACCAAAAGTTTTTTAATTATACTAATTTTTTAATCAGATTATTAATTTTGAAAATATTATATATTGTAAGAGATGACAAAATTAGAGGCACTCGAATATAATATTAGTTGTATACATTGTGTTCGATTTCATAAACCAGTATCAAAAGATTCGAAACTTTCTTTTGTGAACAACTTTGTAAACAATATATTTTTGTAAAAGGTGAATTACATTTTTCACAAATGTACGAAGCAGAGTTCTCAAATGAGGTTTTTAATGACATTATTATCAGTGAAAATTTTTACCTGTGTAGAAATTTCATGAATGGGGAGCCTTACTCACATTGTAATTTCATAACTTATTCTTTCAATAAAGTCTTTTTAACAAAACTAACCTCATTTTTCCAATCAGGAAACTCATAACTGAATACTGAATAATAAGATTTAACTTCAAAAATTTTAAAGAAAATTTGTACTCTTTCAGGAGGCTACTGATCACACAGTAAGTATACAGGGACAGTATAAAAAAACAAAGTGTTATCTTGATGGTTAGCTCTTCTTTTTGTTTTTAATTATCTCCTCTATTCAAAAATAAACGTTGAACCTTTATAGGTGTGGATTAAACAATGCTTTTAATGGACTAAGAGCAAAAGAAATGCATTTACTAGTTACAACACATACAGTATGAAATAACTTGTCATGTATGATCTCATGTACCACTTAATACAGATATAAGACTATGTTGAGTTCTTCATTAAATATTGGTATCGACTATTCTGGTAAAGGAAAACTGTCCACCTCCCTATCCCCTCCGCCATCAGATACACCTGTCACATTTAACAAACAATGAATTACACACCATTTAATCCCTTATCATGTGTCTTTGTAGAACAATACTGTTCAGAGTGAAGCTACTTTTGGATTAATGATTAGCTGTTCATGAAATTTAAATTTTACCACAACATTTCACAGCACTTAAATTTAAAACCTTTCTTAAAATCGATTCGGCTGGTAATCGTTTTCCATATAACACAAACCTTTGAAAGTCCTTGACAGTGATTTATTATAATTATGATGTAAAGCTAAATTTTCGAATTCTATCCAGGAATACATCACAGGAAACGTGACTTGGGTCAGTCATAGTTCGTATGCACACGCAAAGCAAAATACACTGGTAAAAGAACACATAATAATTATGTTTCACATGATTTGCTATACTAAAGAAATGTACACCGCAGAGAGACAACGATGGGAAGTGCTGCGTCAGTGTTTTCGAACACTGTGTGATTCTAGTCTCAACGTTCACATCGCTTTTCTTCTAATTAACGTGTGCTTTGGAGCATTGTTTAAAAATTCCGCATCCTTACCAGCGGAGCCCAAGACCATACAAGTCAACAATTCCCAGCAACTGTGTGGATATGAGTGTTGTAGCGAAGTCGTGAAGTCTCACCATAATGGCGGACTACTAATTGACTTTGTTTTTAGTTGGAACACTGTCTTCGCATGTTCAACCTTTTCCATTGGCTTGTCCAACGCAGAGAGGCTTCTCGCCAGTTTTTCCTGACCTATCATTATAGTTGTATCGATCTTATTCATAGACTAGTGAACTACAAGAGTTCCTTAGATTACATTTACGTATAGAAACTGTCCATATTCGATACAAAAATCCTAAATAAAGAAAATTTTGACGACACAAATCACATAAGGAGTTGGTGTTACAATACTGTTCTGCTTGGTAAATTCCATTAACGCACGATCTCTGCATAGCCACTATCATTTACAAAATTTCCCACTGAAGAATTGTTCTTTTAGTGTTTTCTCTATTTTCGCAGTACAATGCCCAATTATCATCTTGTAGTGCGATTTTTCGTAATTTATCAGCTTCTGTAAATGTTCGAAGAGATCCTCTGTCCTTATCAGTGTGAACACGCTGTGCATTCGCCTGAATGACTTCGTTTTAAAAGAATTCGTTCAATGTCTATAATGTTGTGGGAGAATGTCCTGTTAGACTGCTCTTTTTGTGCGTTTCAAAGAAAAGCAATTGTCTTGAAGCTTTATGACTGGGCGAGGTGGTGCAAAGCTTAGCACACTGGACTCGAATTCTTGAGGACCATGGTTCGCATCCGCGTCTAACTGTCCAGATTAAGTTCTCCGTTATTTCCCTTAATCGCTACTTTCTTTAAAAGGATGCAACCGATTTCCCTCTCCAACCTTGAAATAATACGAGCATTTGATCCGTGTCTAATGACTTCGTAGCCTCCTTGCATCGTTTTAAACTATCATGGAATATCGCCAAGAACGGATAATTATGCAACCAATTTACAAGAAGCAAATAACGAATTGGTGCTCAAACAACACAGGAGAATAAAGAAATATCTTTTCTCCGGCATACGTTTATGGAGTATGATGACGAAGTACTAGCCCATAAATTATTGTGTTTGAACAGACTCTGGTTCTCATGATAAACAGTTCTATAAAATATACACGCTTCTTCCTGTTCTACCCTCATTAAAATGTATTTTTCCAAGTATTGCAACTGTACTCAGTATGGTCTAGTGACTTTGTCTTCGTAGCTATGACAGAAATCCGACACAATGTACTTCATACACATTTGGCAAAATACGTTAACTGTCTCTGCTTTTCACATAGAGCACTGTTACTATCAGCCATTTCACAGGTGAGTTTTCTTGTTTGCCATTAACTCGTAATTATTTTGTGCAGGTAAGCTTCCTGCTTTACTCATTCGTTAGAAGTTTTCCACAAACGTGATACTGTGTCAGTTACTTCATATAACTGTTCTGTTTGAGCGTCTTTATTACAGAAAGTATGAGTTCTTCACGGAAATCTTGTGTTAACAATCTCGACCATTTCTGCTACATATATGGTAAATATTGTCAAGAAAAGCAACAAAGGGATATAAATTATTATGTAAAACAAAGCTATCGGGCTTATTTTGGAAAACTATTTGAACAACAAGATAAACGTTGGGCCCCACAAGACATTTGTAAGACATTCGTGGCGTCACTTAGATACTGGAGTTATGGAGAACCGATGACATGGACACAGCCAGGAAATCATCTAGATGATTGCAACTTTTGTGCAGTGAATGTAAAATGTATGAATCGAAACAAAAATCGCTCTTCCGTTTAGCTATTCGTACAGTCTGCTAAGTCACCAATATTGCATACTGATGATTTTACAATACCGGTATTTACTTCATCAGACGATGACTGTGATGATATCGAAATATTAGGCAGTCAGAGCAAAAGCAATAGTGAAAGCGAATTCCAGGAGCGCAGTGCTACACTGCAAGGGTTTTCAAAGGGCGAGCTAAACGACTTGATTCGAGGTTTAAATCTATCTAAGAAATCAGCGGAGTTTCTTGCGTCAAGAATAAAATAAATAGCCTTCAGCCTGGCGCGCGGCGCAGCAGAATGGGAGGCGCTCAAGTGGCGCACACACAACGCCAAGTGAATCCACCACGCATGTGCCGGAGGGGCCTTAAATACCAGAGCTCAGGGAGTTTTCGCCAGTATCACCTGAAGATGGCCAGAAGGCTCTGCGCCGAAATGTTGTGGCATGAAGTTGCAAACATCCGGCAGTTCGCCCGAAATATTGTGGAACAGTATGTACGCCGGAAAGTTTTAAATCTCAAAGCCTCTAATGCAGTCTACTGCTAGTGGTACCCAAAGCTATCAGAAAGGTACATCTTGCTTTCGATGGCTGAGTGATTAATACAATAATTGTATGAGTGCAGAGAACGTTGATGAGTTGATACAGAAATTCCAGGGAGTTTATTATCTTACCAGCATCGATTTGCAGGCTTCCTACAGGCAGGTACATCTCAGTGACGCTTCAAGAAAGTACACTGCATTCATCTGTGCCTGCGAGATATTATCGTTTTAAAGTTTTTTTGTTTGGTTTTAAAATCAGTTTGGAAATATCTCTATCAGCATTGAACTCTGCTCTCGGACTTGAGTTACAAAGCCAGCCTACTCTGTTTGGTGATGGTTTATCAACTACAATTACTTCATGAGAAGAACTAGTGTCAGTACTCTCCTGGGCATTAGAAACATTCGAAGAAGCAGAGACAATGGCAAATTTACAGAAATAATATTCCACCTTCGAAAAGATAAAGTCCTTGGAGATAAAACTGATTCTAAGGGAATGTTATCAGATTCTGAGAAATTCAGTGCAATCAAGAATTTTCTTTTATCAAGAATGAAAAAACAACTAAGCGGATTTCTCGGTCTAGCCTTATATTTCCACGCTTAATGGAAGACCAGTATATGAAATCTGAGCCACTGTTATGGTTGTTATGAAAAAAGCGCAATGGTAGTTGACAGTTGTGTGTCAACGAGCATTCAACAACGTTAACCGAGCTCTAGTGAATGCAAAGATGTTATACCATCTTGATATGGCGTCGGGATTTGGGCTGATTGTGGACGCCTCGTCTGTGGAGCCTGCCTCTTCCAGACAAAAATCATAGACATAATGTTCCATAGCCTTCACCAGCTGGGTCCTTTCACAGCTGTGAGAGATAGGATACTACAACAGAACAAGATGCTCTAGCCATAGCTTTAGCGTCTCATAAAGTTCACTACTATGCATATGGTGCCCAAACGACCACGTACTGTGATCATCAAGAGCTTAATTTCCTACAAATGTCCAAGGTACTGCATGCAAAGTTAGCAAGATGGACATTGGCCCTTCAAGGGTATAGCTTCCGAATTTTAATAATAAATGGAAAGGAAAATATCATGGCGGATGCTATATCCCAACTTCTGGAAAGCCTTGAGCAAGACTTAGTCTCAGAAGATAAATCAGACGAATTTCCAGTGCTTTTAATGAAAGATCAGATCCAAGTTAAATATTATCGTGAGTTATGTACACTTTTATCTCCACTACAGTTATTAGATCAGAGGCAGTGTCTGATATTACAACAGCTGTTACAAGACAATAATAAGACAGAACGGTATTGCAAAATAGTAAATTATGTGTTGCTTCATCAGAGGACTGATCAGGTCTAAATTGGTGTGTTTGTATTCCATCTGAGTACGAGACCAAGTTAATAAGGTATACACACCATGTATGTGATCAAATGTGCAAATGAATTAACAACATGTTGTTCCATTCGTGATCTCTGTCAGAATGTACAAAAAATGTTGAGTTGAGTAACACCTGTCAGAAGGCTAAGACCAATCCTCGAGGTACCAAAGGACTGTTATATGCACTATACCTGAAAAAGCTTTATCAGTATCATCTGTTGACATTTGTAGCTCATTACTAAGAACTCAAAAAGATTGCAAGTATATAGTGGATTTCTTTGACACCTTAACTAAGTATGTAAAATTATATCCAACCAATAATGGCACCAGTTCATCTAATGACTGATTTTATTCCACTCATTGGAAAGCTGCTCAATCTTCTTTCAGATAATACACTGAACTTCACTTATTTTCATCACAGGAATACTTTAGCATGAACCTACATCAATAGATACTGACATCACATTATCACCCTGAACTGGACCACACAGAACACATTTCCCACGAACTGAATTAGACTGATTATCTAAATAACTTTGAGGAAATAATGAATAATCTGCTTCACACATGAACTTGATTGATGACAGCAGAATTGGTGTTTCAATGACAAGAGAGAAACGAGTGGGTAGAGAAGATTCCAAGGGTACCAGCTCAAGATTTTCAGGGACAGGAGAAGTTAAGAACAATTTAAGCGCAGGGAAACGAAGACTGATTTTGATAAGAAGAGAATGCGCATTCATCGTTTCCAAATAGGAGAAAAGTTTTTATTACGCATTCATCCACGTTAATCGTTACTATTAATAAGAATAAAAAATGGCAACTATTGCATGCTGGTGCAATAGAGAAGAACTCACCCTACATTATTATAGGGTATTCAGACAATCACTGAACCAAGGGACTGTACCTTCATCAAGACGTCAAAAGGTACTATGCTTGATGCAGTGAAGGGAAAATAATTATCTTATGCTAGAGACTGAATATGTTTACATTTTTAACTAACTATATTGTGTTAGGTATAGTGTAATGATTTTTCTTTAATTTCTCAGCAGATATTGTATGTAATAGAAATTATTTAAAAGTCAAGAATGATTACTTACAAGCATATCTGTACATGTGCTAATAACAATTTTTCAGACAGTACATGGTTCATTAATTTACTTAGGCCTACATCTTGTTAAGAGGAGTAAATATAGCTATGTTTCTTCAAATTTCATTTATCATTAGTAAGTGAAATCAATGACAATAATTCACCAAGAATAAGATTATTAACTTAAGAAATTAGAATGTTTTTATAGTATCCAGAAATTTCGTTGAAGAGAAAACATTTGAAGTTGATAAAATTATTCTCAGTTGAAAGTGAGCAGGTAAATACTTTATTATGAATCAGGCTGTTATGTGTGCCATTCTCTAGGCACATCAGTTCACTCTGATCTGGAGTATGTATTGAGTTTTTCTCTATTTGGCGTACCTAATTAGCAACTAGATCAAGCTGGTAGAGGTGGGATGACGTTTTCATCAGAAGTGTCTAGTAGACTTCCCAACGTAGGTGCTCAGTGTGGAGTAACTTATATAATAAATTCCTGAGCTGAATTCGATTGAACTCATTTATGGTAATTTTAATAATTTCTTTAAGTAATGTAACCTTTGAGGTATCGAATTTTCTGTTTTCAGAGTCCATGACATGAAATGACGAGTGAATGGGAAACAACCAACAACGCATTTCTAATTGACGATGTTGAGTAAAAGTGCAACCAATACCATGAAAACGAAAGTCAGCAAAGACATGAAAGTATCAATGTTATGATTCCGCATAAACAGTGAAGGATTCCTGCTGATTTGAGGAATGTCTCTGAGCCATCAAGTTAAGGCAGTAAATATTATTGTCACCGAGTTGACAACAAGTCCGTTTACTGTTATACTTGAAGTGAAGAATACGTGAATCTGTGATTATACCAAGGACAACCGGTGATAGTTCATGTGTTCATCTGCAGTTCACAGGAGAGAGGATATAATAACTGTACATTGCAAGAAGTACTAACTCTCGATTCAGAATTAAATACTTTCGCAATATTATTCTTCCGAACCCAAGAATTCAGATCAGCTATCAACTAAATAACCTATTTGTGCTAAACCCATTCCTTTCCAGGCCTACAGCCATAATCAAGAGCATATATACGAACAAAATGTACTACATATTCACACACCATCGCTGCGAGCGTAGCGCTATGACGATCTGAACCCAACTACTTCCCTGCCTGAAAGTTAACCCAGGTTTTGTTCCATTCACACCCGTTCTGCTACCAAGAAGGACTCCCTTCAGCCTCACAACCATATTTTCTGCACATATCCTACAACTAAACCTCTCAACTTGATGTCGTGATGACGCCTTTTTCAACATAGTCAGCAGACTAATCTTGTGTTTTCATATGTTGTTTTCATACCAGACTCCACCAAACAATTTAAACCGAAAAAAAAAATTTAAACTGTTTTTCACACTTCAGTCTGACAGTGCGAAGATGTACAAGCTATTGCAAAGTGAATATGAACCATCATAATAATTTCTCTACTACGAAGTACTCAAACAAACAGCACCTGAACTTATGAAATCTGTTTATGAATTCCAAACATGTGTAACCAAATGAACACTTTACTTTTTGGTAAATTATTCAATCTGGAACAAGGCTAAATGAGCTTTGTTCCAGGGTTTTCCACGGGTTTTCTCGGAACCTATACCCGAATAGGAAGGTCATTTTGTTAATTAAAAGTCCATGGCCTCGCTAGCCACTAAAATGTAAACAAAGCGATTAGTGTGCATGTTCTTAAACCTTGACAGTAAAGTGGTGGCACGCTACTTCTAGCTACCAGGTCCTGAGTAACTTGGATAAGTAAGCTGCACTCCCATTCTTATATATTTAACGAGCTGGTTTTGCTATCTATGCAAACTGAAACAATTGCTTTTGACAGTCGCCATTATTACGTTTTCGTTTCAAGTAAAGTTAGATGAAATATTACTATTCAGTTAGCATCCGAATTAAGTCGGTTTGTATAGCTAAGTTTTCTGCTCAATCCAGAATGTATTTTGATTAACGTTTCAAAGGTCCATAGTGCTTTTATTTCAAGGAATATAGACTCCCGATATCCCATACTATGTCATAGGCCGTGCAGGTTGAAGCAGAATGGATATATAATAAGAACCTGTAGTCGGTGTTGTGTTTGGGTGAAGACAACTGTATTTCCCAAATGAAATACTGTTTTATTTTCATGGAATTCTTTATATCTACCTATTGGACAACTATCATCCATTTTTCGTCGATAAAGCCATACTTGCTCACAGACGGATTCCGGAAAAACTACAAAGACCGATTAATGATCGTCTGATAGATTCCAGCTTCTGAGATCCTTGTAGCACCATCGTCTACCAGATCACCGGGCTCTTCATAAAGCTGCACAATAAACGTCAGAAAATTAATAGTATTTTTAAATGGAACAGCGCCATTAACTTACGTGAACATGTACCATTAACGTAAGGAAAAATTACACTTAAGCCCATGGTTAGTTTCAGGATTTATGGAAAGATCTTTTCAAGGGACTTATGCAAAGATCTTTTCAAATACTGAACTCTTTTGGTTTTCCGTGCTGATTATTAGAACTCAGACTTTCGAGACTTCACAGTAAGAATTCATTTACACTCATTCAACTAACGTGACACAGAGTTAATCGCAGTCAGTTAGAGGGATATTTTTCGTTACTTTATTTTATTTATTTATTTACTTCACCTGGTCTGATTAGGACTGCCTGACACCCACTTAACATTGGACCAGATTTTCACACATAAGGTATCTTTATTACACCACAGTTTATTATTATTACACAATTAATCAATACAAAGATTAATTAATAATAACATATTGCTGTATTCCTGTCACACTTCGCCAAGCCTCTTTATCCAGCGCATCTTCCTTGTCGATGCTGCTATGTTCCATTACTTCATTTACGTGGTCTGTCCATGAACGTCGTGGTCTTCCGCGGTTACGTCTGCCGTGTAGTTTCCATTCATAGATCTTCTTTGGCTACCGATGATCTGGCATTATCATATGTCCTACCATTTTAATGATTTTCTTTCAATTTTATCCATCACTGTATCATTTGCCTTCATTGTAGCTCTTACTTCATCATTAGTTTTCCTTTAGATTCTGGATATTCTGACACTCCTACGCAAATAATCCATTTCCATAGCTATTAGCCCTGTTTTGAGATCCGCTTTTAAGATCTATAGTTCTGAAGTTCTGATCCATAGCATAGCACTGATTCAACCATTATCTTACCTACTCTTTTGTTACTGCCGTTGGACATATTCTTATCCCACCAAAAATAATTCATACACCCTAACACTTTTCTGCTTTGCTGTATTCTATATTTTACTTCTGTATGGCCCAATTCATTTTTATCAATATGTGCCCCGAGATATTTAAATTCCTCTACCTGCCTCACAACTGCTTTGTCACTGATGTGTACTTCGAATTACACTATAGTTACCTATGAAAACCGCCGGCCGCTGTGGCCGAGCGGTTCTAGGCGCTTCAGCCTGGAACCGCGCGACCGCTCCGGTCGCAGGTTCGAATGCTGCCTCGCTCTTGGATGTGTGTGATATCCTTAGGTTGCTTAGGTTTAAGTAGTTCTTAGTTCTAGGGGACTGACGACCTTAGATGTTAAGTCCCATTGTGCTCAGAGCCATTTTTGAACCTACGAAAACCATTTTAATGTATGACAAATACAGTAACGCAAAAAATGGCAACACCAAAAAATAATTAATGTAGAGTAGTGAAATTTTGACATTAGATTTGTCTAAGCAATATATTTAAGAGATTAATACTGTAAGCTCATAGGTCAATGTAGGCTTGAGATAAGCCATTGCAAATGCGAAATCTTGGTACATCGATAGGCGGTGTAATCGCCACAGTGTTGAATGCCAGTATGCGAACGTGGATCCATTGTGTGGTACAGGTGGCGGATGCCAGTTTGTGCGATTGAGTTCCATGCCTGCTTCACTTGGACGGTCAACAGAAGGACCGTTAATGCTGGTTATGGATGACGTTGTAGTTGTAGTCGGATTATGTCTCATATGCGCTTGATTGCGGACGGCTCTAGTGATGGAACAGGCCAAGGCAAAATGTCGACACCCCGTAGAGCGTATTGGGTTAAAACAAAGGTATGTGGCGAGCACTATCCTGTTGGAAAACTCCCATTCGTGATGTGGAATCAGTTTTGAGCTACTTCAAGAACCACACGTACATTGATGACCTCCAGTTGAATCTAAAGGCGCAGAATATGTGGTTCAAGCTTAACTCATAGAAAACCCAAACGGTACTGGTTAGTCATTCTAAACTCATTAGCATACCATCTTTAACCCTCAATCGAACAAATACAAACGTCTCCCCCTCAGCAAATTGTCTAGAAGTAATAGTGGATCAAAATCGAAATGGGCTGAGCGCGTAACGGTAGTGTGCAAGAAGGCATCAGCATCTCTCTCTGCCCTACAAAAATATAAAAAGTTCTTCCCTCCTCAACTGAAAAGAAACTTGGACAAATGACTATGCTTCCAATTATTTATTACAGCGACGTTATCCTGCAAGGGTCTTTCGCAGGAAAGCTGAAGGTGCCTGGAACTGGTTATCAATATCTGTGTTCGTTATGTACGTGATGTTAAACTCTTTGATCACATGTCACCATCACATTAGCAGCTACCCTATCAGCGTGCAGACAAGTGCAGAGATTTACGAACCCTCTGTCTTCTCTACCGTCTTATTAACGTACACTTCCCTCATCTCTGTCGCTGACCTTAATGCTCTTGTCTGAAAAACGTGGCAGAAACACCCATTCCTATCAGAGCAAAATACTTTCAGTCCCACTCCACCGTTCAGCCACATTCTCGAAGTCCTCCTTAGAAGCGGGAACCTGACTCTGGAATAACGCTCAGTATTGTGTTAGAGAAATGAATAACGTCTGCAACTTCAGACGACAGTTAGTGACATATCTGCTAAAGCAACAATAATTACTACCATTGTATCTGTACGCACTCGTTACTCTTGTACGTTCTTTTCCAACCAGTTCCTCTTAATTTCCCAGTATTCTTAGCTGGCGCAATCTCCTTAAATTTCTATTCACCAGAACTCGCTATATGGGAGAAAATCCATTTTGAACATCTATAAATTCTTCGCATATCTATCACTGTCATTATTATTATTATTATTATTATTATTATTATTATTGTCATTACCATCATCTTCGTTATTATTACTATTATATATTATAATTATTATTATTGAAAATGTGCTCGGTAGATGGGGATGAAACGTTGAGTTTTTAGGTGAAATTGATTCGACCACGGTGTAACAGCCCAGAACATTTCTGGCCAAGAAGGTTTAAATTTTACTGTTGTTGTTATTATTATTATAATTATCACTATAGTGACAGCAGCACAGTAGTAGAAGTCCTGCCAGTATTAACTTTATTAGTTCATACTCAGTGGCATTTACTCACTTTCTCCCATTAAACACCCAAAATCATTTTAACACTAGACAGGCGGAAAAAAACCGCATCACCTAGTAGGAGTTGTGTCACATAAACAAAGTTGGTATCCATGTTTGTACATCTGAAAAATTATGATTATTAAAATTTTTCACCAAACGTTAGTAGTGCCACTACTATGACGCAAATCAGGTTTAATGTAAATACACGCTGTAATGGCCGTGAGCGTTATTTCCCTTTGGGATTGGACGTTGTGAGTTGATGACTCAAGAATGTGTCTAAGGCAACAAAGACGCAATTATTAACGCCACACTGAGCTTGAACGAAGCCATGCAATAGATGTACGAGAAGCTGGATGTTCCTTCTTGATACTGCAGAAAGATTTGGCAGGAATGTGGCCACTGTACATAACTGTTGGCAGCGGTTGTCACGAGAGGGTACTGTCGCATGAAGACCCGGCTCCAGACGGCCACAAGGAAGTACCGGGAGGGACGACCATCGTGTTCGGCATACGGCTCTGGCGCATCGCACTGCGTACTCAGCAGCAATCTGAGAGCTGTTGGCACCACAGTGACACAACGAACTGTTCTTCAAAGGACAGCTCCTAGCCAGAAGCCCCGTAACGTGCATTCGACTCACCCAAAACCACCGCCATTTGCGACTTTCGTGGTGTCAAACGAGAGCTCAATGTTTTCTGATGAAAGCCGGTTCTGCCTCGGTGCCAATGATAGCCGTGTGTTTGTTAGAAGGAGGCCAGTTGAGGGCCTGCAGCCAACGTGTCTGTGGGATGAACACACTGGACCTCCATCTGGAGTTACGGTCTGGGATGCGATTTCGTATGACAGCAGGAATACACTAGTGCTTATCCAACGCTTTCTGATGGACGATCTGTACGTCAGTCTGATGAATTGACCTATTGTGCTGCCATTTATGAAATTTTGATATTAAATTGTGGAAGCTGAGACTCAAGAGTAGGCCACAATAAACGTCTCTTAGACTATGTTTGTTGTGCACTTTGTTCATTCTTTGATAATTTTAACAGTGCCACGCTATCACTGTCAAGCAGCCTTCCATAGCCAAGTCAGTCATCAAGTTCCAATTTCAGTTCCATTTCTCATTCCATTCTTACCTTGCGAGGAACACAATAGACAATATACGTACAGACATCCCAGTCTAAATATTGTACGTTTTCCCAAAACTCCCTTGAATTGAACTATGAGATGGTTCCTTGAACAAGATCAAGGCCTATTTCCTGTACGATCCTAATCGTAGAAAGCTTTGTCGCCGTGTGACGACTGGAAATTCAGTTCGTCCCTTCTTCCCTCACATGATCACTCCACTGTCCGACTTTCTCACCCCGACTGGTAACTTTTCACCAGTAAAACTCATTAGTGGAAAAAGGGAACTCATGTCGCAACAGCGAAAATCACTCCACATGGCTGTGGTCTCATCAGGTCTCGTAAAAATGAGTCAGCGTGATGTGTGAGTCCAGGATTTGGAAGACTCTCAACATGGAATGAGGCCCCTAACACGTCTGCTACCGTCCCTTACAAGAGAATGATTCAGGAATATCTGTCCATTTGTGCACCTACGGCAGTCCGCAAGCGACCGGATACCTTTGCAAGATAGTCGGCTTTGGCATCGCTCCCCAAATATGTCGAAATGGTTTCAGGAAAACTTCACTGACATGAGTATGCTTTTGTTTGCCATTCCACCTGACCTAAATCCTATACACCACATCTAACTGTGCTTCATTTGAATCCACCTGATTTTTCATGCACTGTGAGCGGCGGGTGAGTGATCACGGATCACTAGGGCTTCACAAACATTTGCTTTCTCATGTATTCTGCGCTATGGATCAACATTCCTCCCGTGATACCTCTCAAATGCCACCATATTTGGGAGCCAATGAGAGTCACAACATTGGCTTTATTCCCGCTCACAGCATGTGCTTTTAGTGCCACATCAGGACAACAGACATTGTAGACTGCCACAATTGCCTGATGTACAAACATTTCAACTTGCTGTCTTGTCTGCTATATGATAGGGCATTTGTTAAGACACCAGGTAATGACTTCCATTGTGCCAGAAAGAGCCGTAGAGCGCTAAAACTGTAGAGGAAGTCAGAGACTAGAATACATCCAGCAACTAACTGAGGATGTAGGTTGCACTGAAAAAAAAAGAGCAACACGGCTCAGTATCTCTGCAGGGGACTTCCAAAGACTTTTGAACCTATGCCACGTCTCCATGTATTTTGTCACCTCAGGGTAGGTGTGATAGCGTATGTGGACGTGAGTGTGTATATGTGTTGACTGAGTGCGTATGTGTCACAGTATTTGTGAGATAGTGAAATATGCTGAGGCTACCCGTACCCTGAATGTCCTGATACGGTTCATCTGCAAGTGCAATTCATACTGAACTAGAAAATCAGATTGTTTGTGGGAAGGTAAGGGCCTGGATTTAGTGTCCGACAGAAATAACGTCGCCGACGGGATCTCGCTGAAGCGGCGACGAACGCCTCTGCACTGCGGGTGGACTGCAGGGCAGGTAGACTGCCGGGTCGGATCGCCTCGGCAGGGCCGCTGCATGCGGGGCGGCCTTTATCTGCTGCGTGGGGCAGGGTGCGCCCTAACTCAGAGCCGACGTGACACACGGACCTCATTACGCGCCGCGGGGAGGACACCCCCAGATTAAAAGGAAATCGACGGCCGCCGATCTCGAAATAATGACCCGCCCCGCCCAGGGGGAGGCAGAGGGAAAGAAAACCGGGCAGAGGCGAGGCGAGAAGAGACTTCCGCCACCGCTCCTGGGGCAAGCGGCCGACCGAGCGAGGTGGCGCAGTGGGTATCACACTCGACTCGCATTCGGGAGGACGACGGTTCAATTCCGCGTCCGGCCATACTGAGTTACATTTTCCGTTGTTTCCTCGAATCTCTTCAGGCAAATGCCGCGATGGTTCCTTTGAGAAGGGCACGGTCGACTTCCTTCCCCATCCTTCCCTAATCCGATGTGACCGATGTCCTTGCTGTTTTGTCTCCTCCCCCAAAACAACCTAACCCGCAAGCAGCCGAGGACAGCGAACTGCTGCCTACGCCGATACCCGTCTCGCAACGTTGAGGTACTACTTATTGGACAGACACTTACTGGTTTGAATCTACATTCATTAATGAGTCAATGTCGAGTGATCGCTGTGTCCAGTAGTACAGGGTGATCAAAAAGTTTGTTTACATTTGAAAAATGCACTAATTCACGTAATAATGTAGGCGGATAGGCAAAAATTGACACACATGCCTGAAATGACATGGGGTTTTATTGAAACCGAAAACTAGTGCAAAAACTGGCCTGTAGATGGCGCTGCAGAGCAACACATCAGTGACACCGCGTGAGAAAGGTATAAATTGAGCTGTAGTGAGAGAGGAAGTCACATTATACCGAGCCCGGCTCATAAATACTTGCTGGAAGGTACGATTCTTATGTGGTGTGGCGCTCCACCCCATATTACGGCATGTGTAAAAGATACATTGTGCACACCTGAAGTCACAAGTCTACCGCAGTAGTCCGACCTCATTAGAGATGGTAGAATACGACATCCGACTGCAATTTCTCACGATAGCTATTGACATGATATACAGGGCTGTTCACAACGTTGTCTCTCGACTACACGTATTGGTGATGAATGACGGCCAACATGTTGAGCATTTGTTATTGTTCTGGCGTAACCACAAGCGCCGGAACGAAGATGAAGAACGGAAGACCAGAGAAGGCGGTGAAACGACGTCAGCCAATAGCGCGGTGACCGTGCCGCGCCAGGAGTGACCTCTGCAGGAAAGGAATGTAAGCTCCGCTCCTGCCAGCCTCGGCCGGACAATAGTGCTGAGTATTCGACAATAGTGGAACGCATTCGCGGAGCATAGCACGGCCTGGAAGAGAGTGCTTAGTGATCCATAACCGTTGTTTGTTTGAACATTGTGTATAACAAGAACTCTACTGTTTGCATGTCGCCTTTCGCTTGCGACACGTTTGTACGTAAAAATTAAGTATTGTCAATCTGCTTTATAGGAAAAAAAATACTAACGTTATTTGCTTGAATAGTTGTATAGCATTCCGAGAAAGCAGACTGCCTTAGGCACCCTATATAAGACGAGTGGGTAAGACCCAACAGTTATAAAGAACATTGTCTTACCTAAAAATTAATTGTTATGCTAATCACTGCGTTTGTGTCCTATGATTTTGTGCACTTTTTTGGTTTCAATAAAACCTCGTGTCAGTTCTTACGTCTCTACCTACATTATTCCGTGAAGTATTGAGTTTTCAAATGTTAACGAACTTTAGGGTGACCTTGTAAATTTTCCTCCTCTATCTTCAAAAATACAGCTGCCCATAACTCTTGTATTAGCATTCATTAATAGTCTTTTTAATATAATGATTCATATATGCAAGCAATAGTTGTGGCCTCATACCTATCAACAATTTCACAACAGTCACTAACCATGACACCTACATAACAGCGTGTCATTGGGCTAGGAGGTTTTCTAGGGTAGTCACCTCATATTTGAGGTTGTTTCAATACTCCTCATTCGCAACTATATGTACATCTATGCTCTGCATACCACTGTGAAGTGCGTGGCAATGTGTGCTTTCCACCGTATGAAATATTCTTCTTGTTTCATTCTCATCGGGGCGCGGGAAGAATTATTGCTAAGCCGCCTATGTGCGGACTACAGTTAGTTGATTTTCTTTCGCGTTACCTACTTGAGCGATACGAATGTGCTCCAAGATTCTTAATGTTCGTTCCTGAAACTATGCACTTAGGGTTTCGCCAGATGTTTGGCATCTGTATTTAAGCGTTTTTCGCCATCTCAGTGACGCTCTTCCACATGTGAAACAAATCTATGAGTGTTCGTCAGCCTTTCTTCTATACATTCAGCACCTCTTCTGTATTCTATCAGGTGTTCGTCATTCTGCGACTGGTGACACGAGTATTTTACTAGCAATCTCCTTTATAAACCGACGGCATTTTCCCGGTATGCTAGCTATCACACGAAATCCACCACCAGTTTCACCTACGAATGGCCATATGGAATGATTCATACTGTAGTCATAGCATGCTACGTTTTTGTGTTTTATGAAGCGCTGGATTTTACATTCATCAACATTTAAAGCAAGTTGATAATAACAGGATATAACATTAACACCAGGGATCCCAACACTGTTGCAGGATGCACGGCTAAGGTTACTCCTACATCTGTCGTTGACACTCCATCCGAGACAACATACTGCAACTTCTCTACCATGAAGTCCTGAATCCAGTTTAAAATTTCGTTTAATATCTTCAGGTTAGCTTATTTTAATAATTACTACACGTTGTTTCCTTTCGTTAAACTTGCACATTACGTAGTTATTTAGTTCGATGTCTGAATGTCTAAATTATCGCAGACGTCCTAAGTCGACGCAGATGAATAACACAAATACGAGGCTTTACAAAATTATGAAAAATTGTACACTTTATTAACGATAATTAACCGTGCAGAAATGGTTTATTTCAGTATTTGCTTTTGTTATGTGAATATATCACCTTATAGTGATAATACAAAAAATGATGACCACTGTCCACAGCGATGTTGGAAGGCGCTTGGTGGCGTTGGGGGAACGTGACTCCGTAACAAAAGTATGTAAGCGGAGCACACACGGACGAGGGACCACCATAGCGAAGTTATGGGCTGCACATGGGGAGATTCATTGACATAAGCGACTTTGACAAAGGGCAGATCACTATTACGCAGATCTTGTGAACGAGTATCTCGGAAATGGAGAACCTGTTCGAAATGTTCAAGTGCTAATATCGTTGAGAATTTACAGAAATAGAAAGAAAGACAGTGAAACTACGATTAGGCGCTAAATGATTGGACTTCCATGACTCTTCACAGTGTCGGGTTTGGAAGCTTGTCTGCTCTGTAACTAGGACAGATGGTGATCTGTGGCATCTCTGCCGAAAGAGCACAATGTTGCTGCACACACAAGTGTTTCGGAGCACACCGTTCATCGTACATTGTTGAACATGGAGCTCCGCAGCCGACCACTCCTACGTGTTCACATGTAGACCCAAAGACATCGTCAGTTAAGATTGCATTGGGCACGGGACTATCGGGACTCAATCGTCGATCAATGTAAACGTGTCGGCTCTTTGGATGAATCACATGTTTGCCACATTATGTCGATGGTCGTCTCCACAAACGCCGTCATCGAGGTGAACGGCGGCTCGAAACGTGCAGCGCACCACCGACGTGGGGCTGGTGGGAGCAGTATTATTATATTATGGGAGACATGCTCCTGCGCTTGCATGGGATCTGTGGTAGTAATCGAAGGCACTTTGATAGCTGCGAACCACCTGCATCCCTTCACCCTTGCTGTCTTCCCCAACAGCGATGTCATCTTTCAGCAGTATAACTGTCCGTCTCTAGCACCCAGAACCGTGCTACAGTGGTTTCAGAAGCATTATAGTGAACTCACGTTGACGTCTCGGTAACCAAATTCGCCTGATGTAAATCGTGTGGAACCCATCTGGGTTGCTATCGGGCGGCATCATCACATTCGCAAATCAGCGGCCCATTATTTACGCGAATCACATGACCTGTGCGTAGACGTGTAACGGCACAAACCTACCAACAAGCTGTCGCATCCCTGACACATAGAATCAGTGATGTATTTCGTTCCAAATATTGACAGACAAGCTATTAAACACGTAGTCATAATATCTTGGTTCATCAGTCTATGTTGCCTCACACTGGGTATTAAATACTTTGTGGTTACCATTGTGAGCCTCACATTGTGAAAAATAATTTTTAAGAAAAACACATATCATGCGTTTTAATGATTACTGAGCTCCAAATATCTCATCGTAAATCGTGATCATATTTATAGAGTTAGGAACAGAATACATGAAGAAACTGAGGCTGATAGGGAACCAAATATATCAATAGCGACAAATGCATTATTAATTGGTATGTTCATTGGAACAAAGAGCACTTCATAACGATTGTTTTTCCACCTATTGTACCACAATTATTCCATGTGAACACCTCTGTGCATTAGATCGTATAGCTTTCAAACGTTTATGGACAAACCGCGTGAAGTGTCATCCGTCTTCCAGTACCAAAACTAGAGTTTCCCGCTGCTGGAGTGGCAGGCAACGTGGTCTAATTGGTCAGACACTCTCCAGTGTAAGCCAGGAATAAAGAGGAATACCATTCGAGTCATAGACGTTTTAAGCCGGGAATACCTACGGCTCAGTGTCCCAACTTAGTACTTGACCGCTGATCATGGCAGTAAGTCTGCCGATGATTGACTGGAGTTGATCATGATGTGAGGACTCTCTGTAGACAAAGGAGCATGCATATTCGATCGCTATCTGCTATGAGGTATGCCAGACGTGTAATATACCAGGGGACTTCAAAATGTAAGTTACACGTTACTGTGACAAGCCAGAATGTTCAACCAGTTATTAAATTCCTAGAGGATAGGAATCCGCTCCTTTGACATGGAGACATTTGAGAACCACTGTGCGAACGTCCTCATTGTTGGAGAATCTCTTCCCCCCCCCCCCCCCCCCCTCCAGAAATTTCTCAATAGCCTGAACGTTGTCATTTGTGGTCGATGTCTAAAGTCCTGATCAGCATCACCAACGTCTGTGCAGCCTTGGTCAAATTGCTGGCGCCATTCCACTTTGGCTGGACGCGGCCTTACATTTTATCCATATACCACCAGAATTTCATGCAGAATCTGTGTGCAATTTAGAAGTGTTTCCACAAGAGTCATGCTGTCCTGCGTACTTCAGTTTTGTAGTACGTTTCCAGTTGCTGCGCGATATCACTCGCACACTGTGATGATCTGTTATGCTTGCATTCTGTGACTGAAGGGAACCCGCAGCGTATACTCTCTTCTGACACTGTGCTGCTCTTGTTGCGCCGTGGTCTTAGCGCGCTACGAAATATGCAGCTCGCTTTTGGAATTCACTGCGTACAATATATTATGTGTGCAGTACTACTTTCTGTAAGAAATAGTATTGGAGGCTGTTCAGACCTCTTACTCTCTACCATTTCCATGGATTTTCTTCTGACGCCACAGGTGGCCAGATTTCAGACGTCAACTAAAGAAATCATCACGGGTTTCCATCATTTCCCATGCGTCATGTACTTTCTTGAACTGAATTTGTGCTGTACCCAATGTCGTCTCAGACAACATATTCCTTTCCTCTCCGATTCCGCGCAGAAACTCCACATTCCTTATTCATTCCACATAATTTTCTACATTCGTCTGTAGCACCACATCTCAAATGCTTCGATTCTCTTCTGTTCCGGTTTTCCCACAGTCCATGTTTAACTACCATACTATGCTGTACTCCAGACATACATTCTCAGAGATTCCTTCCTCAGATTAAGGTCTATGCTTGACACTAGTAAACGTCTCTTGGCCAGGAATGACCGTTTCGCCAGTGCTAGTCTGCTTTTGATGTCCTTGCTCCGTCCGCCATTGGAATTGGGAAATTTGTGATAATATCTTATGGGACCAAACTACTGAGGTCATCGGTCCCTAAGCTTACACATTACTTAATGTAACCTAAACTAAATTACGCTAAGAACAACAAACACACCCATGCCCGAGGGAGGAGTCGAACCTCCTACGGGGGGAGCCGCGCGAACCGTGACAGGACCCCTGAGACAGCGTGGCTAACAGGCGCGGCTCGCCCGCCATTGGTTATTTTGCTGCCTAGGTAGCAGAATTGCTTAACTTCGTCTACTTCGTGACCCTCGACCTTGATGTTAAGTTTCTCGCTGTTCTCATTTTTACTACATCTCATTACTTTCGTCTTTCTTCGATTTACTCTCAATCGATATTTTGTACACATTAGACTGTTAATTTTATTTAGGAGATCGTGAAATTCTTCTTCATTTGTCTCTATAGCCGATCATAATTGCGGAAGTGTTGCCGGTGCAGGATTTTGCGTACGAACTGACCTCTCGATTACGTGACATAAATGTTCAATGGGATTCAAGTCTGGTGATCTGGGAGGACAGACGATTCGCTCGAAATGTCCAGAATTTTCTTCAAAGCAATCGTGGGCATCTGTGGCCCTATGGCATGGCGCTCTTAAAAATTCCATCGTTGTTTGGAAACATTAAGCCCATTAATGGCTGCAAATGGTCTCCAAGTAGCCGATCACAAACATTTAGAGTCAACGTTCAATTCAGTTGGATCAGAGCGCTCAGTCCATTCCACATAGCCCGCATCTCGTGGTCGTGCGGTAGCGTTCTCGCTTCCTACGCCCGGGTTCCCGGGTTCGATTCCCGGCGGGGTCAGGGATTTTCTCTGCCTCGTGATGGCTGGGTGTTGTGTGCTGTCCTTAGGTTAGTTAGGTTTAAGTAGTTCTAAGTTCTAGGGGACTGATGAAAATAGATGTTAAGTCCCATAGTGCTCAGAGCCATTTGAACCAGCCATTCCACATAAACACAGCCCACACCGTTATGGAGCCACAACCAGCTTGCACAGTGCCTTGTTGACAACTTCGGGCCATGATTTCGTGGGGCCTGCGCCACACTCGTTCCCTACCGTCAGCTCTTACAAACTGAGACTGGGACGTATCTGGCCAGCCCACGGTTTTCCAGTCGCCTAGGATCCAACCGATATGTTCACGACCGTACGAGAGGGGCTGCAGGCGATGTCGTGCTGTTAGCAAAGTTACTCGCGTCGGTCGCCTGCTGCCATAGCTCATTAACACCAAATTTCGCCGCACTGTCCTAACGGATACGTCCGTCGTAAGCCCACATTGATTTCGGCGGTTATTTCAGCCAGTGCGACTTGCCTGTTAACACTGAAAACTCTACCTTAACGACTCTGCTCTTGGTCGTTAAATTCGCCGATCACTGCGTAGTCTGTGGCGAGAGGTAATGCCTGAAACTTGGTATTATCAACAAACTGTTGACATTGTGGATATCGAAACACTGAATTTCCTAGCGGTTTCCAAAATGGAATGTCCCATGGGTCTAGCTCCAGCTACCATTCCGCGTTCAGTTCGATAATTCTTATCGTGCGGCCATTATCACGTCGTAGAACTTTTTTACTTAGGATAAATGACATAGCGCCTTACAGTGTGGATACACCTCAGTGTAAGCCAGTCAAAACCGTTAATGACTACAGGGCAAATGTTTTAAACAGTAGAATGAGATTTTTCAGATTGAGATTTTCACTCTGCAGCGGAGTGTGCGCTGATATGAAACTTCCTGGCAGATTAAAACTGTGTGGCCGACCGAGACTCGAACTTGGGACCTTTGCCTTTCGCGGGCAAGTACTCTACCATCTGAGCTACCAAAGCACGACTCACGCCTGGTCCTCACAGCTGTACTTATGCCAGTATCTCGTCTCCTACCTTCCAAACTTTGGAAGGTAGGAGCTGTGAGTACCGGGTGTGAGTCGTGCTTCGGTAGCTCAGATGGTAGAGCACTTGCCCGCGAAAGGCAAAGGTCCCGAGTTCGAGTCTCGGTCGGGCACACAGTTTTAATCTGCCAGGAAGTTTCGTTTTAAAGAGTAGTTTACAAGAAACAACCTGGGATGAAATTTATAAAGAACCAAGTGCCAATATAAAACTTAATCTATTCCATGATAAATTCATATCAGTATTTGAAAATAGCTTTCCGCGTAAGTTAATCAGAAGGGACGATAAACAGCCATGTAAAAAACCATGGATCTCTAAGGGGATTAAAGTATCTTGTGAAAGGAAAAGGGAAACTGTCTCTTTTGGCAAGAACAAATAGAGACCCTGCAGTAGTTGTGCTCTAACAAACTATTCAAACTTACTAGGAAAGGTTATTAAAATGTCAACAAACATGCACATAATGTCAGAAATCAGTAGGTCTGACAACAGAATTAAGGCAATACGGAATATAGTGAAGCAAGAGAGAGGACAACCGACCACAGAAGAGGATAACATTGATTTGAATGGAAGGATTATAAATGACAAATCACAGGTACCAAATGATTTAATAATCATTTCTTAAACGTAGTAGAAAGCATATGGACCAACAGTTCAAGAGAAAAATCACAGCAGTATGTTGAAGAAGTAACTCATAAAATTACATCATATAATTGTACCACCAACTTCTAATTCTGAAGTTAAGTGTGTCAGACATACTCTCAAGAGTAAAAGCTCTTCTGGTTTTATGGTGTTTCCAATAGAGTACTAAAGATTTGTTCCCATGTAGTAAGTCCGGTATAGTCTGAAATATGTAATGCATCACTAACTCAAGGCCTTTTTCCAGAGAGACTAAAATATGCCGTTCTTAAATCCCTGTTTAAGAAAGGTAACAAGAGAGGCGTGAGTATCCACCGACCTATTTCACTGCTGACATTTTCCAAAATTTTTGAGAAGGTGATATATTCTAGAATAGTATCTCACCTTGGCAGCAATAATATCCTCAGCAAATCACAGAAGGGTTGCTCTACTGAGAATGCCAGTTACGTGTTCACACACCAGATATTACAAGCATTAAATAGCCAAGTAGCACCGATAGGTACTTTCTGTGACCTACCCAAGGCATTTGATTGTGTGAATCATAATATATTCCTAGATAAATGAAAGTTTTATGGGACTGATGGTATAGCCAACTAATGGATCATCTCATATCCAACCAAAAGAATGGAGAAAGTTGTACTTATTAGTAATTCAAACAACAGAATCCATGGACATAATTCTGACTGTGGAGAAATCACGTATGGGATTCCCCAAGGCTCAATCTTATATCCACTACTGTTTCTCACACGTGTAAATCATATAGCGTCTAATGTATAACAAGCCCGATTTAGTTCTTTTTGCAGGTAACACCAGTATTGTAATCACTCCCAGTATACATACAGAAATGGTGAACAAAGTCCTCAGAAGTGTGATTGTCTGGTTTTCTGCGAATGGTCTCACCCTGAAAATCACACAGACACATCAAATTCAGTTTTCCACCTCTATTGGTATTGCACCAGTGATGCGTGTAACACATGGTCATGGAATAATACATAAGGTGGAAACTTCAAAATGCTAGTGTGTCCATACTGATGAGAATTTAAACTGGAATAAACACATTTTGGAACTCCTAAAACAACTTAGTTCAGCCACATTTGCACTTAGAATGATAGCAAATTTTGGGAGAGAGAAATCAGTAAGTTGACATATTTTGCTTATTTTCATTCAGTAATGTCACATGGAATAATAAAAAAAAAATGCAAATGAGCGTATGGCATCGCTGACCGGGAGACCCCATACGGAGAAGTTCGGCCGCCAATTGCAAGTCTTATTTCAGCAGACGGCACGATGGGCAACTTGTACGCCGGTGATGAGGATGAAATGTTGACGAGGACAACAAAGCACCACGAGCGGAGAAAATCTCCAACCAGGCCGGGAATGGAACCCAGGCCCACTTGCATGGGAGCCGTACACGTTACCACCCAGCTAAACAGGCGAACACATGGAATAACGTTCTGGAGTGACTCGTCTTTAAGAAAGAAGACCTTCATCGCCCAAAACCCTGCTGTTAGAATAATATGTGGTGCTCACCCGCGATCATCTTGTAGACATCTGTTTAAGGTGTTGGGCATTCTGACTACTGCTTCACAGTATATTTATTCCCTCATGAAGTTTGTTGTAAGTGATTCACTACATTTCAAAAGAAACAATTCCCATAGAAGAAAAAATTACGTTCTTTACTAAACATTAAGGTTGTCTTTAGCACAGGATGGGGTGCACAACGCCGCAACAAAAATTTTTGACCACGTACCCAGTGATATAAAATGTCTAACAGAAAACAAGGTAAAATTTGAAAATCTATTGAAAAAATTTCTCCGTAACATCTCCTCCTATTCCGTAGAATAATTTCTATCTTTGTAATATGTAAAAGGTAATGAGTAGGAACTGCTAACTCAATCTGTATATCTTGTTTTCATTTCGGAAAAAAATAATTACATGATGATGTTCAAAATGGCTCTGACTGTGGTCATCAGTCCCCTAGAACTTAGAACTACATAAACCTAACTAACCTAAGGACATCACACACATCCATGCCCCTGGCAGGATTCGAACCTGCGACCGTAGCAGTCGCGCTGTTCCGGACAGAGCCCCTAGAACCGCTCGGCCACCATGGCTGGCCATGATGATGTTCAAAATGGCTCTGACTGTGGTCATCAGTCCCCTAGAACTTAGAACTACTTAAACCTAACTAACCTAAGGACATCACACACATCCATGCCCCTGGCAGGATTCGAACCTGCAACCGTAGCAGTCGCGCTGTTCCGGACAGAGCCCCTAGAACCGCTCGGCCACCATGGCTGGCCATGATGATGTTTAGAGCACAAATAGATGTACAAATTTATCTGCAATATGAATGTAAAATAACTCGTTCCACATCATGATGATTTATCGTGCGAAATGATCCATGGAAGATGAAACTAACTAATTTCACATGAGTCACCTGAGTACAAATGTCAGCTCCGCTAAAGCACCACCGTTTTATACCTTGTGTGCGTGATACTACCGTCATCTGTGTATGTGCATACGGCTATCCGATGACTTTTGTCACCCCATTGCATTAGCCGACTTTAATATGGGGATTTGCACTCCTTATGACGGCTTGGCCTATACTAGGATCCTTTCAATGTGGTGTTGAATGTCTGTGGGAGAAAAAAATGGTTCAATTGGCTCTGAGCACTATGCGACTTAACGGCTGTGGTCATCAGTCCCCTAGAACTTAGAACTACTTAAACCTAACTAACCTAAGGACATCACACACATCCATGCCCGAGGTAGGATTCGAACCTGTGACCGTAGCGGTCACGCGGTTCCAGACTGTAGCGCCTAGAACCGCACGGCCACTCCGGCCGGCTCTGTGGGAGAATGCAGTCCATTCTTGACTCATCTTAAAGGTGTTCCATTGGATTCCGGTCGGGAACCTGGGCTGGCCACTCCATGTAAAGAATGTTTTCGTCCAAAACCCATTGCTTTGCAGATACTGCTTTATGACACTGTCGTTCTAAGACAATCATCGTCTCCGACTGTTTTCTTTACTGTACCCAGTACAAAATTCTGTAGGAGTGTCAAGACCCTTCCGCACTTACCGCTTTCTTAGCGGGGTGAGGTTTTCACAGCCTACCGATGGAAAACATCCCCATACCGTAACCCCACTTTCCCCGAATTTCATTGTTGTACTACACAAGGTAGCAGGGAACGTTCTCCAGCCGTCCACGAAGGTTAAAACCTTCAGTCGTATTGGCACCGGGCATAGCACCACTCATTACTCGTTTCCAGTCATCCAGTGTCTAGTAGCGTGGCTCTTTAGACCACCACAACCGTCACTTAGCGTAGACAACGGAAGTGCGTGGTTCCTGAGGAACTGTATTCCAGTCTTTTTCTTCTTCACATTACCAATAGTCGACTTGGGTAGCTTTACAAAGGTTGAAATGTCCCTAATGAATCAGTGTCCCGGGTGATATCCAGTGACTAGATCGCGTTCAAGTCACTGAGGTCTCCTGACTGATCCCTTCTACTGTTACTTGTTCTCTACTGACAACATAGCACTTCGCATCCTCTTTTATACTGGCGGGTCCGACTCTTTCAGTTTTATGTCCAGGGCTATAGACAAAACCTAAGAAATAAGCGACTTTCAATGCCTCGTTTCCGACCAAAGGTTTTGGGACATTTACCTTTGTTAACAGAAAAATCATGGACTTCTGCTCCCAAATATTCCTGATTGGGAACTCCATTACTCTACTCTCAGCCTGCTAAGATTGAAATGCCTGGGCTAGCAGGCCAGAACGGGCTAGGTTGTCGAAAGTGGCCAGAATGAGGATGCTGTCAGTTGCACTCAACACACAAACTTTATTTGTCCACACAATACTACACAAGAATTCAGACACTCATAGTTGTAATGGATCTCCTTTGATAACTTTAGATCGGCTGAAGGCCACACTCAAAATCCAAGACGCAAGGCCTAAGTAAGAAATTGACGTAGAAGGTTCTTCTGGAGGTGTCACCAAAAAATATTTTCTAAATCTTCAGTATAGACAGGCTGAAGGCCTCAGCACTTTAATTTTAATGGAACTAGCATGGAGGCCGCATATTAAGCAATAAGAAGCGTTTCAATCCAACGGCAGAAGGCCTTATCATAAAACAATTGAAGAAAATTCGGCTGAAGGCCCCATACAAACATCACAGTCGTATGCCTTAATGACAAGACAAGAACACTAAATTAAGAGATATTAAAACTCGGCTGAAGGCCACACATCAACCAAATAACTAAAACTCAAACAGGGACGTTAGTATATAACAGACACGGAACGGCGCTCAGAAGGTCCAAGGGTCGGCCTGGAATTGTAACACTAAAGCCCGTTTTGGCGCGACAGGCAGCCTGACTAACAATTTCTTAAACGGAAGGCAACCCAACCGACGGACCATTCAACCAAATCAGTTCCGCTCCACGCAACTAGCAAAACAACCTCAAGGTTTCAATACGACACCCAGAATCAAACGAAGAAATGTAAACAGTTGAGGCTCGATAGTAAGTTAAGTGAGGACTCAACTTTAATGCCCAAGATCGATGGGCGACGCACTTCATAACACTCGCAAGCAGCACCTCACACTCCAACTGCGCGTGCACGCAGCCAGCGGCTCCAGACCGACTGCGCGCGACGGAGGCTTGCTTGCTGTTCCACGCCAAACAACCGATTGGACTGCTGGTCCGTCCCGGACTACTGGTCCGTCGCGACTGCACTGCTGGTGCGTCTCCAACTCACTGACTTACTTCGAACAGACGACGTCCCGAAGACACTGGCTCAGACCCAACCAAGCAGAGGGAACACAACCGACATCTCTGCATCTCTGCACAGGAAGGAAACGACCCAAATACACGTCGCCGATGAGGCGACCGACCGAACGACCAAAAAACGGTCGTCCCCGCTGGTACTGGCTGTGCGGACCTCACTGTCGTTCCGTCCCCAACTGCACTGCTGGTCAGTCTCGAACTGATTGCCAGACACAACGACCCAGAAATACTATCGGTCGTTCCAGAGGTGGTACGATAGTGCACTTATCGATACGCGCTGCTGCTGCCGCTCACGGGCAACTAAGGCAGGAAGTTAGTGACGCCAGTAAATGGAATAAGAAAACGAGGCGGCAGAACCGTAATAGAAGATGACAAAAAATAGTTGGCTTCAACACGAGCCGTGCACGGCTGAGATAATAGGCTAAACAACAGCTCGTCCACCACTCATGAGTAGGAAATAAAGAAAACAAAACAACAAAAAAGGCTGGTTGCAACAGCATAATAATAAAGCAAGATGTGGTTGCCTCTAATACTACTGTAACGATTGCCCTCCATTCTGTGGGTTTCGACATTTAATTACACCAAAAAATTGTCTTTCTTTCGCTGCTTCGCAGCAAGATAATGGGATAGGGAACCGCAATCGTAAGAAGTTAGACTCGCATTCGGCAAGAAGATGGTTAAATCCCCTCCGGTATCCAAGATTTAGTTTAGATGGTTTCCATAAAGCACCTAAGGTAAATTCCAGAATGGTCGCTTTGGACACAATGCGACCCATTTTCTTCCCCAATTTGTTCTCTTTTTTCGCCTACCCCATCCTCGACTGAATGTTAAACTAATCTTCCCTTCGTTCGTCAGGCGATATGATACCTGCGAAGAATATTTTTCCACTAATTATTTCATCCACTTAAAAAAGAAGTACTGATCTATACGACTTTACTTGGAACCTCAGACTTATGCCACGTATAAAACTAAACAATACATTAAATATCCATTTTCGTAATCATTCAGTGAAGCGCAATATACATCTGCAAAGTTGTCATGTCAGTGATCATGGTAAAAATCTTTCACTTAATAAAATAAGCTATACAGTAACCTGATAAACGTCAATTTAAAAAAATTTTTAGCCTTTTGAGACCTGAATTTTTTCTGGAGGAAGGAAAATTTCTTTGTTTGGTAATGCTCTCAGGTAATTTTTTAATTAATTAAATATAATATTTATACAAGAATATGTACCGGTTTTCAAATATCACTTTGTACATTTGGCTTCATTTTAAGGATTAAAATAAGTAATTACGAGACATTTTCTATAGTCATGAATAGTAAACTGCTCATTCAATTATTGCCAAGAAAAATAACAATAACAGTATTTAATTATACAGTGAAATGTAGCGAACCAATTACATCATCGTATTCTGGTGGTCACGAGCTGCTGCACACAGTAACATTGACTTTCTGATATTTTGATAGTAATGCTCAGCAGCTGACAGCCGTTGTGCATGATAAAAGCTTGAACGTTCACTCCACAAATGTGTACCTCAGGTTTCCATTGGGAAAAAACACTTCTTTTGCAGTTGAGACAGTGTAAATGTTAATGTAGCCAGAGGGACTGAAAGGGTTAAAGTGCATATAAATTGCGTATTATTTGACCTATTTGAAAGACTAGCCTACCTTAAGGAAACTAACTCTGGCAATGATCAGTTCAAAGTTGGCTTGATATACACTTCTTAGAACTGTCATCATTACTTTCGTTAGTAAAATAAAATTGAAAATGTAACCTTATAAATTCATGGTTATTTGTTAAAGTAACGACTTAGAACTACATTTCAACCCATATTACAAAAATGGCGTCGCAGAAGAATTCAGCCGATCCACTGCAAACTGGGTAGATCCGTTGCAAACCTTCAGCTATGCCAGTGATTTCTTTTGCACGGGCGGCCACGTACTCAGCGAGAGCGTATGGTAACGTGTTGTCGCGCTCGTGGTCGTTGGTATACACTGAAGAGCCAAAGAAACTGGTACACCTACCTAATATTGTGTAGGGCCCACGCGAGCACGCAGAATTTCTTCAACGTGTCGTGGCATGGAACCGACTGATGTCTGATGTGGTGCTGGTGGGAATTGACACCATGAATCCTGCAGAGCTGCCCATAAATCCGTAAGAGTACGGCAGGTGGAGATGTCTTCTGAACACGACGTTGCAAGGCAACCCAGATATGCTCAATAATGTTCTTGTCTGGGGAGTTTGGTGACCAGTGGAAGTGTTTAAACTCCGACCAGCCTTCCTGCAGCCACTCTGTAGAAATTCTGGACGCGGGGTTGTCGCATTGACCTGTTGGAATTGCCCAAGTCCGTCAGAATGCACAATGGACATGAATGGATGCAGGTGATCAGACAGGATGCTTACTTACGTGTCACCTGTCACAGTCTTCTCTAGACATATCAAGGGTCCCATATCACTCCAACTGTACACACCCCACATCATTACAGAGCCTCCAGAACCTTGAACAGTGCCCTACTGACCTGCTGGGTCCGTGAATTCATGAGGTTCTCTCCATACGTGTACACGTCCAACCGCTAGATGCAATTTGAAACGAGAGTCGTTCATGCAGTCATCAAAGGTACACGAGTAGGCCTTCAGCTCCGAAAGCCCATATCGATGATGTTTCGTTGAATGGTTCGCACGCTGACATTTCTTGATGGCCCAGCATTGAAATCTGCAGAAATCTGCGGATAGGTTTCACTTCTGTCCCGTTGAACCATTCTCTTCAGTCGTCATTGGTTCTTGCAAAATCTTTTTCCGGCTGCGGCGATTTCGGAGACTTGATTTTTTACCGGATTCCTGAAATTCACGGTACACACATGAAATGGTCGTACGGGAAATTCCCCACATCATCGCTACCTCGGAGATGCTGCGTCGCATCGCTCGTGCGCCGTCTATAACACCACGTTCAAACACACTTAAATCTTGATAACTTGCCACTGTAGCAGCAGTAACCGATCTAACAATGGCGCCAGACACCTGTTGTCTTACCTAGCCGTTGCTGGCCGCAGCGCCGTATTCTGCCCGTTTACGTATCTCTGTATTTGAACAAGCATGTCTATTCCAGTATCTTTGGCTCTTCAGTGTAAGAGGTCACCAAACGGCAATGTCGGGCGGTATGACAGCGTCGGCTTGCACTATGACCAGGAGACACGTTTGTTAGCAGGTTGCCTAATTGGACGAGTTTGAGATGGGCCGCATCGTGGGACTGCCGGAGGCCGGATGGTCCCGATGTCATACAGCGCACCACACTGGTCGTACGAAGACTAGCATTGCCTGCTGTTGGCGGCAATGGACACAGGAACGCACAAAAGTGTGACGTGTAGGATCTGGACGTCCGACACGCACAGGAAGGAGGGGTTGTAAGTCACACGGGTGCAGATTCGACGGAAACTATAGGGGCCATTGTGCGCGCTGTCCTGCCTTCTGCGAAACATTCTATAAGTGCTAGTACCATTGGCAGGCGGCTGAGTGACGTAGGGCTTGCTGCACGCCAACCGTTATGACGCCTGCCACTCACACCCCCACAGCGTCGCGACCGACTATACCGTTGTCCGCAACGGTGAACATGTGCATCTACATACATACTCCGCAATCCACCATACGGTGCGTGGCGGAGGGTACCTCTTACCACAACTAGCATCTTCTCTCCCTGTTCCACTTCCAAACAGAATGAGGGGAAGATGACTGCCTATATTTCTCTGTACGAGCCCTAACCTCTCTTATCTTATCTATGTGGTCTTTCCGCGAAATGTAAGTTGGCGGCAGTAAAATTGTACTGCAGTCAGCCTCAAATGCTGGTTATCTAAATGGGGCCCTTCAAAATGGTAGCATATTACCATTAGTGATGAGTCCCTCTTCCATCTTGGAGGTGACAACCACTGGAAGTGGCTCTGGAGACGCAGTGGAGGGTGCCACTAAGAGCAGTTTCTCGTCTGCCATAATGCGTCCCGCCAACCTGATGAGCCGGCCGTTGTAGACCAGCGGTTCTAGACGCTTCAGTCTGGAACCGCGCGACCGCTACGGTCGCAGGCTCGAATCCTGCCTTGGGCATGGATGTGTGTGATGTCCACAGGTTAGTAAAGTTTAAGTAGTTCTAAGTTCTTGGGGACTGATGACCTCAGAGACCCATAGTGCTCAGAGCCATTTGAACCATTTTTGAACCACCCTGATTACATGGCGTGAAGAGAGTTATCTATGGCAGGTCTCCAAACTTTTTAGTCCGCGGGCCACATTGACTCCTCCACGAAGTCATAAGGGCCAAGATCTACCTACTGGGATTAAAGCACCCTAGCACTCCATGATCACCGTAATGTAAGGCCAAAGATGAAATCGCAAAAATCTAAGGTTGTGGGAATAGCTAGCACTGAAACGAACAACGATTTTTATTTAGTTACATAATTTTGATTGGTGGACGTACCTGACCGAAATTCTGGCGTATTTTATTCTGACGAATTTCACCGACAAAAAAGCGTATCACTGCACATTCTGTTTGTATTTTACAACGTAATCAAAAGAAAGTGAAACCTCGCTTAAGAAGCATCTTCCATAATGATTGATTACTACGACTAGAAGCCGAAGTGGCATCGATTTGAAATACTTGCACCAGACTCGTGAGTAGAATAAAACGCAAAGAATTTTTTTACTTAAAATGTTTTCGCCAAACTAGTCTTTTTCTCCACTATCGCACGGAGAATGGTCTGTCTGTTTATTGTGGATAGCCACAAGTTTAACCATGACCTTCCGCTTTGTAAAAATAGAGCTCCGACAATGTCGCGTTGTATTGGTCGCGATAGGCCTCGAAACTCAATTGTTGGCAGTATAGGTACCACCTCAAATATTTGGCGGGCCGGATACCGGGAATGTCCGGCCAGCTAACGCGGGCCGGTTTCGGCCCGCGGGCCGTAGTTTGGAGACCCCTGATCTATGGAGTCTATTTACTGGTATTGTTCCTAACGGGCTGTGTGACGCCTGCCCTGTACGTGGAGAGGTCGTTCAACTGGTAGTTCTGCTGTTCATGAACGCCCACGCCCATGTCCTATTTCTACGGGATGACCGTCATCTTCATCCGGCTGCCACTTCTCGAGTGTGCTTTGCAACAGTGGTTACTTTGTCACGCTATCCACATCGCCTACAGAGCCATCAGGTATCATCCCTCACCCACCAGCCTGTAGGCTCTGCGCGCTCAGGCAGCACCCCTATTACATGGGCTGCTGGCTGAGGTGCAAGCGGGATGGAGTATCACACGACTACATGCGAGACCGGTACGACTCCAGAGCGCCGCACTTCTTAATGCTTCGATTCACTACCATGGGGGCACGTCGGGATACTTGCATGTACGTTTTGTGTTCGCGTAGCGTAATACATGCTGGTCATTCCAAGATGAAAGAGAAAACATTTCACCTGTGTGGTACCACCTACATGCCTGCCAACAACGATCGCAATCGGTCTTGTCCTTCTGGGTGTAGCTCTTTTTATGACGGTGAGTGCATAGTTAATAATGTGTTTCCTACTGTTCCACCAGTTTCTTAAGGTGCCGAGAGTTTTGCTGTTATGTGCCCTCGCTGCCTGCACTACAAGCAGTTCATATTCCCAGCAACGAGCACACTTAATAGTAAAACTCTCGGCACATTGAGAAGCCGGGTGGGTCGGTCGTCGAAATATTGTACATAAACTGGAAACAACAACTCGGTAGAAAAATCTGAAACACACTATTTTGCAGTAGCGCCGAGAAAGTCTGAGAGATCACAATAAGTTTCCCACTGACAACGTAACGTTGTAACTTGCTAGGCATCATTGATGATGCGAACATGGATGTGGTTAGTACCAGTATTAGATCCCTGGTGATGGCCTTCTCCTGGCCTAATAGTGAATAATTTGTACGCTACTTAAACATTTTGCTTTGAGAAAAAAGTGGTTTATCAAGTGTATGGAAACTGCGAGGTGCCTTACACACGAAATAAAATAAACCACATTATTTATGCAATGTTAGTCAAACCAAGCACCATAAACACTTGGAAGTTAAAATTTTCGACATCCCTGAATGACATCAAGAATGAGAGATTAGGGGAATTACGTACACACCGACACAAAGAAAAATCGCAAAAAGAAAGAATTGTGAGGCTATTCAAAGTTCACGTCATCCGCAGAATATTATATGAATGGGTCGCGTCTGTTTGTTCGAACATGTCCGAAAAAATAGACACCGCGCAATCATATAATTGATTCACCTTGTTGGGCAAGAAATCCACCACCTTCAGTAGTGCGGATGCATATTTACGTCTGACCTTTTGAAGGAATCTGGAAACAGAGAGCGTGGCAGACGTGGACGGGCACTGGGGATAGGTGGCGCTAGGTCGGAATGCTGGTTGGTCAAAGGCGTACCGAGATAGTCCGCGCAAATGTGATAAGCACTTTGTCCGAGTGGTTCAAAATGGTTCTGAGCACTATGGGACTTAACTTCTGAGGTTATCAGTCCCCTAGAACTTAGAACTACTTAAACCTAACTAACCTAAGGACATCACACACATCCATGCCCGAGGCAGGATTCGAACCTGCGACCGGAGCGGCCACGCGGTTCCAAACTGAAGCGCTTGGAACCGCACGGCCACACCGGCCGGCGCTGTGTCCGAGTGGCGCAGTGGTTAACGCAACTGCCTAGTAGGGAGAAGATCTCGGGTTCTAATCCCACTCCGGAACATATTTTCAAGCGTCGTCGCTGATTCCGCATCAAGTCCCAATGCAGCTCCACCATGAACAGCCCTCCCCCCCACCTTGCCACGCCACTTTCCACGAACACAATAAGTCACACAAATATAGTAGCGCCAATATGACGGTCCAAACCAGGTCTGCTTTAAATAGACGCTGGCCCAAAATTTTAGTTACTTCTGAGTTTGGACGTGGTGAGTTGGTATTAGTCATGGATACCTTCAAGGCGACAATCTGCACCTCACTGACTATGAACGGGGTCATGTAAAAGTTCTATGAGAAGCTGGATATTCCTTCTGCGCTACTGTAGAAAGATTTGGTAAGAATGTAGCCACTGTACATGATTGCTGGCAGCGGTGGTCACTGGAATGTATTGTCGCAAGAAGGCTGCTCTTCGGAAGGCCGCGTTGCATTACTGACAAGGGAACCTCCTCATCGCATCCCCCTCAGATTTAGTTATAAGTTGGCACAGCGGATTGGCCTTGAAAAACTGAACACAGATCAATCGAGAAAACCGGAAGAAGTTGTGTGGAACTATGAAAAAATAAGCAAAATATACAAACTGAGGAGTCCATGTGTAAGATAAGCAACATCAAGGACTACGCGAGCACAGGAGCGCCGTGGTCTCATGGTTAGCGTGAGCAGCTGAGGAACGAAATGTACTTGGTTCAAGTCTTCTTTCAAGGAAAAATTTTAATTTTTTTATTTTCAGACAATTATTATCTGTCCGTCCGACCGTCCGATGGGAGGTAACTGCGCCGCAGTATGGGGACGCTAAACCTAAACAGAAAAATTTGAAAACGTTAAAAACGTATGTGTTGACAGAGCACAGGGAAAACTGTGCGACTGTGAAACTGTTGCATTCATTTGTTGCAGTTTATGTGACAAATTCTTTATGTTTTCATCACTTTTTGGGAGTGATTATCACATCCACCAGAAAATCGAAATCGGGCAAGGTAGAAGAATCTTTTTACCCATTTCCCAAGTGTACAAGTTAGGTGGGCCGACAACATATTCCTGTCATGTGACGCACATGCCGTCACCAGTGTCGTATAGAGTATATCAGACGTGTTTTCCTGTGGAGGAATCGATTGACCTATGACATTGCGATCAAATGTTTTCGGTTCCCATTGGAGAGGCACGTCCTTTCGTCTACTAATCGCACGGTTTTGCGGTGCGGTCGCAAAACACAGACACTAAACTTATCAATGACGTCAATGAATGAACGGACAGATCATAACTTTGCGAAAATAAAAAAAGTGAACTCTGTACTCGAGGGAAGGCTTGAAACAAGTACTTTTCGTTCCGCAGCCGCTCACGCTAACCACGAGACCACGGGGCTCCATCGTTCACACTATCCTTGATGTTGCCTATCTTGCACGTGGACTAGTAAGTTTGTATATTTTGCTTATTTCTTTCATAGTTCCACACAACTTCTTCCTGTTTTCTCGATTGATTTGTGTTCAGTTTTTCAAGGCCTATACACTGTGTCAACTTATAACTAAATGTGAGGGGGGTGCGATGGGGAGGTTCCCTTGTGAGAGGAAAGACCACCGTGATCGGCGTATGACTCTGCAGCAGCAATTTGAATACCAGTTGGCACTACAGAGGCCCAACGAACTACAGCTTCGACCCAGACGCCCTGTAGCTTCTATTCTACTGACCCCAAACCACCACCATTTGCGACTTCAGTGGATCAAGCGAGAAATGATTGAAAGGCAGGGTGAAGGTCTGTCGTGTTTTTTTATGAAAGCTGGTTTCTTTCTTCTTTCCCGCGATGACCCGTGTGTTAGGAGGAGGCTACTTGAGGGCCTGCAACCTATCTGCAGTCTAGACACACTGAACGTACACCTGGAGTTATGGCCCTGACTGCGATTTCGTATGAGAACAGGAGCACTGTCGTGGTTATCCCACGCACTCCGATGGCAAATTTGTACGTGAATTTAGTGATTCGACCTGTTATGTTGCAATCCATGAATAGCATTCTAGGTTGTGTTTTCCAACAGGATAATGCTCGTCCACATACCGCTGTTCTAACCCAATATGCTCTACAGAGTGTTCTGTTGCTTTAGCTCGCTCGATGACCAGATCTGTCTCCAATCGAGCTCATATGCGACATCATCAGACGACGACTCGAACGTCATCTGCAAACAGCATTAACTGTCCCCGTATTTGACTGACTAATGCAATAGGCATGGAACTCCACACCACAAACTGACATCGGGCACCTGTACAAGACAATGTATGCATGCTTGCTTTCAACATTCTGGCGGTTACATCGGTTATTAATGTACCAGGATTTCACATTTGCAATAACAAATCTCGTGCTTACATTAACCCGGGAGTTAATCTTTTAAATATGTTACCTAGGCAAATGTATATCAGAAATTTCGTCACTCTGCACTAATTATTTTTTGCTATTGCGATTTTATTTTCGACGGTGTGTATCAAACCAACACTTTTACAGCATTTCGAAATTAAGTTATTTGCAAAGAAGCTATTATTTTTCATTATTTTAACGAAACTATACGTGCCTCCTCTGTATGTTGCCCTTCCTATTGACGGCGCGCTGCATAAATCATTCTGCCTGTCTGACGCAGCAGCAATAGCCAAACTGTACACGTCAGCGTCACTTTCCCGAATAAACCTCATTCGTTGCTGGCCTGTCACCGGCACGCAAGCAGCATTATAGGATATTTCGTCATACATTTCAACTTCATGTGATACGAGTTCAAAGCGCTACTAACCCGAATAGCAGAGTCTTTCTGCATAAATGCTAAAGTAGTTTTTCTCTCCTGGTATTAGGAAATACACACTGAATATTTGTAGCATCATTTTCCGGATCTTTTGGTATAATACTGCTACAAGTGTGTAAGCAGATTAAGCAGATTACGCCGATGTAGAGAGTGTCATAATAGGACATACTTCTGCTTCCACAATAGACCTGTCTGTTATTGAACTTTCCCATCAACTGGCCAAAAATTTTGGTTGAGGACGATAGCAGTAACAAACTACTGTTTCGAAAAGAGATTCGTTGCAGCTATTTTATTAGATTTCAATTACTAAGCAGCTACAGCTTTGATTGGAACAATCGTGCGTAAATCATTTACATTTGCGTTCATGTTTGTTGTCAGAAGAAAAGCTCCAATAGGAGATGTGTCAGATAAGTCGTGTTGAGCTGTTTGTTTCAGCTAAGTATCCCGTAAAACGTCAAATGCCAGCCGTGAGGAAATCAGAGTGTGGTGTCACCGCCAGACACCACACTTGCTAGGTGGTAGCTTAAATCGGCCGCGGTCCATTTAGTACATGTCGGACCCGCGTGTCGCCACTGTGTGATCGCAGACCGAGCGCCACCACAAGGCAGGTCTCGAGATACGGACTAGCACTCGCCCCAGTTGTACGACGACTTTGCTAGCGACTACACTGACGAAGCCTTTCTCTCATTTGCCGAGAGACAGTTAGAATAGCCTTCAGCTAAGTCCATGACTACGACCTAGCAAGGCGCCATTAACCGTATCTGAAGATAGTCTTATTTGTATTATCAAGAGCGATGTACCACAAGGATGGAATAAAGTTAAGTATTCGAGGAGCTGCATACTTTTCTTATTAGAATTCACTACTTATCCTGTTCCAGAATTCACGCCCGTCTGCGTTAGATAGCGTGCCTTTGGGCCTCCTCTATCTACAAGGTGTTGGCACATTTGCCAACACATCACAGAGAGGGTATGCTAATAAAGGAAACATTAATTTCTCAGCATAAATAAATATGTGACGGAAAAGACATGGAAAGGACTGCGAAAATAGCCAAAGAAAAAGAGGAAGATAGATATGTGCCATTAAAACTTTTAATTTGTCACCATATTCAAGCTTCAATTCAACAATCACTGTGACCGCCAATCTTGATTCATCTAGTGAATTATTCCCTGTGATCCAACTTTTTAAACTTTTTTCGAAGGTACAAAAATAGTGTATGTGCACACTGTAGTTCACAAAAACGTCAAAGAAAATCAAAAGTAATAGCTTAAGCTGATATAACATTGCCATTCCAAGTATCTGAAACAGAAGTCTATAGAGGAGACACATTAAGTAATGTAAATAAAACATAGTCTACTTAGTAGTCTCCTGGGCCTTGATTTAGCGCCGACTATTTGTGAAATGAATAATCTGGAACTAGGTCTTTGTGGCTGTATCCTGTTCAGTGGGAAATGCAAGTAGATTCCTCAGATGTAGACATAATCCAAGGGCAAGATACATCTTGTTTTTCACTGTGAGTCAGTGCTCGCCTGTTCACGAGAAATCACAGCTACTCTGTGCCTGCCCTCCTCCCTGCCGAGCCACTGTACTCATACGAAACGTTGGTTGCATGTAGAAGAGCGCGCAGGTCATGCTAGATTAAGAGCCAGTTATCGACATGTCTTCTAGTCAAAGTCAAGATACTGACAATACCACAGTTAACAAAACACTTGTCGTCAGTCTGATGTATGAGCACATAAATGTGTTACAACAATCTAGAATGCCGAAAGTAGTGTCATAAAAGAAGAATGAGTGGTATACTGTTGTACAGGAATATTCCCACGCAACTGGGAAACAGAACAGTGATGCACAGCTTAATAAGCAGCCAAATAAAAAAGAAGAGCCAAATAAAAAAGGAAAACGATGTGAAGAAAACGGGAGACAACCCATCAATCTTAAAGATTATGAAAAATATTTGTTGGTATTGCTATGGTAGGAAGATAATTCTGTTAGGAAGGTTCCAGGAGCTATGTGGGTTGGTGTCAAGTACATATCAAGCACTGCAGAAGACAGTGATGGCAATTAAGAGCAGAGGGATATGTCTTATGCAGGTATGTGCACAGATTTTGCTCCTGTTGTGGGGTGGTATGTTGATTTTCATATTAATTATCATAATTTATAGGAGGAAATTGCAATTGTTGTAAATATTGTTCACCATCTTTCACGAGAGCCTAGCAACTATTTCTGTGGGCAGCCAGAAAGCGATAGAGAACATACTGACCCTAGGTCCCAGTCTTCCAGTCCACAGTCTTGTCCATCCCACTGGAAGAAATGTTTCTATTCTCTATTGCTCAGTGGGATCAGGACTATGGTTATAAATGAAGATTTTGAGTTCTAATTGACACATATATTTGGTAAAGTTTCTCACGCACAACATTGTAATATTCTTTACGTTCTTATCGGCAGTAAATCACTAGTTCAGGGGCGACCTCTACGGTAAGTTCCTACTAAATTGTCTTTCACCCTGACTACTGAGAATCAAAATAAATGCTCGCCACAAAAGTGGAAAATAATTGTCACCACTTGCCACGCGGATTTGTTAACATTACGGGCGGCACACTAACAGTTACTTTTGCGAAATTTGAGCGATCCAGGATGGTGTACAGTTCATTATCTATTATTACTGAAAATAAGCATTTTGTAACAGCCTGTCTCTGACGTCATCCAAGGCAGCTCGTAATCCGGCGTTTGACTAACACGGATATTACGGTGGCTGGCAGTGAAGTGAAGCCTAGTCTTGCCTCTCGGGCTGTATTTATATATGTGGCGCAGCGGACGGCCAAGGGAACACCTGCTGTCATCCGACCTATGTGCACGGTAGTACTCTCTAAAAGGCAGCTTTCTCGGACCCACAATATTTCATAACAATGTTATGAATTTGGAATCTTCATAAGTTTTGCATGCATGTAGGAAAGTTGGTTAAAATCAGAGAAAAAGTTTTAGCACGCCTGCATTAAAACTGTCTTTCAGAATTTTTAGAATAGAACTGACAGTGGAACATGACCTCTGAACTACAACTTTAAGAGATCTTGTATTGGTTGTTATTAACATCAAGCTCCGAAAACTTGTTATAGCTGTATTATTTAATAGATTCCGTCACATGCTGTAACCAAAACTTCCTAGCATTAATACAACAAATACTTAATCTACTACAAATAAGGATGTTTACGTTCCAAATTTAGTTCTCAGTAAATTACTCGAAAGCTATTAGAGGTAGCTTAATGGGGTCACGTAGCTATTTGTATGTTGAACTGAAGCGTCATACAGATTTTCACGTTTCTAAGTCTAATATTCAGCGCCTTCAATTTTTCTTAAAACCGTAGATTCTGACCAAAATATTGCTTAAACACGTTGAGAGTTGTACCAGTTAATTTTGACATACATCTGTACATTCTGACCAATTTCCTAGCTTTATTATTTAGCGCCACTTACTTTTTCTTAAAATGATGTATTTACGTTTAATATTGACCTAATCAACCTGAAACTTGACAGTTCAAACATTATTACACTAAATTAAATGTTGACCAAGATTGAAAGGAACTTTAACTTTTAATTTCATTCTTAATTGCAATACTTGTGTGCTACGCACAGATGCGTTATGGTGACATGGAGCTACTAACAGTGAACTGGGGTAAGTCCTGGAAAACTCGCTCTCTTCTGTATCTTTCAAACGATACAGCGCTTGTTTCGCCACACTGTGAAAGCAAAATCAGCAACTTTACCATACTTTAGACCTAGAATGGTAATTCTTGTGCCATATGAAACAGAGGAAACAAAAGACTTGCCCTTCAGCAACTTCAGAGACTTATATTGTTGAAACAAGTGGAATTACAGAACGAAAAGCAAAAGCTAGAATAAATAACAAAGGACAAATCTGCTCCAATAGATTATCAGTATAAAACACAAATATCATATTGTCAAATGTTTGTATCATCATATCCTCTCAATTCCTTTGCTTATTATCTGCGAGAAACAAAAATACAATTACTACATTTTACTTATCCTGTTGTAATTACGTGACTTTCAGTATAATTGCACTGCTTTTATGTTGATTATTACTCTTGAATAGTACACAGTTAAACAAAAAAAAAAACGCCTAAATGAATCGTAGCATTTCCTGCCACTTCTGATCACCGGGAACCTTGCTTTCACTAATTTCCAGCCGTCTGACGGTAGGTTCGTTATTCACCAGGACTCTCACTTTCGTCATCCTCTTCTTTTTCTTCTTCTTCTTCTTCTTCTTCTTCTTCTTCTGTGTCTCTCCCGTCCTTAAAATTATACTGTATGTGATCCTTCAGGTGCTTGCAGATGTTGTGCAGCACGCGGACGTTTCTATTAGGTTGGGAATTCTCTCTAAAGGAAGTCTTACACATTTATCGATGATCGGAAATCGTTACGGCAATGAGAGCAGAGGAATGTGTCTTACGCAAGAACGTGCCCAGTTGTTTCTGTGGCAGCAAAACCGACAACCTCAACACACATTCGACCTAGAATAACGAATGTCTCTCCACTATCGATCGTTCTTTCTGTGGCACGGACCAAACTGAATAGTTGCTGATCAGTATTTCTTGCTGGCTTAAATGAAGTTGCTAACCATGGAGATATTCCAAACCCTGAATCATCGAGTAAGCAAACATCCCTGTTGTACCCTGAAATAGTATTGCTAATTGTGTTACATCTCCATATTCTAGTAACATGCACACTGCCAGGCCATTTTCCTCTTATTTTAGCAAATTTCTCACCAGTGTCTACGGTGGTGTGGACATTAATAGAGTCATAAACTTTGCGATAGATGTAGTTCTTACCATGTAATGCCGGTTTTTTATTTTCTCTATGGATACAATCCAAAGCCCTTATTACATTTGGTAGTAGAAATATTTTTTCCCCATTCTAGCTTAGCTATATTAATTTCCTGTGTTTTAGACGGAAATCGAATCAGGTTGTGAATTTTTAAAACTATCTAATCCATGACATCGTTCGCCGATTTACATATTTTTGTCTGGTCAATTCTAAAACGCTCGGGAACATGTAAGTGGAGTCCATGACCGCGTACACAACAGAGAAGTACCTCCATCCGTGTTCGAGAAGCAAAGGCTCCTCCACATGTTTCATTTCGTAGTAGCATAAATTCCACAGTTAAAAAGTCCACGTTTTCAGTTTCAAATCGTAACAGCTCTTTATATCTATTGACATCCCTCCAGATCTGATGTCATTTCTCACGTTTGAGCGGCAGGAACATCGACATAAAACAGACTGGGCATGCCTCACTTTCTTCTTTCGAGAAACCTATATGTATCTGAATGAGAAAGCTAGAATCTATTCTTTATTTATAGCTAAAGTCCAACCCGTCCAGAAAATACAAGATACATATTCGCATATTACAATCCACAACGATTATTCACATACAACTCAGATATATATTAAAATCGTGCAAGACTTAGCTACCGCTCGTTTTCATTCGCATTACTCGTTATGGAACCCTTTTAGCTAGTGCAAACATTGGGTAATTCATTAAACTGGAAAGCAAGGTTGTATATTTCGTTTTAAAGTAATCTGTTATCGCTAACAGAAACTTCAGGAAAAGAAAATGTGACGCTGAAAGAACTTTACAAACAATGGCAAATTAGGACCATACCAAACTTCGTGTCGATAATATAGTACATATCTAAATATAGAGTATCTGTGGCATTATTAGGTGAACCTCAAAGAAACTTTGGACATTTCGTCTACAAGTAGGTAGGATAAGAAACAAGTGTGAAATTTAACTTCCGTGATCACATTAAAAATGGAGAACGATCTCAGATTGCACAAGGACGGGGCAGTAAATCGACCGTGAGCTTTTTAACTAAGTCAGAAAATGACATAAAAGCATTACTTACGCGATTTTATGTTAGTTATTGACAATTATTTTATTAATTTTTAACAATACTTCTTTACGTGTTTCGGTTAAACCAGTCATTGGAATCACATTACAACAATTTCGATACACTAAAACTCGTCAAATTTCCATGTGCAGTGGGCCTGTGAGCTAGATGACACGTTTATATGTCTACATAAATACTCTGCAAGTTACTGTACAGTGCATGATGGAAAATGTGTTGACGTTTTTCTTCATCTGATTCTGATAATAATTTAATCCTGTAAGAGTAAATGTGTACAGCTAAAGAAAATCTATCTAGATTAACCTTTCAACTAAACGTTACCGGAATAAGTCTCAAACTTTTTTGCTAAACAGAAGATCGCCGAACCAGTTGTTTGAAGCCCACTTCTTTCGAATGCCACTTGCCATAATGCATTGGTTACAACTAAAAATACTTTGGTAAAACTCGATTAGAATATTGCCTTCCTTTCCAAATTCCACGTGGTAAACGAACATGCAAGCCTTAAGCACGGACAGGGGGGGTAAAATATCGGAGAGTGCAGGTGCTATTACGAACAAACGCCGTTATCGGAAGTGCTTTCCAGCGCGGCATATTTCCTGGCTGCGGCTTTGCCGGAGGGACTTCCAATACACGCGCTGCCAACTTCGTAACTCTCCTGGTTGGCCGTTTGTCGTCTTGTTTATGATTTCACTTTTGTTCACGCCAACACATTTTTATCGCATAAACTTTTTTGATTTCACTTCCGTTTCGCTAAAAGACATTTTTCACGTGAACTTTATGCACGAATTTATAAGCCCTCGTTGTACTATAGGCAGGCAACACAACTTCCCTTTTCCAACACTGTCCCTGGTGAAATCGACATTTAAGCCTCACGAAAAGTAGTGCTGTTGGTGGTCACTGGAGAAACGAATTTCTATGGCGGTTGTTGGTATCTGAGCACGCAAGGGTCGTTGCAATAATCTTCGCTCGTTTTGGTAAGTTCAAATGGTTCAAATGGCTCTGAGCACTATGGGACTTAACATCTATGGTCATCAGTCCCCTAGAACTTAAACCCAACTAACCTAAGGACATCACACTACACCCAGTTTTTGATAAGTATAAAGGCATATTTCTTTCTGTTTGTTAGAAAAACACATAGATTTGCAAATGGCGTTATAAGGAAACAAGGAATAATTATTTCAGGAAAGTCATAGCATCCGGTAACATACTTACTTGACAGTATGCGGAAAGACAGGGCGTTTCTCATCTGTTTTTTAACTATTTACCACTAATTTATACTATGGCCGAAACTCTCAGTTTTATCTAGCTTATGTTGCTATCGATGCTCTCAAATTGTTAACAGAAGTACAACGTAACTTAATATTAAAAATGGGGATGAATACTCGAGAAAATATTGTCAGCAATGACAGCTATATAAAGGAAAAATAGCTTTTGTAAACACAAAAAATAAAAGGGCCTCTGATAATCTGCAGGATACACGAACAGTGAAATTATAAATGTCAGGGAAGACAAGTTCTTAGCTGAGCTATTTCAAAATTTTATTAGAGGTCATACACATTTCTGAACTGAGGCGTTGAAGAAAAAAAAAATCAAAATGAGGGGGTGCGGTAAAACGTTCAGATCCTTGGATAGTTTTTCGGTTTTTACTAAGCCTACGAATAACGTTTCAGCTTAAACTTGTGACGGCTTGAGACACCAAGAAAAATAACTGAACATAAGCAGAATTAGTGAAGCCGGAGTCGGAGATTCGAATTATGTAAAGACTTGTAGGTGACAGTAGAAACTATGGTAAAGTAACAGATCAGCAATTTCTTGTTTCTCAGTAGAAACTTTTATCTAACGTTAAGTACGGTAGCTGTTGAAATTTACAGAATCAATTTGCATGGATCACAATGCCGACAGCGCAGGATTACAGCAACTACGTACCAGGTGATTGTAATTAAAGAGCAGCTACTCACAGGGGTCCAGTGTGGACTGTAATTAACATGTGGCAGTGAAACTTGGTGGTTATGCTAATGTATGAACCCGGAACAGATTCACGGTGAGAAAAACATAGTTCCAGTTTTTGCCACCAAGTGAAAATCTGGCGCTTCGAATGCAAGAAAGACGTATAGAAATGTTTTCATTTATAATGGATTAGGAACGGGTAGTGGGCAGAAAAGGAGAAAGAGAGAAAGGTTAAATGTTGATTTCATTATTAACCGTCGCTAACGCAATTTGTTAAGCATGAGCATTGGAGACGTCAACGAGATGCTCCTTCCGTAAAACGATGTGATCAACGGCTGCTCGCAGCAGTTCTGGTGGAGTCTTCCTGTGTACGGGCCTTCAGACCGGGTGGAGACCGAACGAGTCCCTGGTACACGGGATCTTTTAGATATCCCCAGATGCTATATTCACATGGATTTACGCCAGCTGGCCAGCCAGAGTGGCCGAGTGGTTCCAGGCGCTACAGTCTGGAACTGCGCGACCGCTATGGTCGCAGGTTCGAATCCTGCCTCGGGCATGGATGTGTGTGATGTCCTTAGGTTAGCTAGGTTTAAGTAGCTCTAAGTTCTAAGGGACTGATGACCTCAGAAGTGCAATATTCCTGCTTCCGTGTCTATAGTTCCATGAAGTTCCGATAGACGCCTGCGCTATACGTAATCTTCAACATGTCGTCTGTACGTGGGTTCCAAGCAGAGAGCTGTCCCTGCATTTCTTTTGGCGGAAAACCAGACCATCGCAGCTAACCATAGACGCTTGCAGAATGTCTACGGAGAGCTGATAATGAATGAAAACACAGTGAGTCGTTTTGGGTGAGGCGTCTGTCATTACTGCAACAAGGTCGTGCATACCTATCCTATGTCGTTTGTGTCGACCTGCCATACACAGCTGTGACTCTTGTGATGTTGGGGCGTGCGGACACTCTCATTCGAAGTGATCAATGGATACCAATGATACACCCCGCTACACAACAGGACATCTGTGTTGGTGGTGCTGACACACTCGTCCACCACTTTGGGTACTCAAAGGTGTGTGCCCGTTGGTTCCTCGCCGCCTACGCACCTTCTTTGGCCCAATGAAGGGTGGATTGAGAGGGAAGCAGTGGGTGGATGATGGAGATGTTATTGATGCAACAACACGTTGGCTTCGACGTCGACTGGTACCATGCGAGCGTACAGGCCCTCCGAGTAAGGCGGCGTAAGGTCGTAGCGTTGAAGGGATATTATGTTGAAAATAAGTTTTCTGTAGCCAAAAGAGTGGGGAACGATGTGGGTACCGCCGCGAAAAATTCTGAGACTATATCCTGATTTATGATTATTGTTGTTCCTTCGTGCGGTAGAGAGTTTAGGAGCAATTCAGACTCTATTTATTAATCCACTCGGCCAACATAATGTATTAATTAAGTCGCACAGTCAATAGTTAGCGTACAAACGGACCTATCAGAGGAAAAGACTGACTGAATTCCAAAGCAAATGTTCCACTAACACATGGCTGGCTAGCCAAGACCGCAGATTTAAACTAAAAAAAGTTAGGCTGAAAATAAAATAAAAAGAGACAATCTTCATATGTACACTAAAGAATTTGCTGAGGAAAGATAATAGTAATTAAAATATAATAATTTGAGGGTATCAGAAGATAAAGCTCCAAAAATTATAAACGGAGGTTATGACAGTGAGAAAAACAACGTACACACATCGTTCAGCAGTGAGTATCGACAGGATGTGGCAAGTGGTCTCAAGCAGTTACGTTATTTCTTGGACGTAGTTGGTGGTTCATTATTTCTGTAAGTATATTAATGTTTACGGACTGTACTTCGTTTGATTTGGGACACAATGTCGTGCAGGAGCACTGCTAACGATCACACGATTTTCTGTGCACGCTCGTGACACTGTTACAGGTCGCTAAACAAGAATAACCCACTTGTTATTGAAACTTTACTGACGCATCTTAGTCTTTGCCCAGGATCAGAATATTACAAACAAACTTAATACAAAATATCAAACTGTAGCTCTGTCACAGGTGATAAATGTTTGTACTAAAGGGTACCTTTACCAGAGAAAAGGACTGTAAAATTTCGCTCATTTTGTGCTCTTTAGTAGGGAGGAAAAAAAGCTTTCCTCTAAGTTGCTTGGTTGGGAAAGTCAATACGTTTGCCGGCGGTATGATAACGCCCCGGAAGGTAATATTTTTTATGGCTGGAGTAGGTAGGTGAGGGAGGGGAGGTCTCATTAACTAGCTGTGCATCGCCCCGGTGGCCAGTTTGTTGGTAGTGGGGCGGTGGGATCGTGGGCCGCTGTAGAAGGGGAGGCAGAGGTAGAGGCAGCTCGTGGGAGGAGGGTGTTATCTGCTGCGGCTGCGGAGCGGACAATGTGCGAATCAGCAGCAATTGTAGCCAGCAGATGGCGCGCGCCGCAATTTGTCGCCCTAATCGGCTCAGAGCACGTCTCGCCGCGAGACTCAGTCCCCGCTCAGCAGCTGCGACTCTCCGTGAATTAACGAGTGCCGTCTGTCTGTCTGTCTCGCTAGAACAGTCAGATGGGCCTCTGTCCCCATTCCGATCTGCAGCTCAGCATCACACACGCCAGGCGCATCCGTTAAGTGAGCATCGTCTCATTCCACCACCCTACAGACGAATAATCCGCCGTTTCCGCGAACTACAACCCTTCCCGCACCATCTCACTGTCGTACACAACCATGACATCCATCTCACTGCTCTTGTGCTGTTCCCCTCGAAGGCTCGTTTCAAGCACCGTTCCAAGCCAGTCTACCCTATGCGAGAATGTTCATATTTGCATAACTACTACGACCTGCATCCAGAAAAATACAAACTTTGTCTCTACCACGTAGAATTCGTAATAAAATGACATGACGGTTTCATGAACGTGATTACATCTTCTGGTAAAATATACAAGAGTCTTCAAAAACCATAATACTTTAAAAAGGTAGAAAAGTGAAATGGAAGGATTAAATTATCTCTGTCTCGCTTTACACTGAGTCCTCTTCATATCCTGCTGGGACCCTTGAACCGACACATTTGCATCCTTCTCCACTTCATCTTCTTCCAACGCCCAGCACAATCACCAACTCTCGGGACGTGTTTACTGGGAATGATTATCCACGAACGATCCATTGTTAAAAAGATTTTTCCGATTGAAACAAACTTGTAAATAACCTTGGAATGAAACGTCGTCCTGCAATTCTGAAAATGAGATAAAGACAGTTTACTTTAAATATTGACGTCTAATGTTGTTTAGGCTTTGCACGCTACTTACGGTAGTCCACATTACTGGGAATGATTATCCACGAACGATCGATTGTTAAAAAGATTTTTCCGATTGAAACAAACTTGTAAATAACCTTGGAATTAAACGTCGTCCTGCAATTTTGAAAAAGCGTTAATTGCAGTAGCTTGATTTACTTTAAACATTTATGAAAGACAATGAATTTACGAAGTTGCGAACATATTTTTTTTATGTCAGTTTTACAAGACGCTAATAGCTTTGTGTGTAACTGCACTATTCCTCAACTAAAAACTAGATAAGTATGTTTCCTTGATAGAAATATTTTTCTGTCTTTCATTACTATGACGTATTCTCTGATTTCGTCTAATCGGCGTCGGATTCGTTTCGAGGCATTGTGAATCTACATTGTTGTACAGCTGTATTCTCAAGATACATATCACTCTGGTATAGTAAGAGCAAACTGTTTAAAATAAAAAAAAATTAATTGTAAGATGGACAAGCGTTACTTGGAGGAGTTGCTTTTATATTTATGCGTATGACTTCTAAAATACGAGCTGTGCGTTTTCCTATCAGAAAATGACATTCCTCTTTCTTGCGAAGTAGAAAGCATCTCGATTACGTATTTCAGTCTAATTGTTGCTTGTTTGTATTATCTTATAGTTTATTTTTCCAGCTTTTTAGTAGAGTGTCTTACACTATTGGCATCATACGTTAGGTAAGTTACGGATGCAGTCGATCAATCTTTGGCAATACATTCGTTGCCTATTTAGACTGGCTACTGTATTACTCTTAAAACATTTCTCAACGAACTGGAATGCTGGATATAATTGCCCATTACCTTCCAAGTAAAATGGTGATACCTTTGACACATTACATCAATTTTTTTGCGTGCAGTGGAGTTGTACGTGTCGCTTTGATGATGTGACAAACCTTGCATGACAGTCTGTTAACTAACTCAGTAGCCCACAGTTTTTTATTTTTTTATTTTTGTCAGTACGTTGTTGGTTGGTAGGAACGGTGTATATGACGAGTAGGCCGGTGTTTGTATGACGCCGTGCTCCGCCTCGTAAACAAGCCCTCGCCGCCGGTCTGCCCTGTATTATCTCTGAGGCTGAAGTTCCGCCCGCCTGCCGCAGTGGTTCATGGTCCGTGAAACGGCTCCAGCCCACCCACCTCCCTGCTGCCCCCCTCCCCCTCCCCCTCCCCCTCCCCAACGACTGCGTCACCGCAGCAGACGACGTCTCTTTCGGCGTAGCCAGCCCGGCGTTTCCTCTGCGACTATGGCCTCTCAAGATCTCCTATCTCGTTTCACAAGGCCACAGGCGAGGGCGTTGACTCCCATCTTTAGCTGAGCTATTTATACCATTATTTTTCCGTGCGCTATTTCCTAGTTTTTCCTTCGTCTATCACGAAAACAGTGAATTATGTCTGAAGTACCACACCGTTGCTCTGTGCAGACAAAGTTTACTCTGCGGTTGTTTAGTTCCTTATCCTGTTTCGAATGACAGACAGAGCGACGTAACACGGCGGTTGACACTGAGGTTAGCTCCGAAAAGGATATTTTCCATGTCTTTTGTCATCCTTCCCGGCTGTAAGGTATTGATGTTCTACTTGCTTCCTTCCGTAAGCCTCAGTGTGGTACGTGGTAAGCAAGATGAAGTTCCCCCGAAGCATACAACACACGCTGCGTTACGAGCTTGCTACGTACCACACATGTACCATATTGTTAGCTATCCACAACTGCCGGAGGCGATAGCTATTTAAACTACCACCGTTAGTAACGCAGGGAGGGTCTGTTAAATCGCCAAATATGTGTAGTAGTAGTAGTATGGTATTCTGCCTTACAGCAGGTCTTGTCATGGGTTAAGCCTCTTCCACTTTTGTCTGACCATAGCCAGTCTTTTCATTTCTGAATATTTGTCTCCTTTGATATTGTCCAGCATTTGAGATCTTCTCTTTCCTCTTCCCCTTTTTCCCTCCACCGTTCCTTCTATTCCTTCCTTCAATAAACAGTCCCTCCTAAAACAATGTTCAGTGCAGTTCCGTGTCCTGTTTCTGATGACTTTCAGTATGTTTCTTTCCTCTCCAACTCTTGCTTAATACTTCTTCATTCCTTACTCGGTCTTCCCATTTCACTTTTTCCATTTTTCTCCATATCCACATCTCTAGTGCCTCCAATCTTCTTTCATCTTCCTTCCTCAATGTCCAGGTCTCCGCACCATATAGTGCAACGCTCCAGATGTAACATTTGGCATGTCTTGTGTAGATTACGCTCTAAAAATTATGTTACAAGTGAAATGCTATAAGACGGCAGAGACATGCCTTATTTCAAAAGCACTATCCGGCAAATGTTACAAAAACACAGACTACTCCACTCTCACTCCATAAGAGACTGCAGACAAAATGATAAGTTAACAGCGACATACATAAGAAGGAGAAACAACGATCGTTCTAATCTGCAGGTCACATAATATTTGATTTATTAGAGCAATTTCGCTCAGACGCGAACATCCTTAAGTTTTCATTGCTCTCGTGACAACGCGTAAGATGTTTAAACCACCGTTGTTTAAAGCACAGCTTGTTACCACCTTCAACAAAGTGTTGTGTTTAAACCCCTAGCGTATTAACGCCAGGGCAATAAATACCTGAGAATGCTCGCCTCTGACGAGCGAAACTACTCCGATAAATCATATAATAGGTGTCACGTGTCATCTTATCCGTAATGAATGGAAGTACACTGTCTGTACGTTAGTTAAAACGACATGCGTTCAGTAGGTAATGCAGCACTCTTTTTCTGAATGCAAGTTCGTTTTATTCAGGATTCGTTGCGCCACCTTACTGGGAGGGCCTGTATGCCCGCATGGTATTACTCCATTGGTCGGCGTCGGAACCACCGTCTTGCGGCATCAATAACCTGCCCAGTGTTCAAATGGCTCTGAGCACTATGGGACTTAACATCTGAGGTCATCAGTCCCCCAGAACTTAGAACTACTTAAACCTAACCAACCTAAGGACATCACACATATCCATGCCCGAGGCAGGATTTGAACCTGTGAACGTATCAGTCGCGCGGTTCCGGACTGAAACATCCAGAACCGCTCGGCCACCGCGGCGGGCTATTACCTGCCCATCATCCACGTACTGCTTCCCGTGGAGTGAGTTTCTCATTGGGACAAACAGATGGAAATCAGAAGGTGCGAGATCCGAGCTGTAGGGTGGATGAGGAAGAACAGTCCAGTGAAGTGTTGTAAGCTCCTCGCGGGTGCACAGACATGTGAGGGGTCTTGCGTTGTCGGGGAGAAGAAACAGTTCGTTTGCATTTTTCTGACGAGGAACACACTGAAGGCTTTTCTTCAATTGCCTGAGGGCAGCCCAATACATTTCATAGTTGATCATTCCTCCGTGAGGGAGGACATCAGATAACCCCTTCAGAGTCCCAGAAGACTGTCGCCATGACTTTACCATCTCATCGGGCAACTCTGAACTTTTTCTTAGGAGAAGAGGTGGTGTGGCGTCACTCCACGGTTTGCCGTTTTGTTTCCGGTTCGAGGTGTTGAACCCATATTTCAAGGCCTGTGATGATGTTCAACAAAAAATTGTCACGATCGGCCTCGTTATGCGGAGCAATTGCGCACACATTGTCCTTCACTGTTCTTTATGGTCTTCTGTTGGTCGGAGAGGAACCCAGCGGGCCCACACTTTTGACTACCTCAACTACTGGATGGGCGCGTCAGCAATTTAAACAGAGACTTCCAGTTTAGCAGAGGGTTGTTCGATTCTCCGCCGCAGATCACCTCGGATAATAGCGCCCGCACGTTCGAGCATTGCAGGAGTTACCGCTGTTTGCGGCCAGCCGGCACGAGGGAGATTGAAGAAGCTTATTGCGATATTGTGATCACGACAGACGCCTCGCCCAACGACTCATCGCGCTTTTGCTCACTGCCAGGTCTCCGTAGACGTTCTGCAAGAACCTATGAACATCTGCGATGCTCTGGTTTTCCTCCAAAAGGAACTCAGTGACAGCTCTCTGCTTGGAACGCACCTCCGTTACAGACGAAATTTTGGAGGCTACCAATAGCGCCGCCACCTATTGGAGCTTCATGAAACTACAGGGGCTGAAGCAGGAATATTCCTCGATGTCGCCCAGCAAATTCCGCACTTTGTAACCTAAACTGGTCGAGGGAAAGAGAAGTGTGATATTATTTATTCACTCAAGGATAGCAATACGTGTGGCCTAAAATTCAACTAAATGACTGACAGATATCTTCAACAAAATTGTTGAAGAAGGAAGGATTCCAGCTGACTCAGCATCTAGTAAACCAGTTCTAGTTTCGAAGCATACAGTAACTATCGCCTAATACTTCTTCTATCACAATTAGAGTCTTTGAAAACGATAAAAGGCTCTGATAAATTATCAGTCTCAACACCAGTCGTTGTGAATTCGTGATGTGGTGTCGAATGCTATTTATGCTGTCCGCCTGCTTCTTGAAAAAACCGTCGGGATTCAACGCACGTCTACCTTTCCTTCCTGATCTAGAAAAGACCTTCGACCAAGTGCCACATAACTTGATTTGGTTTGCCCAGCACGGGCATGGAATATTACATTCCTGAAGAACTACACTGCTGGCCATCCAGAACGCAGCACCAAGAGGTACGGGTGATGCCACAGCCAGATTGGTTTGGGAGATAACACCTATACAAAGATCACATTATTGAAAGCATAACCCACTTGAAGTGAGGAAGATGATGAAATCAGAACTGAGTGTAGTCGCCATGGCCGGCTATAACCGCTGCTACACGCCTCGGCATTGAATCAAACACGGCCTGGAATTGCCGGTATGGTACAGCAGTCCATGCTGCCTCCACATATTTCCAAAGTTGATCTGGTGTAGCAGCGGGCGCTATTTCCGAAGCCAGTGTTCCGCTATCATTGACAGACGTTTACGATAGGAGAGATATCGGGAGAACAGGGATGCCAAGTCAGTAATGCAATCATAAAGGAGACGAAGTAGTCTTGATCATCATTAGCCACGTGTGGTCGTGAATTAATGTTGTAATGCGGGCGTCGGCAAGCTCCGAAGGTTTGGGAGGACAATGGGCTTAGAACGCTTGTGAAATGAAACGTTGGCTCGTTAGTGTGCCGGCAATCAGTACTAGGGGGATGCGGGAGCGGAAACCAGTATCACCTCAAACCACAATACCGGGTGCTGGACCAGTATGGCAAAGCATCTGGCAACAGTTCAACAGTCTCTCATCACGGTGTCTCCAGACTATAATTCGACCATAGTGGTGGTGGAGGCGGAATCGGAATTCAACGGTAAGAAAATGTCGCTCCCTTCGGTTGTACATGTCCGTCGTTCAGCGCACCATTGGCGGCGCCAACACCTGTGGCGCTGATTCAGCAGCGGACGCCTTGTGAACAGCCCACTCTGAAGCAGATGACGTCGAAAGGTACGCACAGAACAGTGCTCGTTGCGCAACAGACCGGATTTGTTGTGATATAGTTCGCGATGTGGCAGAGCGAGCCATCACTGCCATCTCCACAATGAGTCATCACGTGCGGTGGTGCGACGAGATGGATGGATTCGGTACTTCCGGTCCGCCGTTCCCTCCTTGATCCCCATCGCAGTTGCTTGGTTCCGTCCGGCACAATCACTGATTTCTCTGAAGGATAATCCACAATCCCTATAGGTAACGATTCTTCCTCGATCTAACGCCGAAACGTGCACGAAAGATGCTAGCTGTCTTCTAGGAGGCACACTGAAGAGCTTTCGCAAAGCAACGGCACGAAAGATCTATTCCAATACGTCCACACGGCCTTTTTTTTTTTTAAGGTTGGAGCTCCTCCACAGCTACTCCGACGTAATGACTATTTCAATAGACCAAGAGACGTACTGTCACCTCCGTGTTGTTAGTTGCAAATCGAGGAGTTCACGGAATGTGGGGCTTTGATACTACCTGTGCTTCCGGGTAGGATTACCCACTAAGACAGGCCCATCGAAGTGATTGACGTGGACGGAAAGTGATGAAGAGTAGCGGATTAAAGGACATAGGAAAAAATGCCAAGGGGAAAAAACGTCTGGGACAGTCTGGAAGGGTAGTAAGAGCAGTAGCGGATTTTCTTGCTATCTGCAACAAATCTTGTAAAGGTATCGTTAGTGAGTGGTTGGATATCGTGTAGTACTCGGGCCAGTATCGTAGTTTAGGTTTGTCGTATGTTTATCAATCAGAATCGACGTATGGTACTGCTGAGCTGTACATCAGCGATGTCTCCTGGTCCAGATGTAGCGTTTGTGTACCTGTAAAAGCCATATTAGTGATCGATTGGTCAAAGAATAGATCGCACATTGCAGGAGATTGTATGGATTCTTGTTGTGTTTAGAGTGTAAAAGTCGACTTCCCTACTGTGTCTGGTTGGACAGCTATGTGATTTATCTGACAGTGCTAGTGATGCAGGCGTTTGTCGTCAATTGCGTTGTTCGTGTGCCTAAGCTTTTCATAGGTGGTTATGAGTAGTAGGCAGATGAGAGCATCAGCACAACTTTGATATCAAATTGATATGCAAATTAATTAAATTGAGCAATTAATCCCCCCACGACCTCGCACCCCCCCCCCCCTGATCATGTCCACCCCAACCCCCAGCCTCCCTCCTCACCCTCCCCCACCTCATCACATCACCATGTGACCTATGGGCTGCAGTTCCGAATATTAGAGTAGTTTCGAATTTTAGCAGGAATTTCGAATTCTCGTGGCAATTTCTTTGTCCCAGGGCTGTGCTGGCATCCCACCCCACCCGCCAGCCGGGAATTGGCAGAAAATTAAAAGTGGCTGTGCCCTTTCCAGAATTCGAACTCTGGTCCTCCAGATGGAAAGCCCAAGTGCTTCTTCCCCCCCCCCCCCCCCCGACACAAAGGAGCTGTTCACATGCAGGAGAGGAAGGTTAGGTTAGTGTACATTATTTATTTTGGTCAGGAAAATGAAGTAAAGATAGATCACAATTAATCATAAGGATCAGGCCTAATTACACAACTATATACATAGTGTTACTCAAGGATGGCCTAAACTAGCAGCAAAAAGTTTACAGTACCACTCGAAACTAGTGATAGGCACACTCAAACTCTACCCTTCACTACAAACTGGCGGAAAAAAGGCGGGCTGGAAATATGCTCAACTGATGAGATGCTGGTGTTGGACAGAGAGGAGCTTAAAAAATGTTTTTCCTGTAAGCATACAGCTGAGGACAGTATCTATCGTTGTTTGACGTCAGAGTTCGCTACAGATGCCTACTCAAAATCCACCCTGCATATCAGGTAACCGAAGCCAATACACACTACCACGACCCATACAAAAAGTGCATCACAGTTCTAATTACACTTCAAAATTGTCATGAAAAAACCAGCTCTCGTAATGAATGGGTCATAATGCAACACATGCACTGGGGAAAATCGTCGTCCCAAAAGACTACAGAGGGGGTAGTAGCTGAACGCTCGTTTCCCTCGATAGGCGTTCACAAACTGTCGAAATCGTGGCCCTCTTACCTAGCTCATCCCTCCCATCAGTCCCTCTGTCCATCCATCCACCAACGAGAAGGACACAGGCTTTTTCAAAAAACGGTTCAAATGGCTCTGAGCACTATGGGACTTAACGTCTGGGGTCATCAGTCCCCTAGAACTTAGAACTACTTAAACCTAATTAAGCTAAGAACATCACACACATCCATGCCCGAGGCAAGATTCGAAACTGCGACCGCAGCGGTCGCGCGGTTCCAGACTCAAGCGCCCAGAACCCCTCGGCCACACGGGCCGGCAGGCTTTTTCAAATGGCCATCTGTACCACCATGCTTTGCGTTCTACATACCTCCGAATAACGTCTGGGTTCTCCGAGAATATGACTTCATATTGTTTCAAAAGGTGTGATCATTTACTTTGCTGTATAGGGTTTAAGTACTGAGATTTTTTAAAAGCCAGGTATTTGCTGCGCCACTGGTATATGATCATTCCCAATATGAGAATAACCCTCTTGTGATTGATTATCGTCTACCCTCAACATCTTTTTTCCGATATAACAGAAACGAACTGTCTGGGAAATCTTGCAATGGCTTTCTACGGTTTTCACCATCTCTAGCATCAATTGTGTATCATGGTCCCTCAAGCTAATGAGTGCACGGGGGGATCAATCTGTTTGTCCCTCTCTAGTATAATATCCCAACCTAGGTTGACATGTAGCGATAAGTTATTTACTGAAAGATAAGTGCACAATATTGCTCCTTTCCTGGAAACCATTTTGGCATGCACCTGGTGCTTAATTATTTAACTCTTTGCCCCAGGGGTACTCACTACTTTGCAATTCTGTACCGGCAGGATAGGTGATCTCTTAATTTGGTTCACACGTCTGTATAAATTGCTATCCACAACCGAAAACGATGCGCCAGTATCGATTACTAACTGCACCTGAATGCCATTATGCCGCCGATTATCGTAGCTCGTCCTTTGTCGACTTATTCCTTTTTGTATTTGAGGTTTTCCTTGGACAACTCTTGCCGAAGGTCTTAATCATCATAATATCTAACCATGTTTACGAGATTGTACTGTGTGCTTTCACTTTGTACTGCGACCTCCTGCCGAAGGCTTACAGGGGCCGTGCGTAGTTTGACGCTTGTGAAACTTGATTTTGTTTGTTTTCTGTTACCTCCGCAATACGTGCACTACGTGGTGGTGTTTGATTTTGTCCGCTACATTGCGAAGGCTCTCTGTGCGGTTGATATGATTTCTCAAGTACTGGCATCGCTGTAACGTGGTTTAACCGTACATTGTGTTGGTTCGAGCCACTGGGTCCGTGATTCTTCCAAGAGGCGTTTAAAGTGAGCATGTTCTTATTCCGGTTGGAATTAAATCCATTGACACCCCCCGCCTTTTGCGATTTGGATTGTTGTATTTGTTTGGTAGATATCATTATTGAGGTACCAGACTGCGGTCTACTGTTACTTTGATTAAGATTGTTTTCGAATATTGGTTATCGTAATCGTTTTTCACATTGACACTGTTGTTATAAGTCTTGAAACCACCTCCTTTATGGTTATCATTAATCCGACGGTTATTGTGGTTTCCGCCTCCCTTACCATTACTGTGGTTCGACCCGTTACTTTCATTTGCTCTCTGTTGTATGGGATCTAACGAGTCTGCCACAGCAAGGAAGTTTTCAAGATCTGTTTCTGGCACAGTTCTTATATATAAATATTGAAAACTTTTACTGGCAGATATCTGACAACTCTTCCAATAGCCGTCTCAAATGTTTCTCAGTCCTTACTGTTTCTTACTGCCTTGCCTATAGTTCCTTTATCAGTGTTCTTTCTTCCTGTGTATACTGAAGTGTTTTAAGGCCTTCAGAAAGAACACCAGTCGACTCTGTCGACCATTGACACTACATATGAATTTACCCCTGTCATAAATAATGAGAAAAAGAAGAAAATGTTGATGCATTGCAATAAGGAGGAATCTTGTCATGAACTGGAGTTAGGCTGATGCTCTCGGAAGCAAACATCAGTTTCCGTTTGGTTCTTTGAGTGTTAGTCTAACGAAAAACAGCGAAGCAACCTGAGCCCCTGAAGGGCGGCTACCCTCCTAACTAGTACGTTACGCGGGTTGTGGGCGGAGCCTGAGGCGGGCTGAGGCTTTCCATCGGCGCCTCGCCTCTTGAAGCGGAGCGTACCTGGGACCGTATATCAGCCGCCGTCACTGCCGCCGTTGCCGCTGCCGCCGCCGCCGCTGCTGCTGCCACCCTCCTCCAATCGCGTGGAGCGGTTTTCGGGCCAAGGAGAGACCGTTCCCGCGGAGGAAATTAAATTAACGCTTGGATTAATGCCTCATCCACATTGCATCGCCATTTGTAGGGCCGTGGCGAATGTTCGTCCGTGGCCTCCCCCATCCACCCCGGTCTCTGCAGTTTCTTTCTTCCTCTCACTACCTTTCCCTGCAGGCAGCAGAAACCTTCCTTGCCCCCACCCTGCTCTTTAATAACACGGCGTAATTTCCTGGAGGAAGGAAACAAAGAGCCATAAGAATAACGATTTTCTTTCTCGCGCGTTCCCGGAACAGCCTTCTCCGGAGGGCAGATGATAATGGCAGTTCTTTCTAAGGACCTGTCTATTTCCTTACTCGCAATTGTCACCCCCTCTCCCCCTTTGCCCCCTTCCCCAGCTGGTTCTCTTGCGAAGTAGTGCCATACCGTCACCTGAATTATACTAGCTGTTCCACTCCATGCGGTCTGGAGTTCCAGTTCCTTATAACGCCGTAAGCGGGTGAGAGTGGACTGAGGAGTGTTGCACACTGAGGAGTTGGGCTACGGCTGTGTAAGAGAGGGAAGGGTGGGCAGATAAACTGAATTTTTACGAATATGCGGCGCTAATTTAAGCGAGTACTACGGGGAGTATTCATAGACTTTGAATTATCATCTTTAAAAATTCGTGCTACGACCACGAAACCTGCTGATACACCACCTCTGCATATTCACCCAACAGACTGACATATTTTTCTCAATGATGCATGACTTGGTGGTCACAGTGTGAAAGTCGTGTACCTCAACCAACTTTCGGGAAAGTATTACTTGAAATGGCTTCACTTCGTCTAGCAGATACCTTTTATGCTATTGCTTATCGTACGAGAGCTATCCGGGAAGTAAGGTTCAAAACTGTTCAAATGTGTGTGGACTCTTATGGGACTTAACTGCTAAGGTCATCAGTCCCTAAGCTTACACACTACTTAACCTAAATTATCCTAAGGACAAACACACACACTCATGCCAGAGGGAGGACTCGAACCTCCACCAGGACCATCCGCACAGTCCATGACTGCAGCGCCTAAGACCGCTCGGCTAATCCCGCGCAGCAGGAAGTAAGGTACGATGGGCAGCGTAAAGGAAATCATAATGCAAATCCGATGAAGCTTAACACAGATGTGTTGGGCAATGTCACTATTATGCGCATCAATAACGTTACGTCTCTCTTTTCAGTTCTGAGCGCACAGTCAGTACGTAAAGGTGCTTGGAACAATAGGGTCTCCCGAAAAGCATGAGGGCCTGGTGTGAGATTCGCATGACACCATGCAGCCCACATAACATAACTGTCATACGTTTCCTTCTACACAACAATTCTCGGACGCACTATGAAGGGGCAATGAAGATGCTCCTGCAGCCTTTTCAATGGGAAGTGTTTGATTAGCCACAATAGAGCCCGTAATAGACTCTCCCTGTGTTTCATCTATGCTCACATGAACCGCTAGCTATGAAGTTATGAAGACAACGTTCTGGCACAGACAACAAGCTGTAGACCAGCACAGAGTATCGGCAGACAGCACAGGCGGTTTCCTTCTGTGACGAAGATATTGGAAAATTGGTGCAATGCTATGACGAATGTCTAAATTGGAGCGGCGACTATGTACAGGAGTAGCTGGAAGGTGTAGCTAAATGTTGCAAATAAAACATTTTTATTCGAGGTGGTTTCCATTTTTCGACCGAAAGTAACTGGTAACAGTAAGTCACGGTCTGTCGCTGCGGCAAGTAGCACATACTGCTTCCGAACGCACTGAGAATAAAGCTTTTTGCCTTGGAATCTGGTTCGTCGTTTTTGTTTCGTAATTCGTGCAGTAACTAAATTCATTTCTCAAGGAAGTTACATAGGTAAATTTCGCGTGTGAAAATTTTTATCGATTTCCAACTTAGTTTTTGGAAGGGCGACTTGGTTTCTTGTTAGCCAACCCCGTTAGGCTTTCGCTGTTGTGCTCTGCGGATTTTCTTGAGCACAGTGGAAGGTTACAAGCCGGGTTTGACATAAACGGCAAGCAACTCTTCTAATGTGTTCACAAGAGCAACCATGTGCAATCTCTTTGATGGCAGAATGCCTTGTGACAAATAATCTCCACAGCATTTATTGAGAACATATTAGGGAACAATAATATTAAGGTGAATAGTGTTTGTTACAATAAAATAATCAACTTTAATTCCACGAAAGACATTTTGTGTGTGGTAATCGGTTTCAGTCTTGAAAGACCAGGCCATAGGAAATCGGCATCTGGGAACCGCGCAGATACTTAGCTGGACTGTAGTGTATGTCGGAAGGCACTGTCGTTAGTTTTTATTTTATTTAAATTAGATTTAGATCGCTGTATTTTCCAAACATGTTACCAACAAACATTGTCTTGTTTGTTAAATCATCGCTAAACTGCAAGAGGAGACAACCTCGTATTTATAAATGTCCTTTTCACCGAGTACGATTCGCTAGTCACTCGGGCATTAAGCTGATCCTTCCCCACCTCCTATGATTAATAATAATAGCGGTTCTTGTTTCAAAAACGTTGTTTTAAAACATTAATGAAGCTTATTATTTAGTCAGATTCCGCTGCGCATTTTCAGATAAACCATAGGGCCAGATATCATGTTTTCTTGTTGACTTCAAAGACACTGTACTCAGTGTATTTCACCAATAGAATGGCACTGCTTGCTGTTGATGGGAAGCACAGTCGCTCCACTAAGCCCATTTTTTTCTGGCTAAAGGCGTATCCTACATTTAGAATAATACTTAAGTTCAGAATTAAACGACTTGGACTACCCGTGCACTTTTCACAGACTGACCCACACATCCATATGTCACACTCTCTACATCATTATGTCATAGTCTGCTATACTCATCATGTAATCCTGTAACATCACCTGCAATCTCTCAACAGGAACAAGGACACTAAGAGCAATCGAGACGAATGTCGTCATAGTGGAGTGGTGCCATAGGCTTGTAATACTATGCGAGCATACGACGATAACAACGCGAGATTTTCCATGTGTACCATAACCGCGCACACCTGCCTGTAAACAAACAAGAAGTTAATTACTGTTTATTTTTTTGGGAGTGATAATTAAACCTTTATGACTACCCCTTGTAAAGAGCCTCACACAGGAGTGACGGATCGCAGCAATCCATCGGGTGCAGTATCGCTTGCGATAACTTGCTAGTCTCGACCACGCCGCGATTTGCCATCAAATTTCAGTTAGCATCACGAACGCAAACGCAACTGTGTAGAATTCTACTATGAAAACTCAACTGCTATGTTTAGCAGCAGTTGTTGTTGATCTCCCTATCCGACAAATAATTTTAAAAAGTGAATTTAAAAAATTGGAAACGTGTTTTAATAAACTTGCTCTGATATCTTTCTTGGGAATTATAGGTTACTTTATAGAATATACTACAATTTCCAGTGGTACCATGTTGATTGTGTAAATCTATGCACTGTGTTAGCAAAATATGTTTTTCTTTTATTTGCCCTCAAATCATTTTTCATTCATTAGTCTTACAATTTAACTTCAAGTATTTACAGTTTTGTTTTCCAGTCTCTATGCGTCTACAGAAACGTTGCCAATAGCAGCACTATATATTGCACGAGGGAGATTTACACTATATTAAATGACAAGAGACTTGAGTGTAGCTGCATGAAACATCCGCTCTGAACATGTCCACTTAATATTACGGTAAGCTACTCTGTTTAGAAGTTATAATCTTTTGTAATAAGGCATGTAATTGTTTCATAAATAACTCAGTTTCATCAGATGTGGCCCAGTTATTGTGACTGTTACTGTGAATTTCTGATCAGTTCTACTTCTACAGTACAAACTTCAACACGTCACTCAGCGAAAAATCGTGGGGAGAGGGTATTTTGTAGCACTTCTTAATATAACTGGCAACTTCAGCCTCCAATACGATTCGTGGTCCCTGAAAATATGAATTTTAAAGTAAAGTTCTTACTCATCGTGGGCAAAGCGATACGAAACAGAACCGGACACCGTGCTTAATAACTAGAGAAACAAGACGCAGCCATATTGCGACACATCGCTGCTAGCCAACTAGGCAGGCTATCAGAAGCGCGAATAGCATACGATCCATTATTCTGGCTGGTATTTCTGTGCAATTAACGACAGGAGGCTGTGATTTGCTCTGACACGTACGATCTAGGGAGCGTCGCTCGTGTGTGGGTCCGTTAAGTAAGAGTACAGGCGATTGCGCTTTCATTTCACTCGTACTCAATCCCGAATCCGCTCGCTAGGCCCGGAGTGCAAAAGGTACCCCAGATGCGTCGTGCAGATACATATTCATAGCAACCCCAGTACGTGGCCAACTTGGCTGTGGCGGCGCCCGTAAACAACGATCACTTCTGCGTGACGTAACGAAGACGCCGGGGAGAAAATGGTGGGGCGTTCCTTTCAGATCTGAGATACGCCGAGGCTCCCCCTAATACGCGCCACCGAAAAAAAAAAAAGAGGGGGCGGCCTGGAAAAGAAGACTCAGAGCGCTGTGTACGCCGGGGCAGGCCGCACTCCATTAGGCAGTACGTTATCGCTCGCTACGGGCTTTGTGCTCTCACTTTGCCGCACAGTGGCACACCAGCCACCATGCAGCCTCCTCCTCCCCCTCCCCCACCCCCACGTCTCTCCCCCTTCACTCACCTCCCGTCCCTCTCCAACTCATCCCGTGACCAAGAAGAGGAAACTCTGCTATTCTTCACCGCTTCTGCAAGATTTATGTTTCAATTTTGCTGCGTAGGCCTGCGCACGCACCACGGACAATGCTGCGTGTGCTTTGCGTCGCCTACCGTTTCTTTTTATTTTCCTTTTTTTTCGGTAGGTCGCTGCTCTGGGAAAGGGTTGCAGTCGAGTGTAGAAGGTATTAAAGCTGTTCGCAGTTTCCTCCGTGATTGCTGGCCAGTAAGGCACAAAATGTGGGTCCAACGAGAACTTAGGATTGTGTATACTGAACAGGTCTTTTTTCGGAAATGTAAACGCCGGTAGTGGTAGCCTAAAGACACATACGTGTCGTTCGTATTTTCCACCGTGATTGCTGCCCAGTAAAGTAGAAAATGTGGGCCGAACGGGAACTTAGGTTTCTTTAGAATAAGTCGGTCTTTATTGCGGCAATGGAAACACCGGTGAAGTCATATGAGTTTTCACAGAGTTCTTCGAGAAACATTCCTCATTTGTATCCTGCTATATTACAACGATTCTGCCTCGCATTACAAACCCAAGGAAACCAAACAAAAAGCACACATTATGCCAAATATTCCTTCAATAAATGGTGTCTCAAATTTTTACGTGCAAGAATATGTCAATTTAGGTGCTTCAGATTTGATGTTTCTTCTGCTGGTGTGCGCAGTTTCGTCAATCCCAATAGTTGACAGAGCCTTAGTAAACGATGTGTGCGCAAGACAATCGTTGGAAACAATGTGATGCAATTGAAATCTTGCTTGCTTAAAGCCTTATTTAAAATGAATATAAGTTTTGTACAGCGTATCATAATGATAAAACTAACACCAGTACTACTGGACGATGGTTAAAGGGAGTTAAGGCTTCTTGATTGCCTAATTTCGTACAGTTCTGTCACAGTCACTACTACCGACATGTGGAATTGCGCATACGCCATTATTCGTGCGGACCAGCGCATCGCAACTCCATGAGTTGCTCCCATCCATCGATGAGCATTTAATGTGTGGGTGCAATAATTCATACTCCTGGATATTCAAAGGTGCGCTCAAGCACATTTACAAACACGACTAAAGTTGAATACAGTTCCTTCGGCTGGCAAAGCCAGGGTGACAGATCTTTGGGAGAGTCACGGCGTCAAGTCATAGCGTCATTTCTGTGAAAGTGTTGGCAACAGTGGCAACCATTAATTGACAGGCATGTGTGGCAAAAGAAATTTTGTTCCAACACGACACGTTTAGACACGTCTCAGAACCCGGGAATATATCGCAAAATAGGTTGGACATCAACAGCCTTGCCTCAGCGATAACACCAGTCTCGTCAGATAATCGAAGTCAAGAGCTGTCGGGCTTGGCTACCACTTGGATGGGTCACCATCCGGGTCTGCCTAGTGCTGTTGGCAAGTGGGGTGCACTCAGCCCTTTTGAAGCCAGTTGAGCAGCTACTTGATTGAGAAGTGGCGGTACCGATCACGAAAACCGACAACGGCCAGGTGAGCAGTCTGCTGACCACATGCCCCTCTGTATCTGCATTTTGTGACCCTTACGGGCTGACGATGACAAGGTGGTCGGTCAGTACCATTGGGCCTTCAAGGTCTGTTCGGACGTTGTTTGTTGTATCATTGCATCAACCACGCTACAGACAAGACATGGGATCCTCGGACTTCCATCTCTATGCGGGACACTATTTGAAGAGGATGCAAGCATAGTTTATGGAATGAAAACATGGCTAACAGCACAGGACAAGACCTCATACCAGCAAACAATACATGCCTGGTCCTGCAAAGAGGCCCGTCTCCCGGGCAGGCGCCGGGCGGCTTCACTCAGGGATCCAGCGGTCTCTGACGGAACAAGCCCGTGACGTCACCAAACACGCTCGGGCTCGGCCTCCTGTTTATGACCGGAGTACTGCACGCTGGGTCAGCCGAGCTCACACCGCACTGGGCAACAGACTGGTGGAAGAAGCGAGACAGCGACGTCACTGCGCAGGCCAGGCTCCTCAGTACGGTATTTTGAAGGTTTACAACAACTTTACTTTTATTTCCACAGCTCGCAACACACAGTTTATTTATTAGTTAATATATAGGGTGTTTCAGTAAGATCGATCAAATATGTAACAGGACATAGAGAATGCTCCACCGAACAATTTGAGGTACGGAACCTGGGGTCGGAGAAGCCAGCCTAAGGAGATATGGAAACAAACTTGTCTACCGCTCTGTCTAGCTTTACTGTTTCCCAGCTAACATGAGTACAGGTTTACACGTATTGTGCTGTTCATTTATGTTTACATTCTTGGCCGGCCGGAGTGGCCGAGCGGTTCTAGGAGCTACAGTCCGGAACCGCGCGACCGCTACGGTCGCTGGTTCGAATCCTGCCTCGGGCATGGATGTGTGTGATGTCCTTAGGTTAGTTAGTTTTAAGTAGTTCTAAGTTCTAGGGGACTGATGACCTCAGAAGTTAAGTCCCATAGTGCTCAGAGCCATTTGAACCATTTATACATTCTTTACTTCCTGTAAGGAAACAAGGAGTACGAACCTGATTTCTAGGAAGTCAAGATGCAGGTTTTGTTTCTTTTAATTGTCCATAAGATGGCTCTGTTGTATCGTATTTACAACTTCCCATGACTGAACGTACTACAAATCAACGACAGGTTCATTCATTACTCAGCGCTATTCAGAGACGTACAGTACAATACGATGGAGCAGTACCCGTGCAGTTTCGCAGAACTCACTGACGTGCACCTTCTTCAGTGGGAAGTACGTTGCCGTGCTCTCGCTGCTTAAATGCTGTTGGTTGGTTGGTTGGTTGGTTTTAGGGAGCAGGGGAGGAAGGGATCAAACTCGTTGGTCGACGGTCGCTTGTTCCTAGAAAACAAGTCCACGAGGAAAAGACAAAAACAAACAAGACGTATCGTACAAAACGCTGGCGAGGATAGCCCTAGCACAGCAACAAATATTACAATGCACAAAAGAAGACAGGAAAACAACAGAGACACACAAGAAGCAGGTGAAAGGAGTGAAAACAATAGATCAGACGACCGTGGCTGGCTGCTCACAAGAATAAGAAAGGATAAGCCAGCCACACTGCAACAAATTAAAACCTGCACATAAAAGCACTAGCGCAGAGAACACAGAGTGACAACGGACACGTACTAAAACTTAGATGGAACGATAAAACCACCCTTCACGTGTAAAACGTGAAACTAAATCAGCCGAAGAGGCGTTGTCAGCTAAAACTATTGGTAACTAGTCCGATAACTGAAAATTCCGTCGCAGGACAGATAATGCAGGACAGTGCAACAGAATGTGGGCCCTCGGCAACCGGCCGCCGCACCGACACGGAGGAGACAGCTGTGGGTCAGCCAAGCGTGGCCGATGCGGAGCTGGCGGAGGACCACAGGGTCCCTGCGAGAGGCCCACATGGAGGACTTCCACACATTCGCAGTCTCCTTTATGGCACGCAGTTTATTGGACGTACATATTTCAAATCGCAAAAACCTTGCGGCGTAATACCGAGCGCAGGTCTGTTTTAGAAATGCTTATCTCCAGAAGCGGTTTCCGAGTAGCCAGTTTGGCCTGCCTGTCACTAAGCTCATTTCCTGGGATTTCGACGTGTCCTGGGGTCCAGACAAACACCACTGAACGACCAGCCCGTTCCAGTCCATAGACGGACTCTTGAATGGTCGCTACCAAAGAATGGCGAGGGTAGCACTGGTCAAGGCTGCACACGGAACGATTTCTTAACAGGCATCGCCCGTCACGAAGAGTGTTTATTTCAGTGTGGATGTCCGCAACCATCTCAATGCTGTATTTCCTGGTCACTAGATTGGAATGGGAGGTCCTGTTCCATTGCAAGCGAGGTCACCTGACGTGAATCCCCTTCATTGTTTCCTATGAAGGTATCTAAAACCACTTGTGTGTGAGACCCCAGATGCAATTAGTTGCAGAACTGTAGCTTCCTTTGATGTGACTCACAACACACCAGGGTATTTATCAGCATCCGTCAGAATCTTGTTCACCGATGTCATATTTGCTTTGAGGTTGATAGCCGTTAGTCTTAGCACATTTTGTGAGACACAGTACAAACGCTACCTTCGTTGTGTCAGTGATGGTATTTGCAGTTAACTGTAACTAACGTAAACAAAAGAGAACACAGTAATGTGATTTTATTTGATTTTATTCCTATTATCTCCTCAAACTAGCTTCTCCGATCGCAGGTTCCCTACCTCATATTGTTCTGTAGAGCATCCTCTGCGTCCTGTTAAGTCTTTGCACGCCCTTTCGGAGACACCCTGCATGTACTACTATGCATGTACTTCTATATCATAAATGAAGTCCTACTATAACAATTTAATCAAAGCAACTAGTCGTGGGCGTGGCATCTCGTACTATTATTACAGCTATGTTGGGAAGAACGTTTCACGGCTAAAACTACAACTACAACAGCTACACGCCGCCGCCACGTCGTAAGGTTCACTTTAACTTTTATTCTGCTTATATGTAGCTGGAATAAGGCGACGTCGATTGTAATAAATTCTAATGTGGCGTCTTAAGTGTCTCTGGACTCGAAAAAAAAAAGAAAAATAACAGTGGTATACTTGCTCATTGCTGAAGTTTGTCGTTGTGCACTCGCAAATATTTGCATCCGTTGGTGAAAGTATATTCGTATTATTTCACGTGCAATCCAGTTCGCCATCAGCCACCCGTGGTCTAAGGAGTCGCATCCCATGGTGTAATGGTTAGCACTGTGGACTCTGAATTCAGTGAAGCGCGTTCAAATCTCGGTGGAACCTAACATTTGCCGAATCGCTAGCTCAGCGTCTTCAGTCCGAGGGTTCATTCCCCCCTGTAATAAAAAAACTGAGTGAATGGATCAACGATGAACTTGAATGAGTGTCTTCGGACACCCGACCCGACAAATAAAACGAACAAAAGGGATCAACAAAAAAAATGGAGGTAGCGTCTTTGATTAGTAATCAAAATGTCCACGTTCCCGGGCTCCAAACCCACCACCACTTAAATTTTGATTAATAATTAGCACTGGCGGTCGAAGAATTCCAGCATAAGAAGTCACCCTCATTCTGCCAACGGCCTTGTCATTGAGGGCGGATGAGAGGACAGGGAAATTGCCCCTAAAGGCGGAAGAATCAGCAGTGATCAACGGCGGAAGAATCCAGAAGGCAATGGAAACCACACATAACGTGTATCCAGAAGACATGTGGCCTGTATTTGAAAAATTCTCGTAACGATTTCTCCATTGGCAAAAGAATCCCCCATTCGCATCTCCAGGAGGCGACTACCAAGGGGAAGGTGTCCATGAGAAAAAGATTGAACAACAAATGAAAGGATAACGTTCTACGAGTCGGATCGTGGAACGCCAGAAGCTTGAACTTGGTAGCGAAGCTAGAAAATCTGATAGGGAAATGCAAAGACTCAATGTAGATGTAGTGCGGGTCACTGAAGTGAAATTGAAAGAATACAAGGATTTCTCGTCAGTTGAGTGGAGGGCAATATCAACAGCATCAGAAAATGGTATAACAGGGGTAGCTTTCGCTATGTATAGGAATGTGGGACAGAGAGTGTGTTGCTGTGAACAGTTCAGTGATTGGGTTGTTCTCATCAGAGTCGACAGCAAACCAACACTGACAACGATAGTTCAAGTATACATGGCGACGTTGCAAGCGAAAATGAAGAGATAACGTGTTTGAGGATACTGAAAAAGTAAACCAGTATGTAATGGGAGATGAAAATCTAATAGTCATCGGAGACTGGAAAGCAGTTGCAGCAGTTGCAGCAAAAGAACGGATTGAGAAGAATATGGGCTTGGTACTAGGAACTAGAGAAGATGGAGTTCTGCAATAAATTTCAGCTAGTAATAGCGGATTCTGTGTTTAAGGATCACAGGAGGAGGAGGTATACTTGGAAAAGGCTGGGAGATACGGGAAGATTTCATTTAGATTATATCATGGTCAGATAGAGATTCCGATATCAGATACTGGATTTTAAGGAGTGCCCAGGGGCACACAATGTAGTAGTGATGGAGAGTAGCCTAAAGTCGAAGAGATTAGTCAGAAAGAATCAACACGCAACGAAGTGGGATACGGAAGTACTAACGAATGACAAGATGCACTTGAAGTTCTCTAGATACAGCAATGAGGAATAGCCTAGTACAATTGAATAGGCATGGACATTTCCGAAAAGGGCAATTGCAGACGTTGGAGAGAAAAACATAGGTACAAAGAAGGTAGTTGCGAAGAAATCATGGGTAACAGAAGAAATACTTCAGTTGATCGATGGAAGTAGGAAGTACGAAAATGTTCTGGGAATTTAGGAATACAGAAATACAAGTCGCTGAGGAATGAAATAAATATGAAGTGCATGGAATCTAAGACGAAATGGCTGCATGAAAAATTTGATAAAATCGAAAAAGAAATGATTGTCGGTAGGACAGGCTCGGCATATAAGAAAGTCAAAATAAACTTCGGTGATTTTAAAAGCAAGGGTGGTAACATTAAGAATGCTACGGGAATACAACTGTTATATGCAGAGGAGAGAGAGTATAGATGGAAAGAGTACATTGAATGCCTCTATGAGGGGGAAGATTTGTCTGATGTGATAGAAGAAGAAACAGTAGTCAATTTAGAAGAGACAGGGATCCAGTATTAGAATCAGAATTTAAGAGAGCTTTGGAGGACTTAATATCAGATAAGGCAGAAGGGATAGATAACGCTTCATCATAATTTCTAAAATCATTGGGGAAAGTGGCAAACGACTATTCACGTTGGTGCGCAAAATGTATTAGTCTGGCGGCATATCATCTGACTTTCGCAAAAATTTCATCCACACAATTCCGAAGACTGCAGGAGTTGATATGTGCGAGAATTATCGCACAGTCAGCTTAATATCACATGCATCCAAGTTGCTGACCAGAGTAGTATACTGACGCATGGGAAAGAAAATTGAGGATGTGTTAGACGACATCATTTTGACTTTAGGATAGGTAAGGGAACTGGAGAGGCAATTCTGGCGATGCCGTTGATAATGGAAGTAAGACTAAAGAAAAATCAAGACACGTTCATAGGATTTGTCGACCTGGAAAAAGCATTCGACAGTGTAAAATGTTCGAAATTCTGAGAAAAATAGGGGTAAGCTATAGAGACAGACGGGTAATACATAGTACGTACAAGAGCCAAGAGGGATTAGTAAGAGTTGACGACAAAGAAGTTCTCGGATTAAAAAGGGTGTAAGACAGGAATGTAGTCTTTCGCTTTTACCGTTCAATCTGTACATCAAAGAAGCAATGATGCAAGCAAAAGAAACGGTCAGAAGTGGAATTAAAATTCAAGGTGAAAGGATATCAGTGATACGATTCGTTGATGACATTGCTATCCTGAGTCGTAGTGAAGAAGAATTACATGATCTGCTTGCTGGAATGAACAGGCTAATGAGTACAGGGTATCGACTCAGAGTAAATCGAAGAAAGGCGAAAGCAATGAAAAGTAGCAAGAAAGGAGAACAGCGAGAAACTTAACATAAAGATTGATGGTCACGAAGTAGGTGAAGTTATGGAATTCAGCTACCTAGGCAGCAAAATAACCCTGATGGACGGAGCAAGTAGAACATCAAAAGCAGACTAGCAATGGCAAATAGGGCATTCCTAGTCAAGAGAAGTCTACTAGTACCAGACATAGGCCTTAATTTGAGGAAGAAATTTCTGAGAATGTACGTTTGGAGCATGGAATTGTATGGTAATGAAACATGGACTGTGGGAAAACCGTATTATAAGAGCATCGAAGGATTTGAGGTGTGGTGCTACAGACGAATGTTGAAAATTAGGTGGACAGATAAGGTAAGCAATAAAGTGGTTCTGCACAGAATCGGACAGGAAAGGAGTATGTGGAAAACACTGACATGGAGAAGGGGCAGGATAATAGGACCTGTTAAGACATCAGGGAATGACTTCCATGGTACTAGAGGGATCAGTAGAGGGCAAAAACTGTAGAGGAAGGCAGAGACTGGAATGCATCCAGCAAATAACAAATAATTGAGAATGTAGGTTGCAAGTGCTACTTTGAGATGAAGAGGTTGGCTCAGGGGAGAGATTCGTAACGGGCCGCATCAAACCAGTCAGAAGCCAATGGTAAAAAAAAAAAAGTAATTAGATGATCTTGCTTTCTCAACGGCTTGCGAGCTTTGCGTTCTCACCCACAACCATACGTATTACGTCTGAAATTTTCGAGGGTCACTAGAATTTAATCCAAAGGACCATACGACCTTTTTATTAACCTTTGCAGAAGCGCTCGTAGAAAAACTACCATCTGTATTTTGCAACATGCAAAATATTCCTTCTTAATTCGTTGCTGTTTTTCCTCACGTCACCTACTTAATTGCCTTCCCTAATGACACTGGTCACCTTGTCCATTTTCTTACACACGGTTTAAGCTTTTTAATTTGTGTAACCAGGTTGGCGGCAGTTGTAAAACATTACAACGTCTTCATACTTTTAAAACAGGTAGTTTGTAGCACAGCTACTCCAATTCAATTAGTAGCAATCGTATTGCGGTGGAGGTAAACAAATGAGGTCCGAATCGTTAGTAAATTCTAGGAATTTGTTTTTAAAAGTTCATATTTAATCTTTTGCGAAGATACTTTGTCTTATTATTTGCCAAACAACTGTGATGGTCTCATACTGACCTTACGTGAACAGACTTTCATGTTTTTCTAACTGTGTAGAAGATGAGTGTCGAAATTGCAAATGGTTCAAATGGCTCTGAGCACTATGGGACTTAACATCTGAGGTCATCAGTCCCCTAGAACTTAGAACTACTTAAACCTAACTAACCTAAGGACATCACACACATCCATGCCCCAGGCAGGATTCGAACCTGCGACCGTAGCGTTCACGCGGTTCCAGACTGAAGCGCCTAGAACCGCACGGCCATACCGGCCGGCGGAATTGCAAATGGTTCGAAAATAAAAGAAAGTATTCAACAAAACTGTAAATAAAATAATAACTAATAGCTGGCAAGTACACAACAATAGAGCCTGATCCATATCTCAAAGTTCAGTTTTGTCGGTGTTTAAGCCTATGGTAGATGGTGATGGCATCAGTGTTAGCCATGTTTGTTGGGTGGAGTGCAAGGAACTTTTCTTGCACGCACGTGGTTGTGTGTGCACGAGATTTGAGATCTTATGAAGCTATTGGAGGTGAAGTATTTTTGGATCTGGCTCAGATATTGTTCGACAATGCAATGACTTGCGGGAAAGTATTCGCAAAATTTCTTATGCCTCATCCTACAACTGTCTAACGACACAGGACAGAAGAAGCGAAATATTATGCCTCAAGTAATTTATTATGTGAACGGTCGACCACGGATATATGAGAACATGAAGCGCAAGGAGAAATCATTACTTTACACGGACGGTTTCTTATTTTGTTAACTGGGACCCCAGATCGTGCTTCTTGTTTACGACTATTTTCGGACAAAACTAAAACAGGCGTTATGACTGTGGTGAAGGAACTTGTGACTTTTGGAAAGCAAAGTGGCTTTGTTCATAGCCTACAGAGGACACGAGCAGTCGAATAATACTTGCTGGAACACATGACTGGCCATGTTTGAATGGGTCAAAAGACAGTATTCGGTATTGTGTGTAAATCCCTTCTAGAAGTGAGAAATAGAGAGAATAGACGGAATACTGACATCACGTTGACGGACGAACTGATTTCTATTCTGACAGTATGTATGGGTTGTCTTTGTTAGTTTTAAAGTGGTACTCACTCGTACGTACATTATTTCAGGAATTTAAAACAGCGATTTTTGTTACATCCCTTCAAGGAAAACTCAAGAGAACTGGAAGCGGAAAAATTGCCTACGCTACACCTCCTGTTGCCATGGAAGATGACCTCAGGACGGAGATGCCTCTGAAATAAACCTCGCGAATCCGCCTGGAAAATTATGTAGAGGACAAGGTATCACGAGCGAGCTACTTTCTTGTGGGCATCTTTTTGCCATCTAAAAATGCTCTGAACCACAGAGGCGTGAAGTAATGGGAGAGGTAAAGCATGCAATCCACTAACTACTACATCAATAATCTCGAGTGGTCGGCCATAAAATGACTCTCCCTTCTTAAGCGCCGCCTACCAAACAGAATTAAATTCGGCCGCAGAGATGACCGTCACCTCAGGTATATTCTCAGCTAAAGAATAGTCGATGTCCGTGAACTTTCTGTCACACTACCCAGGTAGAACCTGGGAGCGACTTTGGCCGTGCCCTGAATTGCTGGAAACTAATCAAAATATTTTTAAGAATGGAACATTTGGCTTTGGTTTGAGTAATACTTTTACATGATGCTGATTTGCCAAACGGTGTATTAAAAATCTTTGTTACCACCATGAACAAAAGTGCAGAAGTTTGCTTTGTGGGCAGATATTGATGACAATCCGACAGTTGGTTACGTAGGTACTTAAACCGGAATTTTAAATTGGTAGAAAATGTGGCTTCTTATTGGAATGAAAATGGACAAATTTCCCCATTTCTCCAGAAGATGAGCAACAAAATTTTGTGTGAACGGTTGCGAAGTGCAGTGTTCAAAATTAGGCATGGGGGATACCTACCAGAAATTTCTACCGCGTCATTTACATCAGCGCAGAGAAAAACCCTCCAAACAATGACGTATAATCTGTGCGCAACAGAGTTAAATGTGTTTTCTTATATGGCCAGGCTCACTGATTAGAGTACTTCAGATGTCACTCACTAACAAATTCATCAAATTACTTCCCCCTGCAACAGGACGTCTCAAAAACAATGTGTCAGTATGCTGTCTATTTAAATTATAGACAGTACTAAGGTTCACAAAAATATTTATTTCCAGTCAAAGACAAGTTTGTATAGCGATATGTACGTTGACTTATAAATTTAACTAGCATACACAGAGTAAATTAATCAGGGTTAGCGAAAGGGGGAAGTGGAGGAAGAATTTCAGTGACTTTCCCCTTGATGAATTGAGAGGATAAAGGAATCTAACAAATTAATGCAAAAGTGAAAATAGTTGAAACTCAATGGTTGGCGGCCCACTAAACTTGCAAATACAGCGGGTCTCGCTGTTAAAACGGCTCCACTCTTGTGTGAAATTGCTCTGCTGCGATGATCTCACTTGCACCCAGCACCAGATGCAAGATACCTCATACAACGCGTAGCGCGTTGTCTCAGAAGTAATCTCGAACGGACAGCTGGCTGCTCCGGAATCTGCCCATCTAGGCTCCCGTGACCGGTGTCTGTACTCGACGGCTCTGCCGTCCGAAGTCTCCTTTCTCTACGACACCCACGGGTGAAGTCCTTACTCTCTGGCTCTCACGGCCGTAGCGTCTTTACTGCGCGCCGTCTGCAGGTTAAATGTCATTACCGTACGTCTGTTCCGTAAAATTTCGAAATTACTCTTCGTGGAGCACTCATAAAAGTATGTTATAACACCGGTTCAAGCGTTGTTTTGCATCTCTGCGCCATTCGCATATGTTCTACCGACAGTTCCCACAGCGAACGTGACAGAGCTCTCCACCCCATTCTAACCTGCATTCACTTCTCTCTTAACAGAATATTTTTCTCGTGTGCGGTCGTCAAGCTAAGGAGACGGGACATGGCGTCACAGTTTCACTTCAGGAATGTTCCCCCTGTTTCCAGACCATAAAACTCCTCTGGCGACGCTCTGCTGGCGTCACAGGCTCCGTTTGACAAAATCAGTCTATCACAACATAATAGCCCGCGTTGTTCTGGCTGTCTGAAAGGCACCACGGTAATGAAGACTTCTTATTGTGCCAGACACAATGCCTGTTTGCACGTCTCTGTCCAGCGATCCCCTGTTGCTCCCAAAGAAACTGGTACCCTTGCCTAATATCTTGTAGGGCCCTCGCGACCAAACAGAAGTGCCGCAACACGACGTGGCATGGACTAGACAAATGCCTGAAGTAATGCTGGAGGGAATTGACACCATGAATCCTGCGGGGCTGTCTATAAATCAGTAAGAGTACAAGGCGGTGGAGATGTCTTCTGAAGAGCACGTTGCAAGACATCCCAGATATGCTCAACAATGTTCATGTCTGGGGAGATTGATGGCCAGCGGAAGTGTTTAAACTCATAAGAGTGTTCCTAGAGCCACTCCATAGCACTTATGGACTTGTGGGGTGTCGCATTGTCCTGCTGGAATTTCCCGAGTTCATCGGAAAGCACAATGGTTTTGTGTCATGCAGTCACCAAGGTTACACGAATTGGCCTTCGGCTCCGAAAGCAAATATCGATTATGTTTCGTCTAATGGTTCGCACGCTGACACTTTTTATGGGAAATCTGCAGCAATTTGCGGAAGAGTTGCGCTTCTGTTACGGTTAACACTTGTAAATTTTGAAAATTTGTGGTAAGATCTTACGGGACCAAACTGCTGAGGTCATCGATCCCTAAGCTGACCCATTACTTATTCTAACTTACGCAAAGGACAACACACACACCCAGGCCTGAGGGAGGACTCGAACCTCCGATTGTCATCAATTGCCGTTGGTCCCGTTCTTGCAGGATCTTTTCCAGACCGTAGCGATGTTGAAGATTTGATGTTTTACCTGATTCCTGATATCCACGGCAAATTCGTGAAATGGTCGTACGGGGAAATCCCCACTTCATCGCTACCCCGGACATGCTGTATCCCATCGCTTGTGCGCCTATTATGGCACCACGTTCACACTCATTTAAATCTTGATCACCTGCATTTGTAGCAGCAGTAGCCGATCTAACAAGTGCGCCAGCCACTTGTTGTCTTATATAGGCGTTGCCGACTGCAGCACCTTATTGTGCCTGTTCACATGTTTCTGAAACCGCATGCCTATATCAGTTTCATTGGCGCTTCAGTGTAGAATGTGCGACCTACTGCATTCCAGTACCTGGCTGCAGGATCGCCGCCACCCTCACTACAGGTGATAAATTCTTTTCAATCCCTAATGAGACTCTTCCCAGCAAGCGATATTACGCACAGCAAAATGTCTTCATTCCCCAACCAAATCCAGAAATCAACCATTGATAATAACAACTACGATATACAACTAATCGTGCAGTACAATTAATTACCGAATTAACTGGTCCCGTAACAGCATCTGATTACCTGATTATAATCTTAAAGTGAAACGAAAGGAAGTCAAAAAGGCAAGCTACGTTACACAATCATCCAGCTTTGCAGCAGAGATAAATTTTTGTTCACTTTCAGTACAAGAGGAAGACGGTCACTTTTGGATCCGCACAATATTGATGCCCTTCTCTATCTTCTCCAGAATAAGAGATTGTATTGTATTGTATTGTATTGTATGTTAACCGGGGCATAGAAACGACGGAGATGCTCCGCCCCGCCGCAGCCGCAGTGGTCTACAACCCCACGACGACTGCCGTAATGCACCCCTCCGCCGCCCCACACCGAACCTCTTTCAGGGTTATTGTGCGGTTTAGCCCCCGGTGAATCCCACCTCTCATCCACCCACCCACCCACCCACCAGGGAACGTCTCACACTAGATGAGTGTAACCCCTATGTTTGCGTGGTAGAGTAATGGTGGTGTACACATACGTGGAGAACTTGTTTGTGCAGCAATCGCCGACATAGTGTAGCTGATACGGAATAAGGGGAACCACCCCGCATTCGCCGAGGCAGATGAAAAACCGCCTAAAAACAGTCCACAAACTGGCCGGCTCAAGAGACCTGGACACTTAGTCCGCCGGGCGGATTCGTGCCGGAGACCAGGCGCTCCTTCCCAGTCCGGAAAGCCGTGTATCAGACCGCACGGCTAACCGCGCGGGCCAATGTAAGAGATAGTTAATGAACGGTAATGTTGCAAATACTCCTACGCGCCACGTTTAGTTTCATGTTCTCTATAGGTCGGTTGTCGATTATTGTACCCTTTTGTCTTGTAGCTTTCATTTATGCAAACTATGTTCAAATTAGTGTGATTTATTGCAGTGAAATAAACGAATCCGTTTCTTTGTTAATTATTAATGCATTGCAGACATTATGTTGGCAGTTTAATCGCACCCCAAGTCATGATGTTTTGAAGTTAGTGCAGTGAAAATCCTTTAACATGAAAACACTGAGTCTTAATAATCCATTGACATGAAATAGTACTGTGGATCTGGTATAATGCCATACTCACTCAGTTTTGCTTTAATACGAAAAAAAAATTTATCACGGCAATAACCTGTTTTTCGAAAAACTTACCCATTCATTACTTCCTTTATGCAGTCATATCAACGCTCAGAAGTGATGCTATAGTCGGTGCACATCTCCGAGGTAGCGATGAAGTGGGGAGTTTACCCGTGCGATCATTTCAAGAGTGTACCGTGAGTATCAGGAATCCGGTAAAACATCAAATCTCCGACATCGCTGCAGCCAGAAAACGATCTTGCAAGAAAGGGACCAACGGCGAATGAAGAAAATTGTTCAGCATGACAGAAGTGCAACCCTTCCGCAAGTGTCAGTGTGCGAACCATTCAACTAAATGTCACCGATATGGGATTTCGGAGCCGAAGGCCCACTCGTGTACTCTTGATGACTGCACGACACAAAGCTTCACGCCTCGCCGAACCCCGTCAATACTGACATTGGACTATTGATAACTGTTAACATACTGCCTTGTCGAACATGTCTCGTTTCAAATAGTATCGAGCGGGTGGGCGTGTACAGTATGGAAGCTACCTCATTAATGCATGGACCATGCATATCAGCAGGGGACTGTTCAAGCTGCTGGAGGCTCTGTAATGGTGGGCTGTCTGCAATTGGAGTAACATGGGACCCCTGACAGGTCTAGATAGCACTCTGACAGGTGACACGTATGCAAGCATGCTGCCTGATCACCTGCATTCATTCACATCCATTGTGCATTCCGTCGGACTTGGTCAATTCCAGCAGGACAGCGGGACACCCCATACGTCCAGAATTGCTACAGAGTGGCTCCAAGAGCACTCTTCTGAGTTTAAAAACTTCCGGTGGCCACCAAGCTCCCAAGATATGAACATTATTGAGCATATCTAGGATATCTTGCAAAGTGCTCTTCAGACGAGACCTCCGTCCCCTCGTACTATTACAGATTTGTGGACAGCTCTGCAGGATTCATGGTGTCGGTTCCCTCCAGCACTATTTCAGGCATTAGTGGAGTCCATGCCACGTCTTGCTGCGGCACTTCCGCGTGTTCATTGTGGCCATAGACGGTATTAGGCAGGTGTACCAGTTTCGTTGGCACTTCGGTGTATATGGATACAGCCCATCATTTCGCTTAAACTGAAGATATTTGAAGTGTGAATAAACGTATCTAATCAGACATATTAGTAATGGCATGTATATATTTAGGAGCAAATAGCACTGCAAAAAATTGCTTCCAATATGTTGCTGAGCAGTACTTTGAACATAGCTGCGCTACAGCAACGGTTCCACGTAATCAGATTAAGAGCAGCCGACCAGTTGCAAAGGATAAAGTAATCTTTACCTAGGTTTCAATAGATATAAATCTATCTTCTTCAGAAGACGGCCTGGGGACAATGAACATCGTAATTTATAATAAAGTATGAAACATGAGTCAAGAATAAAGTTTAACATATATTAGGAAAATAATGTATTACAGGATGTGAGAAGATTTCTTGGTACTTACAGTATTACATTAATATGAAGCGATATGTCCTTATCGTTTTCACAAACATCTGCCTAGTTTCGTTAGTCAAATAAAACATAGCCCTAAGAACAGGGTTTGTCAGATAAATAAAATAGGTACATGGAAGTTGGAGTGCGCATAAGCGACTGAGTAAAATCGGCCAGCGTAGTAGCACTGCAGGCCAGGGCAGGTGGCGCTCAGGTCGCGCACTATGTGCCGTTTGGCGTACTGAAGTAACATTTGAAATATCAATATAAATGCGTTCTTAAATAGAATGACAATAAATAAAATGAAAAGCATTTAACACTCCCGTTATGACATTGTGGGAGGTATAGGAACGATAACGTAGATACATGCATCAAAGAGACAGGTGGCGCTTGCGCCGTGAGTTACATGCAGTGGCCTATACAGCCAGACTATAAAAGTTATATTACCATATTAGTGAAGCACACAGAACGTATATAGGTCAAAACTTTAAGAAAAATCAGTAATGGCTCTTAAGACATAAGTTACGAGACCTGGTCCACAATCCAGTTACTATACATTATAGAATAAGAGAAAATTACATGAGGGCCACTGTAGTGGCAGCCATACATCGTGAGACGAACACATTATATAAAAGGTAGTAAACTGAAAGATTTGAAAACCCCTCAAAAACCCAGGCAATCATCATAGGCCGCACCACTCGCTCCTTTCGCCTCCATGATTTCTACCTCACCCTTTATGGTCGTCCTATCCAACTCACCCCCACCCTGAAATACCTTGGCCTCACCCTTGACCGACACCTCACCTGTACCCCTCATCTCCTGACCATCCAGCAGAAAGCCCATTCCCGCCTCCGCCTACTGAAACTCCTGTCCGGCCGGACATGGGGATTGCATCCTTCTACCATCCTCCACACCTACAAATCCCTCATCCGTCCTATCCTCTGTTATGCCAGCGTCGCCTGGATCTCCGCCCCCACCCGCTTTTACAAGGCCCTCCAAATCCTTGAACGCCATGCGCTCCGCGTTGCCTTCCGTATCCGCCTTCCTTCCCCCACACGGCTCCTGTATGAACTGATCCCCTTCCCCCACCTCCTCTTGTTCCTCCAACATCTCCGCATCCTTTACATTGTTCGCAGGGTTGATCCCCCCCACCCTCTGGTTTCCTCCTTCCTCTCCACCCCCCGCCCATTGCCGCACCTCTATCGCTGTATCCCTCCCTCTCTCCACCTCCACACCCTCCATCTCCTTCATCAGGGCAATTTCCAACGCCTCCCCCTCCCGGATGACGAACTTCGCCGTGACATATACCCTTCCTTCCAACTATAACCCGGCCTTGTTCCCCCCCCCCCCTCTCCCCAGGGCCCCCTTCTCCTCTTTCCTCCTTCTCCCAGAGCGGATTTTCCTCCATCCCCCCTCCCCTGAGACCCTGCACCCCATACTTGCCTGATGTCCATATACCTGGATGCAGCTTTTGATACCTCGGCAGGCAAGAATTTCAGTACTTTGAACATTAAAAATTGTGAAAGCAGGTATGGCTATTGACTTTAATCACCAGTGCCTAGAGAAAGACATTATCCCTGATTATGTGAAGGCGTACGTAAATTTTAAACAGTGCAACAGAGTTCCTTCTATTAAAAAGAAGCTAGGGCATTTAGTCATTTCTGAGAGCACAGTAAATTTGTACAAGAAAAAAGATGTTCTTAATAGTGAAGCCTACTGTATACACCTATTTTTAACTAAAGCCTTTAATGATCTTTGTAATTTTCAAATTGACCACCTGTGGAATAGTATTAATGAAAGGCTCTTTAATCGTAAAGAAATAATCAAGGCCAGACATGAAAGAAAGCTTTTGAAGTTTAGTAGTAGGACCACAAATAAAAGTGATAATACAGCAGACAATAATGTCAAGCACCTATTTTACGATAGAGTACTAAATAAAACCAATATTTCTTTTACGCAGGCTGAAAATGATTTGTTGTGTAAAGGCCTTAAATATAACTTGCCTGCTAAACTCGATAAATATCCAGTTATTTGTAATCTCATTGTAGACCTAAAAATCGGTTTAGAATCTCTGAAATTAGAGAAAACAGAGCAAGTCAAATGTACCTACGAATGTAACAACATAATAGAAAAAGAAATTAATTTATCTCCTAATAGGTAATCAGGAGAATATAGTATAATAAAAAGCATTAATCATAAACTTAGAGAGCACGACGCCTTAGTCACTAAGAGTGACAAAGGGAACACCGCTGTCGTGGCCTATAAAAATGAATATATAGAGATGACTGTAAAGTTTTTTGAGGAAAACGACATCACTGAGGTTACTGTAGATCCTACTGCTGAACTGCAAAATGAAATCCGGCGTACTTTAACGAATTCCGTCAGCCTGTTCAATAAGTTCCAAAAGAAAGGGCTTATAAATATGAACCCGAAACCACCTGTGCTTAGAAGTCAGTTTAAACTGCATAAACAAAATCACCCGATCCGCCCTATAGTGAATGGTATAGGCAGTCCACATCACACGCTTGCTAGGCGCCTCCATTTTAAAATTAAAGATGCTTTCACATTTGAAAATAACTTTTCTGTAAAAAACAGTAAGGAATTAATTAACAATATTCAATCTGTAAGTTGTACACCTGACACTAGACTGATGTCCTTTGACATCGTCAGCCTTTACACAAATGTTCCGATTGATGAAACCATAGACCTTGTAAAAGAGAATCTTCTTAAACATAAAAAATTAAGTGAAACTCAGATTGCGGAACTCATTGGCTTGCTTAAGGTCGTTTTAAAATACAATTACTTCACATTTAACGGGAAAATGTATGTACAGCCAGATGGTCTAGCAATGGGTAGCCCCTTCGCCGGTATTCTAGCAGAGGTTTTCATCAACGCCCTGGAAACAACGTTCTTCAACTCAAGTTCAGAATTACGCCATAAAATCCGCTATTATGCACGGTATGTTGATGACATTTTCATTGCCTTTGATGGCACTGATCATGAGTTAGAGCATCTCTCTAGTACTTTCAACGGTTTACATCAAAAAATTTCCTTCACAAAAGAACTTCAAAATGATAAACGTGAACTCAATTTCCTCGATTTAACAATTTCTATAGAAGATAATTCCTTCCATTTCAATATCTTCCGCAAGGAAACATATTCAGATAATGTCATTCCTGCTGACTCAACTCATCCAAAAGCTCATAAATTGGCATTTTTTCATTCCGCCATTCATCGAATGGTAACCACTCCTTTATCACCTGCGGATCAAAAAAAGGAATTGAATGTCATCAAAGCGATTGCGGTTAATAATGGGTACAACCAGAATATGATCGATTACCTGCTCAATAAGAAAGTTTCCCAAAAATGTTCGACTTTGAGAAATAATCCCCCCACGGATACCACAGAAACTAAAAAATTTATTTCCATCCCTTTCTTGGGTAACGTATCGTATAGGATTAAACGTCTTCTAAATAAAATATATAACTGTAACGTCTCCTTCTCTACAGATAACAGTTTAAAAAGAAATCTTGTACAGTCAGTAGAGATTGCCAGCGATTGGTTTTCTAATTCAGGTATTTACAAGCTAACCTGTAATAACTGCCCCTCATATTATATTGGTCAAACTGGCAGAGCCGTGAAAACGCGATATAAAGAACATCTATTAGGTAAAAAAGGAACGAATATTTACAACTCTACTTTTGCTGAACACCTCTTGATAACCGGCCATACGCCTAAACAGTTAGAAGACACGGTTATCCTACATAGACAGGTCAAAGGACGGAGACTAGATTTGTGGGAAGAGCTATTTATTTTTAAACATCTAGAGCTCAAAGACGGCAATATACTGAATGATCAGTTGAACCTTGCCTGTAGACAATTTTTCGAAGGCTTCAAACCCGTACTGTTTAATATATAACATTAATACTAGTAACCTCAGTAGTCTATTTCCTCAGGAAGCTATAATGCACTTTCAAATCTTTTTTTTTTTCTTTATTGTATTTCAGTTCCCCATCGGGGCGGGCTGGCAGCAGCATAGGCGCTGCTCTTCAGCCGAAAGACATAGAACAAAACAATAGAAGACATTTAAAAACAGCAAAGGAGAGAAGAAGGCGAACATAGATATAAAAAAGGGAGAACATCATGGAAGGCAATATACAAAAAAAAAAAAAAAAAAACGGGGTGACTGTAAAATGGAGATAAAAAAAAAACTGTTTGAAAGTAGCACACACAAAAAGCCACACACTGCGACGATTAAAAGAACACAAGGCACAGTATGACTGGAGCATAAAGGTGTTGACGGATGGCATAGCACACAACGTAACACTGACGGCGAACCTCAAGGCAGTACACAATTAAAATCACACCTCTGGACGCACACGAGAAACAGCACGAAACACAACACTGACGTGGCACACTGATGATGATCAATACAGAGGATCTGCCAGGTTCAAGGAGATGAGGGAGACCTGAAGAACTTTCAAATCTTTTTTTTTTTTTTTTACTTTATTGTTATTTTAAAGCCTGTACAACAGGCAGGCTGTCAGCAGCACACTACGCTGCTCTTCAGCCATAGAATACACAAGCAGAAAATACAGGAGAAGACACATAAGTTACAGAATGTGGGCAATAAAACAGGAGACACATAGAGACAAACACGGAGCCGTTCACACTCGTCGATAATCCACACTGCTAACTGATGAGACGACGCACAAACACTGAAGATGACGATGGCACTGGTGAACGAGGGAGTGTGACGGTGAACACTAAACACGACGGCACACACTAGACACTGATGGCGATGATCTCCGGCGCGCGAATGTTCACTATGCGTGTGCGAGTCCGGGGACCTGCCAAGAGAGGAGGAGGAGGAAGGGGAGTGGGAGAGGGAGAGGGGAGAGCAGAGATGCCACGGGGAGGGGAGAAAGGGGGGAGAGAGGAAGGGGGAGGAGAAGCCCGGGGGGAGGAGTGGTGGAGGGAGGGGACGGGGGAAAAGGAAAGAGAAGGGGAGGAAAGGGAAGAGAAGGGAGGGAGGGAGGGTGCCTAAAGGAAAGGACACCAGAAGTAGGTGGTGGGGCAGGGTCAAAGTTGATAGGAGGGGTAGATGGAGGGGAGGAGGACATCATCAGGGAGGGGGAGCTGGCGGAGCCACCTTGGGAGAGAGTAAGGAGGGTGGAGAGATGGAGACCGGGTGGGACGTTGGAATACAGGCGCGGCAGCGGGCGGGGATGGGAGAGGATCGGGGATACGAGCGGGTGAGGAGGATCAAGTTTACGGGAGGTGTACAGGATCCGTATCCTTTCAAGGAAAAGGAGGAGGTGGGGGAAGGGGATGAGATCATACAGGATCCACGTGGGGGAGGGGAGACGGATGCGATAGGCGAGGCGGAGAGCATGGCGTTCAAGGATTTGGAGGGATTTATAAAAGGTAGGGGGGGCGGAGATCCAGACTGGATGGGCAAAACAAAGAATAGGGCGGATGAGGGATTTATAGGTGTGGAGGATTGTGGAAGGGTCCAGACCCCACGTACGGCCGGAAAGGAGCTTGAGGAGACGGAGTCTGGAACGTGCCTTGGCTTGGATTGTACGGAGATGGGGAGTACAGGAGAGGCGACGGTCGAGGGTGACACCAAGGTACTTGAGGGTGGGAGTGAGGGCGATAGGACGGCCATAGACGGTGAGATAGAAATCAAGGAGGCGGAAGGAAGGGGTGGTTTTGCCTACAATGATCGCCTGGGTTTTGGAGGGATTGACCTTGAGCAACCACTGGTTGCACCAAGCGGTGAACCGGTCAAGATGGGATTGGAGAAGGCGTTGGGAGCGTTGCAGGGTGGGGGCAAGGGCGAGGAAGGCGGTGTCATCGGCAAACTGGAGGAGGTGGACGGGGGGCGACGGCGGCGGCATGTCCGCCGTGTACAAAAGGTACAGAAGGGGGGAGAGGACGGAGCCTTGGGGCACACCGGCGGAGGGGAAAAAGGTGTAGGAATCGGTGTTATGGATGGTGACATAGGAAGGACGGCGGGAGAGAAAGGAACCGATCAGACGGACGTAGTTAATGGGAAGGGCAAAGGTTTGGAGCTTGAAGAGGAGACCGGAATGCCAGACGCGGTCATAAGCGCGTTCGAGGTCAAGGGAGAGGAAGATTGCGGAGCGACGGGAATTAAGCTGTTCGGAAAGGAGATGAGTGAGGGGAAGGAGAAGATCGTCGGAAGAGAAGGATGGCCGAAAGCCACACTGGGTGACGGGAAGGAGGCGGTGCTGGCGGAGATGCTGGTGGATGCGGCGGGTGAGGATAGATTCCAGGACCTTGCTGAAGACCGAGGTAAGGCTGATGGGACGGTAGGAGGAGACGGCGGACGGCGTTTTGCCAGGTTTAAGGAACATGAGGATACGGGAGGTTTTCCACAGGTCGGGGTAGTAACCGGTGGACAGGACTACATTGTAGAGCCTGGCCAGGGTGGAGAGGAAAGAGACAGGAGCTTCACGAAGGTGACGGTAGGTGGCACGATCGTGACCAGGAGCGGTGTTGCGTTTGGTGTGGAGTGTATCAATGAGATCCTGGGTAGTGATAGGGGCATTGAGTTCCGTTTTCAAATCTTTCTTTTTTTTTTTTTTCTTTATTGTGATTTTAACACCTTATACAAAGGCGGGCTGGCAGCAGCACAATACGCCGCTCTTCAGCCTTGAGTGTTACAACAAGCAGTACATAAAGGTGGCACAGAGTAGACAGTAAAAACGGTGGGCAAAAAATGTAGACACTAAAAATCGATAAAACATGTAGCCGTTCACGCTAGACGAGAAACATCACTAACACTGGGCGACACGATGCACAGAACATGGATGATGGCGACGGCACGTGAACGGTGGGGGCGTGACGGCGAACAACACTACACACAAAGGAAGGCATACACACGAAACACTGACGGCGATGATCCCCGGCGCGCGAATGTTCACTGAGCGTGTACGAGTCCGGGGACCTGCCAAGAGAGGAGGTGGAGGAGGAGGAATGGGAAGGGGAATGGGAGAGGGGGGAGCAGAGATGCCATGGGCAAAGGAGAGAGGGGGAGGGAGGAAGGGGGAGGGAAGCCCGGTGGAGAGGGGAGGAGGGAGGGGGGAAAGGAAAGAGGAGGGAAGGGAAGGGAGGGAGGGAGGGTGCCTAAAGGAGAGGACATATGAGGTGGGGGGGAGGATCAAAGTTGATAAGAGGGGTAGATGGAGGGGACGAGGACATCAACAGGGAGGGGGAGCTAGCGGAAGCCACCTTGGGAGAGGGTAAGGAGGGTGGAGAGATGGAGACCGGGTGGGACGTTGGAATACAGGCCCGGCAGCGGGCAGGGGTGGGAGAGGATCTGGGAAACGAGCGGGTGAGGAGGATCAAGTTTACATGAGGTGTACAGGATACGTATCCTTTCAAGGAAAAGGAGGAGGTGGGGGAAGGGGATGAGATCATACGGGATCCGCGTGGGGGAGGGGAGACGGATGCGATAGGCAAGGCGGAGAGCATGGCGTTCAAGGATTTGGAGGGATTTGTAGAAGGTAGGGGGGGCGGAGATCCACGCTGGATGGGCATAACAAAGGATAGGGCGGATGAGGGATTTATAGGTGTGGAGGATTGTGGAGGGGTCCAGACCCCACGTGCGGCCGGAAAGGAGCTTGAGGAGACGGAGTCGGGAACGTGCCTTGGCTTGGATTGTACGGAGATGGGGAGTCCAGGAGAGGCGACGGTCGAGCGTGACGCCAAGGTACTTAAGGGTGGGAGTGAGGGCGATAGGACGGCCATAGACGGTGAGATAGAAATCAAGGAGGCGGAAGGAAGGTGTGATTTTGCCTACAATGATCGCCTGGGTTTTGGAGGGATTGACCTTGAGCAACCACTGGTTGCACCAAGCGGTGAACCGGTCAAGATGGGATTGGAGAAGGCGTTGGTAGCGTTGCAGGGTGGGGGCAAGGGCGAGGAAGGCGGTGTCATCGGCAAACTGGAGGAGGTGGACGGGGGGCGACGGCGGCGGCATGTCCGCCGTGTACAAAAGGTACAGAAGGGGGGAGAGGACGGAGCCTTGGGGCACACTGGCGGAGGGGAAAAAGGTGTAGGAATCGGTGTTATGGATGGTGACATAGGAAGGACGGTGGGAGAGAAAGGAACCGATCAGACGGACGTAGTTAATGGGAAGGGCAAAGGTTTGGAGCTTGAAGAGGAGACCGGAATGCCAGACGCGGTCATAAGCGCGTTCGAGGTCAAGGGAGAGGATGATTGCGGAGCGACGGGAATTAAGCTGTTCGGAAAGGAGATGAGTGAGGTGAAGGAGAAGATCGTCGGAAGAGAAGGATGGCCGAAAGTCACACTGGGTGACGGGAAGGAGGCGGTGCTGGCGGAGATGCTGGTGGATGCGGTGGGTGAGGATAGATTCCAGGACCTTGCTGAAGACCGAGGTAAGGCTGATGGGACGGTAGGAGGAGACGGCGGACGGCGGTTTGCCAGGTTTAAGGAACATGAGGATACGGGAGGTTTTCCACAGGTCGGGGTAGTAACCAGTGGACAGGACTACATTGTAGAGCCTGGCCACGGTGGAGAGGAAAGAGACAGGAGCTTCACGAAGGTGACGGTAGGTGGCACGATCGTGACCAGGAGTGGTGTTGCGTTTGGTGCGGAGTGTATCAATGAGATCCTGGGTAGTGATAGGGGCATTGAGTTCCGTTTTCAAATCTTTCTTTTTTTTTTTTTTTTTCTTTATTGTGATTTTAACACCTTATACAAAGGCGGGCTGGCAGCAGCACAATACGCCGCTCTTCAGCCTTGAGTGTTACAACAAGCAGTACATAAAGGTGGCACAGAGTAGACAGTAAAAACGGTGGGCAAAAAATGTAGACACTAAAAATCGATAAAACATGTAGCCGTTCACGCTAGACGAGAAACATCACTAACACTGGGCGACACGATGCACAGAACATGGATGATGGCGACGGCACGTGTACGGTGGGGGCGTGACGGCGAACAACACTACACACAAACGAAGGCACACACACGAAACACTGACGGCGATGATCCCCGGCGCGCGAATGTTCACTGAGCGTGTACGAGTCCGGGGACCTGCCAAGAGAGGAGGTGGAGGAGGAGGAATGGGAAGGGGAATGGGAGAGGGGGGAGCAGAGATGCCATGGGCAAAGGAGAGAGGGGGAGGGAGGAAGGGGGAGGGAAGCCCGGTGGAGAGGGGAGGAGGGAGGGGGGAAAGGAAAGAGGAGGGAAGGGAAGGGAGGGAGGGAGGGTGCCTAAAGGAGAGGACATACGAGGTGGGGGGGAGGATCAAAGTTGACAAGAGGGGTAGATGGAGGGGACGAGGACATCATCAGGGAGGGGGAGCTGGCGGAAGCCACCTTGGGAGAGGGTAAGGAGGGTGGAGAGATGGAGACCCGGTGGGACGTGGGAATACAGGCGCGGCAGCGGGCGGGGGTGGGAGAGGATCGGGGAAACGAGCGGGTGAGGAGGATCAAGTTTACATGAGGTGTACAGGATACGTATCCTTTCAAGGAAAAGGAGGAGGTGGGGGAAGGGGATGAGATCATACAGGATCCGCGTGGGGGAGGGGAGACGGATGCGATAGGCAAGGCGGAGAGCATGGCGTTCAAGGATTTGGAGGGATTTATAGAAGGTAGGGGGGGCGGTGATCCACGCTGGATGGGCATAACAAAGGATAGGGCGGATGAGGGATTTATAGGTGTGGAGGATTGTGGAGGGGTCCAGACCCCACGTGCGGCCGGAAAGGAGCTTGAGGCGACGGAGTCGGGAACGTGCCTTGGCTTGGATCGTCTGGAGATGGGGAGTCCAGGAGAGGCGACGGTCGAGCGTGACGCCAAGGTACTTAAGGGTGGGAGTGAGGGCGATAGGACGGCCATAGACGGTGAGATAGAAATCAAGGAGGCGGAAGGAAGGGGTGGTTTTGCCTACAATGATCGCCTGGGTTTTGGAGGGATTGACCTTGAGCAACCACTGGTTGCACCAAGCGGTGAACCGGTCAAGATGGGATTGGAGAAGGCGTTGGGAGCGTTGCAGGGTGGGGGCAAGGGCGAGGAAGGCGGTGTCATCGGCAAACTGGAGGAGGTGGACGGGGGGCGACGGCGGCGGCATGTCCGCCGTGTACAAAAGGTACAGAAGGGGGGAGAGGACGGAGCCTTGGGGCACACCGGCGGAGGGGAAAAAGGTGTAGGAATCGGTGTTATGGATGGTGACATAGGAAGGACAGCGGGAGAGAAAGGAACCGATCAGACGGACGTAGTTAATGGGAAGGGCAAAGGTTTGGAGCTTGAAGAGGAGACCGGAATGCCAGACGCGGTCATAAGCGCGTTCGAGGTCAAGGGAGAGGAAGATTGCGGAGCGACGGGAATTAAGCTGTTCGGAAAGGAGATGAGTGAGGGGAAGGAGAAGATCGTCGGAAGAGAAGGATGGCCGAAAGCCACACTGGGTGACGGGAAGGAGGCGGTGCTGGCGGAGATGCTGGTGGATGCGGCGGGTGAGGATAGATTCCAGGACCTTGCTGAAGACCGAGGTAAGGCTGATGGGACGGTAGGAGGAGACGGCGGACGGCGGTTTGCCAGGTTTAAGGAACATGAGGATACGGGAGGTTTTCCACAGGTCGGGGTAGTAACCGGTGGACAGGACTACATTGTAGAGCCTGGCCAGGGTGGAGAGGAAAGAGACAGGAGCTTCACGAAGGTGACGGTAGGTGGCACGATCGTGACCAGGAGCGGTGTTGCGTTTGGTGTGGAGTGTATCAATGAGATCCTGGGTAGTGATAGGGGCATTGAGTTCCGTTTTCAAATTTTTCAGTTCACTACCTTTTATATAATGTGTTCGTCTCACGATGTATGGCTGCCACTACAGTGGCCGTCATGTAATTTTCTCTTATTCTATAATATATAGTAACTGGATTGTGGACCAGGTCTCGTAACTTATGTCTTAAGAGCCATTACTGATTTTTCTTAAAGTTTTGACCTATATACGTTCTGTGTGCTTCACTAATATGGTAATATAACTTTTATAGTCTGGCTGTATAGGCCACTGCATGTAACTCACGGCGCAAGCGCCACCTGTCACTTTGATGCATGTATCTACGTTATCGTTCCTATACCTCCCACAATGTCATAACAGGAGTGTTAAATGCTTTTCATTTTATTTATTGTCACTCTATTTAAGAACGCATTTATATTGATATTTCAAATGTTACTTCAGTACGCCAAACGGCACATAGTGCGCGACCTGAGCGCCACCTGCCCTGGCCTGCAGTGCTACTACGCTGGCCGATTTTACTCAGTCGCTTATGCGCACTCCAACTTCCATGTACCTATTTTATTTATCTGACAAACCCTGTTCTTAGGGCTATGTTTTATTTGACTAACGAAACTAGGCAGATGTTTGTGAAAACGATAAGGACATATCGCTTCATATTAATGTAATACTGTAAGTACCAAGAAATCTTCTCACATCCTGTAATACATTATTTTCCTAATATATGTTAAACTTTATTCTTGACTCATGTTTCATACTTTATTATAAATTACGATGTTCATTGTCCCCAGGCCGTCTTCTGAAGAAGATAGATTTATATCTATTGAAACCTAGGTAAAGATTACTTTATCCTTTGCAACTGGTCGGCTGCTCTTAATCTGATGATGTTGCTGAGCATTTATTTCGATTGCATCTGATAAAATGAAATTCTCTTAACATAGAAAAGTTTTCGGCCCACTCTGTTTCATTTTAAACGCTTTTCGCGGTATACAGGAGTTCCCGAGCTGAGAAGACCTGACAGCACGTCTAGGGTGGTAGAGCTTGGTACGCAGTGTACATTTTATAGGCGGGGCAGCATGTTCACTGCAGTGGGCTGCGGCGGACTGATCAGCCCTTTGCTATGGGCTGGCAGTGCGGCCGGGTCATACGAGGAAACCAGCCCGTGGACACGGACTGGCAAGCCCGTGGGCCGGCAATGCTGCGCAAAAATGGAAATGAGCGTGTGGCATCGTTGGCCGGGATGCCACATCCAGGGAATTTCAGCCGCCAAGTGCAAGTCTTATTTCAGTCGAAGCCACATTGGGCGACCCTCGCGCCTGTGATGAGGATGTAATGATGATGAAGGCAACACAACACCCAGTCCCCGAGCAGAAAATATCTCGAATCCCGCTGTAAATCAAACCCGGGCCCATTTACATAGATGACAAGCACGTCACCAGCCAGCTAAGCAGGGGACAACGTAGTGCAGCTGTGCTGTAATGCAATACTGATGTTAAAGCCGTAGTTATACCCCAGGGTTTCGCCTGCAGCCGCGGCTACCGGCTACACAGTCAGGATCTGCAAGTTGCTAGTGCTCGTGCTATGCAGGAGGCACTCTCTCGGCAGGCCCAGACTTTCAACATTACGGTAGGCACGGCGCTTCTAACACAACGGGCTATATTGTGTTCAAAACACGCGTGTCTCTCTTGAAGTGGAACTCCGGCCGGCACCACTGGAAACCTGCGGTGCACCACTATGTGGTCAAAAGTATCCGGACACCCCCAAAAACATTTGTTTCTCGTATTAGTTGCATTGTGCTGTCTCCTACTGCCAGGTACTCCATATCAGCGACTTCAGTAGCCATTAGACATCATGAGAGAGCAGAATGGGGAGCTTCACGGAACTCACGGACTTTGAAAGTGTGCATGTGATGGGTGTCACTTGTGTCATACGTCTGTACGCGAGATTTCCTTACTTCTAAACATCCGTAGGTCCACTGTTCCCGATATGATAGTGAAATGGAAACGTGAAGGGGCACGTACAGCACAAAAGCGTACAGACCGACCTCGTCTGTGACTAACAGAGACCGCCGACAGTTGAAGTGGTTCGTAATGCGTAATAGGCAGACATCTATCCAGACCATCACACAGGAATTCGAAACTGCATCCGGATCCACTAACAGTTAGGCGGGAGGTCAGAGGACTTGGATTTCATGGTCCAGCAGCTGCTCGTAAGCCACAAATCGCGCCGGTAAATGCCAAACGACGCCTCACCTGGTGTAAGGTGCGTAAACAATGGACGATTGAAAAGTGGAAAAACGTTGTGTGCAGTGACGAATCACGATACACAATGTGGCGATCCGATGGCACTGTGTGGGTATGGCAAATGCTCGGTGAACGTCATGTACCAACGAGTGTAGTGTCAACAGTAAAATTCGGAGGCGGTGGCTGTATGGTGAGGTCGTGTTTTTCATGGGGAGGGCTTGCCCCCCTTATTGTTCTGCGTGGCACTGTCATAGCACAGGCCTACATTGATGTTTTAGGTACCTCTTCGCTTCCCATTGTTGAAAAGCAAATCGGGGATGGCGACTGCATCGTTCTACACGATCGAGTACCTGTTCATAATTCACGACCTGTGGCAGAGTCATGTATGACAGTAACATCCCTATAATGCACTCCCCTGCACAGAGTCCTGAAATGAATCCTACAGATCACTTTTGGGAAGTTTTGGAACGCCAATTTCGTGCCAGGCCTCACCGACCGACATCGATACCTCTCCTCAGTGCAGCACTCCGTGAAGAATGGGCTGCCTTTCCCCAAGGAACCTGACTAATCGTATGCCTGCGAGAGTGGAAGCAGAGATCAAGGCTAAGGGTGGGCCAACATCATATTGAATTCCAGCATTACCGATGTAGGGTGCCACGAACTTGTAGGTCATTTTCAGCAAGGTGTCCGGATACTTCTGATCACATAGTGTAGCTTCGCCACATTATTCACCAGCCTCCAGCCCAACAGCACGCACCCTGGACAACAGCGCCTCAAACGGAACCACTACTTTGCCTCTGCAAACCACGTACCATCCAAGAATCGGGGAGATACCACTCCGCTGTGCGTGTATTTAGGACGGCGCTCTGACACTCCCCGTCAGTTCAGTTAGCAGACCCGCTTCATGCAGTGTCTATGCAGAGCGACCACCAGGGTCTACACCTCGTGGTTCCAGCGGCTGTCCAATGCAACATCACTGCAGCCTCTATGAGCAGCCAGACGTCGGTTAGGGAACTTCGCCTACTCCGGTTTGGCTTCTCGTGGTATCGGTGCTCAAAGACTAGTATTCTTGTGTGAAACTTAGACTATCAACAGTTCGCAGTAGTTGCACGCCAGTGGCAATTGATCGCTGGACTTACTCTGCCTCTCCTGTCACAGTGATTTCATCTGAGTAACTTATTTTGTTTCGTCATTCATTTGCTCGCATTGAAGTTTGGTTTCCATCCCAGTCCACGAAGGACAAGCGTATTTCGTACGTATTCATTTTTGTGTGGACTGGAAACAAGTGGCAATTGCATACACCGTGGGACAATCAGTTACTGAGTGTCTGCTACGACGCAGAACACATCAGCTTTGGAATGTGATGGAGACTATGAAGAGAAATAATATGTGTAAAAGAAATGTTTTGCCGGCCGGTGTGGCCGTGCAGCTCTAGGCGCTTCAGTCTGGAACCGCGTGACCGCTACGGTCGCAGGTTCGAATCCTGCCTCGGGCATGGATGTGTGTGATGTCCTTAGGTTAGTTAGGTTTAGGTAGGTCTAAGTTCTAGGGGACTGATGACCTCAGATGTTAAGTCCCATAGTGCTCAGAGCCACTTGAACCATTTTTGAAAGGAATGTTGATTGATATTGTCAACATATTCTTATAGCTAAGCATAAATATATTGTGAGAGACATGTTAGGGGGCTTTATTTATTCAACGTTTTTCTTGTTTTACTACTATCTTTGTTATCTCTTTCATTGTTCAAATTATTCTGTGGTCGAATCTGAATCATAAAATCCTATTTTGAGGTAAGTGTTCGATCACGAATTTAGCTTGTGCATTATCGATTACTCACTCTAGAATCTTATCCCGAAATCGTTAGCGCTGTAATTTAAACACGGCTATAAACCTGTGGTGTCTAAGAAAGGAGAATAGAATGTATCTTCATTCCGAATGTGATAAGTATACTTTACAGAAGTGAAGATGAAGTGGCAGATAAAGTAGGAAACAAGAGATTAAACAGGGTGTCAATATTCAGGGGTATGAAAGGGACAATTATTCCTACCAAAAAGATGTAGTAATAATTGTTTAGTAGTAGAGATGTTTCACAGTAGCGAAGATGAAGAAGTGCTCACATCTGTTAAGATAAACGTTTTGTAGCCCTGGACATATTTGCTTCGAATGATCGTTCCTGGTCATATCCTGGAATGTTGATCATTCTTCCTGGGAAACCCTGTGTAACATGTACGTAGAAGGCCAAAATGACATGTATCCTTGTACCCTTGCAACACAGAATCAGCATAGTTGAGTGGCGAAATAAATAGATAATAAATAATTAATAATAAATAAATTTTCAAATCACTCTATCCACCAGCTCATCCCCACCACAAATCTCCTGGAATCAGCAAGAAAAGTAGAAGCATGTATTCTAACATGAATCTGTATCTGAATACATATCCTGGAAATGCATCATGGTTTTACTTGTTGGTTGTAGGTTCAACAAGCGTTTTGCGTCCAATAGTACTCAGTGATGCAAAGTAGTCTCTCGTCTACGTTTCAGAATAAACTACACTGTCACGTCACATATTCGTCTGTTGTCAGCCCGAGTAACTGGTCTTTGAACTTTGAACTGGAAGAGTGAGACAGTTGCAGACAGGTTCCGCCGAATATTTGGAACCATTATGTCTGCACTATTTCACACAACTGTTGGAAGGTGCCCAGTGAAGAATTTACACAGCAGGAAGCAACGATCAAGTCTATCCCACAGCTGACTTACAGGGTTGGGAGAGTACTTTGAAGAATCGATTGTGCGCTTTTAGTCATTTACGGATACTTAACATCGTGCAGAAAGGCACGTCGTCTTGCTAAATAGATCGGATCCTCTCCAAGGAGGACATTAATAGACCTACCGTTGCCAGGTGGAATTAGTGAAGGCGGTAGAGATGGTCCACAGAAGAGTACCCTTCCATTAATGAGAAGGAGTAAGTGCAACCTTCCCACACTCTGCTACCGAATTTTCAGCGCTGTGCGGGCCTGCTGCCAGTCGAGAGACCTCTGCTTTTAAGGCAATCACCAGTTTTTCAATTTTTTATATAGTGCAGTAAACTGCTGACAAAGAAAGTAAACCACCCAGAATATGAAGATGAAACTAAATGTAATGTCACCGGTTAAGAGAGCATATTACTTTAGTAAATAATGAATCTGGCAACGCTTTGCAATTGCTAAATATGTGTCTTCCTCCTCTCTCTGTCCATCTCCTCCTCCTCCTCCTCCTCCTCCTCCTCCTCCTCTCTTTGTCCATATGCTCCTCTTCCCCCCTCCTTTTGTCCATATACTCCTCCCCTCCCCCAGTCACAGTATCCATCCCCTCCTATGCTGCCCCAATCTCTCTCCATTTCCTCGTCACCCCCCTCTTTGCCAATCTCCTTCTCATTCCCTCACTGTCCATTCTTTCCTCCCTCACCCACTCTGTCCTTCTCCTTTTCCCTACTCTCTCCCTGACCTTGAGCCTTTTTCGTTGTTATTAGAAACAAAACCTCCGATTGGGACATAAAGTCACTTAAAATACATGTGTAAATCGATTGGGATCTTTGATAAGAGAAGTTTTTGTATGCCCATTCTGTTAACAGGAGGTCTTTGGAACAATGGCAGTTTACTATTGTGAGACACTAAAAACGCCTGCAGCCGGCCTTATGATTTTATTTATTTTGTTGCAACCGGTGTCTGCGCCAACATCAAGCTGCAGTTCATGCGGAATGGATTGATACGATCCCTATATATATCGCACCAGTGTCCTGCACAACTGGATACGCAGATAATCTGATAACATTCAAAATGTTTCTCCAGTCAGTTAGCAGTTGTTGATAGTTACAGTGCTGACACCTAAGTTTTCAGATTATCTGCGTATCCAGCTATGCTGGCCACTGGTGCGATATATATAGGTATCGTATCAACCTCTTCTGCATCAACTACAGCGTGAAGATGGCGCACTGAAGCGCCGAAAATGGTTGCAACAAAATAAATAAAATCATAAGGGCGGCTTTAGGCGTTTTATTGTGCCACATTTTGATAAGAGAGGTGCAGGAAAGACATCTCCAGCTGCTAAATCTGCACAGATAGTAACTTCAGTGGCAGTATTTCTCATAGTTTTACTTTGTCAACAGGTAGGATGGTAAAGTTTCGGATGATTCAGATTCCATAATCATAAATCAGTAATCCATGAATTCAACGTTCCTCTTCCCCTCAAAACTGACTGTGACGAAGAAAGCAAAGGAGGACACTGTTGTGTGTGTTTAAATTATATATAAGGAAAAAGGATATATGTGGAAGAAATAATTATTTTAATTGTCTAATGGTTTATATACTCGGGTACCTAGGTTAAAACGGAGTGCGAGAGACCGCACGTTTCTAGAGAACAGTATTTTCTTTCTCGCAACAGATCTTGAAAGAAAATCAGTACACTGTTAGTTTAAAAAAATATATAGCCAATATCTGTCTGAAAGTTAGTTGAGTATCGTATAACAATTTGAAGTAAACCGATCAAGGTCTTTTCAATATTTCAGCCAATAATGTTCCCACGTATATATTAAATGTTTATATATCATAGAACATTTATTTAAAAAATATATACAGCCAGTGTACGTCCGAATGTTTATTGGAGCAACGTATAAAAATTTGAAGTAAATCGGTCAGGAACTTTAAGAGATTTTTGATAACAACTTTGGCCGGCCGCGGTGGTCTAGCGGTTCCAGGCGCTCAGTCCGGAACCGCGCGACTGCTACGGTCGCAGGTTCGAATCCTGCCTCGGGCATGGATGTGTGTGATGTCCTTAGGTTAGGTAGGTTTAAGTAGTTCTAAGTTCTAGGGGACTGATGACCACAGATGTTAAGTCCCTTAGTGCTCAGAGCCATTTGAACCATTTTTGATAACAACTTTAAACAACGACTTGTCTGTATATAGTAGATTTATGTGCGCATATTTAAAGAAAAATAGCCTATGTTTGTCCGAATCAGTATTAGGGTATCATGTAAATATCTGAAGTAAACCGGTCAAGAAGAGTCCGAGATTTTTACCAAATGCCTTACCACTTTATACAGGATATTTGTGTATTTATGTATCACACATACTCATATTAAAAATTCGTAGCCTGTGTCCGACCGACGTTTACTAGGGTATCGTATAAAAATCTGATGTAAATCAGTCAATAACTATTCGAGATTTTTGGTAACAATGATAAACTGCCACTTGTCTTTATATAGTACTATGGATTACAAAATCGAGCCACACTTATAACGAACGTGGCAGAAGGAGCTCACTCTGTCCCCAATGTATGCACTAATTCTGTTAGTGAAGATGTCATACTCGTAAAACCTTGTACCGTCTCCTCAGACAAGCTAATCCACAGCTGTTGCAACTGGTCCTTGATATCTGAGATCTGAGGATACTGGTGAGCACAGGAGTAGCTCAACATCCCGGAGACAGTCGATAGAGACACGTCCCGGTTACTTACGAGTATTGTTCTTTCGGAAAATGGTACCATGACACTGTCGCATGGGGCGTGACGAATGTGAGATCCCTCTACTAGGTCGACGAACACATTCCCCAATGACGCTATCTATGGCAGTGCAGAACCGCGATTCATTTCTGAAAACAATGTAATGCCATTCATCAGCATTTCGAGTTTCCCGGCCACGAGATCACTGTGTTGATGCGTTAACGGCAGCCTACGCGTGGGTCGGCAATTCCCTTGTCCACCTGCTGCTAGTCTCCAACCAATGGCGCCGAATGCCATAATGTTGCATGGAGTCCAATACTTGCAGTCGGCTTGGTTCAGAATACGGTGGTCCTCCCCTTTGATGGTATGACCTGGTCGAGCGGAAACTTCACGACGAGTATGGCTGCACTCATTTTTCCACGCGTTCCACCATCGGGCTACAGTCACATCTGAATGCCCCACAAAATCTGGATACTGCACGACCAGCCGGCCAAAGGGAGACCCACAATGAGGCCCCTTCCAAAATCGGTGAAGTGCTGATACGATATCTCACACGAGTAGGCGACTTCTCTGTATCCTTCACAGTGATCACACATCTGAAGGTCTCCACACAGCTTACACACCCTACTAGGCGCGGCAAAAAGTGATGACCGGTCTACATGATATAGAGAGTTGCAGCTCATATCGTTTACATTGCCGCCGAGGGTGTGTACGCATACAAGGTTACATGGACATCTGATAATGTTGTATGGGTACTTGGGTTGGAAGTTTTTATTCTTTTTTTTTTTTTTTGCTGTCAAGTGTATAGTATTCCACACGCAGAAAACCACAGTTCCGTGTTTTGTGATTTATTGTTATGTATCTCTGTAAGTAACAATTTGCTGGATATTTTTGGGCGGCTGCGAATAACAGATACAAAACTATGATTTTATATTTCAATGTCTTTTTAATAGCAACTTTCGTTCCTAAAGCCAAAAAATGTTCAAATGTGTGTGAAATCTTATGGGAGTTAACTGCTAAGGTCATCAGTCCCTAAGCTTACACACTACTTAACCTAAATAATCCTAAGGACAAACACACACACTCATGCCCGAGGGAGGACTCGAGCCTCCGCCGGGACCAGCCGCACAGTCCATGACTGCAGCGCCTGAGACCGCTCGGCTGATTCCGCGCGGCCCCTAAGACCATTCTGGAAGGTCTTTAACATTTTTAAACGTATTACATATCTTAACAGTTCGCCTTTTCAATAAAGAAAATCGTTGTAAATTACGGACAACGAGTACTAAAGCCACAAAATGCATTTGTTAGTATAGAGCAGATTATTAAATGAAGCTGTCGACTTGGGGTCTTATAAATTTAAAATTGTGGAGACTGTGTTGTTTGAGGCTATTATCTCACTCAAAACATTGCGAGTGTACAACCAACAACCAATGAAGCCTCCTTCCAGCTTCATTGGAGGGAAATACTTTAGTTAGGAAATATTATCGTACTATAATCAGTAATTGGGCAGGTAATATTAGAGGATATAGTTAAAGCTTTTTGGTCTCTATTGAACGAGCAGACGTACGATATTGGTAAGGAAAATGTGACTGGCAGCTGTCGTCTCCACAGTTTTTGCGCGAAGTAATTTGTGGGCAAGGATACAGGGTTTTATGTTAACGTGTAGTTCGTAGTTACGTCTAGGACGAGGTATTGTGATTCTGCGCTTCTTCGTCCTCCTGACGCACAAAATACAGGCACGCTCCGATTCTGACTAATTTTTGCTCCGTTATCTCTCAAAGGAGTGGGTCGAGCACCATCGCACTTACCTTCTGTTGCTAAAACTAAGCATGTTGGAAATAAATGGCGTTCACCAGGGATACTGCAGTCAAAATTCAAAAAATGTCAGGCTTGCGAATTAAACATACATAAGACTGATTAATGACAAAGACCAGCGGTAAATCCCTTAGGATGAATAATAGTGGGCTACACCAACGACATTCATGAATTGGTTGTTCGTCGATAAAAAACACTACAAACAGAACAGTGTCCATACATAAAGTACAAAGATATAGCGTCAAATGCACTGACGAGAACAGTATGTGTACAAAAGGTTTGCGTGCATGCTATCCAAGTGCAGGCAGATTCGTTAATCACCAATTCACTGCTAAATTGCGTAGTATAAATCCCCATAATTTATCAAATGTTCATAAATCAGCAGCTGAACATAGCAATGAAAGTTCAATAGCACGTTAAGCAAACCACAAGTTTCCTTTAGCGTTCCTAAAGTCTTTCAGGCTAATGAGCAACAATTACACTATTGGCCATTAAACTTACTACGCCATGAAGATGACGTGCTACAGACACGAAATTTAACCGACAGGAAGAAGATGCTGTGATATGCGAATGATTAGCTTTGCAGAGCATTCACACAAGGTTGGCGTCGGTGGCGACACCTACAACGTGCTGACATGTGGAAAGTTTCCAACCGATTTCTCATACATAAATTGCAGTTGATCGGCGTTGCCTGCTGAAACGTTGTTGTGATGCCTCGTGTAAGGAGGCGAAATGCGTACCATCACGTTTCCGACTTTGATAAAGGTCGGATTGTAGCCTATCGCGATTGTGGTTTATCGTACCGCGACATTGCTGCTCGCGTTGGTCGAGATCCAATGACTGTTAGCAGAATATGCAATCGGTTTGTTCAGGAGGGTAATACTGAGCGCCGTGCTGGATCCCAACGGCCTCTATCACTAGCAGTCGAGATGACAGGCATCTTATCCGCATGGCTGTAGCGGATCGTGCAGCCACGTCTCGATCCCTGAGTCAACAGATGGGGACGTTTGCAAGACAACAACCATCTGCACGAACAGTTCGATGACGTTTGCAGCAGCACGGACTATCAGCTCGGAGACCATGGCTGCGGTTACCCTTGACGCTGCATCGCAGACAGGAGCGCCAGCGATGGTGGACTCAACGACGAACCTGGGTGCACGAATGGCAAAATGTCATTTTTCGGATCAATCCAGGTTCTGTTTACAGCATCATAATGGTCGCACCCATGTTTGGCGACATAGCGGTGAACGCACATTGGAAGCGTGTATTCGTCATCGCCATACTGGCGTATCACCCGGCGTGATGGTATGGGGTGCCATTGGTTACAAGTCTCGGTCACCTCTTGTTGCACTGACGGCACTTTGAACAGTCGACATTACATTTCAGATGTGTTACGACCCGCGGCTCTACCCTTCATTCGATCGGTGCGAAACCCTACATTCCAGCAGGATAATGCACGACCGCATGTTTCAGTCCTGTACAGGCCTTTCTGGATATAGAAAATGTTCGACTGCTACCCTGGCCAGCACATTCTCCAGATCCCTTACCAATTGGAAACGTCTGGTCAATGGTGGCCGAGCAACTGGCTCGTCACAATACGCCAGTCACTACTCTTGATGAACTGTGGTATCGTGTTGAAGCTGAATGGGCAGCGGTACCTGTACACGCCATCCAAGCTCTGTTTGACTCAATGCCTAGGCGTAATAAGGCCGTTATTACGGCGAGAGGTGGTTGTTCTGTGTACTCATTTCTCAAGATCTCTGCACCCAAACTGCGTGAAAATGTAATCACATGTCAATTCTAGTATAACATATTTGTCCAATGAATACCCGTTTATCATCTGCATTTCTTCTTGGTGTAGCAATTTTAATGGCCAGTAGTGTATCAAAAGCAGTGGATATAATTGTCTCACACTGCTCGCAAAACGTAGTTCCAACTGGTTGCCAGATTTTAAGTTCAAACCCATAGCCATTTATACCAGGTCCCCACAAAGTTAAAGAATAGAACGGCCTCTCGCTGCCAAATTTCTGTCACTTAAGTGCCGCAGTTTGACTCGAACAGACACACACGCACCAATTGCCGCCTCGCCCTTTCGGAACCGAATGACTATCAGCACACCTGAGCACAGCCTTGTTGCTTGATATGCGACGCAACATTATGAATACAATTATTATACAGTCCTAAAAGTTTCTAATTCACACTTACATCCATAGTAATATTATAAATGTGAAATTAACTCTGTTCTGTAACATTTTCAGAACTAAACCGCTGAACCGAATGTGATTAAATTAGGTATAGCGATAACTTGAACAGTGAGAAAGAACGCAGACTACATCAGAGACTTGTATTCTCTTTTTGAGTATTATTCAGATTTTTAAATGCTTTATACATGAGTGGGATGCAGACGAGGGTTGCGCGGAGTCGCTGACGCTGTTTATACAGTGACGGTAGAAATTGCAACACCAAGAAATATTTAATGAAGACTAACATATTTAAGAGATTGACATTGCAAGATTACAGGTTAATGTAAGCGCGAGATAAGCCATTGCAAATGCGAAACGCTGGTTCATTAATAACCGGCGTAACAGCCAGAATATTGATGGCAAGCATGCAGACGTGCCTGCATTGTGTTTTCCAGGTGCGGGATGTCAGTTTGTGTAATGGAATTCCATGCGTGTTGCACTTCGACTGTCAATTACGTGACGGTTAATTCTCTTTGTGGATGGTGCTGGAGTTGTCGTCCGATGATGTCCCATATGTGCTCGTTTAGAGACTGATCTGGTGATCAAGCACGCCAAGGCAACACGTCGACACTCTGCAGAGCGTGTTGAGTTACAACAGCGGTAAGTGGGCCAACGTTATCCTGTTGGAAAACACCCACCGAAATGCAGTTCATGAATGGCAGCAGAACAGGTCGTATCACCAGACTGACGTACAGATTTTTAATCAGGCAGCGTGGGATAAGCGCCAGAGTACTCCTGCTGCAGTCATACAAAATAGCATCCCAGACTAGAACTACAGGTGTAGATCCAATGTGTCTACCATGCAGACAATGCAGACAGGTTGGTTGCTGGCTCTCAACTGGATTCCATCTGATCAGTACTCAGCCATCTCTGGCACCGAGGCAGAACAGACTTCCATAAGAAAACACAACAAACCTCCACCTTGCCCACTAGTGAGCTCTCGATTGACATCACTCAAGTTGGCGGTGGTCTGGGGTCAGTGGAATGCAAGATACAAAGCGTCTGGCTCGGAGATATGCTTCAAGTAACCGATTTGCAACAGTTTGTTGTGACACTGTGGTGACAACTGCTGTTCAGATTGCGGCTGCAGATGAAGTACGGTGCGCCAGAGTCTCTGACTGAACATGATGGTCGACCCTCTCGGTCGTGCCACGTGGTGGACGGCAGCCCGGTCTTCTTGCGACAGTACATTCCCGAGACCGCCGCTGCTCGTAATCATGTACAATGCCTACATTCCTGCCAATTATTTCTCCACTGTCAAACAGAAGCAACATCCACCTTCTCGTAGCTCTATTACACAGCCTTAAAGACATTCTTGGCTAACATCAACTCACCACATCCAGTCTCGAAGATAAGTAACGCTCACAACCGTTGCAGAGTGTATTTAAAGCAAACTAATTTGCATCCTCATTTTGCTGCCACTAGCACCACTCTTATGCAAGTGGTGTGAAATTTGAACAGACTCCATTTTTCACATGCAGAAACACGCTTACGAACTTTGGTTTATTCCGCACAACTCCTTTTTGTTATTGCGACTTTCTTCCGTACACTGCTATTCCAATGTCTACTCACGCGTGGTTTCTGAAATTTTAAAAACAATTGCTGCACCACCTGGTGAAACTGTACAGTTTTTAAGAAGAAATATTATGAACATAGAATAAAGAAATTCGACGGTCAGCACTAGAACGTGTTTAGTGACTTCCGACAAACTTTACACATAATTTCAAACTTCTACGAAAACATTCCTCGTTAAATCTCCCCCTCCCCCTACATACACACTCACATACACACACACACACACACACACAAACACACACACACACACACACACACACACACACACACACACACACACACACACACACACACACAATGGTGGTTTCAAAATACATATACACTGAAAGACAAAGAAACTGGTATAGGAATGCGTATTCAAATACAGAGACATATAAACAGGCAAAATACAGCGCTTCGGTCGGCAACGCCTATATAAGACATCAAGTGTGTGGCGCAGTGGTTACATCGAATACTGTTGTCACAATGGTAGGTTATCAAGATTTAAGTGAGATTGAATTGAATGTAGTGTTAAAGTCCGCGCACGAGCGATGGGACACAGTAAATTGGTTCAAATGGCTCTGAGCACTATGGGACTTAACATCTGTGGTCATCAGTCCCCTAGAACGTAGAACAACTTAAACCTAACTTACCTAAGGACATCACACACATGCATGTCCGAGGCAGGATTCGAACCTGCGATCGTAGCGGTCACGCGGTTCCAGACTGAAGCGCCTAGATCCGCACGACCACACCGGCCAGCTGGGGACACAGCATCTCCGAGGTAGCGATGAAGTGGGGATTTTCCCGTACGACTATTTTTAATATCACGAATCCGGTAAAACATCAAATCTACGATATCGCTGCGGCCGGAATAAGATCCTGCAAGAGCGGGACCATCGACGGCTGAAGAGAATCGTTAACCGTGACAGAAGTGCAACTCTTTCACAAATTGCTGCAGATTTCAATACTGGGCCATCAACAAGTGTCGACAAGTGTCACTGTTCAACGAAAAATCATCGATATGGGCTGTCGGATTCGAAGGCCCATTCGTGTTGCCTTGATATCTGCACAATACAAAGCTTTACGCCTCGCTTGGGCCCGTCAACACCGACATTGGACTATTGATGACTGGAAACATAATGCCTGGTCGGACGAATCTCGTTTCAAATTGTATCGGGCGGATGGACGTGTACGAGTATGGAGACAACCTCATGAATCCGTGGACCCTGTATGTTAGCAAGGGACCGTTTAAGTTGGAGGAGGCTCTGTAATGGTGTGGGTTGTGTGCACCTGGAGTGGTATAGGATCCCTGATACGTGTAGATACGACTCTGACAGGTGACACTTACGTAAGCATCCTGTCTAATCACCTGCATTCATTCATATCCATTGTGCATTCCGACGGACTTGGGCAATTCCAGCAGGACAATGCGACACCCCACACCTCAAAAATTTCTATAGAGTGGGTCCGGAAACACTTTTCTGGATTTAGAAACTTCCGCTGGCTACCAATCTCCCCGGGCATGAAGGAGTATACCTGAGATGCCTTGAAACTTGCTGTTCAGAAGAGATCTCCACCTTCTCGTACTCTTACGGAGTTATGGAGAACCCTGCAGGACTCATGGCGTCAGTTCCCCTCAGCATTACTTCAGACATTCAGACATGTCTTGCATCGTTATTATCAGTCGAATGTATATTTGATTAATTGCCTCATAAATCAGTCTAAGACGTACATATACGACATTGTAAAACAGGACGATGTTGAGGGTACAACGTGCTGTATGTATTGTGTGTGTATGGAGGAATCGGCGTTCTGGCACATATGCATAATTATCTGTAAGTAAAATACAATGTAATACCCTGTATGCAGAGTGTTATGGTTAAAGTGAAATTATTTTTATTGGTGACTGAGAACAGTGTAATGAAGAACATTACAGAAATATATATTTCATTTGCAAGCATATAGCTACTAGGATCAGTATCCTTTTACGTTGGATAATACCTCTAAGAAGTGAGGAAAGAGCAATCATTAATGATTTTTCCCCTTGGCACCAGGTCAGGCGCTGAAGTGTGAACGCGTGGATGCAAAAAGATTCGATGCCGCCAGCCACGAATTGCTCTCCTGCGCTAGCCTCTTCATCTCAGAGTAGCACTTGCAACCTACGTCCTCAATTATATTTGCTGAATGTATCCCAATCTATGTCTTCCTTAAGTTTTTGTCCTCTACAGACCCCTCTAATACCATGGAAGTTATTCCGTGATTCTTAAATAGATATCCTATCACCCTGTCCTAGTCAGTGTTCCCCATACATTCCTTTCCTCGGCAGTTCTCTGGATAACCTCTTCATACCTTGCCTCATCAGGCCACCTAATTTTCAACATTCTCCTGTAGCACCACGCCTCAAATGCTTCGGTTCTCTTCTGTTCCCGTTTTCCCACAGTCAATGCTTCACTATCATACATTCTCAGAAATTTCTTCCTCAAATTAAGGCCTATGTTTGATAATAGTAGACATCTTTTGACCAGAAATGCCTTTTTTGCCACCTCTACTCAGTTTTGTATGTCCTCCTCGCTCCATCCGTCAAGCGTTATTTTTATGCCTAGCTGGTCGAATTGCTTAAGTTCACCTACCTCGTGACAATCAATCCTGATGTTAAGTTTCTCACTATTCTCATTTCTGCTACTTCTCATTACTTTCGTCTTTCTTCGATTTACTCTCAATCCATTTTCTGGACTCATGAGACCGTTCATTCCATTCAACACATCCTGTAATACTTCTTCACTTCACTGGGGATACCAGTGTCATCAGCGAATCTTATCATTGATATCCTTTCACTCTGAATTTCAGTTCCTCTCTTAACTCTTTCTTCTGTTTCCGTCATTGCTTCTTAGATGTATAGATTGAACATGTGGGGCGGCGGATGAGTTTGTTAAATATATCTTACTGTTATATCCTTGTTTGAATGTTGTAACATTTCCGGCCGATGCACCATATGTGGGGCGGCGGATAAGTTTGTAGAAAAATAAACTAAAATTTGATTGCTGGATAAACACTTGCAAGTTGAATCAGTTTCTGGCTTTTAGAATGTCGTTAATGCTGTCTTTCGCCGTTCTCAACACTAGCTCTCTATTTACTGCTTGGCACCCAGAAGGTGATTTAATAAAACATGGAGCCAGTAAATAGAGATCCTAGTGCCCACTTCAATTGAGATACCATTATAGCTGCAGCTTATAGCTCTGAGGAATTAGGAGATTGTCCGGGATTTCTAATCAAAAACGGTTTTCCAAAATAGTTGAGTATATTCTGAAATTCACTGATAAAAAACACAAGTATCCCTACAACCTAACTAACAGAGCAGTTCAGAGTCTAATGCGCTGATGCAACTATAAATGTCCGAATTAAATGTTAAAAAGAATGCTCGCCATAATTTGATGAAAATATTTCATCAAACGCCACGCTAAATATTTGGTAGAATGTCTGTCCCGCGACGGCACGTGAAAATACGACAATACGCAAACTGAAGCTAGATAATGAAAATCATCCCAGAATTAACACTTCACATGAAATGTTTTCATGGTTCCGCGTATCTCTAGTAACATAATACGGCACCCGAGGCTGTTTGTAGCAGTGACACTGATGCGACGCGGCTCCCGACACAGATGGCGTGTCATTCAGCGTCTGGAGAGAACTAGGGTCTTTCTTCCTCGTGCAGCGTCCTTATATATAAACCCGCGGTGCGGACGGCGAAGGGAACGCCTGATCTTTTCGGCTCTCTCGACATGCTAGAAAAGTTTTAGTTAATTTGCTTGATTTTTAAAGTATTGCGCAACATTTATGACGTCAGAGCTAGTTACAGCAGACTGGCTGGCACACAATGGAAACTGATGTGAATTTATTACAGCGTGAGTAGGCTGCTTCCCTACATCACCCTCTACTTAAATTTTTTTGTTTATGAATGTTAATGAATGAAAAAAAAATTTAATTACATAAAGGGAAGCAAGAGTACAGTTTAACTCCCTATGAAAAATCAAAATTGAAATATAAATATGTAGAAACCTTAAAGAAAAATGATTACCTACATTAATTATTTAAATTGTAGGCATGTTCACTGCCTTTTAAACAATGTCATTACTCAAATTTTTAAGCAAAGTCAATGAAATATTTTGGGCATACATATTGCCTTAGACAAACAAACACATACAAATTGAAAAATTATGAAAATCTTAGATCCATTAAATACATTAAATACACACAAATTCAAAGAAAATAACATGATACATAAACAGATGATTATCTCTTAGCAGTCTTTTCTAAACCTGAAAGAAAAGTTCACAAATAATTTTTACACACGTGGTTGTAGCCGCTTTGGCTGGCATCCTACACTTCCATTCACAAGGGTAGAGGAGGGGAAGTTGCTATGGTGTGCGTCCTTCTCGTTCTCTCTAAATTACATGGGGGAAAGGGGAGGGGTCACTGTGAGTTGTGTCCAAGTCACTCCACGCTTTCACGCAGCTACCAGGCTGCCATTATCTGGTTTGTCCTGTAGAACAAACAAAAAGAGTGCCTCAGACTCTGTTCACTTAATATCTAAGGGTGGGTCACAATGAAATGGGGATATATACATTTTCTCCTTCAGTATGTTGCTAGAACAAAGTTAACAGAACCTTTCTCAATTTTACTCTTACAGTTACTTAACTGTCATAAAATCGGTAAACAAATGGCTCAAAACGCCGATAGTCACGTACCAGAGAAAATCTATGCTCCTAAGGCATACAATCATAAACCATATTTAATCTGAATTTATTATTTCTGGTCCGGAACACTGAACCAATGCTCGGTACATTCCTGATACATTTGCATTTTAAGCACTTAACTGACTCATCTTTGATTACTTTATTCTTAGAGATAGTATGAGTATGATTAGTGGTTGTTTTCTCAGCTTCTTTGAACATGTGAGTAACTTTTGGTAATAGTACAGTTGTGAGTATTCAATACACACTACGTTTAGTTGACTACTAAATCCACTTATTGGTCCTCTGCTGTTGTCAGTTCCACATCTGCAATTAGGTACTTACTTACTTTGAAGTGTATTTATGCTGAGCTAAAATAATGTTTCACGTCTGTCAGTATGTTATTTATTTATTTTGCTAGTGTATGTACTTATTTAACACTCACTCTATTAATATTTAAAGCATAGGACAGCACATTTATTTCATATTCATAGTGTATTGCAGCTGATTAGTTTGCTCACGTGGCAATCCATTTCCACTCGATCGGACGCTGAAACCTCAGGTAGTCTCTCTCAGACCTACCACTAAAGTGCATCAAGTAATTATGGACGAGCGTAATGCTAAATTCCTTAAACCTATAGGACACCATGAGCTGCTCTGTCTCATCTAACATAAGGGTACCTATGGTCGCATTCACGCCTCCAACTCATAACCTCAATACGTGTAGGTGTATCCTGTCACACACTACACTAAAATAATGGCCAGCTCCAACCTTATAAATACTTCAGGGACGTGTCCTTCACGTCTCAACCACAAACACTGCTCAATTCTATTACACTGCCATTCCTTGCTACACCAGGTGAGTGTAATCTTACAACTTATCTGCATATTTTTCCTAACACTAAGCAATCTCTTTTACTATTTCTTAGTTAGCTCTAATGCATACACTAGGTTTCACTACCACTTCAGATCCTACTTGTACATGAATTCATATATCTCTTTAAATTACTGTTGGTGGACCATTTCCAATAAAACAACACTTTGTACTTACTATATTACCAGGGTACTATACATAATTGTTACTCAAATACATTTTATATCTTAATTACGTCAACTTCTCTATTGTTTGTCACTATTAGGTTTGTCACATTAGGTATTTTTCTTCACTAATCGGTAGATAGAATGGTTACATAACTCATGGCTTGATAGCCATGACAGAAAATTTTCATGTCTGGATAGAAGAGGTCGAAATTTTTGTGGATAGGAAAGATGAAGAATGAGTGAGACCTGAAAGGGAAAGAAGATCTCACACAGCTGGGACTGCACAGCTGCCACACTGTGTAGAGGTTACAAAACAACCTCCTCCCTACAGCATTCATTGGTTTAATGCTGTAAAGAAGAGTTAGAAAATTTAGGTGGATAGAAAAGATGAAGAGTGAGTGAGACCTGAAAAGGAAAGAAGATCTCACACAGCTGGGACTGCACAGCTGCCACACTGTGTAGAGGTTACAGAACAACCTCCTCCCTACAGCATTCATTGGCTACCTATGAATCTGCCAGATCGATCTGAAAATACTTTATGATGCCTTTTTAGAACCTGTCTCAGTTCTTCCTTCTGATTGGCGGAAATTTTATCGATTTCCTGCAATTTAGCTTCTATCTTGTCTAAAATAATTGCTTCTTCTTCTTCTTCTGTGTTTAGCTTACTTGTACCAAGATTAACATCCTCGTCCCAATACCTCCTATTTTTCAGAACTCGTATAGGCAGTTCCCAAGTTCCATCATCAGTTACTTTATGTTTACCACTAAAAGGGACTGTAATTACTCCGGTTATTGGCAAGACCATTTTTAACTGGCTTCTTTCAAAGTCAACAACACTCTGATATTTCGACAAGAAATCTATGCCAATTAAAACATCAATACTGAGATTGTTTACAATTAAACATGGATGATCAATTAAATTACCATTAATGTTAAAGGGCAGTAAAGCTTCTTGCTTTACCGTTTTTGAAACCTTGCCAGTAGCACCAATTATTCTTAGTCCTGATACTCTCATTACTGTAAGCTTGTCTTTACCAGGTAATGCGTCAAAGAAGGACTGCGATATTGCACTCACCTCACTTCCACTGTCTAAGAGACAACGTACATTGATACCCAACATATTCACTATTATTATAGGGTGGCTTATTCTAGGTTGTACAGGTGGTTTCTCAAATTCATCTAGTAGTTCCTTTTGGATTTGTCTCCAACTAAAGTGATCGACATCTGTCTTCATTACATTTAGGTCACAGTGTGTAGGGGTTTCCTGAATTACATTTTCCGCTGCCTTTTCCAGTCGGTCTATTAATTTTAAATCGAAACACCGCACGACTTCATTACATTTAGTTTGCTGAACATGACCCAAATTACTGTAGTCTGAGCGATTCTGCGCCTCCAGACCGGGCATAACATTAGTTACAGCTAAACCACTTTCACCATTATCGTCGGTTTCCTTCTCAAGTGACAACTGGTCACAGCTACTGGGTTCATCGACCCTCAACAGCCTACCCTCTACCTTCTCACTTATCTCGTGTCCTAAATCTATTAGTACATTATCAACATCCTGCATAGGCACTTTAGATAAGAGCACATCATCCTCATCGTAAATATAAGCATGAATTTCTTCTGCTTCTTCACCTGTCAATTCAGTATTTTGTAGCTCGTCCCTATCGTTACACTGCTGCGCCTTCTCTTTCTCTTCCCACTTAGAAAGCGTCTCTAACACGGTATCTATCAAATACTGTGAGTGATCTAATATTTCTGTTGTATCCTTAGGTGCTACCGACTCTTCATCCACATGTTCAGTTTGAGTATTCTGATCTGTCTTACCAATTCTCTTAACTACTGGCATAGGAAAAGTAACCGCCTGGTGAGCGCCAGTGTCCTCATAGACGGGAACTAATTTTCCTGCCTCGGCCTACTACTGTTTCCTTTATTTTCATTATAGTTGACTGGCACAGCATTACTTTCCGTACTGTTGTTTACATGCATATTTTTATTTGGCACAACATTACTGCCATTTGGATGCCATTGTTGGTTCTGATAATTATTTCTCCAATTCCTACCTCTCTTAGGATGGTGAACACCTACTGTCCTGATGTTTACATTGCCATTTTGCTCGTTCCTAAAATTACTATTATTGTTATTGGCATTTCTGTTATTACGTGCTTGCTCCTCATTGGCAGCAACACGTTCTACATGTTCCAAATACTCAATGAAACGATCCAGATTGTCTCTAGGGGCAGATATAATTCTAGTTTGCCAATACCATGGCAGTTTGGCTTCCAGACCTAGTATAATCATTTCTGGTTTTAGCTTTTCCGCCAAATGTGACAAACGTGAAATCCATGACCTAGCAAACTCTTTAATTGATTCCTTGCCTGCATTGAAGCCTTTTCCACTCCAAAATTCTCTCAACACTTCATTTTGCTTATTGCTAGACCAATACTCATTAATGAAAGCTGTTTTAAACTCCGCTAATGTTTTACACTTCAACATAACATCAGCTGACCAACGCATGGCGTCACCTGCTAAATGGCTTCTAATAAATGAGATTTTCTCTCGCTCAGACCAAGTTGGTGGAATCACATCTTCAAAATCGTTCCAGAAATCTAGCGGATGGATATTTTTGTCTGGATCGAACCGCAAGAACTGCCGACACCCGATAAAAGTGGCGTTTGCAGCTACAACTTGTTGTACATTACCATTACCAGAAGTTACTGAAGCTACTTTACTCTCAATGTTAGCAATGTTAGTAATTATATTTTCTACTTTCATTTCAACATTATCTACTCTTTGCACAATATGAGTAGTGTCAGTTTTGATTGCTTCTACTTCTGCTTGACATATGTTTACTTTTATATTAACATCTTTAAATCTATCTGAGCACAGTTCAGATTCCGCCTCGATCTTTTCTGTTAACTTGAGCTCCAACTTCGCATCTTCCATTTGGAAGTCTTTGCGAACCTCAGCAACTTCGGATTTAACTGTTTTATACATTTCAGAAAACTGTTGAGCAACCTTTTTCTTAATATCTTCATGATTGTAATCAATTTTATAATTCAAACTGTCTAGATCCTCTTTCAGCTTATTGCAACCAGCCTTGAAGGTATCGTCCATTACCTCCAATCGTTTATTAAAATTTGTTTGGCTGGCCACAATTTCAGACTTTAATTCAGCATTACTGCGTTTGACCTGTTCGCTTATTTCAGACTTTAATTCAGCTGTCATTTGTGCATTACTGACAGCTATTGCTTGAAATATAACATTTAGATCAACAGCCCCAGCATCTTTGGGTTGCTCACTGGCTGGCTTTTTATCACAGGTGACGAAAAACTAGCTCCAACACCAGAATCATCAAAACTAAATGAAACTTCTGATTGATTAGTCATATCTAACTGCTCCTTCTTAAACTCTACCATCTCTGATGACTGTTTCATTTTTAATTCGTCAGAGAAACTATCATCCAATAAATTTACAATTTCTACTCTCTGCTTTACTACAGGGGTCTCTATTATTGAACCATTGCCCCATTTTACACTACGGTCAGGAGACAATACTTCATGTTTCACCTTAACATTACTACTTTCATGCATATTTACACTCGAACCGTTGTCTGGATTTACAGTTCCCTCAACAGACATAGGTTCTGATTTAAGTTTAACCTCAGCTTCTTTTGACGGTTCCATCGCCGACAGTCTTTTAGTGCAGGTTAGTAAAATTTTTAACAGCTTTTCACTTAACTTAGTTCCTTCTGCACGAAGTATGGCGTTGCCGGCGCGGCGTACCAGGATTCCTGATGCGACGTGGCACGTTGAAACTGCAGACGTCTCTCCGACGGCTGTTGTGTGTTTGCGTGGCCCGCAATTGCAGGCTCTGCGCCGGCTGCTCCAGCGGACGACTGCGGTGCGGCGAGACTGGCTTCTCGCGATGCCGGCAGCACCGCTAGACTCAGTGCCAGCTCCGTCAATCCAGATGCGTTGTTAATCCAATTGCGTCGTCCACACGCACACGTAACACATTCACTGTTCTATACTCAGTTGCGTGTCGCATTTCACTCGCGAATCCGAATAGTTAAAAATCACTTTCACTTAGTTGATTTCCCGGCCGATGTACCATATGTGGGGCGGCGGATGAGTTTGTTAAATATATCTTACTGTTGTATCCTTGTTTGAATGTTGTAACATTTCCTGCCGATGCACCATATGTGGGGCGGCGGATAAGTTTGTAGAAAAATAAACTAAAATCTGATTGCTGGATAAACACTTGCAAGTTGAATCAGTTTCTGGCTTTTAGAATGTTGTTAATGCTGTCTTTCGCCGTTCTCAACACTAGCTCTCTATTTACTTCTTGGCACCCAGAAGGTGATTTAATAAAACATGGAGCCAGTAAATAGAGATCCTAGTGCCCACTTCAATTGAGATACCATTATAGCTGCAGCTTATAGCTCTGAGGAATTAGGAGATTGTCCGGGATTTCTAATCAAAAACGGTTTTCCAAAATAGTTGAGTATATTCTGAAATTCACTGATAAAAAACACAAGTATCCCTACAACCTAACTAACAGAGCAGTTCAGAGTCTAATGCGCTGATGCAACTATAAATGTCCGAATTAAATGTTAAAAAGAATGCTCGCCATAATTTGATGAAAATATTTCATCAAACGCCACGCTAAATATTTGGTAGAATGTCTGTCCCGCGACGGCACGTGAAAATACGACAATACGCAAACTGAAGCTAGATAATGAAAATCATCCCAGAATTAACACTTCACATGAAATGTTTTCATGGTTCCGCGTATCGCTAGTAACATAATACGGCACCCGAGGCTGTTTGTAGCAGTGACACTGATGCGACGCGGCTCCCGACACAGATGGCGTGTCATTCAGCGTCTGGAGAGAACTAGGGTCTTTCTTCCTCGTGCAGCGTCCTTATATATAAACCCGCGGTGCGGACGGCGAAGGGAACGCCTGATCTTTTCGGCTCTCTCGACTAGCCGCTGGGCTAGTAACGCACCACTTCAAGTTACATAATAATTTATAGCTTCTTTTGCTGATGGCCGAAGAAGCTCTTAATTTAAACGTGCATTCAGCACGCAGGTAAGTATTGATAATAAAATTTTGACGTGGCTAAGTTAAATATTTTGGGCGAGAGAATTAATTAAATTACACTGCACGCAGTAGATGAGCTCTGAACTGGCCGTTTTGAGATCCGCTATCGCTATAATTTTATAGGTACTAAAAGGAAACTTTACACATCTTCATAGTCATAGCGGACCTCCAACCTATTTAAATCTAAACATCCTAGCCTTATTTATTAGCCTACTTAATCTATCTTGCTTCCTTCAGTTTTGAGATGAAAACCAGAAAATCATGAATTTCCACTAAAATCTTAATTTGTGAAATCCAAAGTACTGTTTTTATTAAATCATTATGAAAGATGAATCTAAATATAAATTTTGAAGTCTCTATCTCTTTTCTGTTGCGCCAATGATTTTTCCAGAAAAACGTCCAAATCTCGAAAACGGCTGAAGTTATCGAACTGATATTTAACACACATTAATTTAGTATTATTGCTGACATGCTAGAAAAGTTTTAGTTCATTTGCTTGATTTTTAAAGTATTGCGCAACATTTATGACGTCAGAGCTAGTTACAGCAGACTGGCTGGCACACAATGGAAACTGATGTGAATTTACTACAGCGTGAGTAGGCTGCTTCCCTACAAACAGTAGGGATGAATTACGACCTGCCTGTCTTATACCCTTTTTAATTCGAGTACTTCGTTTTTGGTATTCCACACTTGTTGTTCCCTCTTGACTATTGTACATAGCGTATATTACCCGTCTTTCCTTAGAGCTTACCACAATTTTTCTCAGAATTACGAACGTCTCGTACCATTTGACAATTTCGAACGCTTTTTACAGTTCGGCAAATTGCACGAACGTATCTTAATTTTCTTTAGTCTTGGTTCCACTATCAACCGCAATGTCACAACTGCCTCACTGGTTCCTTTACTTTTCCTAAAGCCAAACTGGTCGTCAGCTAACTGATCCTAAATGTTCTTTTACAGTCTTCTGTACAGTGTTCTTGTCAGCATATTGGCGCATGAACTGTTAAGCTGATTGTGCGATAATTCTCACACTTGTCGGCTCTTGCAATCTTCGGATTTGCGTGGATGATGTTTTTCCGAAAGTACGTCCGCAGAGTCATACATTCTACAAACCAACGTGCGTAGTTCTTTTGTTGCCACTTCCCCCAATGATATTAGAAATGCTGATGAAATGTTATCTATTCCTAGTGCCTTACTCGATCTTCCAAAACTCTTTTAAATTATGATTCTAATACTGGAGCGCCTATCTCTTATATCGTCTCATGTTTCTTTTTCTGTCACATCATCAGACAAGTCCTCACCTTCATAAAGGCCTTCAATGTACTTTTCCACCTACCCGGTCTCTCTTCTGCTTTTAACATTGGAATTCCCATTGCTCTCCTAGTGTTATCATCCTTGCATTTAATTTCACTGATGGTTGTTTTAAATTTCCTATACGTTGAATCAGTTCAATCATTTTTGATTTCTTCACATTTTTCATCCAGCCATGTCTGCACTTCCCATTTATTTCGTTCCTAACTGACATGTATTTTTGAATTCCAGAATTTCCCGGAACATTTTCGTACTTCCTTCTTCCAGAAGTATTTCTTCTGTTTCCCATTGTTTCTTCGCAGTTACCTTCCTTGTACCTACGTTTCTCTCTCCAACTTCTGTGATTGCGCTTTTTAGGGATGAATATTCCTCTTTAGCTGAACTGGCTACTGAGCTATTCCTTATCGCAGTATCTACGAGCGTTTCCAGATAACTTAAAGCGTATCACTTCTTTCCTTATTAGTTCCATATCCCACTTGTTTCCGCACTGATCTTTCTCTTAAACTTCAGTTTATTCTTCATCACTACTAAATTGTGATCTGAGTCTTTATCTGCTCCTGAATACGCCTTATATCCAGTATCTATTTTCGGAATCTCTGCCTGCCTGTGGTGTAATCTAACTGAAATTTTCCCGTGTCTCCTGGTCTCTTAGAAACATACCTCCTACTCCTCTTGTGATTCTTCAACAGAGTATTCGCTTTTACTGCGAGGGTCGTTCAGTAAGTAATGCCTCAATTTTTTTTAAAGCCATTAATAAATATAGACAAACGTCCTTGTTGGTGCTCCACATTTTATGTTTGTTCTGTGCGCTGGCGAAGTTTCGAACCGTTCTGGCAGATGGCAGAGCAGTAGTGCAGCGTCAAAATGGCCTCTACCTACGACTCCCGTTACAAGCTGCGTGCTGTTATTGAATTCTTGTGTGCAGAAAAAGAAACCGTGATGAACATCGATAAACTTTTGTGTGCAGTTTATGACTACGCTGCAGTTGATAGGAGTACATTTAGATTATGAGTGAAGAAAGTTACAGCCTCAGGAAATGCAGAAACAGAGCTTCATGATCACCGACGCACGGGACGACCTGTCGCAGCCACTGCTCCCGACATGCTGAATCGTGTGGATGCCATTATTCGTGCCGACCGGTTCATCACAATTCGACAGTTGGCTCTACAGCTGTCGGTCTGCATTGGAAGTGCGTCGGAAATGATCGAGACTCTCGGATTTTAGAAGTGGTGCTCACGATTGGTCCCACGGTTGCTCACAGCGGACCACAAGATTCAAAGGAAAGCCATTTCATCTGAATTGTTGGAGCTTAAAGAGACTCTACGGGGAAAAGACTTTGACTCATGTAGTGAAAACATGGCTACGCCTACAGGACAAGAGCTTTTACCAACAGGGAGTACATGCTCTTCCACAACATTGGAGTATGGCATAGAATGTGATGGAGACTACGTAGAAAAATAGGACATGGACAAGACAGGTTGATGCATATTGTCACCAAATTCTGATTCTTAATTATGTTCTGAGAAGAACTGTGTGCCGGCTGGTGTGGCCAAGCGGTTCTAGGCGCTACAGTCTGGAACCGTGCGACCGCTTGGTCGCAGGTTTGAATCTTGCCTCGGGCATGGATGTGTGTGATGTCCTTACGTTAGTTAGGTTTAAGTAGTTCTAAGTTCTAGGGGACTGAGGGCCTCAGAAGTTAAGTCCCATAGTGCTCAGAGCCATTTTTGAAAAACTGTGTGGGGCATTACTCATTGAAGCTAAATTTATTGCAGAATTCAATTAGTACTCCCCCTTCCCTTTCCTATCAACAAGTTCATATTCTCCGGCAATCCGTTTCTTCTACTCCTTCGCCTACAACTGCTTTCCAGTTCCCCCTAAATATTAGATTTTCATCTCTCCTTACGTACTGAATAATTCGTTCAGTATTCTCATATACATTCTCTATATCTTCATCTTCGCTTCCGACGTTGGCATGTATACCTGAGTTGTCGTTGTCGGTTTGCTGCCGAACGTGATGAGAACAACCCTACCACTGAACTGCTCACTGTAACCCACTCTCCGCCACACCTACCTATTCATAACGAATCCTACTCCTGTTGTACCATTTTTTCTGATGCTGTTGGTATTACGGTATACTCATCTGAATGGAAATCCTTTCATTTCCCTTTTCATATTTTCTAGCTTCCTTACCATGTTGAAACTTCTGACATTGTACGCCCCGACTCGTATAACGTTGTCCTTTCGTTGCTTATTCAATCTTTTTCTCATGGCCAACCCTTCATTGGCAGTCCCCTCCCGGAGATCCGAGTGGGGACTAGTCCGAAATCCTTTGGAAATGGAAAGATCATCATGATATTTCTTCAGTTACAAGCAACAAGTTCTGTGGATACACATTTGGTATCTTTAATGCAGTGGTTTCCATTGCCTTGTGCATCCTCATGCCGTTGTTCACTGCTGACTCTTCCGCCTTTAGGGGCAATTGCCCACTCCACAGGAAAGAGAGTGCACTTAGCCTCTGTCCGCTCCTGTGCCCTCATTGATTGACATGGTCGTCGGCAGAATGAGGGTGACTTCTTATGCCGGTAGTCATGGGCTTCCATTGCTGATGCTTTTTATTAAATTTGGGAGATGGCGGGTCTCAAAAGCGGTACAGTCGATGTTTTTATTATTAATGAAAGACACTACCCCTAGACCAACAGTCCAGAAATACGTGATGTGTTTGGGAGAAGACTGTCAGACGCAGTCAGAAAACCCTTAAGACACTAAAGAGGATACGTATTAAGATACCAATGATCACAATATCTGCACTTATTCCCCTGACACCCCGTATTAGCTATGCGTGACCATCAGTTACTACTACAGCTATTGTCTGATACGTTGACTATAATGTGCCTTCACTAGATATTAATTATTAAGTGGTTACCTGACAATGTTCATATACTTGTGTCGACGTTATTTCTGAAACTTTTGTAGTAATATTATCATTGAAGTACCAATGCACGTATCACACTGTTGTGATCACCTAGGGGTATTTGGATTTCTGCTAAGGCGCTCTTGTAATTTATTAGTTTTTCGGAATTATCGACGGTAACCATATGTCTCACAGGTTGTGAAATCCGAGATCTTTACCGCCTTCAACCCTGGCGATACTCAA